>NC_139973.1:8017602-9217602 GCF_963993115.1 Abramis brama | reverse complement strand
TCAGTTACCAAAACAAACAAACCCAACAAAATGAATATATAGCTAACAGCACAGAGTAATGAGAGGACACTACATTTAAATTATTTGCCCAGAAACCCTCAAAACACCATTACAGATATGCTCCAGCTGTGATGACAGCAAACTTAAAGGAAAAGTGCACTTAAAAAATGAAAATTCTGTAAATTCTTCATCATCATATGACATTTTACCCCTAAAAACACTCTGCTACCTCTGTGCTCACTGCTTTTTATCATGCAATTGCAATTAATGGGGAGTAGAGCTTTTAAGCTTTTAAAAAGGACACAAAAGCATCATATATTAACTCACTTTACTATATTCCAAGTTGTAGATTGATTTGGATAAGGCGCAAACCAAAATTTAAGCTGCTATTCACTTCATTCTTGAGTTGAACACGAGAATCAGTGATTTGAACTAATTCATTGAAAAGATTTGACTCAAAAGAATCACAATTCGGACCCTGCTTACTTCTCCCATGAACTCCCAGGGAGAGCATTCCCTTTCATTATGTGAAAAAGCAACCAAGTGCGCTCTTTTTGTGTTTCACGGAAGAAAGTAAGTCATATGGGTTTGGAATGACATGAGGGTGAGTAAATGACAGAATTTTCATTTTTGGCTGAACCGTCCTTTAAGAAGATCTGAAGGCAGAGGCAATGAATTAAAGTCACAAACGTACACGCACACTGTGAGTGGCACGCTCATTGAAGCGCTAATGATTTGTGTGTGTGTGTGTGTGTGAGAGAGAGTTTGTGATCAGTGTTTATTCGACCCCCAAGAGCAACGAGTCTTTCTCAGCTGTGTTTTCATGTCCGCTCTGGTCTCAGTGACACTTATGCCGAAACGAAGTAGAAGCAGGCCCCAGTACCAAATGTCTCTTCATCAGACGATGAGTAGAAATTTATGCATCTCGTCTTTTAAACGAAAAGTAGAAACAAATCAAAAATACTTCCAAATGGAATAGATTTTCTTATCTCGTATTTCGTTTTGTATTTAATGGCACTAAGAGTAAATCGGAACATTTTTAATAGCTGTCAACAAGAGAATTGTGAATCCAGTCTATATCTGGAGTGGTCTCGCAGGTGACCGCAGTTAGTATGGCCTCTTCGGCAGAGGACCTGGGAGAAACCAGGCTTACAGCATGTCCTCGTTCCCATGGTCGTCCTCGTAATCTCTGTTGTGGTCAAAGTCTGGACTGTGATTGGCTGTTGTCACGAGGGAAAGGGGGCCTTCGTGCTCCTCAGGGTCCAGTGGCTCCTCTTTTACGCTGATATGATGATGCCTTCGGAAAAAACAGAACAGGAACCTTCATTTATTTGCACAAAAAAAAGGCTAGATTCTCAGAAAAAAAAAAGAAGAAATCTTAATGAATGAATATTCTTTTGTTTGCAGGTATTATGAGGTGGCTTTGACTTTTTCTTTTCTTTAATTTGAGTTTTTAAGTCGACACACCAAAGAATCGTTTTTGGTGAGGACGTCTATACAAATTGGTAAAAAAACCCAAAACAACATATAATCAATATGATTGAATCAGTGCAGCCCCGCTGTCTAAATATTAAAAAATAAAAAGGAATAAAGTAACGACCAGCTGTTTCTATAATGAAAGACTAACAGAGGTGGCACAGCAACACTTCCCTTACAGCTCTTCCAACACCGGGATACCAGCCGGCTTTATTTTCCACAGCTGGCCCGACAACGGGGTTTTCACTTTGAATTGATAAATGAGGGAGATTAATAACATGCGATTTTGCGACGAGAGAATGGACCGCGGAGAACGGTGGCAGGCGTAGGAACGAGCGAGCGGACGTCCTGTCAGCTTCCCGGTGGTGTGGGATCAGTGCCGCTCTTCTCTCTTGTTAACATGCACAACCTGTGAGGCGGGTCTCTAGAGGACGACCCTGCGCAAGGTTCCGTCATTAATCAACTTCAAGCGTGCAAAAAAACAAAAAAAAAACACTGTGACCAGACAGCGCGGCGTATACTTTAAATACGCGCAAAATTAATGCAACTTCTAACCAAAGTGTCAATAAGAGGAAGAAAAGCAGAGGCGGGGAGAGGGGAAGGGGGAGGCGCTGACGACGGGGCCCAACACAAACGCCTGTGATAAGAAACAGAGCCCTTACAAGAATAATAACGCTGTCAGTTGTAAACAAGGCAAAACATGAACCCCGGCCCACAGTCTGGGCAAAGGATTGTCCACAGAGATGAGATCTGCCAAATTTCTCATTACAGAAACACTGCAGGAATAGAGCGCCAATGAGCGAGCGCTGACTGTACCGAGGACCAAAACTGAAACCAATGAAAGAATAAACATTAGAAGCAGCTGTAGCAAAGCCTTTAAGTTAATTAGTCTCACATGGCAAACTATAGGTTTTTGCTGAGACATGTTTGGCAAATGTAATTAGCCACAATCTTTATTTCTCTCGTGTGCTTCTCAGCCACGATTGTTAAGAAAGCAGCCATGCTAATGAGTTATCACATTTGTGTGTGAATAATAAGAAAACTCTCCCCATTCTATCGGTTTCAGATCAAAGCACCTCCATGTATCCCATTGCCTCTCTAGCTGGAGGGCAAACATGAAATTGTTATTAATATGCAACTGAGATGCACTCCGCTTTAGCCTTCATTGTAATTGGGACTGAAGCGTCTGATTGCAGACATCTGCAACAAACAGGTGAGGCAGATGGAGGCCCATTTGTTAGATGTTAATTTACGACTTTGAATCATAAGGCAGTGTGTGATTCAAAAGAAATAATGCTAACATATAGAGGTTCTATTATCATAATGTACCTGTGTGTTTACAACATAATTACAGGCCTGGCTTAATTCATAGTATGTTAAGATGGATATAATTACATACTTGAACTGACGATACTATGTAATCATTTTTAATAGTTGACATTTAATTACACCATTTGAAAATGTTTGAGTTAAAAATTTCTACACAGAATTTGTTTGATTTGAGAAGATCCAAAATAAAAACATTTTTAAAAAAGTTTTTGCAAAGGGTAACACTTTACAAAAAAGTAGTGATGGTGTCAGATGATAATACCGTGGTAGTGGGTGATAACCATATTCACGTTCCATGGCATTTACATAGAAAAAAGCACTTGCCTAAAGCACATGCTACTAATATTTTATTTCATGACATGATGCTCTTGATAATGTAAATATCAAGTAATGATATTACCTAAATATATAATGTAAATCATAAAAATAAATTATGTTAATCAGAATATTCTGAAAAAAAATAGATTTTCCTTTTCCTGTTTTATGCAGGGCCATACATTTACACACTTTATAAAACTCATGTTTGGGAAATACTATTTGAGATTTTAATTACAGTTGTAAATAATTGTTTGCATTGAAAAGTAATTTATGCTTGAACAGATTCCTTGCCTAATCTATCAGCGACATCCAAACCATTTCCATTACTGAGAAAAGAAGTTTTTCACCGAAACTGAAACGCGATGCCCTTGATAACATGATCCATAAATCTGGTTAACTTAATAAACCTCAGTGGTTTTTATGTGAATGTTTTATGTATGCTCGTACATTCTCTCACACTTTGTACAGCTCGTGTTTGGGCAACATCTTTGCTTTTGAGTGCGTTAAGTTGGCAAATGCCTGGAGAGGTGAGAGGCAGACAGCCTCATCCTGTCTCTCTGTATCCTGCGGATGGGGCAGGCCTGCAGCTATGTTACCTGTCATTAGCGTTTCTCTCATCCACATCTTCACGAGTTCATTACCGCGCCATTTAAAAAAAATTAAATAAAAAAATAAAAAAACGATTTGCTGATGTTTCACAGAAACGGCAATAAATCTGGCCGAGCAACAAATCAGCGCTCTGTCCTCCAACATCTGGAAACCATGTTGTCTGCACCGTATTATTTTAAGCTTCAAACAAAACGCCGGCCCCTCCCATACAACAAGTGTATGGGGAGCTGTGGTTTCCAACCCCGACCGCAGCTCAGCTACATGGAAATCTTGGAGCAGTTTCGTCGAGGCTAATTACGACCCCCCACCCCTCCCTTCGTTGTTTTACTCTCGACAGCTCGGAGAGTTTTCGGACGTGCTGCGAGTCCTGTCTGGGTGGAAAAAGGAGGCCAGTTCTGTCATCTTCTATTCACCACTTTTGTAAATATTTAAACAAAATGGAGGCAATAATTAGGGAGGAACTCAACGTAGAACGCCGCACACTATTGACCCGTAATAAAAGCCAGTTTATAAACTTCTCCTCGAAATAACATGGAGAGACACTCTTTTCTTTACGAGCTCCCCCAGCCTCGAAACCTGCCAAAGGTGGGGTTTCCTTTCTAAGACTGCATTCACAATTCACAAATTCCTGCTTCCTCTTGTCAACTGCAGTTTTCTATATAATTTCACGGCTGGCTAAACATCTACTGTAATGTACATCGAACCCTACTGTGCGTTCGGAGACTATTTTCAACTCCTAGCGACCTGGTGAAAAATGTCCACCACCTAAGCTGTACGAGCGTCGGCCTGCATGCGCGTGAGCCTAATGATTCCTGGACATCTCCCTGTACCTCGCGCTCTTATCTCAGTCACACACACACATTCTGAAGGTGGGATGTGAGCCACTCACATAGCTGGCAGGGGCGAGCGTCCAGGGCTGCTGTCACTACCGTTGCTGTTCCCGTGGTCCATGGCCCCATTCATTTCCTCTCGGATGGCGCTGGCAAGCGAGTTGAGAGTGGGACTTCCGATGGAAGCGGTAGTGTATAGAGGTATGTTGTTCTCTGCCATTGAAGCCTAAAACAGAATGGAGGAGATGAACTCGGTAAGACCAATTTCTTCAAAACATCGGGACCATTCGATGGCCTTCAGATACTTGGGCTAATCCAAAATAAATAACCATTTTAGCCATTTTTAGAAGACTATTATAGAAACTATTTCGAAGTTTTTAAAGTGATAATGATGGCATGATTATGAAATGCAAATGACGCACATTAGGTGTGTACTCGATCATTTTTAGTTTTATCATTCTCGTAGTGCCCTCAAGGGAATAATAGAAAACTGAGGTTTCGTCATGCAAGACTGTCACCTTATAAACCAGCTAAAAGAGCAATATTTTCAGGCAAGCTTTATTGCTTCATCAACTGTACTCAAAATGAGTACATACAGTACTATATTGTACAGTCAATGACTGGATGAAGGCAGCAACTAAACATTAAAACATATAAATAATATGGATCAGGATTGGATGCTGCAAGCTTGTGATTTTACCTGGAAGGCTGCAGAAAGGGCGGGACCATATCCCAAAGTGGTATGGATGTTCTTTACCAGAGCTGGACTTCTGTAGAGACAAAAATATAAACACACATTCAGCTCAGTAGTGAAACAAGTCATACTGTCTCCGCTCTACTGAGCAGATTGATTTTACACTGAAGTCAGTATTTAGAGTACAATCTGATTTCCAATGAAACTCAGTAGCAAAATCAATAGATGGCACTAAACTATCAAAAGCTCTTTAACACTGGAGCTCTGTCCCAAAACTAGCTGCCTACTTGGCCTACTTCACCTCCAATGCGAAGGCGGTTTCAAAATAATAATGCAGCCTTGTAATAATGCTAGCTTGTTTTGGCCAATATCTAAAAGCAATGCATCTGTCAGTTGTGGAATAGGGAATCCCAGAATGCACTGGGACAAGCTAAGAGAGAAAAAATAATTTCATTCGATATCGAAAAAGTATCATTAATATTTTGACTTGATTGAATATTGTACCCAATATTTCTATGTATTCTTATACTTGTGTTGTTATCTTAGCAACATGCTAGCATCAGATCTTATAGAGTGCAAAACTTTTTCAGCAGCCTTGGCTGAGTAAGTATTTTGTTATAAATAAATTCCACTATCCACCTTTTTCCTAACGACCCTACTGTGTTTTAGATTATGGGAGGCACTTCCAGTCTGGGGAAGTTCCACTCGAAAAGCTTGCGCTATAAATAATCATTATCTGTCAATTTTGACTGAATGAGCTGTACAATTTCCTTCATGTTCTATTTTCAGAAGTCAGGGGAATAACACAATGCTTGGTATTTTAATATGACATGGTATAACAAGAATATCTATGGCAAGAATATTTTTCTCCTTTTTATTTCACTGTAACAGTATGAAAAAGACAACATATACTGCACATCTGTGGTCCACTCTTCTGATTTATATTACGATATATCCCATGAAAAATTCACAGGAATGCTCTAAGAAGTTCTCGTTTTCTCACCAAATCCTCACGTCTCATTCCAGGTTTGTTTTCACACGGATGCTTTAAAATGTAATAGTCTCCTCTTTTCACTTCTAACCCTAGTGTTTGCTGGAATGTTTCTAAAGCAGGTAAATACAATATTTATTGTTAAAATGACAGAAATCTCTTTGAAATATTATCACGTTTTTGATTAAGACAACATATGTTACGTAATACAGACATATATTACTACAGTGATATTTAACTCGGCCGAAATATTGCTGTGAAAAAAAATCAAGCTTTTGAGGTTAATCCTGGTCTTTTGTAGTAATTTGTTAATGCTTTTACACTTTTAAATTTCCTTTTAATGTGAACAGAATAATGGTGCCTAGTTTTTGAAAATGCTTATTTCATTCAAAGATTGAAACCTTTGCTGTTGGTTTACAGTTGAACAGAAATTAATCTCAAAGCATCATGGGGCGTAGGAAAATGGTGGATAGAGAAAAAGAATGGGATGTTTACTTCTTTCTACAGTATATACTTAGAAGGTAATTGCCTATGTAGACAATAGATTAACAAGGAAGCTCGCCACGTTTTGGAACAGAGCTTATATATGTAAAGTTGTCTCATTTTAAAATCACATATTAATATAAATCAGATAACACTCAAATAAGCCATTTCATCTATTATGAAAACCAGATATGACAAAAGCACGAGATACATACAGGATGAGCGAGCACATGGAGGCGGGGCATGCAGGGAGGGGGTGGGGCAGAAGGCGGAGCTTACTGTACAGGCAGATCATCACAGCTTTCGTCCACCGCATGCTTCCTGGGGCGACCTCGTTGTATGTGGCGGCCGCGTTTAAACTCTTCATCGTCTACGGTCCAAAAGGACCCAAAGTCATCCTCAACTCTTACAAAGCATTTATGCAGGGAGAGATTGGTGCGCACAGCACCCTGGGATGGGGGAGAGGGGCAGCAAGCAGCCAGATGCGGATGTAGTAAGACAGACAGACAGTGATAAAGAAGAGGATATGAAGTGAATGAATGGATAAGCACAAGCGACCAGGGGTTACGGTTCATACAGCCAGCACATGACTCGCATACAGCCACAGAGACGCACGCTAAAGCTAGTAGGGGGTCAATGGGTGGCACAGCACAGAGACAATGACATGGAGCCCATCCATCAACACCACGAGACACGGGTTTGCTCAGCCATGCTGTATGGGGTGGCACTGGAACACCTACCCGCTGATCTTTTGCGGCCTTCTCTTTTGGAACTCTAGCTCGTCGACGGTCCATACCGCCCCTTTAACGTTTTCTACTCGCACAAAACACTTGTGAAGACTAAGGTTATGCCGCACTGCATTCTGCAGTTGGTGTGAGAGAAAGAAAAGAGCTATAAGTGCAAAAGGAAATGTGCTGGAAATTTTTTTGACATTTTAATATTTTGTACAACAGCTTTTTTTTCTTTTTTTTTATAAAACCCACATTCTCTTGTATTTTACATTGTAATACATTTCCAATAAGGAATTTTAAATTCTGTCATCATTTACTCACCTTGTTCAAAATCGGTGGAACAAAATAAGAGATGTTTTGCAAAATGTCTTGAATGCCAATGAAACCAAACGTCACTGATTCTCTTGTTTGAACTGATATTTGTTAGCTACAGCAGGACTTTTGTCACACAAAGCCATATATGACATTTATGGTGTTTTTTGGAGCTTGAAAGAGCAGCAGGGACATTCTTAATAACATCTCCTTTTTTTGTTCCACAGAAAAAAAAATGCTAGCATTTTGAAGCGAGTAAATGATGACAATTTTAAGAATCTAAAAAAAAAATCCTTAAAATAAGATATATACCTGAAAAGCAAAATTGCAGAACATATTAAAACATTTTTCAGACAATATATCAAATACCATGTCATTTCCCACAGTTTTTTACTAGCTGTTTTGATGTTATATACACTAAATATTTTTTTTTAAATTCTTTTATTTTTAAGGATGCATTAAATTAGAGTAACATTAAATTAAAAAAGTACCAGCAAAAAATAAATTTCAAATAAATTCTGTTCTTTTGAACTTTCTAATCATTCAAGAATTTTGGACAAAAAAGTATCACGGTTTCCACAAAAATATAACCGTCTTCAACAATGATAATAACAAGAAATTTTCTTGAGCACCAAATCAGCATATTAGAATGATTTCTGAAGGGTCATGTGACACTGAAGACTGGAGGAATGATGCTGAAAATTCAGCTTTGCCATCACAGGAATAAATTATATTTGATCAGAAAACAATTATTTTAAATTGTAATAATATTTCTTACTGTATTTGTGATCAGATAAATGCAGCCTTGGTGAGCATAATATTAAAATGTTTTTGCAGAATAGTTTGCTATTTCCAAAACACTCCCTAAACAAAGAAATGCACTGATCAAGAGCCAGTTGTAGCAGCATCTTGGACTACCAACAAAATTCCAGACTGCACAAATAGTCTGATAAACACGACTCTTTGGCAGTTATGACTTTAGCACTGTAGCTGAACAATGAGGGGAAGAGAAGTAATTCTAACATGCTCTGCTTGTTGCGTCCTTATAAATGACCCTTTCATCAGGCCATTTGTACAACATGAGGGTGATATTTAGCAAATAAAGCCCTCCTTGATTGATGGAGGTCTGTGTGGGTGTTGTCACTCTGGTGCTTGATCATTCAGCTCTGGTAAAAGTCACAGATAGTTCATCATTTTCTGCCTCACTTCAAAAACGGAAACTGAAAACGCTTGAGTTAGATGCCAATGCTCAACAAACTCAGCCAGGGGAAAACATCCTACTCAAATGACCAGATTTCCCCTTAAAGCTCTAGAAATTCTTCCAGAGAAAACCAAAAAACACTTTCAAAATAAATCCAAATGAAGAGGAGGTCTCTTCCAAAAACGTCTAAGGACCATTAAGTGAAATAAATCATATTTGGGGAAAAATGCATACTTTCTCTGGGTAATTTGAACTTGTTAACTAAATCTCACTGGGCAAAATGGTATAAAGTACAGCAATTTTACATGATTTCTGTTTGTATTTCTGAGGACTGGTGTTGTTTGGAATAATTCAGATATTTTTTAATGGTCATTATATGCTGTGATAATTCCTGGAAACAGAAAATGTGTTTGCCAGTATGACAGTGTTTAAATAACTAAAATATACAGTGGTGTCTAAAAGTCTGAGAACACTAGTGAAAATATTTATATTTTGCATTTTAATTTTATCTAATTTCATCATTTTTTAATTACAAATTATATAAGCAGCATAACATTATTATGAAAAGTTATGATAAGTTGACCATCTAAACAAAAGAGTTCATATGGTAAATTTCACAAATTTGGGATTTTAAATTCCAGAACTGTAATGTAGTCTCAGACTTCTACTGTATCTCCCTTATTCATATATGCTTGTAATGAGCGAAGAGTTGTGTGGTCCAATAAGAGTGGTGTGTGCTGAATTCTGGGGGTGGTTTTCTACTGCCAAGGGCTTAACAGTTCCACATTCTTCAACAACCAAGTTTTTTTGTTTCTACTTAATTAAAAAAAATATATATATAATTACTGGGAAAATTCCAAAATTCATTGTATATTAGTAACAGCAGGAAATAGAGAACAAGAACGGTGAGATCACCTTCCACGTCGCTGCATTGCGTCTGAAATATGCAAACATTCGCGTGAACCAGTTGTAGATCTCGTTTAGTGTTAGCTGTCTTTCCGGCGACTCTAGTATTGCCTGGAAAAACACACACACACACACACACACACACACACACACACACACACACAAATGCTGATAAGCAAAAAGCTGTTTCATTTCCGTTCAAACCTGGAGCAAAAACAAAGTGAGATGCACATGGTATGTCAAGTTAAAGTTGATCTGAGGGTGCATGTAAAACAGCTCCACGCTTTTCCGTTCTCAAATGGGAGCTACTTTGTTTACTGAACGCTTCCTTATGCAAATGTGGCAATTTGAGCACATCCTTTTCCGCTAAACGACCAGAACAAGGAGGAAAAAAAAAACAAAAAACTATTTTATAGAGCCAGATTATAAAGCGGCAATTATCCCGGGCCCAGATTAATGCCCGTGTGATCACAGATTACCGGTTCAGGCCTGATAATTGACTGGGCATCTCAAAGACGCCCCGTTCCTACTGTTGTGTGAAATGAATTCCGTAATAATCACATTGGCTGTAATACTTAATCAAAAGCAATTGTTATATATGGGCTTTTTGCCCCTCTATGAACAGCAAGTGCTCTCACGCTCATTTGCAGATGGCTAATCTTGAGCTCTGCTATTAAATTGCATCTGAAATTTAATGGCTGCGGCGGTGGGGGTTTAGGGGTTTGTCTTTAAAGAAGTTTGCAGTGGAGCATGTTAGATGCATGTAAAATCTAAAGTGTAGATGCTCAGTTACAATGCAATAGATGGGTTAAATGCGTCATGTGAAAGTTGCTGTGGTCTTACCTGTCGTATTAACGAAGCGTATGTGAAAGGAGGTCGTACTTCAGCATTCATGTAGAACTCTTTGTTCTGGACAATATCTGTTCACAAAAGACCAGACAAAAAAATATGAAGAATTGAACTAAAGAAAACCTGGTCACAATTTACATTACATTAAACTGTAATTTGTGACAGTGTATAGGGTAAATTGTAACTAAAAAGACCGGAAAGCTATTTTCCATATAAGAAGCATACAAGAGAAGGCAAACATATACAAACATCTCATTTTCATTACAGTGATAAAAAATAAATAATCATGTAATCAGTAATCATGTGCTATTTAAAATTCTATAGTATTTATACATCATAGTAGTATTAAAAATAAAAGAATGACAGTAGTAAAACAGAATAATACTAAATCTAATGAGAATCAACACTGAGAATAATTACAAAAATAAAATAAATACATAAAATAAATCAACATAACATCCAGACATATTACAGTAATGAGATTTTGTGTTTAATTTGTGCTGTTTAATTGCCATGCAAAAAAACATTTTCATATAATTATTTAAATTAATATTATTTATGTTGGTTTTGGGGAATGTGATTTGGCATATTATCGTAAGATTCACCCACTGAATCAATGTATTGTATGTCACAAGGAAGCTTCACAGAGTCTGCCCGTACCTGGAGATATGGGCATGTTGTACTTGTCCGAGTAGCGTCTGCGCATGGGACCGACACTGTGCAGGCTGGTGGGGGTGATAACAGAGTGGGTTTGTGAGAGCGGCGTGAGAGGGGCAGTCGGGGTGGTGGGTGTCTGGGGTAAGCTGAGGGGCGGCGAGGCCTCGGGAGCCGTTTTGGACAAAGTTACGTTTGACACCAGGTTCAGCTGAAAAGAAGCACAGAGCATTGTTAGTCACCACTGATGCCTGCGGATGCTAATTGTTAACACACCATCCAATCAATCTCTGCGCCACAGAGGAGCATGTTGGTTTGTAAATATTTGTAAACACCATGCTTTCGCTTTCTGCGTCCATCATTCTGCGAGCAAATAGCGTACAGCCCCCCTGGTCGCCTCTTTGTTTGGTTTGCTGGCGTGCTCCCAGAATGCCTAGCTCACTCTCTTTGCTCTCTGGCGGCTGTAGCAGTCTTGCTGGCTGATGGAATGAGTTTCTCACCGAGCCCTAAGAGGCTCCTAATAAGCCGCAGACAGAGAGAGGTCAATCTACACTAATTACAGGCTCAAATTGTATTGTAAGGACCCTAATTAGTGGCTACTTACAGGGGTGATACTACAATTAAACGTCACATCTGAATGACCCTCATCAGCCCGATGGTTTGGCATAAGATGGTTCTTCTGGAGAAATAGTTTCCAGAAAAATACTTTCTTCCTCCCTGATCAAGTGGCACGATGTGGGGGTCTAGTAATAATGGCTATAAGGTAAACTAATTAACCAGTGGGTTCATAAAGGTGCAGTCCCGCTACCAACAGCTGCGCTGAGTCGTCAGTGTCAGATTTCCTCTTCTACTGGAGTGGAAAACGCAATCCTGACCCGATGCTCCTGCTATTAATTTGTAGGCGATGGGAAAAAAGCTAATGACACACATACATATTTCCCCACCAAATTGTTCTAATTGCTAATTTGCCAAAGGAGGCCTTGTTACCAAATTAAACATGATTTCACTGGGAGGGTGGAAAAGCGATGAATGCATGGACAAGCAGAGAGGAGCAAAGAAAAAAAACATCGAGAGGGCATGCGGAGGTGGGTTTTTCGTCGTGCGCCACAATCGCCTACAGATTGGGTGAACAAATTAATGAAATGTCAAGGCTGTCAATTGCTTTGGAGGTATCAGATGTCTAATTTTGCTCTATAATGGCGGCGCTGACAGTGCAGACGGCGGCGAGGCGAGTGAAAACCAACAGACAGTGTTTAACATCTAACCCCCCGCCACGCAGATACGTCGCAGGCCACGCAATTACCACACACCCTATTAACGGTCATTACCATACAGATGCCCCGTTTGATAGACAGGTACATAATAAAGAAATTTGAGGGATGACAGAAGCTTCACATGTCATTGACATGTCATTGTCTTCATGCTTATCTAACCTTTTTTTGTTGTTAACTGGTTTCTCTCTGTGCTAAAATCACATTAGAAAACCAACAGTTCTGGTCTTTGATGCTGATTGGTCAATAACGGGATCCAGTCATGTTAAAATTCACCAGTTTTGATTCCTTGCTACTGTATATCACTGCACTGCCTTATAATGAAAAAATACAGATAATATTTGTATTATTTAGGAAGGCAAGGGAGTTGTTTGCAGGGTTATCATCATTAACTAAAACCATAAAAACATTTTTAATACCTAAAAAATTTAATTAAATAACTGAAAAAAAGTATAAAAAAAACGTAAAGAATAAAAAAATGAGAAATGTTGCTTGGCAACTATCTGAAATAAAACGGCTAAAATTAAACTAAAATTATAAACAAAAAAACTATATTGACATTAAAAAAGGAAAAATATATAAAAATGACAAAAAAAACTAAATTACTAAAACTTCAACAACTTTAAAAAAAAAAAAAAAAAAAAAAAATCTAATTCAAAATCTTAAAAAAAATGATAATAGTATATTATTGATGCTAAAATAACACTGGTTGTTTGTCATTCACTTAATTTTTTTTGTTAAAGAAAATTTGGAAAGTAATGTGAAAGCTATTTTTAAATGAATAAATGTAAAAATTTGAAATGAATAAATGTAACTTTAGATTCCATTAAACACACACACTAAAAGATACAGCCTAAGCCTGAGCATATACGACCTATCAGGCTTTCCCTGCAAGGATAAAATGACATGCACAAATAGGGGGACTAATAAAAGGGACTCAGTTTGGGCCAGGGGTTTTGAATAGTATGGACTCATTTAACCTCTGCGCACATCAGCTAGCTTTGTTACCTATATTCCTCATCCACAGTGAGTAGCCTCTACAATAGGCCAGACAGGCGAGTAATCGCCCTCCTTTTGTTTTCCTTTACCATTTGGGTGCTCTCCAATACACCAGCAAAATGAGACTTAAGATTGAAAATAATTGAATGGTAATTGGTGATCTAATTATATTGGCTTTGACTTGCCAAGCTGCCATGGAAAACAGAAGACAAGCTGCTAAAAAAAAGCTAAACAAACAACAACAAAAAAATCTGCTGTTTAATTATGGACAGTGAAAAGGTCAGATCACTGACGAGAACGTTTAGTGACACGTTCGTTCGTAAACTCGTGCATGCACATGTGCACGCACAAACACATAAACAACTGTAGCCTGAGGCAAAATATCTCTTAAAATGAGCTGTTGATAAATATGAATGTTATTGGGGCAAGATTAATGAGCAGTATATCAGACCGCAAAAAAAACATCTAATTTGTTCATGAGTAAAATCGTGACTCTAAAACTAAAGACACATTCCAAAATAAGCCAAGCTCATTTGAAATAAATGTCAAGGCTTTTAGCACAACAATGCTGCTGAGTAAAACGTCACCAAATGGAAGCTCTGTAAACACATTTCAAGTAATGGTAATATTAAATAATGGCTTCTGACCATCAAGCATACAGTACACAAAAACAATAATAGCAGCTCATAATAAAGTGGATTATTTGTAAGGGTCCTCCTCTCTGCTACAAGCTGCCCATGGGGAGAGATGGCCAGCCAAAAAAGAGAGTAACAACATGGTGCATCCCAATTTAAAAACTCATACTTTGCCTTAAAAGTATGTACTTTCATTTGTTTCAGTATGTAAAGTATGCAAGTATTAGGACTAACAAATAACATCAGCATTTTTCACTAAAATTTAAGTTTATTAATTAAAAAAAATATATATATATTTTTTTTTTTCAATCCATGCTAAATTTTCTTTAACAAGAAAAGTCAAAAGTGAATGACAAAGAACCGTAAAAGCAAACAGAGATGCACTCCAAAAAAGAAAGTATATAATATATGCACATTCTATCATTTTGTGTGCTCTAATTCCTATCTAACATGCTATTTAGGATGGATAGTATGCAAAGACATGAGTACTCACTGGCTGTGGGGTGGGTTTGGGCTCTGTAGACTTCACATGAAGATGAGTCATCATGGCTTGGAGACGCTCTTTGTCTTTTGATAACTTTAAAAAAAGAAAAAAAGAAAGAAAAAAAGACAGAAAAATTATAATAAAAATTAGAAAAGGTTAGATTTTTTTTTACATGCATTTTAGTGTAATATTCTCGCAGCTATCAGTAGAACAAATAACACCTTGTGGAAGGACAACTGACATATGCATGTTTATTCATGACATACATGTTCTCAGAATGTGCATGTGACCTTTACACTTGATCCAGAGACACAACCCTAAGGGGTTTATTAGCAAATGAGAATGACCACACACACACACTACTAGCCTTCAGTCATGATTACTTCAGCCAAAGTGAATCCACAATCAACATTAGAGGACCTCCACACACTCTGATCTGGACCAAAAACATTGTTAGTCTGAGTAGATCATAGAAACCATTGGCACCAATGGACTTGGTCTCTATGGTCTACTTAGGCTTGCTTTTGAGGAATGCAGCCTATGTAGTTCTGCTCCTCTCAGCTGCTACTGTACTTCTTCTGAATCTACACTGTATGTGTGGTTCTTTAAATCTCTCTCTCTCTCTCTCTCTGCTTTGGTGTAGTTTAGAAGAAAAGTTTAAAGACTCTATCGGCATCATGACAATCACTCGTATAAAAGCCTAATTATATTTCAAGCATTTGAATAGAGTATAAATGGCTAATATATGGACAGATGAGCATGTACAGTAAATAGAGAATGATCACTGCACTTTGATGCCTGGGGTGAATTTTCCCAGCATGCATAAAGGTCCTATAATTAAAAAAGTCGTATACATTAAGAAATTAAAACATTGATAAAAATATAGAGCTGGATTCTGACCTCAAATTGCCTGCATGAACACACCAGTTCAATGTGTTAATTGCTGCACAATGGCGCTGGCACTTTCTAGTGAGATCTGACTGAATCCAAGAGAGAATATGTCTCGCTTCTCCTCTTAAAACCGAAACTCTACACTAACCCTATATCCTCAGCTCTATGATGCCATTTGGTGAGTATTTGTCACGATTAATGTGTATTAACAAGCAATGCAATACAATAAACAAAATGAGTCAATGAATCCATTGAAATGACTGGTAGCGCACCCACTATTGTTGGTGCGCCTAGGTTTTTTCACAAAGTGTTTTATTGTGGTGCCAAATAGTTAAAAGTCATAAACGACTTTAAAACCCAGGAAATGTAATTATCTTGTGGAGTTAGCCCTAGGGCAATCCATATATCTTTGCCTAGCTGTCATGCGAACATAACACATTTTTAATGACTGGTTACTCACAAATGTACAAAATAATTTCATTTTTATCCCTCCCTCTTCTATCTCTGAGCTGCTACTTGAGAGAAAACGAGCGAACGAAAGAGAGAGAGAGAGAGAGAGAGAGAGAGAGAGAGAGAGAGAGAGAGAGAGAGAGAGACAAGAATCAAAGTTTTGATGAAGACAGAAAAGGAGATGAACGAAGAGAAATGCAATGATACCTGCAATTCCAGCTGTTGAACTACTTGCATCTGTACCCGGCACTGCGCTGTGCTCCTGTCATCCAAGGCATGTTCATTATTCAGATGTCTAGAGAGAGAAAGAGAAAGAGAGAGAGAGAGAGAGAGAGAGAGAGAGAGAGAGAAGCCTTCATTTTAGTACCATATTTTACAGCCATCTATTAAACATTTGATAAAACTTTCATGGTAAAATATTGAATTACATTATCTGCACATTCTGCAGGGCAGTCATTTATTTCTCCATATTGGAAAAGTGAAAATGGCCTGAGATGCGCACATACTAAAATGATAAAAAGTAAATAAAGCCAATGTCCACACATCCACAAATATCAAATTCCCCAAACACAAATGAAGAGTGTTCTAACAAGATCTCTGCATTACCAGAAATAGAAGCGCTCTTTACATGCCTCATGCATAATTCACGAAGTCGCCGTTTTTCATGCAAACCTACAGAAACGGAGTTGAGCGGACGGGAAAAGTGCCTTGCCAAAACTCAGGTGAATAAAACGATATTATAAATTGTCCGACGTGCACTCCACAACCCTCCCAGCTTTTAAAATTAAATGGATTCTTCTTATTTTTGGTGCCTTCTGCAGTTAATTATGTCATCTAGATTAAAAGAACTCAAATGAAGCCAGGAGGAAAAAGGCAAAGGACAACAAGGAGAAAAGAGATGGAATCTGTCATAAACTTGAATTATGAATATAATTATGCATGATTATTTTATACCGCCAATACCTTTTTTCCTCCCTCGCACGTTTATAACTAATCTAAATAAGTAGCTGGCCTTGGCAAAGCGGGCCAAGCTTTCCTTTTTTTTACCTCTTCTTCGTTTTTTTATGGTGATTTATATAAAATGGTGGAGATAAGACTCACGACTGAAGGAAATATGATTGGAGGATCTTTATCAGCCCTCGCATGAATTATGGTTTGAAAATGCTTATGCAGGGGCATTTCATTAATCATTTAATCATAATCCGTGCAGGATGTTTGAACCGATTTCACAAATACCCTTTCATTTCACTACTTCATTATGCCCGCTAATGGATCCAATATATTATATATATCATAAATTATATCGCATCTTCGCTGACCATGTAGGTCACTGTCACCAGGCAGAGGCTGGTGGAACGGAACAGTGGCGTTTTCCACGTGCTCTTCTTCCCAAATGTGCGTTTAGAGTCTCCTGCAGCAAATCAAAATGTCGTGCCCGGACCTGAGCAGGGGCCGAGACAAGGGGAGCCAGAACTGATGTTGATGGTGTAATAAATTTGGCGAGGTGGCGTGACATGATGGCAGCGGCGCCATTATTAAGAATAAAGACAACATATGAGCTCGGCTGAAGATACATGTGGGGAAAACACACTCGACAACACTCGACAGAGAGCGGTTTTGACTTCGGAAGTGGAGCACTCAACCTTGAAAGGGAAATGATCTAAACGAGCGCCAAACGGACTCTGTTTTCCTTCAGAGTGAGCATATAAATACCACGTGTCTTTTTGAACGTTGACACCGCACGAATGCACCTTTAAAGATATTCTGAATAGATCTTTTCGTAGAAATAACACAAGGATTAGAGGCGGCGAGTGTTTTAATGTAATGAATCCACACCTTGTTTAAAACTATACTATGTCTGTTCTGGCTTCCAACATTAATCAACTGAAAACAAGCCGCTTTTGAAGTCAGGGAAGGTTGAAGAGGGATCATGTAAACAT
This sequence comes from Abramis brama, assembly GCF_963993115.1. Lineage (NCBI taxonomy): Eukaryota > Metazoa > Chordata > Actinopteri > Cypriniformes > Leuciscidae > Abramis > Abramis brama. Next base: position 9,199,549 of record NC_139973.1, on the reverse strand, counting down.
TTCAAAACAACCACCCAGTTTTCATTTGCGGAGAGATAAAATAGGTGCAGGGCGTCTCGCATTTTCAATGAACATGGCTGGACGTGACATGCTTTGGAATTCGTAGTTCGCATCACCCGGCGAGCCCCCGCTACCTCTTTTCATCCTTTGTTACAGTGGACGTTTCTCTTCCCCCCCCACCCCCGTCCTCTCCTCTGTTCCGTCTAATGACATGTAGAGTCACAGTGCATAATTAATAGGAAATGAAATATTCAAATGGCCCTTAATGCAGCCTCTCGGAAGAGTGTCTGGACAAGAGGAGCTCCTGAGAACGGCAGAATTGACATCAGAAAGACTATGAGCGCTGGCATGTGTCACTTTCTGGACTTCAAAGGAAGGCTGTTTAAAAGCTTTCTGGCAGGATGACAGCCCCTAATGTAAATGGCCACAATAAAACAAGTTAAATAGACATTACTTAAACAGTCAGCATTTTACATATCACTGAAGCTAGCTGCCCAGGTTTTAATGATGCTCTAGGAGGCTGACGCCCTGAAAGGTCTTTTCTAGTATAGTGTTGGCGGGACCAAGTATTGTTTATTCCCAAACACACGCAGCTGTTTCAATAGCTAAACATCCGCCTGTTTTTCCTTAACTTATTGCATTATGTAAAAGAATTATGCTTATCTACTGATTTTGTTTACTCATATTGCTTGTCTTTGATGGGTAAACACACTTTCCAGGATGGGAAATACAATGTGCGTGTTTGCGATATGCGATAAGCAGAAACCAGTTCTAAGACTAATACTCTACAAACTGTATTCCAATCATTAAGCAATGTGAATTTTAAAGAAGATAAATATAAGACGACACGAAAACTCACAATACAGAGTTCGACCTTTCAAATATCACTGGTTATAGATGCCCCAGACCTTTGTAAAAGCGTCCAATCTGTTATATAAACCGTTGCCCCACCCTTCCTGTTCTGCTGGAAACACACACATTGTGACTGGTTTCCTTTTTTTATTTATCCGAATTATCATCCAGCACAAGATATTTTCCTTTAAAGACATAATAAATACCCATACGGTTTAAAACAACACTGCCGCACGTTATCGTTTGTTGTTGCTGGCTCGGCTGGCGGAGATCCACGTGACGTGAGGGCGCATCTCTCACCGTTCCTCGCTACGTCGCCCCGGGCCCCCATCTCTAGCTACCCAGAAAACTCTTATCATCCAGCTAATTTACTCCCTGATTTCTTTTTATGGTTCTTCAGGCCTGTCGGGTGGAGGATGTACATGTGGGAATGTTTAGCACATGGACGGTTAACACCTTCAGCGTGCCAGCTGAACTCTCACCCAGCCTCGCTTTTTACAAAGGCAGCTTTGTAGAGCATCTCCAAATGTTTTCTCAGCATGTTCCAAGCAGTTTAGTGCAGGCAAGAAAAGTAAACAAGATGTTGCCACGATAAAAACACTTGTGTAAACATTGCAGAGTGTACTTAAAGAGAGAACTTCTCTCTCTCTCTCTGGCTCACTCTTTTTCAGCTCTGAAATGCTACATTTCTCTTATTTCAATAAGCAAATGGTGAATCATGGGTTTGGCCAATAGAAAAAAGGCAACGATGTGAACCACAATCCAAAAACATATGAGATCCGTGGTTTAGAAACTCCAGTGTAGCAAACTTTCTTAACTCTTGGCGGACAAGAGTGAATGCACTTCTCATTTTTCTTCACAGGTAAACAGATTCGAGATAGATTATGTTACTATCTGCAAAAGAGCCTGGGCCAGCTTTAAACACGCCCTCAAATAAACTGCCACGAGGAGCCTGCTGTTTAAAACCCAAGCTTCGACCCTGAAAGAAACAGAAGTGGAAAATAAAAAATTAAAAAAACACACACAAGACTGAGAAAAGGGGGTAGGAGTGCAGCTGTGGTTCTGCTTACCACTCGTTTTTCTCCTTGGTCTCGGCTTGTGGGTCTTTGAGCCGGGCTTGTTTTAGTTTGAACCCGGGATAATGGAACAGTGTCATATCTTGTTTAGAGTGGGACTAATACAGCCTGACACACACTAACTGATCTGCTGCCACACGGCACATGTTCTCATCATCTCATCACAAACACACACACATAGTGGAGATTAAGTGAGACCAGGTCTTCCTCAGAGAAGGGACCAGGGTGAACGCTGTGTAAACGGTGCACCTTTAGCCTGATCTTTGGTTTAGGTGTTATTTAGGGAGCGTGCCGCTGTGTGTTGGCCAGTATAGAATGGACTTTAACAGCATGGACAGGTCAGGCGTGATTCAGTTGAGTAAATACATAGTGGGCAGGTGAACAGACACTGGTTGCAGGTAAAACCAATGCAACAGTTAGAGCTGTGGTGCTTCAGATACCAGTGTGGTGCTTCAGATACCAGTGTGTGGTGCTTGTGGGGGTGATGCAGATTGATTTTGGAAATGCCACAAGTGTATTAAGCAATTGCATTGCATTTTTTTTTTTTTTACTGAACCCAAACTTTTGCATTTTACATATTTGTTTTTCATAGTAGTAAAAAACTACACTGAAAATGTGAGTGGCACAGCTCAAAGTAAATCCCAGCACGGGTCTCAAATCTAGGCCCTAGCCCGGCGCTTGTTCATCAGCTTATTAGTATTCTCAGCCCAAGTCCGGCTGGAACCCGTTTTTTTTTTTTCCTCCCCATTACACAGCTTATAATACTGTTGTAGCCATTAGAATAGTTCAGGTTTGATTTTAATGGCAAAGTAGTTGTATTTCTTTTCGTTTCTTTATTAAGTTAAAATGATTGAAGCATTTTTTGTTTGTTAAATTAATTTTTTGTTTTAAAGCGGCCAAGTGGCGACAGGGAGTTGACCACATGTTTGATCCATTTAGCCTCTCAAATCAACACTTGACTTGCCTACAATACAATTCATAGATATAAAACACTTCAAGCATATCACAATGTTAGTTTAAACATTTATTATCACCACCACCACCACAGTAAAAAGGCATTTTTGACAAACTGAGGCAGGCTGCTCTGCTGCTCGCAATGGCGCTAGTAAACGAAACGGCCTATACAATCTAAAAAAAAAGAAAAAGAAAAAAAAGCAGGTTGTCTGACCTTATGCCTAGGCTATGCATTAAAAATCAAGGCTTCACCACAGAACATGGCCATTCATTGTTCAAGAGTTTCCAACAGTTAGACAAAAAAAAGGGGAAAAGACCAAGTGTAAATGCCCTCCGAAACACTTTCGAGACGGATTTAAATCCAATCACTCAAACCACTTCAGGTGGTGGTCTGGGACTCATTCCAGATGAAACTGGACGAATGTAAATGCATCTGGTTGTTGAAACCACATATGTAAATTTTACTTTAAGTGTGTTATAGGCTATATGACATGCTATAGCCAGATATGACAGTGCTACTACAACACGAATTGCCACAGTAGAGTAGCTGAGTAGCTCTTCAGCAAGTCAATGAGAATAAAACTGAAAGTCACAGATGCTCAAAACACAATCATCTTCATTAGAAGTAATGAGACTAAATGATCTTACCAGTTCTTATGCCGCTCTCTCTCCTATCGCGGTCTCTGATCTTGAAATTAGCTGACGATAAATAAAATGCAACTCGTATCCGTTGCTTTCATTGACGTGAACTCCGGTAAATTTGCCTATAGCACAGGAATTGGTTGGATTGGATTTATATTCGTTTTGCGGAGACACATTTATGTGGCCAAGTGTAAATGTAACCGTTTTAACAAATCAGATAGATGTCCGATCAGAGAAAATGCATGAAGTGACCAGGTGTAAAAGGCCCTATAACTCTTCCAGCTGCGCTGAAGGCACGCTCGCTGCTACTGCTGCTGGCAGGAACACTAAACATACATGGTCTCGTTTTGTTTCCACCAGCGCAGCACATCTCATAGTTTCTTTTCATTAATTAATGTTGAAAATATAAAAAGAAAGAGAAGCCTAAACCAGGCCCGATGCGTGTGAGCTATGACGTGAAAATCGGCCTAAAGCCCAGCCCTAGGGGCGTAAATAAGTCGGGCCCCGTCGGACTCCTAAATGTCAGTGTATTGTGGGTGGTTGTCAGGTTGTCGCTAAGTGGTTGCTGAAGTGTCCTAAGTACTTATTAGCTTGTTCTGAGTGGTTGTTGGATGGATGCTTATTGGACCATGTTAAAAAGTTTGTCAAAATCCTCAAGTATGAGGAATATGAATAGCAAGCACCAATGATATGTTTCTAAAAACCAGAAGAGAGAAATCTCTTCTACTTTGTCTGTAAAAAGGCAGACAAGGGCAAACCCACTGTACTCTCAGAATGTGGCCCACCGTAGATAAACATCCTCACTTGTTTGTTTTGGGACAAAGTGTCAGTAATCACCATGGGGACTGCAGTTATCACAGGCAGCACAGAACCCTGAGGAAAACCACACCACACCACAGAGAGCAGGCAAAGAGCAGCACACCACACACCCACGTCAAGAACCCAGCCCACACACCGAGAGGAAAAATCAAAAAAAGAGAAAGATCAGGAGGAAAAGGATTGAAAAATACTGTGATGGGACACTAGGTTTGACTAGGTTGATCTAGAACATGTAAAAAAATACAGTTATGTACATGATTTCTTTCGAAATTTGCTATGGACTTATGATTTAGACATAATCCCAATATTTAATAGGATTCCAACATAACAAAAATATCCTTTATAGTGGGAAATGTATGTTCTAAGAGCTTTAGTTTTAGTTTTGTGTTGGAATCATATATGAAACTATCCTATATGGAATCCTTCATATAAACTCCTACTGTATTAACAACCTTTAGGATTGGTTCTAAAATATGATTCCAATTCCAAAGGCTAATTCCAATTCGAACCATGTATACATTCCATTTTTCAATCCCAGGTGTGTGTGTATGAGTGTGTGAGAGAGATACTTACTTCAGGAACGACTGAAAGTCATCAAATACAGCTTCACATCCTGGCCATTTACAGACGCCGTGACCATAGAGAGGGTGACTATGAGGGGAATGATCATCCAACGCTGATCTATAAGAAGAAAAGACACATTTCTGTGATATCCAGACTGCAAATATTTGACACACACACACACACGCACACGCACACACACACACACACACACACACACACACACACACACACACACTCACGCATCATTGGACTTTCATGAAAGAGGCTAAAGAGTAATTAATCTCCATAATACTACTAGATGTAATATTAATGGCTTATCCACTAAAATATGACAACTAATAAAGAAACCTTCCCCTTCAGCACAAAAATACACTGCAGCTTGTTGTTTTATTGACACAGCACAAACTCTCATATGACCACTGACTTCTACAGGAAGATTTCCCAGCCGTGTTATCTCTGCTTGTCAGCCTATCACAGCCCAGTGCTGGCCAATCAATAGCCAATTATAGGTCTCCTCTGATGCACATGGAGGAACGCTTTGATCAGGGCAGCACGGGGCTCTGAGAGACAGCATGTCCTTTAGCCCTGACCACTGAACCGTGGCCCCTGCCGTCCACCTGGAGCAACAAGTGTTTCCCACAACAGGAAGCTCCCAAATCCATCTGGATTGTTCCCGCCAAGCGCAAACAGTAAACACACCCCACCTGTTATCAATTTATCCGCTTGCACAGGATCATCAACAGCTCAGAACAGCACAGTTTTATATGAACTACACTGCAGGCACTTTAAGCTTAGCTGTGAAGAGCCACCTATTTTTTCTCAATTTCAACAGTGTTGTTTTATCTGCAGAAGGGAAGGTATTGGCAGTTGTTGAATTTAAAAATCTAGTTGAACTGAACATAAAAGTTTAGACCTTACTGAACACCCTCATCATCTCCAATTATCAACATTTAATAACTATTAACACAAAGGTTTTTTATCAGTGCAAGAATGAAATAATAGAAAAATTGGATTTGTCAGTGAAAGACAAAACATGAACGTATACATATTTAGGCTTTAAGGCTTATTTAAAAGCAGTCGCCTTAATATTCATGCCTTATGTAATTTTTTAATTAAAATGTATGTCAAATATATTACAATTTCTTTTTAAACAAGAAATGTGCCATGCCACATCTTGTTTAAATTCCAAGATGACATTGGCCATAGCATTATTAATAAGAGTTAAGTTATGAAAATCCTAAGGACTTGTGAATCAGGAAACAAGGCTCATTTTAAACAATGGATGACCAAACAGTTTTAAACAACTCTGAGGAAGACTGACAGACTACAAGGGTGTTCTTTCTAGCCTGACCTCATTTATTCCAAACAAAAAACAATAAAGACTGAGTCAAAGCTTGTCAGTGATCTTGTCTGTCTTTTGAAGTGTGTGGTAATTTCTTTGGTTTTTAGGCTAAAAAAAAAAAAAAAAGGCTTTTTTGAGTGACAACCAAAAGACAGACAGACTTGAATCTAAACAAATTATCTTGTAACAAGTAAAAAGGTGACATTTTGCATTCAAGGTTAAGTAAAAAATGGCCATAAATAATAATAATAACAAAAAAAACAGCAAATCAAAATCACCACTACATGTGCATTTATACACTTGATCGGCTCTTACAGCACCAGCCTAAATGCTTTCCTGTGAGGCTCTGTCATATCATCTTTCATTACATTATGGTTTAGGATCGTATTATCACGCACTGAGTACCTAAGTATCATCGCTGCTGACCTAACGAAGAAGAGAGGTCTGACGTCTGGAGAGCTCAGACAGGAACTGAGCACTTTGTCACAACACTATTACTCTCCCTCACGTCTTCATGTGGGGAGAAATCAAAGACGCACTCCTCCTCCAAGTCTACTATCAAATCCCCAGACCCCCGACTCAATCCTTTAGAGTATGCCCAACCACACGGCCCCCTCCCAACCCCCCAAAAATGTTTTAATTATCATTTGCAGAGTTGAAGATCAATTAAAAGGGAGGTTAAGGGGCTCGTTTAGGGGGGCAAATCTGATTATTTATCTCTTTAAAACAAATTGTCTGGGTTTTAATCCCCCTGAGCGTAGCATTCCTAAAGGATTCTGGGAGGAGAATGAAGAGAGGTGACTCAAACTGGGTCCCTTCCATTGAGGAGAACTGAAAACTGCTGAACAAGGTGTCTCTATATTTGTTAAATGAAATAATAATAATAATAATAATAATAAATAAATGTATATATCTTTTAGACCCTGACTAGAAAAAAATAAAAAAGAGGTATGGGCCTGTTGGCCTTTGGTCAGATAGCCGACACCTCATTTTCAATCACCTTAGAAAGGTTCACACGGGTCCATGAGTGTTTTTTGTCCCTTATCTGAGCGCCGATGGGTCGGGTGGACTGACACGTTGAAGGCTTTTATCATATTTGGGTGTGTATGCGGTGGATGTCTCTGTGCAGGCACCAGTGGGAGCCGATGGAGGCTGCTAAAAGCAGGGTAGCATCGCGTCTAAACATGTACAGAGTGATTGAGTTTCTCTCTCCTTCCTTTAAGACGGAAGTGAAAAGACAGTGAATGATGCCGCTGGATGCACTTAAGGTTTTAGTTGCAGGCGTCGCAGCGACTGGCCAGATTTGATATGACACATGAAACGGCCTGTGCGGTGTTTAAGACCCCGGCGGTAAACCAATCTGAGAGAGCTAGAGCAGAGCAAGTCCATCAGCGCGCAGCCGCCCGCCTGTTTCACGACAAGAGGGACCTGGGAAAACCACATCAATTAAAAGTTCATTAACGTTCGTGTGTGAGGAGTCCACATTTCTTTTCTCACACTCCAAACCCTGGATTTCGAGCAATGGAAATCCGTAGATGGATTAGAAATCAGTGTTATGTTTTCTTGGAGGGCCATTGGGTGTAGTGATAAAGCGCATTTACTAATAAAACTACAAAGATATTAATGCTACATGGAAAATTATCAAAGTGCCAAGTTATTAGCAGTGTCACTCTAATTTCCCTCTGCATTTGTATAGTAATGATTTGGAAGCATTTCTAGCACTAATTCTGCAGCTAACGGAAGGAAGAGAGAGGGCTGATCACCTGCTCCTTTTTTCTGACAGATCTAAGATACTCAGTCTACAAAACGCCTTCTTCACAGCATGAGTGCTAAACTGCTGTTGACGTCTTCTTTAATCTCTGACACCGAACGAGAGGCAGGGAGAGAGAAGCAGTGAGCTTTCCAACATGTCTTTTTGAGCGTTTCAAGCCTGCTATGGCACGAAAAGGGTTGTGGTGTTGTGATAGAGGACTAGATGTTTGTGCACTCTGAGGAAAAAGGGTGATAGACTGGAGAAAAAGAGCTACTAAAATAGAACAAGTGAGCATACGAGTGAGTTTCTTGGTTTCAAAACCTAGTGAGCTGCCTACCTAGACCTAATTATTCAATTAGGGGATATTTTCTGTCCACTGGTATGATTTCAAAGCAAAAACAAAACAACAAAAAATCATTCTAGTTTTAAAGAGTAGATTCAAAGAGCTTTAAAACTTTTTCTTCAATTACATTTTCCACTCAATAAAAAAAAAGTTAGAATGTTAGCCAAAACTTTTGAAGAGGTTTTAAAGAAGTTGAATTTTTTTGAATTTTTAAAGTCTGCGTGAACCGGAAGTTGCAAACGACTTTTCTCCAGTGTTGTGACGTATTTCCCAGTGAAAAGGAATATTGAACAGAGGGCAGGGTTTTACTCTAGCGCTCCTCCTCTCCATATCTCGCTCATAGCAGACTAACGGTTTGAGAGGAGTGGTTAAGCGTTTCCCAACCCAAGCCGTCAAACTGACATCATCAGAGAAGGGACGCCATTCCAGACCGGAAGTAACTTTTCAGACTTTGATTAAAGATTACGATGGCAAACTATTTTTTTCTGTGTATTAACTGTTCACCACAAGACTAGTACTCAACTATGCTGCACACAATTAATGCAGCATATACGTATCATTCATCGAGAAGGCAATCCCAGAATGCACTGCAACAAGCTCAGTAAAAAAAATCCATCCAAAGTGCAAGAGAGAAACATTCATTATAAATGCTTAATTTCAGGGTAGGCGATTTATTCCAGAAACATTTGTGCTATGCTGGTTAAAAGTCTCATCACATAGTGATAGAAATCACTAAGTTAAGTGGTCTAAATATATTTATATGTATACATCTCATCTGTGGAAGGCGTAGGACCATAAAATGTTCGTCCAATCATTGCATTGGGTCAATATTGTGAGAGTTGAAGTTCTACGCTTAAAGCATTGTGTCATTAGCGTAGCAACATGTAAAGCTGTTTTGAAACAGTAAAGCTGCTTTGAAACAATCTATATTGTAAAAAGCGCTATATAAATAAAGGTGCCTTGACTTGACATCAAAACAAACCAATAGCGATTCAAGTCTCTTATTTGTGTGGCACAAATGAATGAGAAAGAAAGATAAAAAGAAAGAAAGAAAGAGAAAGAGCAACTTGTATGAGTTCTACAGCATCAGATCATGGGCAGTTACCCTGACATGTTGAGCAAACCTGTCATGAAATCCATTCTGCTCTACACTGGTACATAAGCAGATAGACATGTACATGAACTCTCCCTTTACCTTCGGCTAAATGTGTTTTCATTCGCATTGCTTTCATAATGACACGTTGGTTTTGATCAGCCAAATCTGAGTCAGATGTGAAAAGAGAGAGAGACACAAATAAATGAGCTCACAGTGCCTGGAGGCTTCTCACCAGCGGTTCAAAGATCAGGCCTGAGCACATGAAAACAAGCAAACGTGTTATAAACCAAATTAATCTCTTCCTTAAAGACACAGTGATGCAACGCTTCCTCCAAATAAATCTTTAAGTGTCAGGGCTTTAAAGAGGCTTTCCAGTATTTAGCAAAGTTGTGCTGTGTTGTGCAACTGTTACTGTATTAAATTAACTGCTCTTTATTTGCCACACAAAATGAAATGATTCGGCAAAAAATGAACTGTTCTGATGACAAATCGCTATAAAATATTTACAATATAACTATTTAATATAATTTACGATATTTGAACTTTAAAAAAAATATATATTCATTCTGCTTCTTATATCTTATAAGAAGCAGAATGAATATATTTTTTAAAAAGTTAAAATTTCCACATAAATAAATAAATAAATCAGAAAAAGTAAAACATCCCTTGAACTGCAATACAGCTAAACCATGCCTGTTGTAATTCTGTAATAATTAAAAAGAAAGGAATTTCATTACAGTAATCTAACCTTTGTAACAGCACCATTCTCTTAGGTGTTTGACTGGAATTCCCTGATGAACAGGATTGAGTAGACAGACCCGGTCCTTAATGAAAATTCCAAGGTACTTGGAAGCAATAAATGACTATTTATTTGCAGGAAATGCCCTATTGGCACCTGTCAATCAACTTGGCTTCCCTTGCAGCGATTTCCACCTTCAGAACTCAATCCAACTGAGTATATAGATTTTAACAAGAGTTAAATCTCAAACTGTGCTCAGATTTGCCAAGAAACCAAAGTCTGCGACCAAAAGTGACCTCAAACTCTTCTCCTCCAATTCTCCCCAAATCTCAGGTCAATGGCTGTTCGATCTTACCCCTCTCTCTTGAGCGAGTGGCTGATGTACTGGCCGTTGGTGGATCCATGCTGGTTGTGGTTTTTGAGGGGAACGGGGGAGGGGGACGACAGGTCCAGACCCCGGTGACCGTTATTGGTCGCGCTGTTCTCCTCCTTCACATAGCTGTTTGTCACCTCCTTCCACAGCTGCTGCAGTTCGACTGGAATCATGCCTGCCACAAACAAATTGGATAATTAAATCAATTAACAGCTAATCTGGTTCTACTCATGGCATAATTAAATAAAAAACAAGGGCTCAGTAAACAAAAGGGGGCATTAATTATTCCACTACAGGCTGATACGCAGCGTCTGCCCTCTCGCTCTGCCATTCTCTCTCTCTCTCTCGCTCTTTTCCCCCTACGTGCTTTGCGAAGCGTGTTTGTGTACAAAAATTCCCTGGCATTCACGCACATTTCATGCTTGAAGTAAATAATTAACATACAGACAAGGCATGAAATCTGAATAATCACCATTATTTCTCTGACAAGGAACTCAGGCAGTTCTTTCTCACACACACAAAACAAGACCACAAAAACATCCCTCTCCATGAGAGAGAGAGGGAGAAAGTGAAAGAACGAACAAGCCCCCAGGGTAATACTCTCGAAAGCATGTTAATGTGCAAAATGCTTAAAGTTTTGCACCGCCTCCAATTGACACAGACGACTTAAACCTCATTTAACAAGTCAAGCACACTGCGGCTCATACGTCCTTTGAAAAAAGAGAGAAGAAGATAAGTGGGAAGAAAAATGGCTTGAAGACAAGATGTTGCCTCAATTCTGTGACAGACACACAAACACTTACATGCACACCCACATACGCAACGCAAAGTGTTTCATGTAGCTGACTGTACAACTCAACGCTAGCAGGCTGAGAATTAGAAAGGGCTAACAATGAAATTAGCCCATTGGAGTGGCCAAGGACCTCCCTTAGTTATATTCAGAAGTGTTAAATACTGAATATGAATTGAAGCTATGAATTATATTTGTTAAATTTCCATATTAAATATATTTTTTATGTTTAAGAAGTCTCTTATGCTTAACAGGTCTGCATTTGGTCTGAAAATACAGTAAAAATGGTAATATTGTGAAAAAGTATTACAATTTATAATAGATTTTCTAATTTAAATGCATTTTAAAATGTAATTTATTTTAGTGACGGCAAATTTTCAGCAGCCAATACTCCAGTCTTCAGTGTCACTTCAATGTTGAGAACAGTTGTGCTGCTTAATATATTTGTTTAAACCGATAATCTTTTTTTCAGTCTTCTTTAATAACTTGAAAGTCCAAAACAACAGCATTTATTTATTTTGCAACATTATAAAAGTCTGTCCAGTCTAATAAAAACTTTTGAACAATAGTGTATAATATAAATATATACACAGAAACACACAAACACATTTTGACACATCTGACTACTATAACTACCATTATGTTGCTTCAGGAATAGGGCATGTGAATGGAACGCTGAATGAATCGCACCCACTGTGTGACTTTATACATTTCTTTGTATGTCTTGTGAAATTAAACAGGAAGGGGCTGTTTTGGGCGGTGGGGGATCAATCGCTTAACATCACAATTAAATCGATTTTCGAAATGAGCGAAAGCAAATGGAGAGCAATTTTTGTCTTGGTTATCTTCATTCGTCTCCTTGTTTTCCCTCCTCCTCCCCCCTCGCTCTCTCATTCTCTCTCCTTCATAATTCTCTTTACAGATACCAGAAGTGGCCTCTTTCAAGCGCTCCGGCGCAATGCATTTGTGCAAGAATCGCTTAGTCTTAATTTATTCCTGTTGTGGCAAAATAACGGCGAGGTGAAGATCTCAATACGATCAGCAGAAAATATTTTTAATTTGATAAGCTACTAAAGATTTTAATTATGTCAGTAATGGAGAACAGTAAGCTAATGAGGCGGCTAAGACTCCAGAGAGAGAGACAAAGAGACAGAGCGAGAGAGACTAAAAACTGTGAAATGAGTCTGGTAGGACTGCCATAAATTCGCACAAGATCGTTTGCATATAAAAGAGCCAGCGGAAATTATTGCAGGACGAATCAATAACCTTCCCACGTGCCACGTGGCATCTTTCGCTTCCTTGGTTTTTTTTTTTTTGTGCCATCTTGCAGTGTTTTAACGTCCTCATGAAACTGACGGCGGTGTCCGAAGGTATCGACTTGCTTGTTTTTTTTGTCTTTGCTGTTGTCATTGTGAGGGAGGGAAAACTTGCCCGTGTGGATTCAAGAAGGTCACGGCGCTGGTGATTGTTTTTGGGTTTGGACATAGAGGGGAACAATCATTTTCCCCCCACTTGGAGCGCAGTGACAGTGTGCAATGTATTTTTAGCCGACGTGCTTGACAGGGCGGCCCACTCTCCCTCAATTACCCACAAGTCCAGGTGACCCCGACACCACTGTTTACTGAAACGAATCCAAGCCGGAGGGGGGAAGGGAGCTGATGAGAGGGGTAACAGAGTGGGACGAAGCTGTCTTGTTGTGTCTGACACCCCCTATAAGCCTTTTTCCTCTGCAGGTCTATATCTCACTCTAAGCCTTGGTTTCCATCCCGTATCCATCTTTTTCATAGATGCATCTCCCAAACTGTCTGCATATATCTTCACATGACCTCTCAACCAATCTGGCAAATGCTACAGCATTATCCTCATTTAGTAGCCGATGATGGATGTAACATTTCGCAGCTAACACATAGCATTAAAACAGTTCTTTGTCCTTAAATCCGTCTTGCAAACTCCAGATCGCTTTAACGGCCCTAAAGTCATTTTTCAACACCGCACCTCCTCTCATTAAAAGCCAAAGATACACGCTTGCGTTTTTAAAAAATGGATGTCATTGAGACGTTTGACTGATCGCTGGCGAAGCAACTCAATTTTTACCGCAGCAGGTAGCGGCGACACCCAGACAGGGGCCCCGAACTCTCGCTTCAACCTTTTCCTGTCCTTGTACCCCGGTACCCTGGTGACCGTGTTCGAGCAAGCGGAAAGTTGATTTAAGGTTCACAACCACATTAGTTGTGGCCCATCAGCAGCCCGATAAAAAATGTTGTCGCGCACTGGGGCCGCGGAAATCAGTGACCACGTCTTCCTCGATGAGACTGCCACGGCACCACTGGGGGCAAACTGACACTACTATTAGTTTATTGTTCTGTGAGGCAGAGATCTTCTCTCCCTCCTGTTAAAGGGGTTATGATCACTGGGGCCTTCGATATGCAGCCCTTAGGCCTAAAATACGTTCCTCCCTAATGCTACAGAAGCTATTAAACAGTGCCACACTGCCAGCCAATCAATCACTGCCAGCGAGGCCGGACGAGGGGCCGGAGTCCCCTGATGGGTCCGCGCGCACATCGCGCATCATGCCTGGACACATTCGCTGCTTTCATATTAGTGGCAAATTTGTCTTGTCGGTGTCCTGTGGCCCTTGACTGGACAACTTGACAACTAATGTGCGGCTGGGGATGAGAATGAACTCCAGAACTTGAGGGATTCACAACATGTGTGTAGGAGAGCACAGATTTAGACGAGAGCACGCTAATAGTGGAAAATGAGGTACAAACATAAATCCGGCAGCCACAATGTAGACAACCAGGCCTCTTCTGCCTAATCCCATTCTGTTCACACAAAGTTGAGTTATTTACAAAAGTGAAAGCAAATTAATTCAAGAAAAGGTTTGACCTCATGTACCACGAAGGAATGGTTTCCACCAATTTTTTTATTTTTCAATTTCAGCAAAATTGGATGGATTTAGTCAACAATTTAGTCAAAATGTCAACAATGGATCCCTATCGCTTTATTCATTCAAAAAAAGATAAAAAGTGAAAAACAAATTTGCACCTAAGCGTTTTAAAAATAATAAAACAAAACAAGTCACTAAAAATAACTTTTTTGTGTTATATTTATATCTCAAAAGGCCACAAAAAATGTTCTATCAGGATCTGGAGTGACTCCTGTATTGGGTACATCCTCAGAATGACAATTTAGGGGATTCACACTAGGGGTGGGCGATATGACCTAAAATTAATATCACGGTATTTTTCATCTTTTGAACGGTGACGGTATAATATCACGGTATAACTTTTTTTTTTCACCAATAAAGAAATTTTCATTGATTTACTCCTTGATATTTATTCCTTTATAAGCAGTTATATATTACTGTATTCTAAATATAATTAGCCTATGTTTTATCCACAACTTTAAATGCTTTAATTTAGGCTATTTTGTAACAGCACCACAGTTTAGCGCACCACGTAGAACACTCGGGAACCGCACCTGTGGCTGGCTGCACTGCTGCTTCGTGCTCAGTAAGGAATATAGGTAGTAATCTCTATGTGTCTGTCTGTCCGTTTGCATTTTGATTATTTCGAGAACCGTTCATCCAATCGACTTCACAAGGGAGTGCAGTGTCGCATTTGGTGCAATATAGACAGACACGCGAGACGCGACACGTTCAGAATTAATAGTAAACTACAGAACAGCGCGAGCGGGAAGCGGCGCACCTCACGCGAGCAGGGCGGCTATATTCTCCGAGAACGGACACTGCACTAGTGATATAAAACGCACACAGTCTGTTAATTAAGCAATACTTTTAAGGTAGTCTAATATTTTTCTGACTAACAAATTACTGACACAGTAAAGGGTAGATTTAAATAAAGAAAAACGAAATTTAAATAAAGAAAAACGAAATTTAAATAAAGAAAAAAAACGAAATTTAAATACAGAAAAAATGAAATTTAAATAAAGAAAAACGAAATTTAAATAGGCCTAAAGAAAAACTAAATTTAAATAAAGAAAAAACGAAATTTAAATAAAGAAAAACGAAATTTAAATAAAGAAAAAAACGAAATTTAAATACAGAAAAAATGAAATTTAAATAAAGAAAAACGGAATTTAAATAAAGAAAAACGAAATTTAAATAAAGAAAAAACAAAATTTAAATAAAGAAAAACGAAATTTAAATAAAGAAAAAACGAAATTAAGTTTGCCTAAATTAAAAACGAGATTAATTTAGATTGATAATAACGGGTAAAAAGTCTAATACATTTTGTTTATTCTATTTTCCACAATGTCAAAGCAACAGCAGCAATACAAGCTCAGGCATGCACTTCGGTTCATACAAACTCCGCTGTTCTGCGCTCTAGCCAGAGAACACTCTTGTTGCAGGAACACTCAGGCGTCGGTTCTATTTCTAGCATGCACGCGTTTTCCGCGTGGCTCGAGCCGCGCCTGAGACGCGTGTCTCACGCAGGCAGTGTGCAAACTCCAACCTTTTAACATGGGAGCCGAAATAAAAACAGACACCCAACGCAGCTGAGACTCTCACGCCAGCAGCCAGTGTGTCGCCGGCCTTATTCAAGCGCGAATGAGAACCGTTTTGCGGGGGATCCCAGGTGTCAATAAAACAAAAACAAAAACGTTTTTTCGTTGTTGTTTTATAAATGCTCTGACAATTGTTTAATAAATGTTCAATCAAAATGCAAAACATCGCGTCTTTTTTTTATTTTTATTTTTTATTTTTATTTTTTTTAGTCGACTAATCGTTGTGCAGGACAGGACTTTGGTCGACTAAGCATTTCTTTGGTTGACTACAGCCCTAATGTAAATGCAGCCGTTCAAGGAACATAATTGATTTATTACAGTATTGACGGTATTAGAAAATCCATGTCGTGGCGCAATGTCACACCGGTGATGACTATGACACCGGTGTACCGCCCACCCCTAATTCACACCATATTCTAATATGCTTGTTTCTCCCAAAAATTTGCATTGTGTACGTGGGACAAGTAAAGAAGCCAGAACTGGTTTTACTCCACATCTCTCTGCCTTTCTTGAATATTCATCTGCTCTGTTTGTTTTCTCACTCTGTTACTCACACTGCTAAGTCCTCTGTTATTTTCTCTCTCTGGACCCCGTTTATGATATTCATCTCCTCCAACACATTGTTCTAATTCATAGCAGACTTCAGCTGACCCTCTCCAAAACTTCAAAGTCAAAAAGTCAAATAAGTGATATAACCCCAAATACAACAGATTAAAACACATTGTTTTGATTGAAGTCTCAGATGTCTGCGGCGTGACAGAGAGCTAGATAGCACGCTTGTAAACAGGGTAGAAATCGGGTAGAAAATGACTGGATGTGCCTGTACGTTAAATGTGAAGCCGTGATGTAAAAATATTTTATTCACGTATCAAAGTCAGAGTCTAATAAATAAGCCAATTTCAGACCATGTTGCTGGCCGAGTAATCTTACTTAGTAGCTTGCCCAAGCACATAATCACCACGCACACATAAGGAGGTAACATAACTTATCACACCAATGCTAACTACTTGGCTAACTACTGAATATTGTAGATTACATCTTGCGAATGGAAAACTGGGCTGCTGGAGCATGAAAGAATGCAGTGGAGTGTGAAAGAAAAAAAGGTCATCAATAACTTTTAACAGTGAAGCAGAAAATGTGCAGGACACACACAAACACACACTGACACACATACTGACATGTGTTTTAATCAGGGTATGAAATTACCCCCTATGCCAGTCAAATTTGGGCCCAATTTTACCAGTCACTGTGCCAGGCGACCTGTAGGACATCTCCGACTGATGTTTGACAGGAAATGCTGCTAGTTAGAGGCAAAGACGCACACACAGAAGAAACACATTTGATTATATTGATGAATAGAAAAATCAAAAGCCTAAACTGGGTTCCAAAATAAATTTAAAATTGGCTAATAAAATTGGGCAAAAGTTTATTTTGTACTCTGGCTTTAACCACCACTTTGGTTTTAACACTCAACCACCAATTCAAGGAATCTGCCACGGGCTATTATAGTTACCCAGTCAGATTAATACTAGACAGACAGGTTCTAGGAAACTAGGAAATAATCTACCCTTTACTGCCAAGTAAACGTATTATATATCTAAACAATATCTTGTGTTCTGCAGTAGAACAACAGCATGTATTCTCTGTGTTTTTCATTATTGCCCTCTGATTGGGCATTGCATGCTTGCAATGTTCCCTGGGTAACGTCTGCTCGAGATGTCATTCAATCACTTGTTGAAGAAATAAAATTGTTCTTCACTGAGATGGCCTCCTATTTGACACTAGCCAATGGCTTCGCATTGTAAAGCATCGCCTCGCCCAGCCCCAGGGCAACGTGGGTATGTGGAGTTGCTCAGCTTTCCGACTATGCCCTGATCAAACAATAACAAGACTAAACAAACACAGTTTGTATTTGCCTGTTACCCAAGCACCCCCCTCCCCAGCCTTTATACAGCCTTATCTTGTTGTGGGCTTGTTTGTCTTAGCCGGAGAGAGTACAGTCAGTTTTTGAAAGAAAGAAAACAAAACTCAAAACAAAACTGGTATGAATGCAGTCTTTATTCTGTTGCTGCTCCTTAAGTAAACATAACAAGGAAAATAAAGCAATACACCTCCTGGAAAAACACCTTTTGACTCACTGACTGCTTGTGAAGTGATTAATCTTTGACTAGTTTAGTGGGTTGAAGTTAGAAAACAATGGTGCTACTGTAGTATGTTTAGGGGCTGACGAGGAGCCAACATGAGACAATAGAGATAAAACAGAGATATATGTATTCAATTGAAAAGTGAAAATCTAGGACACATTTTCTCATTCTAAAAGAGAAAAGCAACAGAAACTATAATGCAAAGAGAACATAAAGGCCTATTCTCTCAGAGAGCAATATTTGGTCTAATTTCGTAAATTTCTGTAAAATGTTCAAAAGTGCAAACTTTTTTTTTTTTTTTTTGCTTTTCCTGCACAAAACAATTTATTCCTATAGACCTCTTCATGTGCGTGTAAATGTTTTTCCTCACATATTTACATACATAACAAAGTGATATTTTTTCGTAGGTAATCTTTAGAATTTTTTTTGTTGTAAATCAAAACACTTTTCGTAAGATTTCTGTCAGCAATTCCTGTTGCTCTCGGTGCAAAATAATATAATATCCCCGTAAGACCTCTTCATGTTGAGTGTGTAATCTTCTTGCTATTGTTCCCCCCACCCCACATTTAGCAAAAAATAATAGAGATAATAAAAATCTATACATGCATATTGCATCCCTATGGATCCCGAAAACGAAACCCTACGGATCCTTTTTTTTTTTTACACAGATGTTGCAATCTATAAATAAATAAACAAGAAACAAAAAAGCCGTTGCAGGCTAGCGGTGTGAAAAGAAGTGACATTTTCTTGGAGGCTGATGAAAAACCACATTGTAATTTTGAGAATAAGTTCCTTGCACTTTTCATAAGATATGTGTCAGCAATTCCCATTGCTCTCAGTGTGAATATCCCCTTGCGGGGTGATAGATGTGCTTGTTCTTACCCTGAGTGAGGGAGTGCAGGGGCAGAGTCTGGTTGGGCTGAATGGACAGCAGCCCTTGTCTCTGCAGGCTCAGGAGATGCTGCTGCTGGAGCTGCTGAACCTGGAGCAGCTGCTGTTGGAACGCCAACTGCTGCGCAGACACCTGCCGAGGGAGAGACGGAGAGAGGATGAGGGGTCTACATATCATCCTCGCTCTCACAAACAATTATGTCAACACGTGCACAAACATACTTATTCACTCAGGGCAGATAAACATACACACACAAACAGGCACGGACAGGTACATTCCCATATTCCCGTACCCTCTTAATTAACAAGTCGTCGGGGAGACTCGTGACAAATAATGAAATGTTGTTAATCATTCCTAATAAGAGCCACAGGATTTTAATTATGGCCATTCATAACTCCGCAAACAACCTGTGACTGAAAGGAGCTCCTTAATATTCAGCAGCGTGTTAGTGCAGAGCCGGGGGAGCCAACCGTTGTCTCCTTTGGATAAATCAGGGGTGTGAAGTAACAGGGGAACTGTCCAATAGGAGGAGAGCTAAGCAGCGTATGTGCCAATTTTATCATGCCATTGTATACAATTATTTCTGAGGCAAAGAAAATTACATTTAGATGCAATTATAAAAAATATAATAAAATGAATTGTGGACATTAAAACATTTATGCATAAAATAAACAGGGTAAATTTTAATTTCATGATGTTTTTAATTGTTAAAAAAGGTAACATTTAAAAAAAGGTTCAGTTCATTGATATTTTCAATAGACATTGGCTATGTTTACATGCAAAACTTTTGTTTCAATCGGAATTCTTTCTTTCCGATTGATGAATCCGAACGTAGTGTTTACATGAATGCTAAATAAAGTGATCGGGAATTGAGTTTTTGACATGCGCACATTGCACGAATATACATAGTTTCCCATGTTTGCACATACTATTCTCCAACATTGCTGTTTTAAACAGCAGACTTAATATTTATCTATTATGGGTCCTAATTAGGAGACAACGAACACATTAACCGTTAGGAAAGAGTCCGGTGGGATGATGTCCTGCTCCACTTCACAGATAATGAGTGGTAGCCAGGAGAATTTTAGAATGACACAACAGTCATTCATGACTAGGGTTGCAAAGGGGAGGAAAATTTCCGGAAAGTTTCCGGTAAAATTCCATGGGAAGTTAAGCTGGGGAATTTTGGAAATATTCATTACCACGGCAACCGCTTGCGCGTCCACTCTGAAAGTAACTGTACACATAAGAGACGGATAGATACATTATTTAAGGTTATTTCTATTCGTTAGAATATTGATATATGAACTTGTTGTCAAGTAAGCCCCGTTGCGAGCATGTGCGTATCTCTAAACTTTCAGTGTGCTGCACTGCTCTAGTTGACTTCTGCACCTTCCCCCCCGAAAATATCACGTTAATTTTGAAAACGTAATTCCTTTTGTGGATCCTCTTGGTCTTTCTTCATGTTTCTTTGACAAATATCAGTGTCTCAGTCTCACGCACGCTGCACGTGAGTTAACCACGCCTACCTATTTACATGTCGCGGTATACACGGAATAAAAAAAAATCTGTTACGGTTGACATTTTCTTCCAGGTAACGATATATACTGTCATATCGCCCAGCCCTACTTATGTGGTAAATAAAGTTATGCTAGCTTATTTAGCATCTAACTTATCAGCTTGCTATCTACTAGATGAATACATTTGTATGTGATATTTGCAATTTAAACATTTAATAAATATATTTCCCCATAATATCATCAAAACTTACTTCACTTTGTTTAGTCCACAGGCTCAAATGTGTGCCTTCAATAGTCTTGTGCTTTGGGCTTCTGTACATGTGATGGAGGCATGCAAAGTGCCAGTAGTGGGTGTGGTCTCAATAGCCATGCAGTAAACAGTGTGCTGTGTGAATGTGATTGAGGAATGGCATGGATATTCAAGTGTATTTGAATGGCATCTGTTTGTTTTGGTCAAGATTATGCTAAAATATACTTTCCTCAACTATATTTAAGTTCCCTATGAAGAGCCAACCCTCAACTTTGAAAATTCCCAGTTTATTCCCGTTTATTCCCATAAATTCCTGTTAATTCCCTTAAATTCCCATTAATTCCCATGGAAAGTTTCCATCTTTAAAAATTCCCAGAATTTTGCAACCCTATTCATGACACTATATTCAACAACTACAAGAGCTCGTTCCAAGGGTCATACGTCATTATGCCATTTCTACATTCCACATGCACAGTACTTTCTAGAGAACGGAAGGTGCCAAAAGACTGGGGAAATTTTTGAGAGGAAGAAGGGAGTGAGTAAGTAAAAGTGGAAGGGAAACAGGGAAAAGAGAGTGTTGAAAGACAGAAGGAGAGGGAGGAATGGGCAAACGAACTGCTGCGTCGTCAGGACGATAAATGGGAGGAAATTATCTAACATCCCCAATCACCCCTCAGTCAAAACTAATGGGTGATGTTATGGAGATACAGGGCTATTGAACCCTTGCATTGACCCCTTTCAACGCTAACAGTGTTGTTTATGACCTCCTCCATGCATTATGACAGTTTCATGACAACGACTAAACATAAGCCATAATCACGGGACATTCCTCTGAAGGTTTCTGATGGACCCGCGGTGAAAAAACGGACACTGAGGGGGGTCACGTGTTTGTGTGTGCACGTGTTTGTTGGTACATTAAAGCGCAAACGTGTCTTTGCCAAGCTGTGTGCCGCACCCTCTTCCCAAACACAGGATGCTTCACTTTGTGTTTACTTCTCCAAACAGAAGGCGCACAAAAAAGGTCCCGCAACACAGGCGCGGACAGGTCAACCTTTAGACCCAGAACAGATCTGAAACAGCCTGATAAAGTGCTTGCTCTTTTTTCCACTCTCATTCATGGTCCACCCATCCTCATCTGCCTGTCAAAGGTCTGTTTCTTTTTCTCTCTCTCTCTCTCTCTCTCTCTCTCTCTCTCTCTCTCTCCACTCTAACCCTGATCACGAGGCTCAAAGGTGGAGAAAAATCTATTTTTTACGAAAGACTATGAAAACGAACATGTTTTTTAATACTGTGAATTGTGCACATAAAAACCTTCAATTCAGTCACTTTTGATTTCATGATGTCTTTAAAGTCATCATGAAATCAAAATGGACAATTCTTATTTTTTATGGAATATGACAACCAATTTATCCATCATTTAAACATTTTTATTTCCCCTTTTAATATTTAATCAAAATAACTTCCTCTCCCCCCTTGCAACGGCATTTCTTCTCTTCTCTTATGACATGTACACCAGTGAGAGGGCAGTCCATCAAATCCCAATGGAAAAATCAAGTCCCGCCCTACATTTTATTTCGTTTGAGAAGCAGTTTCACTCGGATAAGTCGCAATAGAGAAGAAAAGACAAACTGCAACTTCCGTTTCATGCCGACTATAATTGTAAAAAAAAAAAAAATTGGTAATACTTTACAATAAAGTTAAATTCATTAATATTGATGCATAAGGTATATAGTTCTACAGCATTTATTAGTGTAATATTCATGCTAACAAATTGAACCGTATCATAAATTGTGTTTATTTTCATCTGTACGTCACCCTGAAGGATGAGCTTGAGATCTTCCTCATCGCACGAGCGCTAACCTAACGCCAGCCTGGCATAGCGAATGGGAGGTTAACTCGGAGTGGCACGCGAGAGAGGCGAGAATAGAGCAGATGACAACATGATCCAGACTGACGCTGGCAGGCCCTTTTATTGCCTCGCCTCCAATCCAAAGTTAAAAATCTTTGAAAACCTTAGAAATGTTGTTGTCTTTTAAATAAAAGAGGCACAAAGCAGCAGCGGGGGGTTATTGTCTGACCCCCGTGGGGGGAGTCGCTGCAACAATTCGTATTCCATCTTTTGATGGCTGCGCGAGAGAAAGCCGAAGGAGGGGGGGGGGGGGGAGGGAGAGGGAGCGCGTGAGAGAGAAAAACACGCACAGACGGAGGAGAGCCTCTCGAGGGCTGCATCAAATTCCTGTGATCATACATAATACTCTTTAAAATGGTGTTTTTCCTTCCTGTTCGTCACGTTCCATTCAGCTGATCAATTGTTTCTCCTTTTGACGGTGCCACCCTCCTTTTTTCAACCCCCCTCCCATTCTAGAGTCCCCTTCCCCTCATCTGTCCTTCTGACATGAGAGAGAGGGAAAGAGAGATAGAGAGAGATAAAGAGTGACAGCTTCTGTCAGAGGCAAGAGAAACAGTCCTGTCGCATTGATTTATGGAGGCAACGCACCACAACTTGTCCAAACTGAAGCCCCCAGTTCATTAATTAGCGAGCTGGGGGACTTTGAAGTAAGCATGTGAAAGTGTGTGTACGGCTGTGTGTGTGTGTGTTTTACAACATTCGCCTTCATTTATACGCTCTCTCCGGTTACAGAACGAAGCTCTCAGTGGGGAAGTTAAGAAGTGAAACTCTGATTGTCTTTGAACTGCTTCTGACCGCACAATAATCGCTTCTTTTGTCCAGAGCATTGCCTTCTCCTGCTGTCATTAGAGCAGCCAGAAACACAGCTGGTGACAGTTATTTTAATTTTTTCTTAATCTAGTATATATAGTGTATATTTTAGTGTCCAGTTATCTAGAGAATTATTTTGGACCAATGAGATTATAATGCGGGGGCGACGTCACATAACTAGATCAATGTTTTATCTTGCGACTGGTTAGAACAAGAACTCGAATTAAATTAATCAAGATTTTAGTGCTTAATGCGTTATAGTGTTGCGGTTGGTTAGGACACGGAGCAGAAATACAAGAGCAGGACAGGGTTCTTCCCATTGTCGACTCAACTCAAAAATAAGATGACACCAATGCACTGGAATGATTCTGTACTTGTGTTGGTGGGAAACAGCTGCTTGATGCACTGGGGGCAGGTAATGAACACCAGGGCTGAGTGTGTGTGTAAAGTAATGCAGTCAGCATACCTCTTTACTCTGCTGTTTGCTGCCATGCTGCTGCTGGATGAGCTGAAGGTGGAGTTGTTCTTGCTGTTTCTTGTAGAACTCCTGGAGTTGCTGCTGCAAAATCACAGAGTCATAAATTAAAGACGCCTCTTCTGTATTTCTGCTGTGTTTTATTTATTTTCTCCTGAAGACCAAGTATTATGTTACAAAAGAGATGATTTCCTCTACTATGATCCTAAGAATTAAAAGAGTAATGTACTGTAAAATACCTCAAATCTTCAACATTAACATACGTAATGTATGCATAACATGCATAATACTATTTTTGTAATTTCTAAATCACATTGAATAGCAATGAAAGGGAATAAGGAAGACGTTTCACGCTGTGAACATTTGCGAGATTGTCTACACATTCCTCTTGGTTCAAAACCACATAAAAAAATCCTGTTCTTCATGATATATAACCTTTACATTTCACAATTTTCAAAAGTCAAATTTCACGAGAATTAGGAAGAACTAGCCTACAGTGTGTGTGGAATTCTTTGAATTCTTCGTGTGTGGAGTCACGTCACAGATATACCAAACTGTGTTTATTGCTTCACTACTACATGTATGACAAATCCTCTTTGTTTGTCACATAGACTGAGCAACAGTTAAGCCAGCTGAAAGGGAGGAATTACTGTATGTTTGATGCATTAAAAGAGAAAGGAACTAATTGTAGGGCAATTAGGAATTTATTAGTAGTTAATTGTTGTTGCCATTTTATAATAGATTCTATATTATTATAATAGATTATTACTATAATACATTTATATATTATATTCCAAATTGTTTATTCAGATTATTTATTGAACTCCGCTTCACATCGTGACGCAAAGATCCTCAGGGCTTTTAATTTACTTAGAATTCTTGTAATGTCATAGTGTTGGTTTAAACCCGAGAAATATTTGAGACATTCAAACGGAAGGAATATATCCGGTATGACACAGAACGAGGGCAAGTACCTGCTGTAACATCAGTGCTTGTTGTTGTTGCAGTAACAGCTGGAGCTGCTGGGGGCTCAGAACTTGGTGTTGGAGGATTTGCTGCATCTGCTGAGGAGTTATGACCTGTGGTGTCATCATAGCAACAGAAACTGGGACCTACACAAACACAGAAAGAGGACGGACATATGAATACAATTGGATAATCACATAAGAACTTACTCACAATACATACACTAAAGATAACATGTAAAATGTCTTATCAGTAGCTTGTCACCATCATGAATGTGCTATGAGATCAAGATCTGTTCTCAAAAAAACCACCTGAGGAGCTTTCAGAACCAGTGATATGCGAAGCCAAAGCTGCTGACTGATGGGAGACTGACAGATACAAAGAGAAAACCCTAACACACACACACAAACACACTTGAACAACCACAGAGCGTCCCCCATCATCAAACGTCCCACTCCAGAGACAAGGCCACTGGCCATTATTCTGGAGTGCTGTCCATGTTTTGCTTGTGACTGTTTGAATACGTTTTGTATTTTCATTTTTTTCATGATTGTTTTCCCCCCTCTTCATCAGCGTGAAGCTTCTTGTCCCTGCGATACTTCACTAAAATGGGTCACAACTCTCACGGTGTACCGTTTTTTTGTGAAACTTAAAATCGCTGGCTGAATATCAATTAACACGAATGTAATCGTGTCAATGCAGGACGTGTTGTCGACTGTGTTCTTTGTTAGTTCGGAAGTACAAAAAAAAAAAAAATGTCCCTCTCTAAAAAATATATCAAAACAACACATTTAAGGGCACACAAACAAGCTTAAGTGGAATAAAAAGAGTACACATATTATGGGCGTAAAAGAAAATGGCGTGTGATGACATTGAGAGGGTCCTCGTGCTGTTGACGGGTCTTTAATTAGAGAAGAGGCTGTGTGAATACAGTACACGCGTGTGTCTCAGTGTCAGCCTTTCTCTGATACACCGTGCCATTAAAATCTCCTTTGTGACATTGGGTGACAAACCAAGTCTGTGCTGAACTTGATAGCGGCGGGCATTTGCAACTGTTAACACATATCCCCAGTGTGTTTTAGCAAGCGTGTGCGAGATCGCAGATGTATGTCTCACATCTGCTGCAGATTGGCCAGACATTAGGGCGACAGTCTCCCTTCACCAAGGTTACCTCAATTGCATCTGTGATTCAGAACCGCTGACACGCGTTTGAATTTGTCACGTCTTGATGAATGTAAATGAGTGTGTAAGGGGCGGGGCTAACTGTCACATTGCCTCCGCCTATTTCAAACTAATCTAAATATAACAACAAAAAACCTTAAAACGCATGCAATGTCACAAACGGGGTTGAACTTGTTATAAACTCATCACCAAAATGGATATGTGGTGCTTGGAATCAAAGTTGAACACACAGGCAGGCGCCGCAACACACGGTTGGTACGTCTTAATATGCGGCCCATTTTTCACTTGGCTTAGCGCACCATTTGCATAGGCTGCACCCCTTGATTTCTTCATTTCACAGTCATTATGCACTCATGTCCTTATTTCTCAGCGCCACTAATTTTGATGAACTATTCTGAAGGTCAGAGAGGCAGACGAGTGGGTGGTGAGACAATACGAGCTAAAACACACAGACAACGCCAGATGCACGTTTGTACATTTATTCTTGACTATGAAATCCAATTTGGATGTTTCAGTTTTTTTTTAACAATTGAAAACTTGAAAGAGACAGATTTTTTAAACTTAAATTTACTTACGAATTTCATTTGATCAGACTTCAACATAAAACATGAACAAACATTTACACTCAGCAAAAAAATGTATTTGCTGATTTGGACAATTTTTATTTAAAAAAAATGTTCTTGTAAAATTTTCATAAATGTTTGAGAATAAAAAAGAAAATCTTAACTGAAATGGCCAAATAAAAAGTGGAATAAACTTACATATTTAATTTTTGGGTAACACTTTACAATAAGGTTTCCCCTTTAGTTAATATGAACTAACAATGAACAACACTTCTACAGCATTTATTAATCTTAATGTTAATTTCAGAATTTACAAATACATTATTAAAATCAAAAGTTGTATTTGTTAACATTAGTTAATGTACTTTGAACAAACATGAACAGCCGATTTGTATTAACTAACATTAACAAAGATTAATAAATACTGTAACAAATGTATTGCTTATTGTTAGTTCAAGTAAGTTAATAAATTAACTAATGTTAACGAAATGATAACTTATTGTAAAGCGTTACCAATTTAAGTTCTTATATTTTTTTTGTGAAGGGTGGAACTGTTCTCGAAACCAATCAAAATTTTAAAATAAATTTACTTTACAGTTGCAACTACCACATAAATCCTTTTAAACATCTGAAGTAAATGTAAACGCTTTGTAAAACAAACTAACAAATAAACATTTACTAACTTCTCAGGACACGAGAAATTACAATGCCAGCCTGTTCCAATTAAACCCTTTATATCCACACCTTACAGACACACTGACACCAGCTTCACACCCTCATTTACTGCATGAACATGTGTGTGTGTGTGTGTGTGTGTGAGTGTGTGTGTGTCCACTTCTACCAAACCTCAGCTCTAGCGGAAAGGCTATTACAGCTCACATTTTACTGCCCATTACCACTGAGGTCATTAGTGGAGAGAGGGATGGGCCTCCTCTTAACCTATTGATCATTGTAACTACTAGCATTTAATCCGCTGGTGAATGAGCTGGAATCTCTTTAAGACAGGCCTGCCGCAGAAGAGAAGCACTTCAGCTGAAAAATATCATCCTGGCCACTATATCAGCAGCACTTAAGAGGAGTGAGGGATACCACTGCTTACTGCTCAGAGCTGTTCGCTCTTCTCCTCTGGCCGTAATTGTGGAAGTGTGCGGAATGAAATTATTATTATGAATTGCGGTAAATGGCTGTATCGCTTGATAAGAGGTGAGGAAAGAACAAATACATATTTCAAGTCGTCTCATAATGAAAGCGCTATGAGATAGAGCATATATCTGGTTAAACGAGATGGGAATTTTATGAACGCATATTTCAGCTGTCATGTGGACAGGTTTTAAAGAGAACAAAACTTGTTTGCCAAGAAAGAATTGTTAGGAGAAAAGAAAACTGAGCATACTTAAGAAAGTTGAAGGTTATTAATTTCACTAGAAAGAGGTGTAGGTAGGCCAGGTGTGAGTGTAGCACATTAACACACAGAAAGTGAAACGTACTCAAACAGCTGCTATGTGACTGTACTGTAGGCAATGTGCTAGCGCAGGCCTGCTGTCCACAGGCCCTACCCAAACTACACACACACACACACACATCATATGCTGTACACTCAACATTCACATGCCAACACATGCAAACATCTGCAATGTGCAAAAATGAATAATAAGTGAACCTGATACTTAGGCTAAGTTTCACAGACAGGGTTTAGATTAAGCCAGGATTAGGCCTTAGTTCAATTAGGACATTCAAGTAGCTTTTATAAAGTTGCCTTAGAAAAAAAGAAAAATTACTGGTGTGAATCTTGAGACAAAACAGTGGCACTGGCATATTTTAAGATATTTTAAGATACGTCAGAGCAAGTTGCTTTCAGTTAAAACCGCTCAAACATGCATTTTAGTCTGGAACTAGGTTTAAGCCTGTGAAAGCGGCCACTAATGTTTAAAAAAAAAGTAACAAAAAAAAAAAAGCTAAAGTAGGTAAATGTAACAAAAATAAAACGTAAAAATGTAAATGTAAAAAAAACATACATAAAATATAAAATGTCAATGTAACAAAAAAGACCAATCATTAAAATAAATTTTAAAATAATACGTAAAATATATATATTTTAATCACTTTGCCTCTTCAATCAAACATAAAAGTGCAAACATTTGTGGGCATTAAAATGAATGATGTTACATTTATTTTTTAACTTGAAGGTGTTGAATCACAAGGGATACGACAAAACGATGCCAGCTGAGAGATGGAACGTATTGGACGCAGCAGCGGATCCAGCTCATTTAAGCCTGGCGCTCATATCCACCGTCCAGTTCATCTTCAGTCCATGACTATGAACGGGAAACGCCATCCAAAAATACGGCTCTAATGAGGAAACATCTGACACACATCTGACGAACCTCAGAAACACTGATACTGACTTAATGAAGAACGCATTCTTCCTGAGAGAGCAAAATGTCATGCACGGAGAGAACGAGAAAAAAAAGAGAGAGAGAGAGGGAAAGAGAGATAGGCAATTAAGATGAAGAGCGAAGGGGGGCAACTTCAATCAGAGCGTCTCGTACATTGAACTGGACGCACGGAAACAGGTTGCAAAGAAAGAAAGAAAGGAAGAAAGAAAGAGGGCAGGAAAAAAAAGAAAATCAAATTTTAATGCCAGCTCCCCGGTGTCATCTTGTTTTGTCAGGACATCAAATAGAATTGAGAAGTACAAAATAACAAGCCCTTGAGAAATCAGAGGAGGTTTGGTCTGTTTGAAGCCTCTTGGTTTACCTTGTCCAGAGATATAGGGAATAGCAATGTCCGTACGCTCATTTGGCATGGAGTGCCGTGGAAAAAAATGATTTTTTTATACTACGTGTGAGCTGTAATTATTCATTTGAATGCACAATTTTCATTTCTGGAAATTTAGTTTTGCACAAATGTTTTTTAAAAGTTCTAAAACAATTCATTTAACAAGTAAAAAAATTCAGTTTAACATGGAATTTGCATTCCTAATGTATTAAATGGAGATATTCTTGTCTAATATTAATACATTTATGAAAACATGCATGTACTATTATTATTATTGTTATGAAACAAAAAATCTCTAGGGCTGAAGCAAAGATATATTAATCTCCCCCAGCCGCTTCTGAATAGCGAATAATTCCCATTCCCTCTTCCTCGCTTTGGCTCTCGCGCAGCCCGTTTACAGTTCACATAAACAGGATAATCATAGTCACATTTTCTGCCCATTTACCAAGCAGATTCTGCGGGGGGAAAGCGGTCCATTCAAGGCAACTGTAAAAACAAAAATCCAGATTGCGCTTTAATTAACTTCTAAACCACAAACAAACAAGTTCTCAGTAGAGCTGGCCCGGTCTGCCGTAAAACAAACACGCAGGGGCGAAGGAGAGCATGAGGTTCAGCTTTGCCTTTCCCACACTAACTCA
Organism: Abramis brama; assembly: GCF_963993115.1. Taxonomy (NCBI): domain Eukaryota; kingdom Metazoa; phylum Chordata; class Actinopteri; order Cypriniformes; family Leuciscidae; genus Abramis; species Abramis brama. The sequence goes on along the minus strand of NC_139973.1, from coordinate 9,169,549 downwards.
ACCCCACTGCAGGTGGGTGTCCCGAAGGGGTGGGTGGACCATCAGCCCCGGGACTCAGGGGATACTCGCTTAATCTTGCACACAAACTGAAGGTGGATGCATTACGGATGTAGCACACATACGGAGGTGTCATGTCTTGATGTGTTGCTAAGTGTTTGCCTGGGATTCGAGCACAAAAAATAAACACAATCACACAAACTAACCCAGATTTAAAAGCTTTTTTTTTCTTTTTCTCATCTTTCTGCATTTTAGGATGCAAAACTTGAATGAAAACCTGCATATTGAATTCATATATTTATATTTTATATCCTGACCCTTGGCATCTACTGCCTTCATGGAAGTGCCTACTTATGCGTTCAGAAATTACGATGTGCTGTGCGCTCAAGTGATTGTGGTCAGAATTAAATGCACGCTCTGGCCAAATTCAAAAGTTATTTCCCCAGTTTTCACTTCCCAACAAAGACAGCTTTGTTTATTTCTAGTACCACTAAATAAACAGCAAAGGATGAGCATTAAATATACTGTATAATCTATTTACTTAGCAGACACGTTTATCCAATGCAACTTACAAATGAGGAACATCACAAGCAATTTATCAAAAAAAAAAAAAAGTATATTAAATGTATTATTATCATTAATTTAATATTTCCTTTTTAAATTAAATATTAAATATGCTGCCACAAAGAATTATGGGACTAATTTCTGTTTAATTAAATACTAGACTAAATAAGTAATATTTTTCTTTGCAAGCCATTCTAACTATTCTTCATAAGCAGTTTACAACATGTTTTACAATTACTGTTTATAATCAGATCCACTGTTCTACCACCATGATTATTTAACTAACACGCTCACCCCCCCCCAAAACAGGGCTCAGAGAGTTTCCCACAGGTAAATATGACATTGTGGTGGAGATCTTGTAAAAGCAACCTTACAGACATGACTGGCAGCAATAATCATTTCTAACAACCTCAACACAACCCCAAGTGACCCTTGACGTGACTCTCCTCTCACACACTAAAACAAGACAAAGCAAAACCGCTGAACGTCTCCTGCTCAACTCAGTCTGACATATGCCACTAAAAACAATGGTGTCGACAAACTGCCTTCGACCACTTTACACCTTTCCAGTATACCCTAACGCCCTTTCCTCTCTCTCTCTCTCTCTTTTGCTCTACTCATCCCGCTGATATGATTTATGGTTTACCAGCTCAGCGAGGTTACGCAACGTCGCACATGCCTTCAGATGTGTTATTGGAGTCGGTGGAGATTTAATTAAGATCACAGCCACACAAATCCCCCTCAAATTGAGAATTTACTCGAGACAATGGTCGTCACATCCTCGCACGGGAGAGGTCTCATTCTGCACAACGCCAAACGACAACAACGCTAATCCGTGTTTCCATGACATCACATGAAGGTTTCGGTAAATTGGGATTTGTGTTTTCATCGGCCACGTTGTGATGTTCCTCGTCAGGGTTGATTAATATTGAGTGGAAGATACTGTTGGCATGTTGCAAGAGCTAATATGCACAAAGAAGACACAACTGAGTTTATCTTTGTTGTAATTTGTGAAATAAAATCAAAACTTTTACAAAAATTGTGCCAATAATTTCTACCGAATGTAATCTCTAAATCTCTGTTCTGCCCTAAAATTAGTTTAGAAAGTAAAAAGTTGCAGATGTGTGAGTTGAGGAAGATTTTTTTTTTTTTTTTTTTGCTGTATATCATAAAATTGTCTTTCAGAGCAATTCGTCACTATGCTGCTCTTTCCTGAGAGAATGCTCACCTGGTGTGCTTTCTGGAAACCGAGTAGGAGAAAAGGAAGAACAAATGCATCTTTAGAAGAAAAAAAAACTAAAGTTTTTTCCTCTGTGGGAGAATGAAGGAAAAAAGACAACAGAAAAGAACAGCTGGCAATGCCGTGTGTCATCACCAAAGTATTCTCGATTCTTACCACATAATGTAGAGCAAGACGTCTGTGAAAGAGGTCAGCCACATGAACGACTGACCAGATAACCCCCCCACCCAACTCCTTTTTCCCTTTCTTATGGGAAAATATCTATTTAACACGCACAGTTTGCTTGTTCTCCAGTCTCATGTAAACACACACGTGAATATTCTCTCACACACCAACATGGTCGTGGCCGCTAATACGTGTCGAGCGGTAGGAATGACAGGTGTTGGCAGGCTCACGGCCTGTCAGGGCACAACATAAATGCGGTTCGGCCCCAGCCAGAGCGGACCCTAATGCACTACTAATGAACAATAAATCAAGTCTGATTACAAACTGTCAGCCCAATCAGCTCTCACGCTTTCTAAACGAAGGGGCCCGGTGGTCACAGCTGTGTGGCGTTACCCTCCGCGGGGCTCCCTGTTTAGCCTTTACTTTCCACACGTCCAGTCGTTCCCCCTCTCAATCCTCTCCTGCCATCCTCGAACTGAAGCACCCCCCCCTGACCTCGAGTCCCAAACTTCACAATCATTACATTCTGAAAAATGATGACAACCACAAACTCTTGTCCTAACTATTGCATCTCAGCATTTAAATCATTTCCTTTAATAACATTTAAATGCATCACTAAAATATAAAACTATTATTTTAAACTTGTATATCTTTAAAACAAGCAATCAAAGAAAATAACTGCATTCAAAACTAGTAAAGGAGAGTGTCAAAACTTTGCCTTAGTTTCAGTGATCACACCACTGGCATGTGCGCACACACACACACACACACACACACAGGAGGGCCCATGATACAAGTGTCAAATCGTGAAGGGGAGCAACCCCCCAACCCCCCACCCCCCCCCCCCCCCCACACACACACACACACACAAGGATGCAACACAGAACTAAACAATCTCTTTAAATTATAATTAAATCCAACATTGAATAGCATGTGCAATCTAAAAACATTTTTACAACTGAAAAAAGCTGCATAAGTTTCTGCATAACTATAAAAGTCTTTTAAAAAAACATATGTACAGCACAGAATGACATTTAACAAAAGCCTCGTAAAAATCCTGCGCTTGTAAGCTGTAAGTGAAAGGAGAAGCTTCAAACATCCACTTGTAATCGCATCACAGTGTTTACACAGTGTCTCCTAACCAACCAGCATGATAGAAACTAATACAAACAGCACGCAGAGAAATCAGCCTCTTTTCCTTTTCCCCTGGACGCAATGCATTGTAAAACTTTTCTACGGCAACAGAAACAGCTCTTTCACTGAAAAATTACAGAATCAATCATATTGACAAACCTGACAAACTCCATTTGGCTGGCAGGGTAAACAGAGTGAAGCTGGGCCGTTTGGAGGATCGCGGAAGATGAGAAGACACGAGTCGCGGAGCGGAGAGCGAGAGAGAGAGCGAGAGAGAGAGAGAGCGAGCGAGCGAGAGAGAGAGGCGTTTACAGTGAGCGTGTGCGTGTGCTGCCGCGTCTCGAGCCTTTTTCCCGGGGATATGGACAGATTGCACGCGCAAGGTTGCTCCCTAGCTGACAAGATACAAAACTATCCAATCAACCACGCCCTTTCTCCACCAATCACAAGCAGCCCTCTAAACATAATCAATTCAAATGGGGACACAAGCAGCGGCAGGGGCCGCCGCAGGCCGTGTGTGTGTGTGTGTGTTTGGAGGAGGAGGGGGCAGGTGAAGCAATGCCTTTGTGTGGGACACCGTATTAAAATAAAGAGAGAGAGAGAGAGAGAGAGAGAGAGAGAGAGAGAGAGAGAGAGAGAGAGAGAGAGAGAGAACAAAAAGAACCAAAACAAAACAAAAAGAAAAAAGCAGCACAGTTGATGGCTATTAACCCTTTGACCCTAGTAAAGGTTTTGTTCGTGCTGGTGAAACAATGGAAGAGTGAAGAAAAGAGACCCTTTAATTAAACAACAGATAAACAAACACTAGCCTATCTGACAGAGAGAAAGAAACCGAGAGCATCTGCAAGTTGTTGTTCTTATAAAGTGCAATTGTTTATAGTAACAGCTCTTCATTTTAATAAGAAAAAAGGGAGGATTTTGCATTTTCTTTCATATTACAAATATATAAATGACAGTTATTTAAATGTAAAATAGGCTAGTTTTTATATAAAATTTTAGGATAAATCTACAATTTTTCAGATACTTTAAAGTGTAGCCTACATTCTAATCTATTTGATCAGAGTCAAACTTTAAATATTGAAAAGGCTGCTGTTTCAATTCACAGACTGACTGTGTGTGGGTTCAATTCACAGTCCAACTCCTTCCAAATCCACTAATTTCCACAGCATAAAATAACACACACCGCAGCTCCACTTCTGCTGCGAACGGTTAGAACATAAGTGCTCAGAGCTAGCAAGTGATTAAAACATCACCACCTTCTCACTTTTTTTATATAAAAAAAGAGGGGGAAAACACAGAAAAGTTGCTTCGCCCTCTACTGGTACATTTTATATTACACACTCAAAACCCAAGGCTAAACTTCCCTCTTTTTTAATAATAAAAAAAAAAGTGAGAAGGTGGTGATGTTTTAATCACTTGCTAGCTCTGAGCACTTCCAACCGTTCGCAGCCGCGGTGTGTGTTATTTTATACTTACTGCCTTAGTCAATAGGTTTTTTTTAAATTAGAATATAAGCATTATTTTTAACTCCTGCATGTAATAAAAAAAAAGAAAAAAAATCATATTTAGACAAGATAATAGTACTTTTTTTTATTTTGCATTATGTTAATAATACATTTAATGTATGAAAGATTATAATAATTTGAAAATCAAAATGAAACAGTAAAGACATTACAATAGCAATATAAAAACAAGCGCAAAAATAAATAAAAATAAACAACATGTATGATTATTAAATGAATACCCTTAGAAGAAAATATTGTGGTAGTATCAAATAATAATACATCATGCTATGGTACTGTACATAAACAACAACACAAAATAATGATCATATTCACATAGTGGAATTTATGTTGAATGGGTCCAAAAAAACATTGTAGTGTCAGTTTGTGGGACTGTAAACAACAGTTTCTGTAGTCTACAAGAGACTGACTGTCTTAATTACTGACCTAAAGAAAATGAAGAGTTAAAAGTTTATACATGAATGATACAATGAAATACTTCATTGTTTCTCTGATAAACACTCTCAGGGCACATAGACACACTTATGAAAAAAAAAACACATGCTCAAGCAAGGGCAAAAAGGCAAGCAGCCGTGCATGTACGCACACATAACGCATAACACACACACACACACACACACACACACACACACGGTCGTACCCCCTCTCCCATGCCGTTTCCCCTGGGCAGAATGTCGGCATATTCTCAATAAAACACCTTCTTAGCAGTAATAGGCCACTGTTCTCATTTCACTGCTCCCAAAGGGCTCATGATAAATTTAGCAGACATACAGTTCAAGCCTCCTCCTCTTGTCTCTCGCTCGCTCTCTCTCCATCTATCTGTGCTGTGTTCAGGCCTGTACGCCATAATTACCCATACTCTTTCTATCCAAGCCGTCTAATAGATCTTGCTGTTTATTCACTCCATCACTTTGTGAGTCACAGAACCAACACTATTCATTTATGTCTTGTTACAGATAATTGGAAAGCACAGGTTGACTCCTTTGCAAGACTGACACACAAACAATAACGCGCTCCATCTCAGATCGGCTCTACGGTTCCCCGTATGACTGTCAGGGTGACAATGGGCCGGGGGGGGGGGGGAAACTGATCCCAGATAAGTGTTTGCTGGTAACCTGCTTGAGTTTAGCATTTGAACCGCACAGTCATTCGAATCCTCTCGTGAAGAGTCATCACAAAACCACTACAGATGTGACGGGTTCTAGTACTACTACTATGACGAGATCTCTTTGTTTAAAGACCGTTCTTAGACCTTTGTGTGGGTCTAAATAAACTCATTAGTAACGCTGTCCTGTGACTAAACGTAATCCGTTGTTTACAGGTTTTAGCATGAACAGGTGTGATGTTAACAGAAAACAGCTGGTGCTGTAGGCAACAACCTTCGTTTTGAAGGACCAACACACACACACACACACACACACACGCACACGCATCTTGAATGTCACTTCTATTAATGAATGAGCAGAGACCAAACAGTCATCTCTGACCTCTGACTATCATGACGGCAGCAGTTTCAGTACAGTATGTGTGCGGTGTTGATATTTGGCACAGGTAATGAGGAACAGACAATCACTACAGAAGCCACAAACTCTGAAATGATTACATGTGCATTTAGCAATTTGCACTATGACAAAAGCTGCTTAATATCGAGCAGATCCTGTTTTGCTAATCCTGTGCTGATACGTTAGCGAAAAGTGTTCCACCACGGTCTGTGCTTCGCTGCGGCTTTGACTTCAGTCAAAACACGAGCTTTTGTTGGTGATGTTGGACATAAATGAAGTGGGTGGGGGAATGTTGTTTTCTTTATGTTCTATTGTGATTGACTCAAAAAAAGGACACGCTCTGAATCAGACACTATTTTTTGGAGGCGTCATCAAAACATTTCGATCAGAGGAAAGAAACACAAAATCTTAAGAAACAAGCTACCATATTTGAACAGTGTAAGAAAAAAAACGAAAAAAATCACTACCTGCTGTAAAAAAAAATCTTTTCATTTAATTTATGTAGTTTTTTTCATTTAATTGTTTTTTTTTGTTTTTTTTACAGTACGCACACCTATGCGTACTTACAGTCTATTTACCTAAGAAAGTACTGGTTCATTTAAGGTAACCACAAGGGCTAAGGTTAGGTTTAGGTTAGGGCTAGTTTTTACCCAGTAATTGTAATAACTATAACATGTACATAGAATGTACATGGGGAACTGGACTGTAAAATAAAGTGCTACCGAAATGTGTATATTAATACCGGTTGGACAATGAAACTAGTATTGGAGGTTTCATGGCTATATATGCGTGGCCTGGTGGCGAATCTTCACTGATTTTACATTCCATCAGTAAGAGCAGAGTGTGAAGGTTGAATTAGCAGAGCAGTAGCAGCTGTCCATAAAATACTGCAATCCACACAACATAATGGGAGACATATCAGAGTTCAAAGGAGGAAAAACTGTTGGTGCACAGCGAGAAGCTGGCTCATCTGTGACCAGGACGGCGAGTCTTTGTGGTGCATCGAGAACGATAATATCCAGGGTAACATCAGCGTACCAACACGTACTGTAGGACGAACCACATCCAACAGGAGTTACTGTCGACGCAAGAGGAAGCTGTCTGAAAGGGATGTCCAGGGACTAACCTGGATTGTATATACATAAAAAAAAAAAAAAAAAAAAAACTGCTCATTGGGAGCTCCACAAAGTCAATATTCATGGTCAGGCTGCTATTGCCAAACATTTGGTCACATTTGCCAATGCCAAATGTTGGTGTCAATGGTCCCAACAGTGCAAATCTTGGACTGTGGAAAATGTGAAACGTATTGTTCTCTGATGAGTTCACCTTCACTGTCTTTCCCACATTACGGTGTGGAGAAGCCGCAAAGAGGCTTAACAGCCGACTGTTGCGGTCCAGAGTGAAGCATGGCGGTGGATCAGTGATGGTTTGGTCTGTAATATCAAGGCTTTCCCTGCTGTGCTTGATGGGCGCGTCACTACCAAACCATTCCGGAGGACTAATGGTTCAAGCATTGTACCCTGAAGGGGGTGCCATGTATCAGCATGATAATGCATCAATACACACAGCAAGACTTGTGACAGAATGGTTTGATAAACATGAAAGTGAAGTTGAACATCTCCCATGGCCTGCACAGTTACCAGATCTGAATATTTTTGAGCCACTTTGGGGTATTTTGGAGGAGTAAGCCAGAAAACCTTTTCCTCCACCAGCATCACACGTGGGGTGAAACATGTATCGGTCATTCCCAAGATTAACTGATGATGTTTGGCTGCAAAAGGAGGCCCTATTTACGGTTTGTGTGTGTATATGTAAATATATGAATAAATATGTAAATATTTTATTTATATACATACATACAGTAAATATTATATATGTATGTATGTATGTATGTATGTATGTATGTATATGTATATGTATATGTATATGTATATATGTATATATATATATATATATGTATATATATATATATATATATGTATATATATATATATATATATATATATATATATATATATATATATATATATATATATATATATATATATATATAATATTTACTGTATGCATGTATGTATATAAATAAAATATTTACTGTAAAAATAAATAAAATAAAATAAAATAAAATAAAATAAAATAAAATAAAATAAAATAAAATAAAATAAAATAAAATAAAATAAAATAAAATAAAATAAAATAAAATAAAATAAAATAAAATAAAATAAAATATGTAATTGATTCCGGTGATCATTCTAATATGCTGATTTGGTGCTCCAAAAATATTTCTTATTATTATCATCAATGTTCAAAACAGTCGGACTGCTTAATAACTTTGTGGAAATTGTAATACACATTTTTTCAGGATTCTTTAATGAATAGAAAGTTCAAAAGAACAGCATTTATTTGAATCTTTTTTTTTTTTTTTAACTGCTGAATAAAAGTATTAACACTATTTTAAGGTGACGTAGTTACATATTACTACATGTACTTACTATAGTAATAACAGTAAATTATGCATAATTTCAAGTAACTAAGCATAAACCATATCCTAATCCTAACTGTAACTCTATAGTAAGTACAGTAGTTAATTAATGTTACTCAGTACTTATTTGAGTAAGAACAATGTTACTACATCATTTTAAAATAAAGTGTAACCAAAAAACTATCATTATAACAATCATTTTAACGGTAGTTAACAAATAAAATATTGGAAATATGTAGATAATTTAAATAAATACTAATTACACATAATATATTAAACTAAATGTAATAATAAATGTAGTAGTATTTTAATCTTAAATGGTTTATCACAAATAAAATAAAATATTAAGTTAAGGAATCTGCTTTAATATATTCATTATACATTCTGGCATCCTCTGAGATCAAAGAAAAAATGTACTGCCATGCGCAAGGAGTGTCAGCCAAATGCAAGCGAACATCTAGTGAACATCTTTGCTTTACTAAACTCAGTCGACCTTTCCAAACAAAGCAGCACAAGGCCACAGCAAGGTATTTTAACATCTGTAATAAATATAAACCAACACCATATGGGTTTTGTCTACTCTCAATGACAATATTAATACTTTAGAAAAAAATAAGAAAAAGAGAGCGAGCGAGAAAGAGCTCAACTACTAAAAGCAGTTAAACATACACGTGCTGATCACAATAGCCCATATTCCTCTGTCCCAAGCCTCTCATGCTAACCACTGACAACCGTCAGTTCTCCAGTGAACCCACAGGCCGTCAGATGTGGCTTCACACAAGAGACTTCACCAAGCTTCTCATATTGCTGTTAGTGTTTTGGAGTCTCAAATACGACCTAATCACATATATTCATAAACTCCCCGCAGGACGAATGAATCAGTCATAGCAACACGGACCACACATCTGCATACCGTGGCGGAAAACGGATGAAAAGATGGAAAGATTTGAGGGATGAGGGGAGAAGGGGAGGAGACAAGAAGAAGGGGCTGGTGGGCTGCTCGGGGGGAGAAAAGAAACATGACTGAAGTGAAAAGGTCTCTAAAATGGCACTGTTGCTTTAAGGGTTGGCGCTCGGAGTTGATGCGACAGCAATCTGATGGTTGGACGTTACTCACTGGCTGAGCCAGACGGTCTGGAAAAAAGCGTGATGACCTCATCGTGACAGCATCATCCAAACCTGTTTCTCATCTACACATTACACATAATGCATTCTTACAATATGACTAGAAAAAACAAACGGCTGAAGAGAACAGGAATGATATGTGGCTACAGCCACAGATGGAGGAATGAGAAATACGCAGACGGTTCCTTCTGAGGTCCTTCAGAGCGAAAAAAAGCAGCAAAACGATTATGACTTTAAAGTAATAGTTCGCCCAAAAAAGACGATTGTGTCATCATTTACTAATCCTCATGCTGCCAAAACCATTTGACTTTCTTTTTTCTGTGAGACACAAAAAGTGACTTTCTGGAGAATATCTTAGCTGTTCTGTGCTGTTGTCTTTATTAGGTATTGAAGATGATTCTAGTATTCATCATGTTGTAGACAGATGGGTTGAGTGGTGTGAAAGGAACTCACTTATTATAAACGGAAAGACATTCAGATTGAAACAGTGTCATCTTATAAATACTTGGGTGTCTATGTGGATGCTGCTTTATTATGATGCATTTGATTGATAAAAAGTGATAGTAAGGGCATTTAAAATGTTAGAAATTATTTCTGTTTCAAATTAAAGCTGTTCTTCTGAACTTAATTCAACAAAGAATCCTGAAAAAAGAAGCAAGGTTTTCACAAAAATATTAAGCTGCACAACCATTTTCTATGAAAGCTTGTTTCTGCCACAGAATAAAAAAGGTAATTGCGACTTTTTATCTCGCAATTCGGACTTTTTTTCCCTCAAAGTCAGAATTGCGAGATAAAAAGTCGCAATTATCTCTTATATTGTTTTATTACGTGGCAGAAACAAGCTTCCATAATTTTCAACACTGATAATCAGAGATTTTTCTTGAGGACCAAATCAGCATATTAGAATGATTTGGGATCATGCGACTGATGCTTAAAATGAGGAATAAATTACATTTTAAAGTATATAAAAATAGAAGACAATTATCTTAAATTCTATTAATATTTCACGATATTACCGGTTTCCCCTCCGTTTTTTTTTACTATATTTTTTATCAAAAAAATGCAGCCTTGCTGAACATAAGAGACTTTTTTTTTCCTTACCGATCCCAAACATTTAAACTCCCATTCACACTGACATTATCAAGAGTTGTTGGATTGCAAACAGCCTCATTGTCATGTCCAGATCAGCGCTGGGTTGACAGACTTCACAGCCCGCGTCTGGCTTCTCGTGGCTGAGCTGGGCTCTACTGTATATGCTGTGCTGGGTTTGTCTGTAAGAGAGGCTGGAAGCTCTGGCCGAGCTCCAGCGAGCCCCAGCACACCACACCGCTAATGAGTTACAGATTGTTACACTGTGGTATACATGTGTCAGGACAATGCCATGGGTCTCCACCAAAAAAAAAACAAAAAAAAACACGGTAGTTCAAAAAAAGACTGGAGGGGAAAAAACTGCAGAGAAGAAAGAGGGTATTAGTGAAGGAGAGCCAAAGCCTGACTTCTGCACTGTGTCATGTAGCACTCTATGAAGACGAGGAATTGCAGTCTGTCTGCGCGTGTGTGTGTGGAAGGGAGGGGGTGGGGGGGGTGGGGGGTGGTGCGGTCCCTTCATCATTTGTTAAAGTGAGAGGACATTATCGCTTGACCTCCACTTGCCCTCCCAACGACTGCATATGATCATGAAAGAAAGGCAAAGAGAAACAGAAGGAGAAAGATTGTGCAAAACAGCTCTACTGATTACTTCCTGTGACATCATCAAAACACTGAAAAAAAAAACTGACATTTATGACCATTGAGGCCCAAAAGAACAAGCGAGTCTAGTTCACAACAGAGGACATTTAATGAACAGTGAATGTTATAAAATGCTCCAAAACTACTTCAGCTGCTGGTGTCTTAATGTAGGAGTGGAATCCTGTGAACAGGGTCCAACATTAAATTGCTAAAGGTTAGTCAAACGAAAAATAATTAAATAAATGTAAACATTTATTTGTAAATTTGTTATATTATTTATCTTACATATTGGCGTATCTATCCATCCATCCATCCATCCACACACACACACACACACACACACACACACACACACACACACACACACACACACACACACACACACACACACACACACACACACACACACACACACACACACACACACACACACGTCAGGTCAGGTCAGGTCAGGTCATCATTTTTACAATTAGATTTAAACCATTTACTATGTTGCAGTATTATGTTGAGTGGTTGCCAGGGTGTTGCTATACAGTTGCTAAGATGTTCTGAATGGCTGTCTATGAGACTGCTAGTGTGTTCTGAGTGTTTTCGCATTGCCTTTTAAATTGTGATCTGAATTGTTGCTTACTGGTCTAAATCTCGATAACATTCGGATCCCTAGAAAAGTCCCTTCTTCACTGAAAGTCTATGAGATTATTCATGCATTTTAGTGTCAACCTGACAAAAGGTCTGACAGCTTAGATAACTAATAGCACACTTCGCAACAAGCACATTTGCTGAAGCTTCTCTATCATTGAGTTTTTGTACAGCAACAAACTCCAGATGATTTGCACATGTTTACACCAAAAATAAGCGAACAGACCAGCTGATCTCAACAAGCGCCAACACTTTCCAAGGAAACAAACAGCCTCTCTTTTCAAGCTGCCTATTGACACCACGTTTGTTTTGCTATAAATTCTTGCCAAGTCAAGCGTGAACGCCAAAAGTTTACGCTCAAGCGGCCTTTACCGGCAAAAGTTCACGAGTGCATGAGAATAGGCATTACATTTAAACTGTGCAATGATCAACTAAACCACAATGTGTCTAGTACGGGCATTATGCTGGCAGGTGAAAATCATGTCAAAATAACACAGCCAACCCAGCTGTAATCCTCCATAGGTGGCAGCTCCCTACCCATCATCCCTTGCGGCAACGGACAGTCAACCACACCTGCTTTTACAGCATTGCCGCAAATAATCCTCTCTCTGTTTTTGGTCTTTTTTTATTTTCCCTCATTTCATGGAAAGGGTGGACTATCAAGGAAGGTCCGCAAGTGTTGTTCCTAATTACCTATTTCTCCACTCCTGATCCTGTGGCGGGCATAATTAGTTACCTGGGGCTGCAATCCAATTTGAAGTGATGACAAGAAAGCGATCCATGAAAAAGTAATAAGTTAAATCCAATTTCAGACTGCCTCTAATTAAATGCACATGGAACTAATGACTCAAGCCCTACCATTTCAGTGATAACCGTAATTAGCAAGGAGGGAGTTGCACTCTCTCGATCTTCCTCTCTCTCTCTTTCTCTTGTTGACTCTCTCTTCTCTGCTGTAGGTGTAAAGTGGTAAAGTGGCATGGACTCTTAATTATGCGTGTCATTTTGTCAGTGATTTACTCACGTTTTTTTTTTTTGACCAGCCGAGTGTGTTTAGCCTTTGCTCCGGTCTGTCACTACACCAGATGTTTATGGTGTTCTATGTTGTGTGTCATATTAATAAAGATCCCCCCCCCCATTTAATTTAATTTTTTTAAATCTCCTAGTATGACTAATGAAGAAATATAAGAGTTATTGTCTGTTACAGTGAGGAAAATAAGTATTTGAACATGCTATTTTGCAAGTTCTCCCACTTGGAAATCATGGAGGGGTCTGAAATTGTCATCGTAGGTGCATGTCCACTGTGAGAGACATAATCTAAAAAAAAAAATCCAGAAATCACAATATATGATTTTTAACTATTTATTTGTATGATACAGCTGCAAATAAGTATTTGAACACCTGTCTATCAGCTAGAATTCTGACCCTCAAAGACCTGTTAGTCTGCCTTTAAAATGTCCACCTCCACTCCATTTATTATCCTAAATTAGATGCACCTGTTTGAGGTCGTTAGCTGCATAAAGACACCTGTCCACCCCATACAATCAGTAAGAATCCAACTACTAACATGGCCAAGACCAAAGAGCTGTCCAAAGACACTAGAGACAAAATTGTACACCTCCACAAGGCTGGAAAGGGCTACGGGGAAATTGCCAAGCAGCTTGGTGAAAAAAGGTCCACTGTTGGAGCAATCATTAGAAAATGGAAGAAGCTAAACATGACTGTCAATCTCCCTCGGACTGGGGCTCCATGCAAGATCTCACCTCGTGGGGTCTCAATGATCCTAAGAAAGGTGAGAAATCAGCCCAGAACTACACGGGAGGAGCTGGTCAATGACCTGAAAAGAGCTGGGACCACCGTTTCCAAGGTTACTGTTGGTAATACACTAAGACGTCATGGTTTGAAATCATGCATGGCACGGAAGGTTCCCCTGCTTAAACCAGCACATGTCAAGGCCCGTCTTAAGTTTGCCAATGACCATTTGGATGATCCAGAGGAGTCATGGGAGAAAGTCATGTGGTCAGATGAGACCAAAATAGAACTTTTTGGTCATAATTCCAATAAACGTGTTTGGAGGAAGAAGAATGATGAGTACCATCCCAAGAACACCATCCCTACTGTGAAGCATGGGGGTGGTAGCATCATGCTTTGGGGGTGTTTTTCTGCACATGGGACAGGGCGACTGCACTGTATTAAGGAGAGGATGACCGGGGCCATGTATTGCGAGATTTTGGGGAACAACCTCCTTCCCTCAGTTAGAGCATTGAAGATGGGTCGAGGCTGGGTCTTCCAACATGACAATGACCCGAAGCACACAGCCAGGATAACCAAGGAGTGGCTCTGTAAGAAGCATATCAAGGTTCTGGCGTGGCCTAGCCAGTCTCCAGACCTAAACCCAATAGAGAATCTTTGGAGCGAGCTCGAACTCCGTGTTTCTCAGCGACAGCCCAGAAACCTGACTGATCTAGAGAAGATCTGAGTGGGCCAAAATCCCTCCTGCAGTGTGTGCAAACCTGGTGAAAAACTACAGGAAACGTTTGACCTCTGTAATTGCAAACAAAGGCTACTGTACCAAATATTAACATTTGATTTTCTCAGGTGTTCAAACTTATTTGCAGCTGTATCATACAAATAAATAGTTAAAAAATCATACATTGTGATTTCTGGTTTTTTTTTTTTTTTACATTGTCTCTCACAGTGGACATGCACCTACGATGACAATTTCAGCCCCCTCCATGATTTCTAAGTGGGAGAACTTGCAAAATAGCAGGGTGTTCAAATACTTATTTTCCTCACTGTAATTGTCCAGCATCCAATGCACTACTTACTGTATGTTAGAGACGCCCATCGATTAGCAAAGGTTCCCATGAGTTTACTGCCATACCCTGTGATCCCTATAAGCCCAACAATTAACAATTAGTGTGCTACAATTACATTTCTCACTGCTGACCAAAATAAATAATGTGCAAACACTTAAATCTTCAAAGTCTTAGGTGGAGGGTGACTGAAATGTTGAATTGGTGAGAAAACGGTCACAAATCAAATAAAACGCTCTAGAGTAAGGAAAGCAAATTGACACTGGCTTCTGGCGCCTCAATACAGCAATAACACCTAATATAGATCAGCATCTAATGATAGTATATCACACAAGACAGCAAGAGCTATTGGGTGCACAGATAATATAATGAGCTAAAGAGTTATTGGACGGAACGAAGGAGAGAAAAAGATGCAGGCTCTGTCCAGAATGGCATACTTCCATACTATTTCTGCAGTATATAATATGCATACTATGCAGTGTCAGAATATTTTCTATATGCAAAGAACGAATGTGCCAAAATGTACAACAAAGCACACCACACTGGGAACTATCCCATAATGCACTGTGCTCAACTTCACCACTTGATTTAAAGGCTGCGTCTGAAAACTTAGGCAGCTGACTTGTTGCCTTGCTGCTGTATAGGCAATGACTTTGTCTACGCATGAAAGTACTCAAAACTGATTTCAGACAGACTTCTGAGGCAGCAAAACGGTTTAATGATCTATAGCAAAATAAAGCATGCTTTAGTGATTTAGTAAGCAAATATTTAATTACTATGATAGTAATTTCTCGCTAGAAATTACATCAGAAGTGGAAAACGTTGGTCAAAAACGTACATTTACACACAAACTGACCACCAACCACAACTTTCAGATGCCATCTTTAATTTGTAGCTCAACATGTCACTGAATGGAAAGCACAGGATTGTGGGATATCAAAGGCAGCGAAGGATATATCTATGCTGCCTTCGAAAAACGATTAGATGAAGGGATCACAGGAGACAGGAAGTGAAGCCAACACTGAATTTGGGCGTTCCTTGATGCGTTCCTACCTTGGAATACATCCTCCGAAGCATTTTTCAGCTTTTGGGCGCAGCCAAAAACTTCACATTAAGGAGTACTGCACCAGCAAGAGACATACAACATAGCATACTGTAGGCTACATGTTTGAAATGTTTGTTCTATCATACTGATTTGCAAACTTAAAAACAAATAGCAAGCAGTATACAGTACTTATTATGCAGTACGCTAGGATTCCATCTTGAACACAGTCATAGAAAGAGAGAAGAGAGCATGAGGGAGAAAGACAAAAACACACATGCTTTCTTTTTCACTGGTGTGAGTGACAGGTTGGCCATGCTCTCTGTATACATAAATAAATTAGAATTTTAATTCTGTCTTTGTGTGCTGAGGCTGGTCTGCTCCTCCTCTACTTACTAACAGTCCGGATAGTGTAATCTGCCGGCCGCTGACCCCTCAGCCTGATGAGTGAAGCGGTTTAGCTTGATCCTCTCGACTTTATCTCAATGCCAGCAAATTCACACAGAACCTAAAGGTCACAGATACCGTATTTCTTCCCTTGTGGCTTATTTCCAGTGATATCTATAATTTTTTTTTTTAATACATGGCATGATACTGATATGCCACAAAGCGAGGCTGCGTGATTTTGGGGGTTAAAATTGTAGTTTTTTTTTTTTTCTGATAAAAATTGTGATACTGCACTATATTCGTGATGACTATAATAAGAAATATAACTATTGTAATATTTCACTGTAGAAAAAAGAAAAAAGAAGAGCATTTAAGGAAAATATACAAGTACTACTAGTTTTATTTCACAGTGCAACTGTAAAATTACAATGCTAAAATGTATGGTTGCCTTAATTTCATCACTTTCAAATGTTAAATCATTAAGCTTTTATATTGTCAGAAAATTGCAGCTTCTTTTTTGTTGACAACAGAAGTTTATAAGAGCTTCTCATTACAAGTTTGAGAAGATGGTTGGCACATGTTGCATGTTCCCAAACACACATTATAAGCAAGCCAAACTCAGAGAAGATGCAGAGATGAGTTCCCTGTTTCCTGTGATCCGCTCTGAGACGCTGAAAACACCGGATCATGAGCTGCTCGCGTGTGAAAGAACAGTTTCCTCGCTTCACTCTGAAACATGCAGCGCATATATTCATTACATTTAATCACAGCCTTTGCAATTTGATAATAGCACTAGGGCATATCGCAATGTTGGATTTATTTCAATTTATCGTGCAGCCCTACCACAACACCTCAGTAAAAACTAGTTTTGATGAAGAAAATGTGAGTGGTGCATGCCAGCAGAAAACTTGCGTCATGATTCTAGGGTGTTGCTATGTGGTAGCTAGAGTATTTTTTAGCACGTTGCTATGTTGTGTTTTGGGTGAAAAGAGCCAAACTCCAAGCCCCTTTGATGTTCAAGTCACTCCTTCAACGCAAGTCTAAGATGTTTTTCCTCCTTTTCCTCAGTCCAATTGCTTAGAAAATGCATAATTTGTCTGTTTCATTACCGAGTACCACGAAAAAACCTGCCTATATAGTGATTGCACACACAAACAGACTCACTCAAAGCAGGGATGTGCGTTAATTAACAAATATGCCCCTTGGTCTCCTGCGATTCCACCATGAAACAAACAACATCCACCTTGCTCAAACAAAGATAAGGATCTGAGCGAGAATGATCTCAAATAAACGTAAATATTGCATCAGACACGGCTAGCTGCTCTCTTTTAAAGGGGCGCGGATGGGGAAATGAAAAGGGCCGGATTTGCTTTGCATCACAAAGGATAGGCAAATAGAAAGCCCGGAGGCTGAGACGGGAGACAGGGATGCTCCCGGGCGCCCCCTTTAACTGCTGATGACAGAATTAAGTGTGAAATCAGAGAGAAAGAGACAGAGATAGAATGCCATACTTACTGTACCTCTATTAAATAAGCTAATGTTGTTTGCTCTTCACACTTGCACACACGTTAGATATCCATGTGCTCATAATGTGCTAAAACTGACAGGATTTCATTGTGCGTGATTTGTTAGTATTACTGTGAATGATGAAAGAACACTACGCTAATGTGCTTCCAACTCTTCAGCCCTGTCTGCCTTAATTTCCTGTTTGTCAAGCTTTGACAGGTACATGTTGTACCACCAACTGTATATATAAATGTAAACAAATAATGCCTGATCACTCACATAAACACACACACACATCAGAAAATATGTAAACTAGCTGTTCATAAATGCATTATTTATGAATAACAATTAAATTTTTTATATATTTATTATAATAAAAAATATATTAATCCAACTTTGTATTAAAATCTTTAAATGAATAATGGGTCAAAAAACAGCTTAAATTGTGGCTGATATTGCCACACACTTGATATTCATCACACTTGAAATAGAAAATCATGAAAAGTGGTCCAGAAATCCAGTCTCAAACATTGCTCAGATTATCTTAGACACCAAAGATGATAATATGAACCACAACATTTCTCACCTAATTATGCCAAAATCTATTCATCATCTGACCTATATCCACATACATTTTACAGGTCGATATTGTGTTTCAGCAATTTTCTCATTTGTTTCTGTTGTATTTCTCATAACGTATTTGAGGAGAAACATCTGAGACAGTTGACACTTCTACTAAAACATTCTGAGAACTCCATTAAGTCTCCTGAGCAGTCAGAAAGCAACATTTGAGCAACATCGGAGCTTCACACACGCACACATACCTGTGGTGCAGGCTGCTTGTCATTATTTTTAGGGGACTTGAGGGCGCTGCTTTGCTGTTGCTGTTGGAGAAGGATCTGCCGTGCAACTTGTAAGGCCTGAGTGAGAAAAAAATACAGAGAAAAAAAAAAAACGGTGTGAGAAAACAAACGTTCATGAACAACAGTGTTGTGTTTGGGGACTGACAGTCCCTTGAGAACAGCCCTACTGCTTTTTGACGTCAAAGATGTAATCCAAATGATGCCATGTTCTTACAGCTGGACAAGATACTGTTTTTCCATCTCTTCTGTTTTCAAACAAATGTACAGCTTCATTTGGTCACATGTGCAACTATTAGTCCCCAAAACAAACAAGAAGGTGAAAATAAGTTGATAGGAAACTTTTATCAAAAATGGTAATCAAAACAGTTAACAAAACATTTTCAGTGAATAGATTACAGCTGCAGGGAACAGGGAGGACACAAGCTGTTGTTTAATATGACTATGTTCAGAATAAAGTATTAGCATACTGTACACTACTGTATATACTAGGGTTGTCATAGTACCGAAATTTCAGTAGTCGGTACCAATACCAGTGAAATTTCATGGTTCTCGGTACCAATTTTTAAGAACTTTTAAGAAAATGTTGTCCTGTTTTGTCTCATCCGTTGGTTATCACTGTCAATCATCGCAGTTTCCCATTCAATCGCGTATTTAAATACGGTTGTCAATCCAGAAACTTTGCAGTGTACTTAGCAGCATGAAAAACTAAACTTGTATTCAAATTGTGAATGGGTACTAAACCAAAAGCAAGAGAAGATCCTCCCTTTATAATAACTGTTTAAGGCTGTCAATGTATAAAGCGCAAGCTCACTGAATTCTGCACTCTCGCGAAAACTGTTGTTATAATAAAACAAGCTGTCTTAATTGTACAATACATTTCTTATTTAAATCGTGTTTACAGTTGGTTATAACGAAAGGATTGGTGAGCATGCAGCTCGCGTTGAGCAAAACAAAACCTTGAGTGTTTTCAGTGGTATCAAGTGGATTCTGATGACTTATTGAGCAGCACAGTTGATAGGCCATTGCGTGACTTCACACGCTCAACAGATATGATTGTGATTGGCTACAATGCTCAACGCTTGTAAAAACACACTCTAAATAGAAACCTTTGACGCTCAGAGAGTGCTCAAACATACGTAAACAAGAGTGTTTGAAAGCAGCATCTTATCAGCGGGTACTGAATATACCCGAGGCTTGGTACGTCGAAATTAGTTTACTAGTTTAGTAGTATTATTTTAGTTGTACCGGTACGTTTGACAACCCTAGTATATACTGTATAGTACTTTTATTTAAAAAAAAGGAAATTAACACATTATGGCATTAAACATACGCTACAATGTTGTCACACGACACCATGAGTGTTATCAGCTCGGAAACAAATGATCACACATAAAAATAAAAAAATTAAAAAAAAAACTTTTAGCAAATAATGTACTTGCTAAGGTAAAAATCAACTAGATGGTAATACATTTATTATTTATAATTAATTAATTAATTAAATAAATATAAATGTATTATTAAATATAATATTTTGTTATTATAATTTAATATAAATTAAATGTAATATAATACAAAAACAATTCAAATTTGTGTTAAAATCTCTTAAATTCCTGAGTGCTGAGTAAATAATAAGTAAAAAACTTACTCTACCCAGCACTGTATACTGTTGCCTACTGTAATTTTTGACAACTGTAGTAGTTGGTCTGGATATTCTATCCATATAGAATGTTTCATACTACGTTGTCATACTATATGCTACAGAAATGTTAGTGTGGTATGCAGTCTCTCTCTCTCTCTCTCTCCATTTATCTGTTCATCTGCTTACCCCCGCCTTCCCCTGATCATAAAGCAAATAAAAAGTTTATTAGCCTTCAAAATATCTGTCAAAGGACACGGCCCTGTGAGTGGAAAACAAAATACAGTGCAGTCACATGTTTACTGGCTGGACTACTCCCTCCCCCCCCCACCATAAATAATCAGACATGCCATCCAGAGCAAACAAAAGCAACAGCAGTGCTCGGAAAAATAAAAGTTCTCCAGTTGAGCAAAAAAAAAAAAAAAAAAAAAAAGAAGAAAAAAAGGGCACCAATACCAAGAAAAGCAAGCAGCGTGTTCCCATAGAACAGCAGGGGCAGACTCACACCTACACCAGAGAACCATCTGAGTAAATAACTGCTTCATTCTTTCCACCCTCATCACACCAAAAACTCCCACAATTCAACAAACAGTCGCAGGAACATCTAAAACCCTTGGGCTTCTCGGTGGGCGGAGTTTAGTCTATATTATCTGACATTAGTGGCTTGTTATTAGCAACCTGATGCCATAAAGGGCTCGAGAAAGTGTGCAAAACACGTGGGTTTGCATTGAATGAGATGAAATTTACATCACTTCATGTAAAAAGTGAGGTAAAGGGGGTGGTTTTGAGATAAAGTGCAGGGCTATATTAGAGAGTAAAGGGTTACTGTCTGGTCCTGCTCTCTAAGAGCTCAATAAAGAAGCCATGGAGATGAGGACTGAAGTGCTGGGCTGGAGAAGCCAGCTGTTTGTGTGTGAGAGAGAGTGTGTGTAAGTGAGTGACCTTCTCATGCACTGGAGTTGTGGGATGACATCATGAGGCAGGAATATAATAACAGGCTACAGAGGGGCCACTTCAATGCCGTCTGACACTGACCGTCATCATTATGGACAAAAACACATCACGCTACACTATATTACATTAAAACGTATATTACCATATATATACACAGCACAGAAGTAAAAGGGTTATATCAAGATGAATCATATTTTCCTTGACCTTTTGAGATAGGCTGCAAAAATAATTTTCATTACAAAAAAAAAGTGTAAAAGACATTTTCGGAAAATATAATTATCTTTTTAGTAGTTTTTTTTCTTTCTTGTTTTAAGCATGAATTTGTAAGATTTCTGCTCTAAACAATTACAATTATTATTCCTAAATAATTATATATGGGAAAATTCATCAAACCTTCTGTTCCTTGCTGCGTGAATACTGTGCCGAATATCTGAAGGATCCCAACATCAGGAAAGTGCTGCTGAAGTTTTAAACAAGGTCTCTGATCTATTCAGACTGAACTTAACAGTTTATGAATTACATACCAACGGCTCCTCTGCCCTCCGATTTCTTTGTGATTTAAATTCCAGTAATAGAAAAAAAAAAACTTTCTTCATCAAATAAATCAATGAGCGATATTTCCATGCTGACCTGAGGCCCGTTAAATATGACGGAGGCTTATTTGAAAGGGACAGTCCCTAAGCCACTCTCTCACCCAAACCACCAGCACCACGCTCTCCCCCTCCCACACTGACCAGCCAGGCGCTCGCACGCAGCAGAAAAAATAAATACCCTATTTATAGAAGCCTAATTAAATATGCATGACAATATGACACTAAAGTCTTCCAGTGCCATGAATGGACTGAAACTCTTCATTTCGGGTGACTAGCAGAAATGTGAGAAAACCCATCCAGTATGAACTCAAAAGACAGGGACACGTGGATATAAACAAGTGAAATTTTGTGCTCATGTAGGTTTGATTAGCAAAAAGTCTTCTGAAAAGTTCTGTTTGAAAAACTAATTTGTCAGAATACTTGAATGTATATTATTTTGTGTTTTATATGTTACAATAATGTTATAATGTTACTATGTGTGTGTATATACACACATCTATCTATCTATCTATCTATCTATCTATCTATCTATCTATCTATCTATCTATCTATCTATCTATCTATCTATCTATCTATCTATCTATCTATCTATCTATCTATCTATCTATCCATCCATCTATATACACACACACAGATATACATACAAGTCGCAATGAATTAAAGTGTCAATAAAAATGCTTACATGTTTATTTTATTAAATGTTTTTAAACCCAAATGAAAACAAGCGGAAACAAGATTTGAATCTAATGCCTCTCTCTATGTTTTATCTCTTTTAATCAATCGAAAAAAAATATATATGCCAAGAAACCATGTGTATATATTACTAATTTATGCGTTTCCTCTCAGGTGCTCTTTCTCAGCATTTTGCAAAGTCCCATGTGACCAAAGATAAAAAATGTTGAAATGAGTCAGACCTCTTTTATAAAAAGTAATACTTTGCTGCGTACGACTCACTCTCTCACTCTCAGGTCTGGTGGTTATGCCAGACGGAACATAAAACAGAAACACGCTCCCTCAACCGTAAGATAAAGATTACTGCATGAGCACTGACGCTGCACGCGCTTTGTTTACACAGAAACTTTTATGACATAAAAATACTTGGTGTGCGCAGTTTGCACTGAGACAGTGCTGGAACAAGTATATTTGAGTCAACAGGATGTGATATTGAGACACTTCAAGATGAGGACATAAAGTACAATGTGTTGCTTTCAGTTGTTAATTGCGTCAGAAAGGCTGTCAACAAACAAACCAGATGATCAATCAGGAGATACGGAGGTCTAAAAAAACCAACATTAGGCTACGCAAAACCACAAGTCTGCTTCCTGCTGAGAACATCTTCTATATCAACTAAGACTTCACAAGCGCACCTTAATTAATAATAACAAATTTCTTGTTGTTAATGCAGCTAGCTAAAAGATACGTCTTCATCGAAAACGACGGGAAAAAGGCAATTAAGACAAAAGAGCAACGAAGGGATGATTCAAAGACTCTGTCAGGATCAAAACTAATGAGAAGAGAGAGGATGAACTTGGCACCGTTTCCGAGGTGAGCACGGGCCCCGGGCAAAGGAATTATTTGCTGTTTAACAAGCTAGCGAGCGCGGCTGACTGGCGGAGGGTAAAGCGACCCATTGTGAGCTGTCACTGTGATGTTTACAAAGCGCCCGTCCCCACACACGCACACACACACACATGCACAAACAGCCCCCTTGCGCTCCCCCTTTCCATCTCTTTGCCTGGAATTCATCTTTTGATCTGGCATTCAAAGGTAGCGGGGGTTTGATAGACGCGCTAGGCTAAAAGCAGCTCCAGACACAAGCACGATAAACTGCCAGACGATGACAGGCCAGGCATCTGAAGGCACGTTTAAAGTGAGGAGAACAACGTGCTGTCTGGGCGCTACAATAGCGAATCAAGAGACGTATTAGGCTGAACTGATCGGATACAAAAACGGTTCAAAGACAGATAATGCTAACAGATGACGGCGGAGCACAAGCGTGCCTCGCTATGGGCAACTTGATGCTAATCAGCGAAAATACATATTGATGACAGTGGATAGGATGGGGGAAAAAAGTGAAAGAAAACACGTTCATTAAAATCACTTAATGCAAAAGAAAAGGTCAGCAGTGGCTGTCTAGTCCTTTTAATTCTTGCGCCGTAACACTGCTTGAAAGTGACTCATGCGACTCGTCGAGCGCCGGACATCTGATGTCTTGCGAATCTTTCATTAAAATTCCTTGTTAGGATTATTTGATGTCATGGCTCCGCCGACGCACACACAAACACACGCGATAACCCCTCCAGGTGTTTGTGATTAGAAAACAACCCTTGAGAAGCCAACAAGGCCCCCTGCGTAATCGCTGACAGTGACAACAATATTTTTCCTATTTGTCATCTCCTACGCTCACACTTCCACACATACAGCATCCTTGTGCATATGTACATCTGTTTACATGTTGTGTTGCATTCGAGTGTAGAGTATAATATCTAAGCCAGCACTTGTGTGTGTCTTTATGTCACTAGCACATGTGGATAATGTACAGGCTTTGGGGGTTCCCTATGTTTAAAGGAGCTGTATGTAAGAAATGTATTTCAATTAATCATAAGATGGCCCTGATATGTCACTAGACATTAAGAAATCATGTTCATTTCAAATACTTATATCACTGACAACAGTAGTCCGGCCAGGATATTGTCATTTAAAAAGTGAAGTTGCAGCCCTCAACTGATGTTGATGTTGTCATGTTGTGTTTTGGCCTGAAGCGCCACCCTCCACCTATCTACCAATCTACCAATCACGAAGTCAGTAGAGTTTCAGCATCCAGGTTGCCAGCTCAGCTCTAGTTACGACAGCTGCAGCTACAAACGTTCGTGCTGGATCCTGCAGCCTATCTGGCAACCTCGAGTCAGGGGAGAGGGGGAGGGGATACACCACTCTACAGTAATTTGAAAGTGATTGCAGTACCAGTTTTGGCCACAATCTTACATACGGCTCCTTTAAGACCAGAATGGCTTGCACACAAATCCCTATATGTGGATTCACTTTACCCAGAAAAAAATGGAAAATGATAGAGGAAGTTTCTATATGTTATATACAGTGTATATATAGGGGAGTCCAGACCGGCTATCGCAAGGTCAATATTGCAAAAAAATATTTTTTGACTGGTTTTTCAGTTAAAAT
Source organism: Abramis brama (assembly GCF_963993115.1). NCBI lineage: Eukaryota > Metazoa > Chordata > Actinopteri > Cypriniformes > Leuciscidae > Abramis > Abramis brama. The sequence continues at coordinate 9,144,476 of NC_139973.1, read as the reverse complement.
ATCGAAAAATCCTTAAGAATTTACTTGAGTGGCAACACTGCATAACATATCAAGACTTATAATCATATAGAATTATTCAAGAAGTCTAAAAAATAAAGTTATTCAGGTTATCATCTTAATCAGTGTTGCTTCTCAAGTAAATGTATATTGTTTTAAATTGTTTTAAACTGGAAACCAAGACAAAATTACCCATCAAGAATATAATTTTTGCAGTGTATATATCAGTAACTAAGATTGAATAAAAATTCCAATTAGACAAAATCTTGTCATCTCTAGCCGTGGTTTTGTATGTTAGTTTCAAACATTTACGTCAAAACGGTCTAAATACAGTAAAAATAAAAAATGCAAACTAAAAAAAAGTAACATCATTTGTAATATCTGTTGGATAAAGTACATAATAAAACATAACAATCCTAAAAATGAATAAATAAATAAAATTCCGTTTTCACAATTGTTGTACTGTTTAAATAACAGTAACAAGCTTTTTAAAGGCATATTCCATTATGACAAATCCCCCCATGTGGTTTGACCTGCTAAATAGAAATATTACACAAATTCAGCACCAAAAATGCAAAAAAAGTCTGCATATTTCATCGGGCCTGGCAATGACAGCAGAAATGTCAAATTTAAAAGCATACTGTATAAGTTACATAGAAAATGACTTTCTCACACAGTTCCATTGATTTGAACTGTTAACTAGTAAAAGTGGCTGTTAACCCCAGAGTTTAGCAAAATAACAAACACCTCCAAAGAAAAAATGATCTGTTTAATGTTTGTCAGGAGGCAAAAATGAACAAAAAATGTTTTTCACTGATATGAAAACTTTGCTGAGACAGTAAATGCTGGACATATGTAAAGACAACAGCTTGTGTTAACCTCTGAGGGTCTGGTTTTGTGTACATCAAGGCAGGCCTGACTATGAAAAATGAGATTCGGACTAATCGGGCCTTTAATTGATGGGAGATGTGCGTACAGGTGAAACTGTGTCCCAGAGGCCATTGCGAAGTAGAGGAGGCTGTTTACACAGCGTTAAGAGGTCTGGAGATTGGGCTCCTCAGACACGGCACACAGAAAAGTCTGCTAATAGATTAGCGCATAGCACTGTCGTGGACTAAGCACATCTTCTTGTTCTCCACAGAGCTGGAGGGCTTTTTCTTAAATGTCACAGTTATTAGATTGACTTTTTTTTTGGGCAGGATGGTCCTAAGGGCTTCCTGGGAAGGTTTAAAAGTTGTCAAGGTTTTATGAGAAAGTTTAAGGAAAAAAATATATCCGGATACACCACTATACTGCTTTCCCAATCGCTTATTTTAATCCAGTCCCAATCCATCGCTGTCTCCTTTTAGTTAAAAATGCCAAAGTAGGCTGTGAGAGTGATCCTTAAAGCAACAGTACACCTCAAAATAAAAACGATGTTATTTATTCACTCTCATTTACATTACGTGTCATTCCAAACCCATTTGAGTCCTTTCTGGGCAACATTTAAAGAGATATACTGCTGCTCAGAAGTTTGGCGGTTTACGGAAATGCTTTTGAAAGAATTCTCTTATGCATACTAAGGCTGCATTTGTTTGATGAAAACACAGTAAAACAGTAATATTGTTCAATATTATTACAATTTAAAATAAGCATTTTCTATTTTAATATATTTTAAAATGTGAGTTTCAAACTTTTGAATGGTAGTGTAAATTCAATAATGAATACATTTAAAACCATTCTTGCAAAAGTTAAATTTTCACAGTGTTTTAGAGGCAACACAAGTGCAGTCCAATAACTGGCCTCAACTATAATAAAGACAAAACTAAACTAACAGAATATGGAAATAGAAACAGAAATAATTGTTTATAAAATACCACTGACAAAATGAATTACTCTTTGTAGTTGAACAATTTGGGTGAACTATTCCTTTAATATCCTAACTAAAAATACATGTGAAAAGTGAAACAGTGTTAGTCTCCATTCACTGTCAGCGTCACCTAATTAAAATTCATACGCTACAGGAATGCTCCTTCACTGGCATGAGAATGTGAGTACTGAAGATCAGGACTGTTTGTATTAATTGAGTTCTTCTTTCTCTTGCTAATTCTGCCTTCTTTTGTTCGTTTTCTAGATTGGACATTTATCTGCAATGCAAAAGAGGGCCGGTCAGCTTCCTGTTAAGTATCTAATTGATGCAATTTCCAAAAAGCCTCTTCACATGGAAAACAGGCGCTCGTAGAATCACGGCCTCTTGGAAACACGCTCGCTGTTTAGATTTCTAAACTAATTCATGTAGAATACATAAATAAATCAATGTTATATACCCACTTCAAACCATTACTACTCCCTCCCATGGCTGCACTTTTCTACCAATCTATTAATATTAATGACAACACTAAACATATCAAATTGCTGTGCTCAAACCATGTAAGGCTCGGTGAATGATTGCAGTAGATAAGCACTGTCTTAAAAAAAAAAAAAAAAAAAAAAAAAAACACTGACTGGTAACGGTTAGGGTTGACAAGCATTCTGTCTAGCGAGTATAATAAAAAACGATCGAGGGGGTGCATGAAGGTATGAAGGGAGAGTGTTTGCATGTGTGTGTTTGTGTATTTGTTTCCATGTGGAAGGCGGGAGGTGGGGGTGCATGACTGTTGATGGATGGACGAGAGCGATGGAGAGAAAAGAGAGAGATGATGAAGGAGGTATAGGGAGAGTAAACAGGGCTCTGTGTGGAGCCTGGTACGGATGTGTGACCCCGGGCCTGGGGGTCGTCTCAGCTATGCGGCTCTGACAGCCTCAGTTTGCAGTTTGTTTGGATTCCGAAGCTCCGCCTCAGGAGCAGCTTAACAACAGATGGCAAGAGAGGGGATCCATTCATGGAGCCGGACATAAGGAGACATACGCAAACACACACAAGGTGATGTATGCTGAGATCTGTGCATGAATGTTGGCTTGTTTTCTCTCTGCCTTAAATGAAGACACACATAGAAATGTACAAAATGACATTTTCAAAATAGACTAGTTGATGGGACCCAGGTGACTGCAAAACGGGTGCTAGGGTTCATAGAAATAATACAAAATAAAATAAAATTGGGTTACACTTTATTTTAAGGTGTCTTTGTTACACTGTAATTATACATTTAAGTACCGAGTAATATTAAGTAACTAAATGTACTTAATATAGGGTTAGGATTAGGGTTTGGTTTAGGGTTAGCTGCATGTTTATTTGCATGTAATTATCCATAATTTATAGTTATTACTATAGTAACTACATGTAACATATGTAACAAAGACACTGTGAAATAAAGTGTTACCTAAAACTGTATTAATTATTTATTTTATTATATCATTCATTTTATTTTATAAAATAACAAATAAATAATAAAATCCAAGTATATAAATGATGTAAATGTAAAATGTAAGATTAACTTTGAGTGTTGGATGACTACAAAGCCCAAAAACGTTAAAAACACAATATCTATATGTAAAAACAAAAAAAATTAACGTTAATAATGAAACAAATAATAATAATAAAAACTCTAATATCAGCCAATAACTGATATCGCACCAATACATGGTGCATCCCTAAAATTAAGCTACAAAAATGTAAGTAAAATAAAAAGACGACAGGAAATTAACTAATTGAATTCACTAACCCATTAGTTGGTTATTGGATGACTAGTTGACTATCCTGATCCATCCCTAACACACAAAAGCACAAGCATGCACTGAAACGGTCGCATAGACACACGCTCCCTATCATTTAATTTAAATTCCCCTTGTCATTTAATACATACCTCAATCCAGCATCTGACACCAGATTCCGTCTATCAAGACAGTTATTGAATTACGATTGTGTTTATTGCCCCTTTAGTGTGATGTATACCCATAAACATCCTTCTAGCATACAAGAAAAGCCATCTGCAAAATATTGTCTCCTCATCTCCAAGCTCTCTTCCATGTCAATTATGTCTTTAGACTTCACAGTCTCGCGGTGATGGAGTGGCCGTAAAACCCACTCACATTAATACTCCATTGTGCATCTGCTGCTAACGGTAATTAAAGAACTAAATGACTCATAAGAATAGATGAATTAACCACAAGCAGAAAAAAATGAGAATGGAACGAGAGGCGTGGGGAACCTGCCACATAGAAATATGTGCCGTTAAGAGTGCAGTTCGGTACTATAAGCAATGATGATGCCACCTTCTTAGTGGTGAGGTGTCTGTGTGACACTGACTTTTGCCACCATTGACTGAGACATAAAGAGATGGCAGGACATGATTGGGAGAAACAAGCCAGTAGAAAGCAATGCAGGTCATTATGTTAGAGAATGGCTGTGTCCAAAATCGCAATCTCTGTCACTCTCAGAAAAAAAGGTATAAAAGCTGTCACTGGGGCGGTATCTTTTCAAAAGATACCCTTTTGTACCTAAAGGGTACCATATCGGTACCCTAAAGGTACATATTAGTACCTAAAAGGAATAAAAGTGTACCTTTTAAAAAGGTACTGCCCCAGTGACAGCTTTTGTACCTTTTTTTCCTCTGAAAGTGTAGGTAATCCAGACGTACTACATTCGCCATGTTGTCATTATCACGTGACGTACCGGCGTCAGTTGCGTCACTTCACTCCCATTCACAAATCCTCTCCCAAGGCCTCATGGGACAGTAAAGTGTCCATCATATGCACACTTCAGAATCTCGCCGGTAGTAGGTCATCCGGATACGTTTGTCTGCTCTTTTATGAGTACTGTGAATTCAGACATACTTCTTTTGTCACATACTGTTTTTCGACTACTATATAGGCTAAACATTAAAATTACATCACTACACCATTTTCAGGGAAAAAAAAAACTTCCAGAAACCACGGAAGACAGTACAACATATTGAATACACTTGTATATGGTTCCATCAAGAACCTTTAAGATTGATGGAACCGTTCCATTGCACGAAAGGTTCTTTATACAGAAAAAAAATCTTTAGATTAGACTTGACTGTTTTTAATACATGGGCCAAATAATTTTTTAACGCAGGTGCTTTATTATTATTAATAATTTTTTTCAACATAATATCTCATTATTTTGAAATGTGTGCATGCAACAAGCAAGAAGTGCATTTGTAAATCCGGTGACACGCGTCCATTGATTTTTATTAATACAACTTTTCTGTCAGCATCTGCTGCAAAGATTAAGTTGACGATCGCCATCTCCTAGTGAACGGGCATATATAGAGAGAAATGCACATCATGGATTACATAATCAGAAGGTATAGGCTAGCCTTTTTCTTTTCGTTTTGAATTGTTTCGTTTAAAGAAATTGACGAACGGCATCTCCGTAGTGAACGCGCCTGCACATCATGGATTAATCAGAGAGTATGCTGCCTATATTTCTTTTCGTTTTGAATTGTTTCGTTTAAAGAAATTGACGATCTTCATAGTGAACGATAGAGAGAAATGCACATCATGGATTACATAATCAGAGAGTAGGCTAGCTAGCCTATTTCTTTTCGTTTTGAATAGTTTCGTTTAATGAATTTGATGATCGCCATCTCCGTATGAACGCGCATAGAGAGAAATGCACATCATGGATTAAATAATCAGCGAGTGGCCTATTTCTTTTCGTTTTGAATTGTTTTGTTTAATGAAATTTCAAGCTTTATTTAGATATAGGCCTATCTGTCATGTCTGTGAGGCATACACTGAGTTTCGGTTAATTTATGATGAGATTTCAATGCAAGTGACCGCGGCGCGCTAGCGCACGATCATGTCATGATTATTGTCGGCTATATTTGATTCTTATTTATTAATCCAGGCAATTGGTTGATGAAAAAATTATTAAAATTAAGATACAATTTATACAAAACGAAATTCACTTTAAAGAAAGGCCTTTTACAAAACGAAACTTAATTAAGTGGTCAAAATGTCTGACTCCCGATGCATCCCATCTTACTCGTGCTGTTCACTTTTCATTATCAACAGATGAAAAAAATAATATTATAATATTTTAACAAATATGAACTAATGCGCTTATTTAATGAACTCGGGGCAAAATGCATCCTCACAGCAGTGAGTGGGTGGTTGTTTCGGAGATGCGACATTAGGTTAGAGGTGTTTCCATCTCTCGCGGTCACCTTTTTATTGCACAATTTACAAATTGCCTCCCGCCTCTCCCTTCTCTCTCTCTCTCTTTCTCCTCCACACTGTCACTTGATGACAACCACACATAAGCATTTTTAGGCATTAAATAAATTATATTTATATATCATATATAAGTACCGGTAATGACGGTATTGAAACTGATACCGTTGCTATTTTAAGACCCCGCGGTATACGATATTACCGTAATACCGCCCAACCCTACTTTAGATTATTCTTAGTTCTTCACCAAAAAAAAAAAAGTGTACTGAAAGGTTCTTTGTGGAACCCAAAATGGTTCTAATGCCATATTAGCTGCGGAAAACCTCCTTTTGAAACCTTTAGATTTAAGAATGCAGAGTCTGGTTTTTAAATGACAGATTATTAATCACTACCATTTCCAGTCTTATTTTCATTACCGTCAAACTAAATGCATTTTAAAAAAATCAGAATGCAGATTATATATAAATATATATAAATATATATTACATATAAAAAATAATGCTATTTTGCCATTCACACGGATCCGCAAAAACGACAAAAAAAAACCTGTATTCTGCTGCCAGGCCATTAGATGGCGATGAAACACTATACACGTAATACAATGCGTTTTTGTTGTTTACACAGAGACCGTTTTCAAAAACTTTTGAACACTTTGAAACTCGTTTTCAAAAGTTTGCGTTTTCACCCAAAACGCTGTTGTCAAAATGCATAAAAAGTTTTACGTTTTTAGTTGAAAACGGTGTCGTGTAAACAGCCCCATAGTCACAGTTATCGTTTATCGTTTAATGGTGTTGGTGTTCTCATCATCATCTCATCTTAGTCATTGAAAAAACAGTCATGGTTGTCGACGAACATTTTGTCACAGATTGTGTTAACGAAATTAACAGTAATGCCAGGAATAATCACAGTTTTAAAACTCACTAATATTTCCAGGTTTTCCATCAGCGTGGGAACCTTGAGGATGTCAGTTGTGATGGGTTGCTGGGAAGGCTGATGAAGGTGATGGAAGGGAACTTAAGAAGTGAGCTGAAGTTACATCTCCATCACAGACAGACAAACACATACACAATGCCATCTGACAATTTTCTTTTAGAGGATGTAATGCTCAGGTAAACCTGTCACTGCTTGCTCCAGTAATCCATTTGTCAACATGGAAAACGGAACATGCAAACAGTGCTGGGGATTCAGAGAGAATGTGGAATATAAGAACTTATTCTTTTTCTGTTATTGCATTTATGCTCAAGATGTTGCATCAGATTGTATGGTGCATGAGAGAGGAGAATAAGCGGGTGCGAGAGGTGCTTGCAAACACAGCGATGGCTGACTCAGATTAGTATTTAGATTTTAGTGCCTTAATTTTTGATTTTTTAAATCAAAAACGGGTTTGGGGTATTATATTAAGCAATGTCTGTCTCGTTGTCATTACAGTAGCGTGTCAAAGTGAAAGTGGTGGGCTGCTGTTACAAAAAGCTGCAAATCTCTCAAATAAAGGGAATCTGCATGCAAATGCATAAACTAGTTTGTGGCAAAATTGGCAGATTGTTCGAAAGAATGGTGATGAGCATGGACTAGTTGGCCAGATTTCAAACCAGATTGAAGTCTACAGGAGGTCAAAAATCAACACAAATTCTAAATTGAATCAAATCCTACTGTGAATAACTGGATATTACTCCAAAGAAAACAAATATTTATCTTCATAGCCTTTCACCAAAATGTAATAACTCATTTTTGCAGTGTCTTTCATTTTCAGCTATCCTCAACCTGCAATTTTTTTCAAAAAGTTGACCTGGAGTGTTGAAGAACTCAGAAAAACAAATACACTTTTTGAACAAATACTCTAAATAAGAAAAAAGGTCAAATTAAAATTACACGAATAAATAAATTTGAACACCACAAATTAGCAAAAGCACGTTTCATAATTTCCCACAGGATATCCAACTTAAAGTCAAGTACTTATCTGTCCAAAAGGCCAATTTCTGTAACTGACAAAGATGCACACAGGCACGATAATTCACAGACCCCTCTGCCAAATCTCTGTGGTATCGTTTTCATAGACTCATCTCACCTGAAGTCAGCTTTATCAATGTGTGTGTGTGCAGCTCTTGGTTGAAGACGACACAAAGGGTCAGCTCCTGGTGTCATTAGGCAGTGAGCCCGGAGAGAAAGCTCTTGATATATCACAGTGCGATTGGCCACGGTCTGGGATTGAGTTGCTGAGAGAGGGAGCAGCTTCATGGGAATTACAGACTCGGCTCAAGTCATTCCAACTTGGGTAATGTTATCCCAGAGAGAGAGAGAGAGGGGGGAGAGAAGGGAGAGAAAGAACGAGATTGCTTTTGTCATAAAAAAAGAGATGCTGAAGGTGTCTACTGCTTTGGGATGGACTGCAGAATTGTCTAAAAAAAAGTAAGAAATTACAATAAAAACAGATTTTTCAGATGAAAAAAAAAAAAAAAAAAAAAAAAAACTGTGCTCAGAAGTCATCTTTTTTTTCCCTCAAGCATGAAGTTTCCTGTTATGGTTTATGTAAGTGTCAATTTTGTCTCAGTTGTTTCTATAAAAAGTCTTTAGAACAAAAATAAAATTTGATGCAAACGAGACATGCAGTAAACACTGTAATGAAATTAGCTTAAATATACATAGACAAGAGTTGGTTTCTTGGAGTTGGAACAATTTGATGAGAACTTATTTACACTACCGTTCAAAAGTTTGGGGTCAGTAATTTTTTTAAATGATTGTTTTTAATCTTATGCTCACGAAAGCGGCATTTATTTAATCAAAAGTTTAGAAAAACAGTAATATTGTGAAATGTTATTACAATTTCAAATTATTGTTTTCTATTTTAATATATTTCAAAATGTAATTTATTCCTGTGATGGCAAAGCTGAATTTTCAGCATCATTACTCCAGTCTTCAGCGTCATATGATCCCTCAGAAATCATTCTAATTGGCTGATTTGCTGCTCAAGAAACATTTCTTCTTATTATTATCAATGTTGAAAACAGCGGTGCTGCTTAATATTTTTGTGGAAACCATTATACATTTTTCTCAGGATTCATTGATGAATAGAAAGTTCAAAAGAGCAGCATTGATTTGAAATAGAAATCTTTTGTAACAAAGTAAAAGTCTTCACTGTCACTTTTGAACAATTTAATGCAGCCTTGAATGAAAGTATTAAAAGTATTCTTAAAAAAATCTTTCTGACCCCAAACTTTTGAATGGTAGTGCATATTCAATTATTTTACTACTAATACAGACTTTGTCTCAAACTGTGCTTTGATTTACAAAACTACTCAGCATGAGACAGTAAATTGACATTGTGATTTATACTTGAATTAAACAGAACAGAACTGTTTTGAGGGTAAAAAACTTTTTTTTTCCGGTAAAAAGTTACTGGAAGTATTTCGGTGATGCTTATTTTAAGAGACATTTAGCCGGCATCAGAATGTGACTAACAAAAAACTTGTCAGCATCAGGTCGACGTCAAAATTCCCTCAGCCCTAGACGATCACACCTTCAGAGCTGAAGGCGAGTTATGCGGCGGACTGAAAGCGTTACAGCAGATGTGTGATAAAAATACGAAACTGTCAGATCAAGGAAGAAATTTGTGCCACCTCTCAGAAGACTGGAAGTAACGTTTGTGGTTTGATTGTGTGTGATTAACACCAAGCTGTGCACCATCATTTGGTCTATAGGCACACTTTAGCTCAGCTTATATAGTAGATTTCCCCCAAAAACCTTTAAACGGCAAAGCATCCACTTGAACCAGTTTGGTAAACCCCATTTAAAGCTCAAACGACAGTGGAGCCCCTAAACAACAAGCTCGGCAGGAACCAAGGGCACATGAGCTATATAGTGAAGTGACAGACTGCTGTTCAACTCCATTAGCTGCTATGTGAGAGAGGAAGCTTCGCATAAGCACACGACCTGTGAAGAATCCGAGATGTCTTTAAATCCAGGGGACGGGATTGCCGCATTAATTCTGAGAGGACCGTAATCTCTCGAGCAAATCAAATTACACTCATTAACTGAGCAAGAAAACTGCCTATGTAATAAGCGAGTATTAAAAAAAGTATTTATTACCAATAATCACCCATTTAATATGGAGCAAAGCCCACAACGAGTTTAATTTTTTGCTGATTAGGTGCAAAAATGAGAAACCGGAAAGGGCGTAAGCGCACACGAGGTGCTCGCGATGGGGCGCGTGTACGCGGTCAGGCAGAGTTTCTGGCAAGCCAACGCGGTGATTAAGGTTAAAGAATAGGGGCTATTTAAGCTTTAAGGTCTTTGTGCGGGCAAGCGTGGCGCAGCTAAAACACGCCGCTGTCTCGTTAACGCGGCATAAAAGTGACTCTCTTCCTTTAATGGTCGCTGGCATCCAGGGCTAATTTCCTTCAAAATAAAACCTTTTTAATTACATCAAAAATGTTAATGGAAAAAATATATCAAAAGAGAGATAAATAGGATTCAGGCGCATAAAATCAATTAATGCGAGAGGTCAGCGTCTCATTCATTTGTGAGATTAACATAATTACCTATTTTTCTGCTCGTCATTTACTGCTTGATTCATTCGGGACGCACCACTGTCCCTCGATCCCCATGGAACAAACACAAGGACTGTTGGCCTAAATTAAATATCTCCATCTATACACAATGTCCACGTTATAGCCACGGGCGCCAATTAATTGACTTTATTACGGCGAGCGCTTATATTGTGCATCATCTCAGTGGCTGTGAAAAGCACCACAAGATTTCATTGCTGGTGTGAAATATGAAGTTCTCTGGGTTTTCTGCTCAACAAAAGGTGTGTGTTCATTAACAGATGAGAGAAGTTCTTTTTGAAATGTGAGACGATTCAATTAAACAATGAAAGCAGCAGGTAAAAAACGATACAAAAAGCAAAATTAATTTAAAGCTGAACATGAATTAAAATGTGCATTATAAATGTTGGAGCTGTGGCTTACTGGTAAGTGAGCTCATGCAGACTATACAAATTCAAGACTCACATCCCTTCTTAAAGGAGTATTTACATACCTGTATTTACATCCTGTTTTCGGTCGAATACATTGAAACATACGATTGAATAGTAATCGATTGTCGAGTTCATGCGCGTGATCATAGGTAACTAAACATATGCGCGTGAACTCGACAATCGATTACTATGGACTTCGACCGAAAACAGGATGTAAATACAGGTATGTGCGCTGGCTGAAATAACATCATTTTTATTCATATCTTTCACATCTACTGCAGTCAGATTCACCCGTGTTCACTCTGAAGGAATCACTCACATTGGCTGTGCACTTGTAATGACACATCAAGGATGTTAAGAGGCTAAAAGCAGGTTTAAAACTTGCCCCATTGAAGTCAACAGGGTGCAAATTTTAAAAAGAGGATAACACGGTGTAGGCAACACCAGTTTTTGTCGTTGTTCTCTGTATTGACAGCACTCCAAATTTACAAAAAAATTAGCTCAATGTTAAAATTGACCGGAGTTCTCCTTTAACATTCATTAGTCTCTTCTTAAAGGGATGGTTCACACAAAAATGTAAAGTCTGTCATCATTTACTCACCATCATGTCGTTCCAAACACATAACATTCATCTTCGTAACACAAATGAAGATATTTTAATGAAATCTGAGAGCTTTCTGTCCCTCCATTGACAGCTATGCAACTACCACTTTGTAGCTTCAAGGAGTTTATAAAGAGATCGTAAAACTAATCCATATGAATTCAGTCCATAAGGTTTAGTCCAACGGATTAACAGATTGAATTTAGGTTTTTATTCACATATAAACATTCAACTCACACATCAGTTGTTGTAAACGTAAGCTCAAGCATGTTTGCTTGATGTGCAAGAACCAATGAGGTTCATTCTCATGTTACGTTGCACGTTTGATCTTCCGCAAGAACCAATGAGGTTTGTTTTCATGTTTCAAGTGATTGTGTCTCATCAGAAAATTTGGTAGTTGCTTTCGTCAATGAAAATTATGACTAAATATCGTCGTCAAGGAACCTTTATCACCTGACGAAAACGAGACGAGACGCAACGTAAATGCTGGTCATGTGACGATGACTATAATTAAATGTATAATGCAATATTGCTGACGAATAAAAATTAGACTAAATGTGGTTTACAAAATAAAAACTATGCTAAAATGTCTCTTCATTTTCGTTGACCAAAACGAGACGAGACGAAATGTTATAACGTCACGACGAATGAGAGAGTTGTGCGTGAGCCCATAAAAGCTTTGTCGGCTTTGAATTCTGGTTTGCAATCTGGTCACCCGATTATCAGCGAATTTAACAATATTCCATTAGTTATTCCATATAGAAAGCTTGAATTGTCTACTTTTAAACAAAACAATTCAAAACGAAAAGAAACCGAGCCTACTCTCTGCTTATGATATTTATTTCAATGCTTTACATGCATAAAAATGTGTGTTGTTTCTTTGACGGAATTGCTCAAATTAACACTTCATTTTTTTTTTTTTTTTTTTTTTTTTTTACAACCCCCCAACCACCGCCGGAAGTTGGTCCATTATCACCGTGGTGGTAAAAAAAAAACTGCCACCGTCACAGCCCTAAATATAAGAAGATAACCTTGTTTGAAATACTATATTGGCTGGGTTAAATAGAATTGCATTACTAAAAAGAGACTAAAATACAATTTTCATTGACTATATTAGACTACTAGACATTTAAACTAGACTAAATGTCATCTTTTTTTGTTGACTCAAACTAGACGAAAATAGTCATGGATAATTCTGACTAATAATCAGACTAAAATGCTCAGACTTTTAGTCGACTGAAACTTGACTAGACTAAAAAGAGTATGAACGTGACTAAAACTAATAAAAACTAAAATTACAGCTTGACACAAAGACTAGACTAAAACTCAAATTAAAACAGGCCGCCAAAAACAACACTAGAAGGGACAGAAATCTCTTAGATTTCATCAAAAAGATTTTCATTTGCGTTCTGAAGATGAACAAAAGTCTTCGAAATTAATGACAGAATTTTAACTCTTGGGTGAACTAACCCTTTAAAATACTCTCCCATAATTGTTTTATATATAATTAATAATTAAAATTATATATAAATAAATATATATTTTAATAAAGCAATTACTTGCAATTAAAATTGTTCTAGAACAATAACATTTAGTACGAATATGAATACAAAAATGCCGTTTTGTAAATTGTTTGCAGTGTAAAAAATGAATTATTTCTTAATAATGATAAATAATTGTATGAAGCCACACAGTGTCAAGGTGTTTAGAGATTGACAAGCAGTTTAACGTGTTTAACTCATGATAGCTACTTCAGTGAGACCCAATGCTTAGTGTCACATAAACACTTTATAAACATTGGGCTGTAAGGATAATTATTTTGATTGCGGGATCTTGTGCTCCTCCTAACTTCAACATCTGTTTGAAATATGTGTGTGTTTCTGGCTTTAGTAAGATGGATAAAAACAGATGACACACACACTCACACTCTCACACACACAACATATACACACTCTGTGGAAACGCACTTTCTTCCAGCAGTTTATAGATTGCCTCAGCTGAAATGCTTGTACTCAAGAGCTGAAGATTGTGGGATATGTGGAGGCCTTCATTTGCTCACAATTAAACTGTGCTGCTTAAGTCCTGAACTAAACTACTTCTTCAGAACAACAGAGGGGTCAACAACAACATTGGACTCCATTGACTTGAATTATATGGACAAAAACAACATAGACATTTTATGACTTATTTGTGTTCCACAGAAGAAAGTCATAAAGGTTTGCGATAGCATGGCGGTGAGAAAATTACTAAATTACTTAACATTTTTGGGTGAATTATTCCTTTAAGGGTGTGAATTATAAAGAGAGAGGGAGAGAAAGATACAGTGAGGGAGGGGGGGAGGGGACATCATTTCACTTGGACATCATTTTCAACTCCAGCTTCCCTGCCCAGAACTTTCCCAGTGTCTGTCTATCTCCCCAATGGCCTATAAATAACCTCAATCATTCCACATGCCCGCTTTGGTTTTATTAAGAAGATGAAGAACTAATTTATTGTACACAATTTCACTTTTTGTGTGTGTGTGTGTGTGTGCAAATCCTAACTTGGCTTTATCAGCAGCTGATTAATGAGGGAGAAGCCAGCAAAAGAGCATTAATTAACACTAACTAAAGTAGTGTTATCAAGATTAAGACCTGTCAACTAGACCACATTGAGGAAGGAGTTAGTTCATCCAAAAAAGAAGTTGACATTATTTATTAGCCTTCATGTAGTTCCAAACCTTTATGACTTTCTGTCCTCCGTGGAACACAAAATGAGATGTTTAGCAGGATGTTCACACTGCTCTTCCCTGTACAACAAAAGTACAAACTACCATTTAGAAATCTTTTGAAACATTATAAAAGTTTTTACTGTCACTTTTGAACAATTTATCATATCCTTGTGTATATTTCTTAAAAAAAAAAAAAAAAAAAACCTACTGATCCGAAACTCAGCAGTGTATTCAGGGCCTGTTGGGCTCCTAAAAAGTACCATAAAAGTAGTTCATACGAGTTAAATTTAAAGTGTTCAGAAGGTGAGAAAAAGCACAAATTTAAATTATGCAACTTAAATTCAGTTCTTGTGGAAACACAAATGAAATTTGAACATTGAAAATTGGTTTATAAGGACATGAGTAAAAAATGACTGGATTTTCATTATTGGGTGAACTGTTCTTTTAACAGAGCGACACTCTAAATAAATATCATTGGAGTGAAATACACACACCTCTCCCTCGATATAACCCAGTTCCTGAGGGGGCCAGGGCACATTGAAACACTTGCTGCCCCATGGTGGCCTGCTGTGGAGGAGTAGAGCGAGCTACTCCATCAGTATTTACTGATGCTGTTATCTTGTCCTGTGGCAGACTGAATCAATCAATCACCGCACCACCACGGCGCTCGTCCTCAGCATTCAGCACACACTGCGGACACTTCAGCCAAGCGGATCGCTGAGCGGTACGCGAGCCAAATTTGATCAACAAGCGCATCTCCCCCGTGCCATGGCAATCCGAGATGAAGATGATATTAAGAGGAAAGAGCAAAGTGATAAAGACTGCTAAGCAGGAGGGGGTTGGGGATTTAGGAAAGATGGAGGCTGGGAGAATGATGACGATAGACGGGCAGAGAGATAAAATCTTTTTATCATCTCAAATACAATCAAACATCTGCGCATAATGTATAGACACAAAACACACTACAGTGTGCTCTTATAGGAATCTCCTGCAGTACATCAAACCTGTTGCATTTCCCTTTCTAAATAAATGCTGTTATTTATTTGATTTTTTTTCAGGATTCTTTGATGAATAAAAAAAAGTATCACAGGTCAAGTTCCAACTTTGATAATGAATCAGCAAACTAGAATGATTTCTGAAGGATCATGCGACACTGACGACTGGAGTAACGGCTGATAAAAATTCAGAATTGCATCACAGAAATAATTTGTACTTTAAAGTATATTAAAATAGAAAACCATTATTTTAATCATTATTTTTTTTCATGTATTTTTGATCAAATAAATGCAGGCTTGATGGACATAAGAGACTTATTTAAAAAAACTTTTAAAAAAATAGTAATGTTTCATAACTTTTGACCAATTCAAACTTTTTCAAATTCATTGGAAAAGAGCAATGACAATATTTGTCAAATTTTGCTTTCTTTTACATTCAGCAGCAAAAAAGTCTTAAGCCTTTGGGGGAAAATTAGAGTTAATAATTATTAAAAGATTATAATTTTGGGGTAAACTATTCCTTTAACAGTGAATTAAATCAGCATTAAATTAAATAACATTTTTGCATTTTTTAAAACCCTACAGTAGTATAAAGTGTAAAGGCTTTGAACAAACCTTGACTAGTTTGCTTTATTTTATCTGTTGCCCTACAGAAGTGCTAACTTTCCTTCGTTTTGTTTGCGGTTTCTTTTTTCCCTGCATTTTAATGTTTAATAGCAGCCTTTGGCAATCTGGGGGCACAATTATTAGATATCCGCAGAGAGAAATTGAAAAATTAATCATACTCATAATTTTACACATGCTCTGTTCCTTGAGAAATGTCAAATACGCCATCCGGAGAGCTGAACAGACTGCTTGTGCACAAAACAACTGCATTAATATTGCAATTAAGAGATTATTTACTAGCGCTGCTTTTCATCATCACGCATGCTAGTTAAATTATTGTGCTGTAAGATCTAATGATAATAGAAATGTTTATCATACCATAACAAAGCGTTTATGAAGATAGATTACAGTCAAATACAATATGACCATTTCACTAAGATGTCTTATATTACAGGAAGTTCTGTTGATAGGAGAAGACATCAGGGAAATAACCCACAAACCCTTGACAACCCCCCGTAACACACACACGACCAGTGCAGATTCACACAAAAAGAATCACTCACAAAAACCCCCAGGAAGATAATATTTGCATTTACGTACAGTCTTGCTTTTTATGAAAAATATGCATGCAAGAGCTGCAAACAAAACTGACACAAAGCTACCAAACAAAGTCAATACTGTATATTTGTTATATACAGTACTGTGCAAAAGTCTTAGGCATGTTAATATCCAGAAAAAAATAAATGGTTTTAAGTCAGTTATTTATATCTTTTGCTGTAGTGTGTCAGTAGGAAATATCAGTTTACATTGTGCATACAGAAATCTCACTGGATTATTACAATTAATGGCAAAAAGAATGTTTGGAAATGTAAACTGATATTTCCTACTGACACACTACAGCAAAAGATATAAATAACTGACTTAAAACCATTTTTTTGTGGGGGGGATAGGGGATATTAACATGCCTAAGACTTTTGCACAGTACTGTAATATGTGTGTATATATATATATATATATATATATATATATATATATATATATATATATATATATATATATATATATATATATATATATATATATATATATGAGAACAGCCAATGATCAGGGCCGATTATATCCTGTCAATCAAAAGGGGGCAGAAAAACGTGTCACACTGCAACTCATACGGTGTGTGAAGAAAATGTCTCTTGAATTAAGAGCTGTCGAAGTTAACGCGTCAATAACACATTAACAGTTTGAAAATAGGGACGTTACAGCAGGCTCTATTTAACCTCCTGAATCACCCGTAGTTCAAAACAGGGTTGCCAGGTCCACGGTTTTTCCCTACACCAAACATTGTGCTTTGTTACATCTAATAAAAAACAAAGTCTCAGCTTTCAAATTCTGTCCATTTTATCACAAAATCCAAACAATAAAACAACATTTTGACGCTCTTAAATGTGACGTGACAGATAACTGTAGTTCAAGCAGCAGCGGGCAGCGCTTTTTCTTTTCGAAAAGTTTTTTCTTCCAATTTCCAAAAAAAAAGTTATAGCACAAAAAACATGCATGAACATCAGAAGGTATGTTGAAATATACCGTACAACTTACATGTAATCGCTCAATCTGTTTCTCACCAGCGGAAATACATCAATCAGTTTCTGAACAATGTCACTTCACATTGCATTGGAAACCTATGTTTACAGCTTGTTAGTTAGCTATAAAAAAAGAGAGGAGCTTATTTACGGTTAACTATATATGTATGATTGAATAAATTTGTCATTAAGACAAGTGTAAAAAAAAATGCTGTTATTTTTTTTATTTTTTCAGGATTCTTTGATGAATAAAAAGTATCACAGGTCATAAAAAAATCAATAAGCAGCACAACTGTTTCCAACATTGATAATAAATCAGCATAATAGAATGATTTCTGAAGGATCATGTGACACTGATGACTGGAGTAATGGCTGATAAAAATTCAGAATTGCATCACAGAAATAATTTGTATTTTAAAGTATATTAAAATAGAAAACCATTATTTTAAATTGTAGTAATATTTTATATTGTTTCCTGTATTTTTGATCAAATAAATGCAGGCTTGATGAGCATAAGAGACTTCTTTGAAAAAACTCAAAAAAAATAGTAATGTTTCATAACTTTTGACTGGTGAATGAATATATATTTTTAAGTTTATATAAAATATATTTAGTTTTTTAGATCTATCTTAGTATCAGCTTTTCTTGCTATTGACA
Source organism: Abramis brama (assembly GCF_963993115.1). Classification (NCBI taxonomy): domain Eukaryota; kingdom Metazoa; phylum Chordata; class Actinopteri; order Cypriniformes; family Leuciscidae; genus Abramis; species Abramis brama. Next base: position 9,126,241 of record NC_139973.1, on the reverse strand, counting down.
AACGTTTCGCCCACTAAAAGATAATCTAACACGATATATACTGTCGTACTGTCCAGACCTATTTTCAGGGAATGCTGGGAATAGTAGTGGCGTAGTGCGTACAGTCTGAGAATAAGGACTACTGATGGATGCTTCAACTCTCCAATTCCTATTTACAGTACAATCATTCGAACCCTGTTTCCATTCAAACAATCAAACTCTTGCTCTTGTGTTCTCTCTGAACATCTGTTCAGAAGCCACGCACAGCTCTTTGTCCGGCGTCTCTGTCTTTCCCGGCTCACGACGCCCACATCTAATCAAGCAGAAAATGGTCATAAATATTTCTTTCTGCTAGATTTCACTTTTGCATTTCATGGCTGGACATGATATTTTCCTCTTTCTCTCTCTATTCACCTCTGGGAGATCTTAATGCAAAAAACAGTGACTTGCATTCATGGTTCATGTCTCTGTAGTCAAAAGCACAATATATTTGTGTGTACAGTGGGTAAGAAGAAAAAAAACTGGGAGAATGACTGTGAGAAAAGGGATAGACAGCGAGTGTGCGTGGACATAAAGACCTCGTCTTATTTTCTGTGCCATTTGCTGGCTAGTGCTTTCACGGCCCGTCCCATTACATCATGTCAGAGGTTGTAAACAAGCAAATAACAACAGCTCACTGACGCTCAGAGCGACTCCCGGCCCACCACAGCGAAGGGAATTGCTCTCTGCGCTCTTCCATGCTGCAAAACATTTGTTTCTTTATTGCCCATGTAAATAATACATCATCTCTACCTTCCCTCCTTCCTTTCTTATGGAAGGAAAAAAAAAGGAAAGGAGGGTAGGATGAAGGATTTATGTGTACGGTGTGCAAAAGGGGAACTATTTATGGTGGGCGTCATTCCTAGAACGCAAGGTGCCATCACTGATATTTATGGGAAGACATCACGGCACTGACAGGGAATATCATTCTCCAAATGGTACACAAGCAGTCAGCGGCCGGCACCATTTCTCTTTGGAATAGAGGCCACATCACTGCCGCACACCTAGGAAGTGGTTATTACTGGCAGGAGTGATGGCATGAAAGGGCTGTGATGAACATAACTGGGTTTGCTGGAGGAAGAGGGGTCAGACTTGTTCATTCTGGACTAACAGAATGAAATTTTAGCTTTTTTATTTCCTGAAATCTTTTTACACAGGATCATGTGATATTTGATACTTAAAAAAAACTCCTGAAATCCTTTGAGTTCGTGTCTATTAGTTTCTAAACTCACAAATCATCTGTTTTACTGTAAACTAGCTGATATGCACATTGCATATTTAAAATGCAAAGTCTTTCTCTTCTGGGAATACGGAAAATAAATATTCATCTTACACTACACAGTTTCTGTCAGATAAAATCAATGAGCATGTCCCTCCCCTAATACCACATTCAACGAACTAAGGGACTCTTCAATATGTTGATCACATAATACTGTTTTTTTTACGGTTTAATCGATTTTTTTATATACTTTTGTCAGGAAGCATGCATTCAATTGGCCAAAAGTGACAGGAAAGACTTTCACATTGTTACAAAAATATATGATAATAAAAAAGCTGTTGTTTAAAAAAAAAAAAAAAAAAAATCAGTGCAATTGTTTTCAACATTTATAATAATAGGAAATGTTTCTTGAGCAGCCAAATCAGCATATTAGAATGATTTCTGAAGAATCATGTGACACTGAAGACTAGAGTAACGGCTGAAGAAAATGTATATTGTAATATAGTTATTTTAAATTGTAATAAAATTTCACAGTATTACTGTTTTTACAGTATTTTTTATTGTTGATATGCGGCCTTGATGAGCACAAAAGATTTTCAAAAACATGAAAATAAATCTCACAAACCACAAACTTTTGAATGGTAGTGTACATGTAAAAAAAAAAATGGCAGAACATAGTAAAACTAGTGTGCAAGCAAATTTAGTTACTTTATATGAAAATTATTAATATATTTAAACATAAATTAATATGAATATAAAATAAAATACAATGAATTTATATCAGATCCTAACAAGACACCTATCAGACCCAAGACATTTTCATATGTTACCACAGTTAAAGTTGTAAATATGATATTTTATGGTTACTACAGTAAATCTTTGTTTTAGCTTCTGAATGTCAAGGGTAATTTCTTTACCTCCTCAAAACAATTACTAAACAAGTGCAAAAAAAAAAGTGCTGTCCTGTGATGCTTATAATTACCAATAATGCTTCCTAGCATCTTTATGTGTGTCATAAACGTCTTTATAATGTCCTTCCCACGTTTTAAACCCTCTCTACAGTAATAATCCACTGATGAAGATTTGATTCTGCGAGGCAATATGTGCATGTAAGATATAAACAAAACAAACAGCTGCAGCACATCATCATCAAATCACACGACAATCACGTTTATTGGTATTATTAAGTCTTCAAGACGCTTGTAGCGCTTCGGCAGGTGCGTTTCTCATCGGCCCCCCTGGGAGCGATACGGGAAGAGCCGGTAGCTAGCTAGAGACGCGCAGAACCCCAGCACTTTGCTCTGTCAGCCGCGGTCTGGCTGACGTGCCGCTCTCTGAATGAACACTGACGTCTATTATCCGCCAAGCGCCGGCAGATTATGAATAAGAAATAAAAGCTACCTCAGCTACAGCACTTCTGCATTAGTGACGGGTGGGCACTACGAGCGCACACACATCGGTACCTTCATTCTGAGCCTCCAGAGCCCAACTGAGATGCCTTAATCTGAGGAACGCACAGCTACACGGCTTACCGTTTTATTGAAACAAATAAGTGTTTCTAGAAAGGCCTAGTTTCAATTTCAATAGCTCGTTTAACCCTTATCGTCCCGATTCCTCAGGGACCATTCTATGTTAATTGGATCTCCACTGCATTTGCATTGGGGGTGTTAACAAGCACAGTCTATGAATATTAATTACCCAGAAGTTTTTGGTCCTTGGAAAAAAAATATACTTTTCTTGATACATATTAATTCTGTGAAGTTTTTTAAAGAGAAACACTCATTAAAATTGCACAAGCCCCACGCTCAAACGTATCCCCATGATATTGTGGCATCTTTTAACTTTATCCCTAATAAATTGGGTCATATTAGCCGAAACAAAAAGAAACGCCCTCCGCTAAATAGTCTTTTCATTTGCTTGTATGTAAACATTCTGATCCAATGACGACGACTACATCAAGATCGTGTGAAAATGGGAATATGTGCGTTTCAAAAGTATGAAATGATATCGTCATGCATTTCTATTTAGGCATGCACGCCGCAGCAATGTTTGATTGTTTGAAAAGCGTGAAGGATTATAGAGAGACAGAGGTTATTCTTTCATGAGAAAACTCAAGCGGTGCGTTAAGAAGAAATCCTCCCTTACTGCTTTCGGGACTCCAAATAAGCCATCTAATACTAAAACAACACGGATGCATTTCCCAGTGCAGCCACAGTCTGACAGCTGCTGGGAACACCTGCTCCGAGTGTAGAGTTCCCCTCTTTAAGACACACACACACACACACACAGGCATCAAAGCCCATCCGGCCTCAGCAGACAATAAGAACTGCTTCATACTCACTAATGGTACCAGCATAGCAAACACATACGTATGCACGCATACAAATTGACCCCCATTTTAAAGCAAGGGTATATGGGAAGTGGAACAATAGGATGTTCCTTTTTATACACATGCAGTGATGCAAAACCCACCCACTCACGCATATGGACGCACACATTTGGGCTCACTTTGGCAGCCTCTTCAAATGCATGCACACATTCACTCACTCCACTACTTGTCTCCATTGCTGACCATCTGACCCGAGATCCATTAGTAAAGCAGTTTCCAGCACACACTCTAACATAGAGGCTCTCCACAGCGCTCCGGCCGATCCAACTGCGGAGGAGCGCTCCTCATCGCCGAGCCGTCAATCAAACCCGGTAAACAGGATGTAAACTACTTGAAGATGCATTTATCGCTGGCGAATTGCATGTCATTGCCGCAGAGGAGATCAGAGATGCTGTTGCGATGATGCGGCTAAGTCCTGAAGATTCTAGACAGCCTGCTGTAAATGTCACTTCTGTAAATGAGCGAGCTAAAGCATCGGGGGTATCGGGGGGTGAGAAGTGCACTGCCAGAGGGATATATTGCCTGCGACAATTAGTTACGATCCCAAAAAGCAATATGCTTCAATTGTAGCAGGCTTTGGAGAATCACGCAGAGCGTGTTTCTGTTTTTTTTTTTCTCCCGCTTTGCAAATAATTATTTCTCCTCTCTTCTACGTACAAGCACATTAATGTACAATTTCAATCTCCATCTGTACGATTATGAATCAGATCGGCCATCAATCGGGAGATCCAGCCGAGAGATTCGTCCCGTAATAAAACTGTCACCTGTTCCAGGATAAAGACAGATGTTGCCAGTTGGGTGATAACATAATTAAACCATTCAACGAGGGATTCCATAAAATTATCAAAATTGAAGGAAGCACTAGCGTTTTACCAATAAAGCAATTTGGGGCAATATGCGGTGTCATAACACCAATCTCCTGCTCAGGATTTGCAATAAGTTGGAGGCTCTGCCTTTCTCTAGTGCAATCTGACAATATTAACAGTTTACAAGCAGATACCTTAAAGCGAAAAGAGAGTGAAAAAGAGCACAAATGTGTGTTTTCTTCACCATCTTACATCTTTCCTCTGAGCAGGGTTGCTAAAATGCTTTTAAGAATGAGTTTAAGAATTTGCTCTTTTTTCAATTCATTAGTTAGAATCTGAGGCCTACAGGATGTTGAATTGGAATTGCAATGACAAGAAAAGGAATTTACTTAACATTTAACATATACAATATCATATAGACTATATGTTATATATATATACAGTGCTATGCATAAGTTTAGACACCCATGCTAAATTTGACTAAAAAGAGGAATAAAAAATCATCTTTTGGAAATTGAACGTAATGCCTTAATTAAAAAAATTAGGAAAAATCCAACCTTTAAGGACACCAATTTTCTTTGTGAATGAATACTCTGGACACCCCTATGTTAAATTCCCATAGAGGCTAGAGATTGGCATGGTTTTATTTCAGTTAGCCTAATAGCTGGTTTGATTTGCATTGAGAGATGATCTTATGGAAAGTACTCCATGCCAATCTCTAGGTATGGTGAAGGCTATGTGATGATGTGGGGCTATTTTAATTCCAAAGGCCAAGGGAACTTTATCAGGATGCATAGTATCCTGGATCCATGAAGTAACTGGCCTTTAAAAATAAAAATCTGCCTGCCTCTATGGGAATTTAACATAGGGGTGTCCAGACTTATGCACCCTGTATTTTAAGGAAGAACATTTATTTACGATACATTATTCATTCACAAAGAAAATTGGTGTCCTTAAAGGTTGGATTTTTCCTAATTTTTTTAATTAAGGCATTAAGTTCAATTTCCAAAAGACGATTTTTTATTCCTCTTTTTAGTCAACTTTAGCATGGGTGCCTAAACTTATGCATAGCATATATATATATATATATATATATATATATATATATATATATATACACACACACACACATTTTTTAATAAAATATCAAAAGGATTAACAATGCAGATTTATTTTTTACAGCCATCTTTGATCATATTTACCAAGGGGGGGGGAAATAATTCTGACCAGCACTGTATATTCATCACCATACATGCTTTGTCACTCCTCTGAGTTTGTTTCTTGTACCGGTGGGTTCCAGGTTTTGCTACACGTTGCATAATGCAAGCTGCACCTGTGCTTACTCAGACTGTTCTGCCTGTGACGATCCCGAAGACATCACCTCACCAGCTCCTAACCATGCTTACGGGCCAGAGGAAAACAACAACAAGAAAAAGCCCTTGCTAATTGCATCCTTATGATTTGTAAAAAAGCATGATTCTGTCAGAATGAACAGATGAGTTTGCCCTCCCATCAAAGAACAGCACTTACTCATGCTGTAGCTTTTCGTCTGTCTTTATATCTAGTCGTCTTTGTTTTTTGTGGTTTTGAGATGATGTTGGTATGCCTTTGAGTAAGGGTGCTCTAAAATGTGATTAAAAAAGTCTGCCATGAGACAGGGCATTAATATTTCAAATTTAAGAGCAGCATCAGCTGAGCAGGATTCCTGGCAATCGCTGCTTGCTTAAACATGCAAGAGATTATATATACACACATCAACTTAATCACTCATAACTCATCAGGAATTGTGCCATATAGAGGCTTGGATGCACACATTCTTAAGAATGCAAATATCAAAGAAAATAGCTAATTATTTGTTTATTAAAAAATTATATATACATATCTTTAAAATCTCAATAGTTTCTCCAAGGCAGCATTGAGATTTATTGGGAGTTAAACAAAAAGCCCAATGACCTCATATGTCTCCTCAAACATGACTCAAACCAAGATACCAAAGTACGCAATTAAACATCAGAAATCTCAATACAATCTCAAATTTGTCACACCTTCTTGACCAAAATATCTGAGCTACGCTGAGCTAACACCCTCTTCGATGTCAATCAGCCTCTGACAGACCATAAACAGGATGTACTGTAAATCATTTTTAAAATCTTGTACATTTATTATCAGTGTCATCACAGCATTCAAGATCAAGAGACAACAATCGCAACTATATTCAACAGTTTTTACAACACTTTGACTAATCCAAAGAAAGAAGAAAAAAATCCTAATTGGCTAGTCTTATTTTATAAGTCTGACTTGTGTGTACATTATATATCATCATCATTGACTAAATTATCTGACCAAATTATTGACAGATTCTTCATTGGCCAAATGATCTGAGCTATACTTTTGCCATGAATTTCTGGAAAACAGAAGGATGATCCTGTAAACTTAGCCTGGATCAGAAATGTACGACAACATCCTTGTTGTACAGCTATTTTAGTGCGATTCACACATGTTGACTCCCTTTTGCAGAAAGCAGACCAAAAAAACCAAAAAAACAACAACACCAAAATGTGTTTTGCGCTTGCATAAGTGCAGGCTGGCATTATTTTCTTTAAATCTTTATCTCTTAAGATCTTCTTCACTTCCTCATCAAAAGATGTTGCTGAAAACCACAACTTCTCTTTCTGCCTCGCTGAGTGCAAGACAAGACTCTGTGTGCTTTTAAAGAGGCCCCCGAATAGCAGTCGGTGACGGAACGCAATCAGTTCGGGATTGGCGTTGTTCTTGCTTTAAGTTGTACAGAGTGTACTGTACATTCGGTGAGATCAGATATAGGTCAGTATGATGCCCTGTTTGGGCCACAATTGTGTCATATTTTTGGGAAGCACATGAGAGATGCGATCAATCAGATGGCTGTCTTGGTTGTGTGGCTGTGGAAGGATGTTTGTATTGTGAATGGGGAAATTCCTGTGGGTGCAGTCGCTGCTGCAATGAGCGATGGCTGACATGCAAAAAAAAAACAAAAAAAAAAAAACAACTACATAACACATTATGTGTACAAAACGCATCTAAACCAATCCTCGCTGCATAAAACAGAATGCAATGCAATGCATGCAATATAAAATATATAATATAATATAATATATGATTTTATTAGGACTCTCTAGACTAGGACTCTTGATTAAATTTTGTCATGAGGTCATGTTTTTTATTTTATTTAACTTAATTATATATACACATATACGTACTGTATGTATATATAATTAACTGTGCTTAATGAACATGGTGAATGGATCGTTTTTCATACAATTTCTTTTGATATTTTCCCTAAACCAGCATCTTGATACATGCACAATTTTCTTTCCTCCACTGCTTTTCCTGGAATCACATCCCAACTACATCATAAGGATGTCCACAGACATGTTTTTTTTTCCCCCGATCTTGTCGACCACAGACCACAGAGAAATGAATTGCTCATTGGAGATGGCGCTTGTGCCATAATGGAAATCTTTTGCATAAATGCTGACAGGGGTGGTCTGTTCCTTTAATGCTGGTGAATTATATGCATAAACCATTTAAAGAGTGGACCTAAATTCTTTAGTACAAGGATGAAAGACATTTGAGGTGGCTTTATTTGAATCTAAAGGCTCTATTCTATCTAGAGAACTCCCATTTAGGGACACATCTCTTTTATATAAGGTAATAGCACTGGGGATTTGACTTCCTAATGGAGATGTTTAAATGAAGCTTATGGTCTACTTCCCCCCAAATCTGACTAGTTCGAGAAGATAAATTCCCCTGTCAAGGTCGAGATGATCAAACAGATTACAATTATTTTATCCCTAGTCTTTATTAATGAGCACTGTCTTTCACAGTTATGTCGACTAATCAGGATAGATGATATGTCAGCCTCCAGGTTTGTTGTTTTTCACGTATTTAAGGAGTCGTAGGAGTTTATAAATTGAAAGATAATAAAACCCTACAGCTTGTCAGGGGAGAAACTGGGCTTTTGGAGGTTTAAAAAGGTTACGTTTTATGTATTGTGTGCATAACGCAAGCAAAGAGACTGATGTGTTGTAAAAGAGCTGTCAATTATCACACAACTGAATCCTTGTTCTTCGGGGGAAAAACAAAGAACCTGTAATGATCAAAGCTGATAAAAAAAGCAAAATATAATTTACAGTATAAGCTTTGACATTTAGACTACAATATTAACTCTGTTCTGAGAAGCCTTTTAATATTATATAATATTCCCAAAAATAAATCAACTTTTAGAATTCAATCACAGCAGTATTTCCAAAATAGTGATAAACAGCAGCGTTAAACTAAATATTTTTCTTTAAATTTGAGATGCAAAATGTGATTACTTGTTGGAAAGTTTTAAGTTAGACTATTCTACTATGTTACTGAAAAATGCAGTTAAGCAACTGTTCCTCCACGCATCACAGTGACAGTAAAACTACGGAGTAAATGTAAAAAAACATTTTTTTGGTTACAATGTCAAGTGCACATCCCTGACTCGGTCAAGCGCTCTGGCGTTCAGCCTCTCTCTATCTCCTCTTCCTTCTTTCTCTCTCCATTTCCTTGCATTTGTCAGAGTAGTAACCCCTGTTGTCTCAGCCGAGTGAATCAGATTGAGCCCCTGGCACAGAATGAAGGCAAAGTCAACAGGAATTAAGTTTCAGTGCAACTGTTTACTCAACTGTGGCCTGCAGTTATTGAAATCTTATCCTTGGTTTTGTGTGACGACTGCGGTAATGAATTCAGCATGCCTGTGATTTTCGAACCGACAACATCACGCTAAGTCAGAGAAGCACACGACAGACTGAAGCAATTCAGAGGACAGGAGAAGGCGAAAGCGAGAACCAATCACAGATGCTTCAGATTATTGATTGATGGCGATATACTCTAGTTACAGATTGATCTCTAGAAGACTGAAGGGAAAATCTAAATGTCAAATGAGTTTTATTCCTATTCGTTATCCAAAATAATAATTCTAATTTGCAACCAACATCTTACCAATTTAAACACAATACAAAACAAATCAGTTTTGGGTTGTTCTCTCCTCTCAAACCAGACGTCACGTAGACCTGTCCTGTTTGGCATTAAAATCAAGGCATCGCTCTCCTCAGTTCAACAACAGCCATGTTACTCCGGCAGACAGTTACTTCAGAAGCTCCCCATCCCCCACCAAACAACCCTTGACAACATCTCCCATCATGCCGTGGGGTGCAGATAACATACGACTGGCTGATCTTTTCAATGCTGGCCGGCTCAACACGCTGCCGTGTGACAGACAGAAAGAGCTTGTCTGTTTATTTTAGTCTGAGTGAGGATGCTTTGGGCGCTCTAGGTATATAATAAAAACGGCTGCAACACTCCACGCTCCGGTGCTTTGAATGGAAGCTCTCCAAAATTTCCACCTGAGTGTTAGGGGTGTTTACAAAGCGACAGGTGAAATCTGTGGCACCTGGATGGACTCCGCACATACACAACTGTCTGTAAATTCCATTGCACCTATGCATTTGTCTGTTGATAAATATTTCACCTGAATGCAGATGCCGAGTTGCCGGGATAAACACATTGGCAACCAAAAACACAATCACAGAAAGAGCACTTAGTGCGTTTAAAAATTCAAACCGCTCTCAATATACATAAATAATCATAATAATGTGTTTATGTACTCTGGTTGGAGGGGGTGCGACGATTAAATATTTACAAGCACTTAAAGAGGGGAGAGAAGAATGCCGTTGACATGCGTTAATAACAGACAGGTGCAACAATGAAAGAAAGAAGAGGTAGGGCCGTAGGTAGGAATGAACAAACAAATTAAGGATGGAAGGAATGAAGAAAGGAAGAAATAAAAGGAGGAAGGGAGGAACAAAGTAACGAACAAATAATCAAAAGATGGAAGGAATCATTTAAAAATGAAAAAAAAAAGAAAGAAAGGAATGAAGGAAGAAAGAAAAGACGAACTGAAAGAAGGAACAAACTAACTAACGAATGAACAATGGATGAAAGTAATGAATAAAAAGTAGGAAAGTAGGAAAAAGACAGAAGGAAGGAATAAAGGAAAAGGAAGCAAAATTAAAAAAGAAAGTGTGAACGAATGAACAGATGATTAAAGTAAGGAGGAAAAAAGTAAAGACCTGCTGTTGCTGGAAGTTCACAAGGTCAGATGCTGTGATGTCAGAGGAGGGTGTGGCTTCTCTGTGTCTCTCCACACAAGGTGCGGCGCCGTTCTGATTGGCTGTTTCGTTTGTCGCCTCTGTCCCCGACTCTTGCATCATGACTTAAAAACCTGCAGCAGAGATGCAAAAGAGTGTTAAAACAAACAAAAAAGCATTTTAAAACAATTCCACGCAAACGTCAATTTCCTTTTGTCCCGCTCAATTACAGCTTTCCCTTAAAAGACGCTAACAATCATATTCTGTTTGTTTTCCATCCTTCTGCTGGGCCTGAAAGAATGAAGAAACAGCAAAAAAGCAAAACAGAATGGGAACCCAAACCTCGGTCACGTCTCAGCAGAGAGGCCCAAGAAAACACGCTCGCTCACAAACAAAACTTGTTCAAGTGAAATGGATATATTTACTCGCATTGCTCCCAGAAGAACCACAGCACGATGGCTTTTTAATGGGAAACAGGGCAGGGGAGTTGGTCGGATTACAAATCTCAAAAATCAAAACTTCTCAGCAAACGTTCGCATCCAGGGTGTTGAGTTAACGCCGCGGTCCTGGGCCCGCACACAAATAAACAAACCTGAAAATATTCCCATGTACTTCCAAAAGTATTTCCAATAATACATTACACTTTAATGTTGCCTATTCAAGCTCACAAAAAGACTTTTTGTTCTTCCAACGCTTCTCATCTAACAGACCAACCCTGCGATACACTTTTCTCCTGATCTGTCCATGTCGTCCTGAGATAGACTTTTAAATGTATATCTTTCGCATTCATCGTGGCACTCGTTGGCAAGGAGTGCCTTGTAGCCCTGTTTCAGACCATCTTAATGAAGCTGACCAAGTCGGGCAGAAGTAAATTAACTTGGCTTATTAATTATTGATATGAGGCAGAATGAATGCCCTTAAAGCAGTGGGTGCTAATCACATAGGCAGGTGAAAATTGAAAAGAATTCAGATTTATAATGCTGACCCTCTCAGACAGTAATAAGGCGCTTGATAATTGTTCAGCCAGGTTTGCAGGGGAGAGGCGGTTACAGACGCATTGGGGATTGACCCATCTGGACACCGAAGGGCTGCGGCTCTTCTATTCTATTTATTGATGTAAACAAGAAGACTGGGACCAATTGGACCACATCAACTACTAGACCAAAATGTATATATGCACACACATACTGAACTACATCAATGACTAAAATCTCAGGGAGCCCTGTCCATTTCTTAACCCCTTAAATCACATATTTTAGTTTTATCTCTAAAACACCCTGAATACACTATGTAAATAAATTACATGTGTAAATAAACTGCTCTATGCTCAAAATCATCCTTTCAATTAGAGATAAACGGACCAAGTACCTGGTACTCCCACAAACAAGCTGAGGCTTGTTTAGCAAGCTTCTCCCCCTTTCTGTCTCTTTTACGGTCTCATTTGTTCTTCTCCTTTTTTTCCATTGTGTTCCATAAAAGAGGGTGATAATGGCTATTATGCATGCACTGTCATTCCGTACTAAATTTTCATAATTATAAAGGAAGGGCGTAAATTTGCGAATGCGTGGCATCTCTAAAAGTAATCATGAGAATGCGCCGGGGGGCTATTTTAATGTATGCGAAACTAGTGACCCACAATAAAGACGTGAAGCTGCAACGAATGCAAAGTAATGCACACGTGCCCAAATCCACGTCTGAAGAGGGCCAGCTAAAATTAACACCCAATTAATTTCGGAATTGACAAACAAATGAAACCCATAAATCTAGTTTCTCATTAAATTTCACCATGGAATAATTCAAAAGCAGCAATATCACGATAAAAAAAAAAAAAAAAAAAGGATGAAAGAAAATGCCTGTTATCCATCACAAATATCAAATAGATGGAGGGGAAAAAATAATCTAGTGGAAGGGCATTAATAATGTCAACGGCTTTATGAATTAAGCTATTGTTTTACTGTATCATCATTATGATTCCAGCTTTGAGTTTCGACCCATTTTGATGACAAAAGTGCAATTCTTTGCTTGTGATTTTCTGTCTTGAATTTGGTACAAAAAAGGCATGCAACATAAACACGAATAACAGACAAGCGAGAGTTGACAAGAAACAGATGTGTTTGTTTACAGCGTTTATGGTGGCTTTAAATAAAAAGAAAACAAAGACTTAAGGCAAAAACTTCAAAATAATGGAAATTCCCAGAGATTAAGCCCCCACCACCAGGCACCTACCAAACAACCTCCATCATCAGATGTCTGCGCCTTTTCCCCACAAAACGCTTGCTTGCTAAACACAACAAGTGTTTGGAACAAACAACAGATAATACAACAAGGTCAGAATTTGCGTATGTTGACGTTTTGTTCGGTTCATCTGATATTGCGAGCACACACACACTAAATCATGTGCGCACCACACCTGGCCTACATAAAAGCATGAGCAGATACAGAAAAATCAAAAGCTTTCTCCCTTATTTATTATTTCCCAGGATTTGACAGCGAGTGTGTTTATGGCGAGAGTTTGTTTGTGTGTGCCGTGCACCAGGCCGGAAAGCAGACTCCATCAACGTTAAAAAGATGCTGTCATTCCGGTAAGTTATGAAAGCCCACCTGCTCTTACAAGTCTTTGCTCTCACACCACCCCTGTTTACACAAGCGCTCAACAAAAGCACAACATTCTTACGCTTCAGATAAGTAGTCACAATAAGGTCGACAAAACCCCATGATCACACTTGTTTAGGTTCAACGTTGTTGCTTGTCTAGACAACACAATAATCTGTTCGACTGAAAAGGTGTGAGAGCATCTTGAGGTTTATCTTTTCTCAAGGATTCATGATGAGTAATGCAGACGGTCGTATTTTGGCTATGGGTAGTATGAACAAAATTATGACCTAATATTACAGTACAGTGTGTGACATTTTTATATAACGCTAAACGTTTATATGGCAATATAGTTGTGCATGAAATTCAACCCCAAAATTATTTATATATTACAACACCATGCAGCATTGTTTGGAACTTGGACACAAACCAAAAGGTAAAATTATTCGGTTACACTTTATTTTAAGGTGTCATTGTTACAGTGTAATTATATATTTAAGTACTGAGTATTAATTGTTAACAACAAGAACTTACTATACGGTTAGGGTAGGATTAGGGTTTGGTTGAGGGTTAGTTGCATGTTTATGCATAATTTACTGTTATTACTATGGTAAGTACATGTAACAAGGGCACTGTAAAATAAAGCGTTACCAATTATTCATATATGAATGTAGAAATTCTGGCCGATATTGATAAGCTGATAATTATTTTCATTGTATGGTGAATAATCAATAAATGGACAATATTTAAATTCTACACTATTTGGTCAAAACAAACAAAAAACAAAACAATATATATACACTGTATATACAGTACATATACAAACTTTTTTGCTCATCAGCCACTGTGGATAGTGGTTTTCCAAAGCTACTAGCCACTCAGCATTTTCACTGGCCACAATTTTGACATTGATACCATAGGGAAAAACTGCCATATAGATATTTTTAATATTATCTCATAATTTGGCAGCCGGTATATTAGGCTGCTGTCACTTTAAGACCTGGCGCACAGACCCATTATACGGTTTTATATAGCCAATATACTTGGCTTTATGTGCGCACACTTTGGGTGTGAGCACAAAATCTGCAGGAATGAGTAAAATTATGCGCAATATGCGCAATCCCACGCTGAAATTCAAACCCTGTAACATCAACAATATTAATCCGGACCAAATGAAACTTGCGTGAGGAAGAGCTGGTATTGTGTATCCTGTGGAAGAGTTTCAGATATTTCAGTATCGATATGCATCGAAAAATCAATATTTTTGACACTACACATTACTTCAGATGCCTTTTTAAAAGACCACAATTGAAAAATGTACAGTATATTATATAAAATTCACACACACACACTCTTGTACATCTATCTTTATGAGGACATTCATTGACACAATGCAATCTCTAGCCGCTTACCCTAACCTTACCCATCACAACTAAGTGCCTAACCCGAACCCTTACCCTAAACCTACCCTTAACCTAATTATAACCTTATCCCTAAAACCAAGTCTTGACCCTCAAACAGGCCTTTAAAGGGGTCTCAGAAAGTGAGGACCGGCCAAAATGTCCTCACTTTACTCTCTTTGTCCTCTTTGACCCAATGGTCTAAAACAGGGGTTTTCAAAAATCTAAGACAGTGGGCCTCCCTTTTGACACAATTTACCCAATGGCGCCCCCTCCCAAAAAACCCCAAAAACTTAGCAATGTCAAACTCTTAACTCCTCACTTTTATCATTGTTTGTGTTAACATGAAAAGTGCAGTTAGGCCTCGTTTACACCCTCAGTGAAATGTGACCCAATTCCGATTTTTCGCTCAAATGCGACACAGATCGGATGTGTTCTATCACAGTGTAAACAGGAAAAAAAACGCGTGCATTCGGATATTTCGAGATCGGTTTCAGGCCTCATTCATGTGTGGAAATAAATCAGATATAAATCAGATATGTGCCAATGCGACTGTCATGTAAACAGGCAGATCGGATTTTCTGAGGCATTAGGCTACGTCTCCGCGGTTTAATGACGAGAGCAACCCCATTAAACGCGTGAATCGCGCATCTGCAAAGGGACGGATGACCCGACGAAACGTTGTGCCGTAGTAGGAGAGGAATGTGGACACACGTTGACAACATATCAAAGGTTGGCTTGCTCATCCTAAAATTTTGGACCCACTGCTCCTCGTTAAAGCCAATATTTAAACACAATATGCTCCCACCAGCCTGAGATCTCTCTCGCACACAACAACTGAAGCATATGCGCAGGCTGCAATGGCGGCACTTTTCGTAACTCCTCCGCCTCAAAATCATGGTGATGTTTGGCGAACTTTGCATATATCGCAGATCTAGTATCAAGCATATTTCGCATTCGTCCATCTGTGCAAGAGAATTTAACCCTTTAAGCATGCGTGATGTTTCAGATAGTATGGCAAGTGTAAACGCATGAATCGGAAATGGGTCACAGTTAAAAGAACGTGTAAACGGACGGACCAACAAAAAAAAAAAATCGGATAAAGGTAACAAATCAGAATTGGGCATCAAGACCTGCAGTGTATTTTCAGAATAATAACAATTTAACTTTTTACATTTATTAATTTAAACTAATTATTAGGCTATCATTTTTACCACTCTCTGCACCTCCCCTGGCATGCTCTGGCGCCCCCCTGGGGAGGCGCACCCCACACTTTGAAAACCCCTGGTCTAAAACTCAAACTGGTCCTCACAAAGATAGTTGTACAAGTACACACACACACACAAAATAAATCCCAGGGGTACATTTAAAAATCTTATTTAAAAAAGTAAAATAATACGTTTTATAAATAAGTTTACTTAGGACTGTGATCAAGCCTCCTCAAAAGTCTGTCTATCACTATCTATGCTAGATATCAAGCATTGTGTTAGCTTCGGTTTGGGTCTTCCATCTCAAGGCGCAACTTTGCATCATTCACACGTGTTGGCACAATCAGGGCTAGCAACTCGCCCTCGTGGAAAAGAATTGCTCGTCACCCTCTCAAAGAGGAAATGACAGCAGCAATGACATTCTGCCAAAAGTAGATCTCACAGCGAGACCAAACAGCCCCTCTAATCTCAGCGGGCCTCTCCAGGCCAGAAACGTATCTCGACACCACTGTGGCAGCAATCTGAGAACAAAACCCCACCACGTTTGGACAGACGGGTTTCGTCTTTTCTTTTGTGCTTTCTTCAGTTTGCTTCCAGACCTTGTAGGGCTAATGCCGGTCCGGCAGCTCCTACAAACAAAGCTCGCTATTTGTTTAATAACTGATTGCTGCCATGACTACGGTAAACAAGGGGGAGAACAGGGCCTTTTTTTTCTGTTTATGAACAAACACATCTTCTCGCAAAGAGCAATTTAACATTAACCAGGTGGAATGATCAACAGATCCCATAGGTTACACAGAGGGCGAGCCGAAATGTAAACATTCTTTAGAGAAAGAGAGAGAATGGAAGGCGGCGGGCAAGCATGTATGGATAGCAAGGTCAATGCAAATGCAGCCCGTCTTGAATAAACAAACTCAAGACAAACAAACAGTCGTTCTCCTGACATTTAAAGAAGCATTAGGATGAGTGGGCTACAGCTGCTAACGGTCAACGTGAATGTGAACTAGATAGGGGCGGGAATGCGTCACTCAACAGGACCTCACGTTCCTCCTATACGTCCGGCTTCGGTCTGCGGAACAAACAGACACGCTGCATCATCCTTATTGCCTCCACGAAAACAGCACAAGGAACTTGTAAAACCAGTTAAACATTACCAGTCAATTACTCAGTAACTAGTGCTCGGAACATATCAATTATGGCTGTGGGTTCTTGTCTATACTCTATTTACAATGCGTCAAGTTTAATTGTACTGTTAACATTCACAATGGTATTGACTAAGTCAGTACAAAACAAGTATTTGATAGGTGGTGAAGGCATAAACAACTATTCTCTTAAAGGGATAGTTCAACTAAAAATGACTTGCCCTCAAGTCAATCCAAATGCTTGGCTTCAGAAGAACTGGAATATACCAGTGGAGTCATATGGATAATTAGTATGGTGCTTTTGTCCTTTTGGGGAATTTGACTGCAAAAATCTCTTTCCTTGAAAACAGAAGCTTGGATATGCTTCATTATATCTACCGGAAGAGGTGCACAATCAATACTTTTATTCAGCAAGGATGCATTAAACTGAAACTCAGGCTAAACTGACAGTAAAGACTTTTACATTGATGCAAAAACATTTACAATTTACATTTATGCATTTGGCAGATGCTTTTATCCAAAGCGACTTACATTGCATTTCAAGGTACACATTTACTTTCTTATCAGTTCAGTTCAAAACATCTTTTGAACTTTCTATTCATCAAATAATCCTGGAAAAAAAAAATGGTTTCCACAATAATATTAAACAGCACATCTGCTTTCAACATTGATAATAATAAGAAATGTTACTTGAGTACCAAATCTGCATATTATAATGATTTCTGAAGGATCATGTTCAGTGATGTTGATGATGATGATGATGTTCATCATAAAAGTTCAGCTTTGCCATCACAGGAATAAACTATTATTGTAGCACAGTTTGTGTAATATGACTTAAGCCATGAAATTGTGTAAATGAATGATATGCCTGATGAAGGTCGTGAGACCGAAACGTTGCTAAAAAAAATTTGATATTCATTTGCAAGTACTGCTAGTGTGCGGAAGTTCCTTGAGTGTAACTGAAAAAAGCACCCCCAGAAAACACCTCAGACCCCAAAGGGTTAAAATATATTAAAGTTAGAGTTAGTTTTTCAAGCACCAAGATGGTCAGTAGAGTGTTCTTCTAGAGTGTATTGAAGTATTGAAGAAGTCCTTTTCACTTTCAGAAACAGTTGCTTTTTCAACTTGCTGTCTTCTCAGTCCAACCGCTCTCACATTCATTTCATTTACCACTCCAAATCGATTTATCCCTACTCTGAAGAGCTGCAAAAACGAGTGATACAGGGGTCTAAACATATATTTATTACACATTGAGAGAAACGTAATAAGATCCCTGCGCGTGAAATCCAGATTGAAACATATCACCAGACCATCACCGCAAGCCGGTGCCGGTGCTCCTTAATGCTGCGCACAATGATTCAAACAAATATGAACCCATTATCACACTACAAGCTTGAGAAATGAACAAGAAATGAACAATCAGGATGCCGTCAACCGGAAGACAACTCCAGCGGAGAGGCTAAATAGATGTATAATTTCAAGACGTACACAAAACAGTTTGTCTCCTCAATGAATTTACGACAAAGTCTGCGCTGCGTTTAAGGCCCTGCTGTGCCAAGACTATGATGGAACGCACAAAAGTAAGGCAGGCCACGGTATTTTTAGCGAAACAGCCAACAGAGACCAAAGTAAATAAGAAGAAGTCTAATGAGTTTTAATGCAGCCGCTACCAGGATAGAAAGACCAATTTTGGGATGTGGAACTACAGTCATGAGCGGTTTACGACAAACTCCTGAGCGACTCTCCTTCAAGCGACATTGAAGGATTGGTTCACAGACAGCTTGGGATGATTAGCACGGCAGCGAAGAGTCAGTAACCATGAGCCGGGTCTCAACCGTAAGCATGTGAGGCATCGAGCCGTGGGGAAGGAGGCCTTCACTCAAAAGGCCCCACAGCACAACGGACAAATTACAACTGTCAAACACCCGCACGCACTCGGCAAAGAAAACAAGGCATTCAATCTCCCGCGTCCTCTGGGACTGGCCAAAGTGCATATTGTTTTAATATTATTTAAAAGTGTGTCATATATTTTTAATCATTGTTACTTGAAATTCGTGCAACGAGCACTCCCATGGGTGGAGCGAACGCGGACTTTTGCGCAGAGGAAATGTGTCAACCGCGTATTTGTGGGACGGGGAGTTTAGCCTCCACGAACTTTGTCTAATTAATATTTCCAGTCTAAACCATGAGAGGGCCTGTATTATTAGAAACATTATCTTGGGGGTAAATTACCCAGTTGCACTGCCATAGTGTCAATTGGCAGTAATGGAAAAAGGCAACAACATAACTACAGTCAAGCAGAGGAACCTGAATACTCGCTACCTAATTTGCAGGCCCAGTAGCATGTGAACATTGCTTGCTAAAAAAATATAGCAAATTTAATCATCATTTAAATGCTTGAAAAAGTTTATTGAAATGATATAAAATGTATTAACAAGTAAATTAAATATATACTTTTGACTAAACAAACATGAATTCATTTCCATCACATTTCGAACAATGCATCGTGTTTGGCAGCATTCTGTAATGGATATGAATCATTACTATGAATTGAAAAAACACCCAAATAATTAATATATTCACAATTTTTGCATAATTTGCCAAAATTAAAAGTTTATAAGATAGTTTACTGTGACCTTATTGTTAAAAAACACACACTCAAACAAGGGAGAAAGAAAGCAAAAAGTTCATTCAAGATAAGCAAGTTCTACGCAGAACTGGTCAACTTTTGCAGTTTGTTACGTTTTTTACATGAGAAATTATTATCAAACGATCTAATAACAACCATAATTACCCTCTGATTTGTCAATACATGACAAGAAAATGTTAACACAATCACTCTATAAACACTTTTTCTGATTCATACTGTGTTGATTACAGAATACACAATAGGCATAAATCATGCTGATCGATTAGTCGTTTGGCTTTATCGGGTATAAACATGCTGTATAATATCAGCAATTTTCAGTGCTTGCATGCACAAAACCTAATTTCTGCACGAAAACATTTGGCGTCACAGCTTACGTCTTGTGATCAAAAGCAAAAACCATAGGGGAACCCCGAAAGACTACTTTGCAGCATTCAGGAATCACATGACCTCTCTATATTTTTATACAACTAAGATTCTTCACCACAGACATCAAACCACAACATCGTTTGGTATACTTTCCATCCTGCATACTTAGGCAATATCGAGAAAGGGATATTGCACAGCTGTGAGGTGCCGGTGCAGAAATTAAAGACTTGTGCTCAAAAGTGAAACATCTTTCTGAACGTTTACTAGAAAATGAGCGGACATATAGGCATCCATTCTGCCATATTGGTGTCATGCACCTCTTCCTATAGAGGTTTGTGTATTAAGATAAAACATATTAATACATTATACTGAAAGGGTTAAAAAGAAAGGGTTGAGTCCCCTGTCTTCCATTAAGCAGTTAAACCAAAGGTAAAGGGCATGCTGGGGGTAAACGGCAAAAGACCTCGCGTGAAACCGATGAGCGCTTTAATGGAATCGGCTTTTTAACAACTCTTTTTTTGTGTTAAATACAGTCCGTGTCAGGGAGATGCGTCCCACCCATAAAGCAAGCGCAATGACAACGTACAGTGGGCACTAACGCAAGGACATAGTTCATCATGCCATTTTCTGCAATTCCCAGCTGATTAGGGTCATTATGTTGGAACCCTGATTTATGCTGTCATTTCCTCTCACCCTATCCTGCATCAATGAATCTTAATGAATTGGTAAATAAGGGTGAGGATTACACTCTGCGACAGCGAAACATTCCTCACCCTCCACGCCACCAGATTTATGGAGCCAATTAGGGACTAACGGAGAAAATTGGCTGGCAGGAAAATAATATTCTTTATGGTACAAAATGGAAAAGCATTCGCGCTGAAGGGCAATTGTATTGTCAGCATTAAGTCCATAAAATATCCCCTCCACCCAGTGAAAGAAAGAAAGAAAGAGAGAGAGAGAGAGAGAGAGAGAGAGAGAGAGAGAGAGAGAGAGAGAGAGAGAGACAGACTTTCGGGCAATCTTTCTTAAATTACAAAAAGGAAGTGCATTCAGAATTATTCAGAATGATAAGCATTTTACTATTTTTTTGTTCGTTTCCCAACAAGGCTATATATATATATATATATATATATATATATATATATATATACATACACACACACACATATAAATTTGTATATATATAAAATAACAGAAAAAATGTATACATAAATAACAGAAAAAATCAATTATGAGAATTAAGACGGTGACATTGTAGGATTTACTGCGAGTGCATTAAGGAGCTGTCAACATAAACGTGATAGGGTAAAAAGGGATTTAATAAACACGTGCACCTTGCTCATCCCATGACCATGAATCATGCACCGGCACACAAATCGCCCTTTAAACCAGTCTTCTCCATGATCAAAACAACGGCGCCTGCCGCAAAACGGCTAACCTTCGGTTCTTCAATATATTTTTTTCCTCTTTTCTTTTCTGAGGTGACAAAAAGTGGAAATACAAAAAGACAGCCAGGAGAAAAGAATATCAGGGGGGTGCAAGTATCTACGAAAAAAGCCCGAAGTGAGACCCACCTCTTCCTATTAATGGCAGCATCTTAGAGGCACACTCAGTGTGCTAACGAGCCCCTTTATGTATTACATATTGTGACTAGACTCGGAGCGCAACAGCGGCTCTCCACATCAAACAAGCAAAGGCCTGTTATTAGATGGAGGGCTGGGAGAGAGGCTGTGTGAAAAGAAGTGGAAAATTAAAGTTGAAGCCAAGCAGGAAAGGCTTTAATTTACTGGCATGTACAGTATGCAAATGAGATTACTCTCTGCTTAACTGCATCATTTATGTCCATAATAACGGCATCATCATTACGGGACTCAAATTAAATTACAGCGTAATTAGCATATCAAAGTGACTGGTTAAAGTTTAAAACAAATACCCAATTTTCGCTAATGAAAAGCTGTAATCGGCGCTCATGTAACTTGGAGTGAAAACAGCCTAAACAAATATGTGTTTTCGGTGGTGGTGGGGGGGAGGGCAGGAAGATGGTGAGAGGGTTCTTGTCTCGCTCAAATGTATGAGGGAGGGTCTTACAGAGGCTGGATGTGTCTCACCTGGCGTACTTCACACCCTCAACTTCCATTTCCTAGAGACGGTCTGATCAAAGGTTCCATTTCCTACACTTGCCACTTCGGAGCTCATCAATAAAATACAAAATCACTTCACTGCTGATTCGATGGGTGGAAAAAAGTGAAAGTAATACGTGAGACAGATGGGGGAGGGATGACATCTGAGGGCTTATAAACTTGCATTTGAAAGGGGAAGGAAAACACCTCCACTTTCCAGTCGAATTATCATGAATAATGACATTTAACTATTGCCGTCTACCAAAAGCAACTGCACCAAAAATGACAGCATTGCAACCCAAATCATCCCACAAAAACCATCAAACCCGGACTCGACGGATCATTCGTTCCCACTGTTTTTGATCCGCAGCTTTAAGACTTTCATGTCACCACATTATTGATCTCATTCCGAATTTATGACGCACTTCTCTGTTCCCAGAGCAAAATCTGAGGTCTTAACTCTCAGACATAAGTCAATCTCTCCTCACCAACCCGCCAGGACTTCATCTCAATTGACTTAGCCAAACCGCACCAACAAACGAATCAGAGCCTGTGCACATTACTCTTGAAATTTTAAAGAAGTGCTGTTTTATTTTATTCATTGAGGAATCCATTATAGACTGTATTCCTAAGAAGTATGTAAATGACGTGCCTTTCAAGGTAGAGTCGGGGCAGAATCCTCTCCATCAACTAATGACACCGCTCATTACATGCAGAACAGAGCGGAATGAAAGTGCTCCTGTCTGTGGCAGTGTCTTCCCTGTGTAAATCCCTATGAAATGCTAATATCTCACTTCTAATTAAAGGATACTAAGTCCAAATGTACCTACGTGCCAGTCACATAAATTTTATTAATGTTTTTTTTTGTCGCTACAACCATGTCTAGGCTTCATTCCATTAATTCATATTTAATACCACTGCTGCTCAAGCATTCTTCTCTTTTTTTGCCTTTAGTTCTTTCTTTTCTTTTTTTTTGAACACTTGTGGAAAAGATTACAAACAGATGCTCATTGTGAGCAGAAGCATCATTATGGGGTTGTGAAACTATATTTTTTTGCAGGTGCATGAGCGCCTGGCCACACAGACGTTTGCACAAACAGACTCATGTGCATATAAGGTAATCAGAAAAAAACAACAACACTGAGTTAACCGGTATGGCCTCTCTGAGCCTGTACACGTCTACTGTATTGACACATGTCTGCATGTAAACATGTTTACAAAAAATGTGCAGCCATTCTACGAATTCGACCTTGAAGTCTGCAAACAACGGCCACACAAAGTTCATTAAGAGGAGGTTAAAAACAATGCCGTTCCCTTTTGCCTCAAAGACAGAGCTGGCTTTTTACACTGCTTTTTCTAAAACACAAAACGCAGGGAAAATTGATCACTTGGGTATCATCGTTGAATTAAAAAGCCTACCTAATGGTGAGTATGAAATACGGCCTAATTAGGGCTTTGGTTTTATAGCGCCTGTTAACGTAGTTATCACTTACAACATTGTAATGTCAAAATCAATACGGATTACTTATGTCCTATCCGCCTCCATTCAGTGAGGTGACAATAGTGTATCTGTCTGTGCACTTATTAGGCAGGATTGAGCCAGACAGCGTTTGGGAAAAAAGATCTAAAAATGAATCTATGTGGCCCCATTCATTACTCACACAACCAAACCTAATCAAAGAAATTTATTCCAGCCTGAAAGTAGCAAAAACACTTGACAGCAAAATATAGTCACTGATTTACTACTGTCTGTAGTGTCTAAGAGATGACAGACAGATAAGACGGATTGATCGACAGAACAATAGAACGATAGATAGGACGATCGATTTTTAGACAGATAGATGGATATATAGAACGAACGGCAAAACGATCGACAGAACGATAGATGGATAGAAATAGACGAAAAAAGAGAAAGACAGACAGAACGATAGATAGAATAATCAACAGAACGATAGAACGATCGACACATAGATAGAACGATCGACAGAATGATAGATGGATGAAAAACAGACAGAACAATCGATAGATAGATGAAAAAAAAGAGAAAGACAGACAGAACGATAGACAGAACGATCAACAGACTGATAGAACAATCGACAGATAGAACGATAGAACGATCGACAGAACGATAGATAGATGGATGAAAAACAGACAGAACGATCGATAGATAGATGAAAAAAGAAGGACAGACAGAACACTAGATAGAACGATCAACAGAAAGATAGAACGAACGACAGATGGATAGGACGAACGACAAATAGATAGAACGATCGACAGATAGACATTTAAAAAAAATTTAAAGCTCATTTGCAAACTGATATGAAACTGAAATAAAAATGTTATAGATAAAAAAAAGTGCACATTTCAATGTCCAAACCTAAAGGTAAAGAAAAAAAGTAAAAGTTGAAAAAACACCCCAAAATTGTAATCTCCATTTAAATCCATGTTATGACAATATGCCCATAGATAAGGTGAGCCTGCACTGAAGCTCTGCTTGATTCAGATATAAGGTTACAGTGGATGACCTTCAACATTCCTCAATGTCCCAGAATGCCATTCATCTACAGCTGCAGATAAGGCTGAGCAAATATCATGAGCATGAGGATTTTAGGATTGAGGCGAGGCCGGCCACATCCTTAACCTACAAGGAAGAGGGCGAAAAGAGATCTAGCCTTTAAGCGCCATTTCCTGAAGGATCTGCTGTAAAAACACACATAAAAAAAGAAGCCATATCCATGTCCTGTCATTTGTCTTGGCATTAGCGTTTTTCATGGTCCCTTTGATGAA
Organism: Abramis brama; assembly: GCF_963993115.1. NCBI lineage: Eukaryota > Metazoa > Chordata > Actinopteri > Cypriniformes > Leuciscidae > Abramis > Abramis brama. The sequence continues at coordinate 9,101,389 of NC_139973.1, read as the reverse complement.
GGCTCATCTGACTAATCACATAAGCCATGTGTTCTGAACATCTTCATTAAATCGACAGGATTCTTAAACACGTTACAGACATGAGCAGAATAAAGGTCCTAAAGTTACTCACCAATCAGAGAAGAAGATAAAAGAGCTTGATTGGTCATATAGCGCTTGAAGAGTCTCATGTATGAGGGCGCAGCAGTGACAGGAGGGACACAACCTGTGACTACACTAATCTGTTCTGAAACACACCAACCCTTATCCCCTGCTGATATATACCTAAACAAGACAAACACAGACAACCAGTGAACAGGCAACCACAACAAACAAAAGACTGAAAGACTGAAAGAGAGAGAGAGAGAGCGAGAGAGAGAGAGATACAAGACGAAAGAACAGAGATATATATACTAATGAATTTACAAAAAAAAAAAATAATTCATCCAAAAACTAAAGATAGAAATAAATAAATAAATAAATAAATAAATTTAAAATAAATCAATAAAATTGATTATGATTATAAATTTGACCATTTATATATAATAAAAAATGGTCTAAAGCAATTTTAGACCATTTCTATAAATGACCAAATTTAGAATCATATATTTTCAGGACAATTAAGAAAATCTTTCCAGTCTCCATTTCCTTTAAATAATAATAAAAAAAATAATAATAAAATAAAATAAAATAAAATAAAATAAAATAAAATAAAATAAAATAAAATAAAATAAAATAAAATAAAATAAAATAATGATTATAAATTTGGCCATTTATAATAATATTTTCAGGAAAATTAAGAAAATCTAAATTTTCCATTTTCTTCCCAACTATCATAAAAAAAAAGAAGAAAAAAAAAGATTTTTTAAATAATTTTTATAAATGATCAAATTTATAATCATATTTTTAATGACAATTAAGATCACAATTTCACAAATTATCACAATTTTCTTAATTGTCAGAAAATATGATTATAAATTTGGTAATTTATAAAAATGGTCTAAAATTGTTCAACCAAATTTCTAATCATCATTTTATTTTACATTTATATTTATATATACACTCACCTAAAGGATTATTAGGAACACCTGTTAAATTTCTCATTAATGCAATTATCTAATCAACCAATCACATGGCAGTTGCTTCAATGCATTTAGGGGTGTGGTCCTGGTCAAGACAATCTCCTGAACTCCAAACTGAATGTCAGAATGGGAAAGAAAGGTGATTTAAGCAATTTTGAGCGTGGCATGGTTGTTGGTGCCAGACGGGCCGGTCTGAGTATTTCACAATCTGCTCAGTTACTGGGATTTTCAGGCACAACCATTTCTAGGGTTTACAAAGAATGGTGTGAAAAGGGAAAAACATCCAGTATGCGGCAGTCCTGTGGGCGAAAATGCCTTGTTGATGCTAGAGGTCAGAGGAGAATGGGCCGACTGATTCAAGCTGATAGAAGAGCAACTTTGACTGAAATAACCACTCGTTACAACCGAGGTATGCAGCAAAGCATTTGTGAAGCCACAACACGCACAACCTTGAGGCGGATGGGCTACAACAGCAGAAGACCCCACCGGGTACCACTCATCTCCACTACAAATAGGAAAAAGAGGCTACAATTTGCACGAGCTCACCAAAATTGGACAGTTGAAGACTGGAAAAATGTTGCCTGGTCTGATGAGTCTCGATTTCTGTTGAGACATTCAGATGGTAGAGTCAGAATTTGGCGTAAACAGAATGAGAACATGGATCCATCATGCCTTGTTACCACTGTGCAGGCTGGTGGTGGTGGTGTAATGGTGTGGGGGATGTTTTCTTGGCACACTTTAGGCCCCTTAGTGCCAATTGGGCATCGTTTAAATGTCACGGCCTACCTGAGCATTGTTTCTGACCATGTCCATCCCTTTATGACCACCATGTACCCATCCTCTGATGGCTACTTCCAGCAGGATAATGCACCATGTCACAAAGCTCGAATCATTTCAAATTGGTTTCTTGAACATGACAATGAGTTCACTGTACTAAAATTGCCCCCACAGTCACCAGATCTCAACCCAATAGAGCATCTTTGGGATGTGGTGGAACGGGAGCTTCGTGCCCTGGATGTGCATCCCACAAATCTCCATCAACTGAAAGATGCTATCCTATCAATATGGGCCAACATTTCTAAAGAATGCTTTCAGCACCTTGTTGAATCAATGCCACGTAGAATTAAGGCAGTTCTGAAGGCGAAAGGGGGTCAAACACAGTATTAGTATGGTGTTCCTAATAATCCTTTAGGTGAGTGTATATATATATATATTTATATTTTGTCATGACAATTAAGAAAATTGTTACAGTATTGTTTCCATTTTCTTCCCAATTATCATTATACCAACAAAAAAAAAAAAATCTGAAATATTTATTAAGATTCATCCTACACACATTTGTGTCCGCAAGTAGCAAATTATGACTGTTATGTCAACTAAAGGCTATTGGCTATTTTGATATGTCCTGCCCCAACTTCCTGTTCTAATAGGAAACCGGCAAACAAACCGTTGTTAAGCAAACTAGTGAGGAAAAGATGAAATATGAATGGCTGTGAACAGGGAAAAAGAGAACCCAGAACCCAGATAATTAAAAAGCCTAATTATCATTAGCGATCATAAGGTTGAATAATGTAATAATGAGAGGGCAAGGCCTGTGAGATATGTTTCTTGTTGTCTAAGTGTCAGTTTAAAGGCCCCTACCCTGGGCCGGGCCCCTGGCCTTCCTTCTGCACTGTTTTAACAGAGATGAAACCATATTAGGATGTGTATGCTAAAGTAAACAATAACATAGTTGCAATGAGATGGAAATTTTTCAGCTAATGGTGTTTGTCATTCCTGTTTTCAATCCTGGACTTAAGCTCTTTGCTTCTTTCTCTTTTTTTCCACGTCTTCTTTCTTTTTTCCCTCCCTCCCCCGAGCTTGGGAGGACTGTGTTTATGAATAACAACTAAAGCGGCCAGTCCTCGACCTGCTGCAAAACACACAGTAAACAGATCTGCTTTTAACGTGCCTGGTCACTTTTTTTTTCCTTTTTTTCTTTTTTTTGATAATGTTGAATTAGCTTTCAGTCTACAGGGAAGACGACTTCAACCAGAGAAGTGACAAGTAAAATGCATGCCAGTTTGTAATTTAGTCTTTTAGCCCAAAAAATTACATATTACAGCCCAAGTGCAAAGAGAGCAATTTAAAAAGTGATAACTTCCCCATAAAAAAGACATGTTTCATTCAAAGCAAAGCAAAGCATTCAAAGACTTTTAAAAAAAAAACAAAGGCCCCTTTCATAACCACAAACTGTTCGCAGGCCTCTAATATATTGCATTTTATACTTTATACCCAACAGTTTATTATTGTAGTCTAGTATTATTTCCATATTTGATTATATGAACAGTCGTTCTTCCTTTACAACTTTTTTGATTTTCAGTTTACTATTTTGAATCAAATGAATCAATGGATTTTTAATAATTTCTGAAATGTTCAGCAGACACCCAGAAAATTTGACCCCAGTTTGAAAAATGCTAACTTACAAACCATAAAAATAGTACAAAAGTAGGGCCTTTGCATAAATCACCAACCAAAGTGATACCACTGATATATGCCATTGTGAAATCAGTTAATGACTTTCCCTTACAAAGGAAAATGCATTACAGTAATTGCAATAACAATATTTTCGCAATTCAATTTGGTGCCGAAAGTGGCAAAGAAATCACACGTTTCACCTTTAACAAAGTCCAAAGTCAAACTCTTATTTCAGTTTAAAAGCCACAACAAAACTTCAGCTAACCAGTGTAGGCGTATCTCCTTTCCTACCCACAGCACAAATACACCCTTCTTTCTTTGTCTCTGATACACACACACACACACACACACACCTTTCAAATGCAAGCTGTTTATTTACTTAATGTTAAAGCTATTCCATTAAGCATCCAGGCCCAGGTGCTTCATCCCTAAAAGGGATTTTGCTTCCTCAAATAAATACAGCAGCGAGACACTGCCAAAATGATATTGACCATGAATATAGCAAATGTCAGATAGAAAACAATAAACATCAACCTGTGTAAGTCATTAAGGACATATACTTTCAATTGTCATGATGATTTATGAACTTGATCTGGTGTATTTTTAAGGAAGGCACGCTAAGACTAAGCCCATAGTTAGTCTTGCTTATATAGAGAGCATGCTTATATATAGAGTAAGCCCATTCGCTGCTTATGTTCAACAATGTGCTAATGATTTCACTTTCGTCTTACCAAAATGAGTTCAACCATGTGGTGTATTTGCATTGCTAGTACTTTGGAAGAACAGACCAACCTTACTTAAGCAATAAAAGAAGCAAATGCATACATTTCATGTTGAAAGAACCACCTAAAAATCAGTATTTCATTCAATTTGACCCATTTAAAATACGGTCATCTCCTTTCAGCTGGATGAAGAAATTGAAAAGTGATGCAAAAAAAGAAAGAAAGGAAAAACAGCGAATGTCTTCAGATGAAAAGAAGACAAACTGAGCTTTGTGATATACGTGACAAACACTCTCGCACACACTCCTCACGGAGCGTTTTTGTGGACAGATTTCCTTTCATCTCTCTGAAGACAACTCCTCTGACAGAAGCAGAGACTGCTGCCAGCCTGACTGCCATCACTTCCATTCAGTACAAAGATCCTGTCACGAAGACTCGCTCCGACGCAGTGGCAGACCAACTATATCAAAGCCTTTCCACCTCTAAGAGAGCAGAATTCATTAAGTTATCAATACCATGAAAAACATAATGGATTTGTAATTGTGATTTTCTATATGCATTCAGAGAAGTACACTTTCATCAAGTAAAAAAAAAAAAAAAAAAAAAAAAAAACACGTGACTTTTTTTAAGGCACGGAAAGGAAAGGTAGCCAGTTTTAAATGCATCAAAAAATTGAAATGTCAATTTGGATCTGTTCCACCTCTGTTTTGACCTCGACTGTTTCCAAAAATCTAATTGATACAACATCATCATTTTGTTATTCAATTTATATTCAAGTTATAAACGGTACAAATACACAAAAAAGGTATGTTTTGGACACCATGGTAATACTGCTATATATAATTGTGTTAATCATCCATACAATTTTGACATCTGACACTTCCACAGTACTTCATTGTAAGAAAATGCTGACAATTTCATAATTAACAGAAAACAAAGCTAGTGCTAATTCTCTAGTTCAAGATGTTACCGCTCTAAAAACTTTTTATTACAGCATATTAAAATCCTCTCTGGAGTTATGCACACGGGCGCATAAACAACTGTGTGACTAGCGTAAGCATTTAACTTTCTCGTTAGCAATCTCCCCCGTGTGGCGCTTTAGCCATGCTGGCTTGTTTATTATGTTCATAGCTTTGGCAGAAAAAGAGATTTAAGTGAACTCCTACAAATCGGAAGCACTTGTAAATGCATAGAAACACACTCAGCTGTAGAAACAGGGGAATTAGGGGCTTACCAAATGCTAATGCTAATACAAAGCAATTTTCAACCTGATGCTGATACACAGAATTACTTTTTTTTTTTGTAGTAAGCAATAAAATGTACTCGGAAGAGCTATTACATGGACCCTAATCCACCTCTGCGCCCTAACATGCATCAATATACAACTTTTCATTTGGTGTTACCTCAGAATTTCCATCTTTGTGGTTGCCGTAAAACGAGAGGATGAGGCAAATAAAGTAAATAATCAAGTGTATGATCTTCAGAGGCATTCCAATTTAGCCCTTGGCAGGCGCCACACAGCATGCAAATATTATATTTTCCCCTGCTGTTTAGCTCTCTGAAAAAGTACTCAGGGTTTAAGTGGATATACACTTACTTTAACTTACGTAAGAGTGGTTGAGTGGGGATAAGATTATACCAGGCATCCATACAAAAGTAAACAGGCATTTCTGTTGGAAAGTGAACTGAATCGAATGTATAAGCAAGTCATTTTGCGTTATACCAAAGTGCATGATAAATTAAAAAGTTTGAAAGTGTGTGAAATTATCAAAATCATGTAATACTTCAGCATCATTATCATTATAATCTGCACCTCAAACTGTTTTTTTAAACACTGACATATGCAAATCCTGTGCAAAAACGTTTAGTATGATGAGGTTTATCTTGGCTGGCCAGTTGCTAAAAGGGAGAGAAAAAAGGGAGATAGACCTACACCCTTCCCAGAAATCCAATGGTATGGCCAAACCCTACAGTACACCCATCAGTTTACCCAAAAATTAAAATTCTGTCATTAATTACTCACCCTCATGTCGTTCCAAACTCGAAAAAATTTAGTTCATCTTTGTAACGCAACTGAAGAGATTTTTGTCCCTCCACTGACAGCTACTCATCTACCACTTTGATGCTTCATAAATTCATAACGAGATCGTAAAACTTAATCCATATGAATTGAGAGGTTTAGTCCAAATTTTCTGAAGAGACACAATCGCTTTATTTGATGTAAGATTGAATTTAGGCTTTTATTCACATATAAATTAAAATATAAAATATAAAATATAAATTCAAATTCTAAATTCAATCTGTTCATCATATAAAGCGATTGAGTCTCTTCAGAAAAGTAGGACTAAACCACTCAATTCATATGGATTAGCTTTACGATCTCTTTATGAACTTTTTGAAGCATCAAACTAGTAGTTGCGTAGGCTGATGACAATTTGATGACTAACTGATGACAATTTTTCATTATTTTTGGGTGAACTAACAATTTAAGAAAACTCACTGGGTGGGTGGTTAAATAAATAAATAAATAAATAAATAAATAAATAAATAAATATTTATTACTAATATTCCTGTTTTCCAAATATCTAAAATATCTAATCTTGTTGAAGCCAATAGCATTGTGGGCAGCACTTTAAAAAACAAACAAAAAAACAATAAAACCAGGGATGTAATGGATATCAAAAGCAAGACAACTTTTTCTTTGGTAATGTTGGGCATTTAGTTTAAGCAAAAAATGTTTTGTCAGACTTATAACTGAAAAAATTTGCCAATGAAATTTTCACTGAAAACAAATCTTATTATGTTTTATATAAGTCTGCCTGTAATGCAAATTATATGTACATTTGTTTTAAGAATATTTATATATTTTTGCTGAAAAACTAGACAAAGATACTGATTACAATAAGATTTACAGTGTTTGTAGTGTGTAATGACAAGAGGGAGATCAACAGTAGCTTTTTAAGAAGCTCTATGGTGAGAAAAATAGAAAGAACAACATGCAAAACAACAAAATAGAAATCAATCACATAGTGAACAAGGTTTGTGTATTTGGGTGTGTGTGAATGTAGCATGTAAGCATGAGCTCATGGGAAAGGATGGGAAGTCCCTTCCTTGTCCACCATACTGTCAGAGAACACAGACACACAAACACAGTCCTTCTCATACCCTGCGCCTTAATACTGTACATGGGGTGTTCATGTACAGTACTACATCACTTCTATGGTTTGCTCTGGTCTCCATGTCAGCTGATTAGGGCTGTTCCATTCTGAATCAGACAGGTTGGGAAACCTATTCAGAAATCAATCATCGTTTTCAAATACAATTTTTCCTTGTCGTAGTACCTGGATAACTCAAAAAGTCCTATTAATTACTGACAATGACCATTTAAAATGTGTTGACTCAGCAAGTTAGCCAAATCATGTCTCAAAATGACCTGTGCAGTAGGGCAAATAAACCGTCCTGTTTAGCGGTAAACTTTGACAAAAATAAACAACCTCTTTTTCTCTCAACCTTGAGAAAAGTATACAAAGACAAGAGCAGCAACAAATCAAATTGTTGTTTTATTTATACAGCGCTTTTCTCTGCACTCAAAGCGCTTTACATAGAAGGGGAGAATCTCCTCAACCACCACCAATGTGCAGCATCCACCTGGATGATGCGACGGCAGCCATATTGAGCCAGAACGCACACCACACACCAGCTTATTGGTGGAGAGGTGAAGCCAATCAGTTTATATGGGTATTATTAGGAGGCTATGATGATGGACAGAGGCCAATGGGCACATTTTTCCAGAATGCCGGGGTTATACCCCTAGTCTTTTTTCGAAGGACATCCTGGGATTTTTAATGACCACAGGGAGTCAGGACCTCGGTTTAATGTCTCAAACGAAGGATGGTGCTCTTTGACAGTATAGTGTCCCCATCACTATACTGGGGTGTTAGGACCCACACAGACCACAGGGTGAGCGCCCCCTACTGGCCTCACTAACACCTCTTCCAGCGGCAAACTAGTTTCCCCAGGAGGTCTCCCATCCAGGTACTAACCAGGATCAACCCTACTTAGCTTCAGAGGGCAACCAGTCTTGGGCTACAGGGTGACATGGCTGCTGACAAAAATATATAGAATACTAGATAAAGAAACTATATAGAATACTAGCACTAGTCCTGCCCTTTCTAGTCTGTCAACAAGCACAAACACACACACTCGGCTCCAATGGAGTCTAATAATGAATCACTTGTTTACCTTCTCCAAGGACTTGCTTATTTGCGTCCGTCTTCAGTTCCAGCGCTGCGTTTAACCTCCCTGCCCTGCAGAGACAACAAACACACAGAAAAAGCTGTAGCTGTAAAATTACTGCTGCTGTCACAAACCATCAGTCATCTCTGTGCATACGAAATTACATTAAAGTAAGCTATTTTAGAGTTGTGATGTTGCAGATAAACCAACGAGAACTCAACAGTGGACATACAGAAGCACATCATCTACTTGGCAAAACTTGAGAGAAGCACTTATATCCGCAGCATTACTAAACCATAAGCTACAATATGGAAGTGAGTGATTTATCATCCTTATCAAACCATAAAGGGTTAAACTTTACCTTTATATCAAGCAAAAGTTGCATTCAGGGCTTGACATTAACACCGACCAACCCGCCAAATGCGGGTGGATTTCAGCAGTGGCGTGTAACTCAGTCACTTGCCACTTTGGCAGGTTGAAATACATATATAATATATACATTTTTCACTTATAATCTTTTAAAAAGGCATCTGAAATAATAAACTAAGTGCAATGCACTGTTGTCAAAAATATAGATTTTTCAATACACATCGATACTGAAATATCTGAAACACTTCCAAAACTCATTTTCCGCAGAATAGATCCACGATACCAGCTGCGCTATCTCTCTCTCTCATCTCTCCGACAGCAAGTTTACACACAAACCCGCCTCTTCTTACTCACTCGTTCCATTTGCTCCGGAATGAATGTTGTTGGTGTTACAGAGCTTGAATTTTGGCGTGCGACTGCGCGTATTGCGCATAATTTTACTCATTCCTGCAGACTTTGTGCTCACACCCAAAGTGTGCGCACATAGAGAGGCCTCTCAGTACTAAATTGAGTTCTTTTTTGCTGCTTATTGCGCTTTAACAGTCAAATACACACAAAATTATTTCAAAATGCCGGTCTTAAAGAGCATTCCCAAAAATTTCTAAATTGTGGCCAGTGAAAATGCTGAGAGGCTAGTAACTTTAAAAACTACTAAGTAACTGTGTTCAACTAGTAACTGTGATGGCAAATCTGAATTTGTAACAGCCAATTACTACAGTCTTAAGTGTCACATGATTATTCTAAATCATTCTAATATGCTGATTTAATGCTCAAGAAACATTTCTTATTATTATCAAAAATATAATAAGTCATGTTAACAGTTAAGTGATTCTTAATATTTTGTGGAAACACATATACACATACATACATGCGTACATACATACACTTTTTTTCAGGATTCTTTGAGCATTAATGTGAAAAAGAAACTTTTGTAACATTAGAAAATGGCACTTTGTTCAACTGATTGCATCAATGCTGAATACAAGTATTATCATTTTTTAAGAAAATCTTACTGACCCCCAACTTCTGAATGGTGGCGTGCATTTGTAACACCCTGGAACACCAAGTACATACCATAGTATATAATTATGGTAACAAATCAGTACCATAGTATACTGTATATCACAGCACTACTCCATTAAATTAAATATTGTACCATCAACAAAAAAGTAAAAAAAAATATATATTTTGGACATATTTTGGTGCCAGTTTCAAAGGATCATAGTATTACCATCACTGTATGGCTTTTTATAAGGCAACCAAAAGCCAAAAAGGCAAAAGGTTCATAAGCTCGCATTTACAGTCTGGACTCAAAAATACACTCTAAGAGCATATTCTCATACTTCACTACTGAGAAAGATACTGTAGGCCAACATGCCTCGGGCATTTGAATAAAAGCATGAAAGCTTAGCCGAACGTGAACAAATATGCAGTTTACATTTGCCAGTCAAAACAGTTGCTGGCCGTTTGAGCAGAGTGAATCTGTTTATCTCAGGTAAAGTGAGCGCAGATAAAACACATTGGTACAGCCTGTCCATGTCTCTGCATCAATTATCTGTTAAACACCCTTGTTAAGGTGGGTGGTCAGCATTTACTTAAAAATGACTAAAAACACAAGTGACCACCAGGATCATATATGAGTTTTCCGCATATCTTGTGCTGACTCCATTTTCTCTTATTCTAATTCATTAGACTTCAATTAACATGTCATCCCTGCTGTTATGAATCAATAGCTCGTGGTGACAAGTGATGAATTTTTCAGCTTAAAAAGCTAAACATCATTTATTCAAATCACCTGCTAAGGTCTCAGGTGCTAAATGAGTTTACTGAAATGCCTAACGCTCATTTAGACAAATGCTCTCTCATTCTAATGATGAGAACGTTTTGCATTAAGAACGGGGGGGGGATAGGAAGAGAGACGCGCAACAGCAGTTACCTTTTAGTTTTTAGCACCGTAATGTGTTGCTAAATCGATATCAGTCCAGACTGAATGCATGCAGTTGGAGGTAATGCTGGTGTTTTGAGCAGCGGGGTGGAGGAGGCCTGGGGAGTGAATAAATACACTCATACGTTAGACCCAGCTGGAGAAGGAAAAGAACCAGCACTCTGGTGCTCGGGGAACTTGCTGAGATGATCGGCTTCATGGGTGTGTTATGGAGGAAACGTGGCGGGAGAGACAACTAGATGATCACATGGACTAAATATTGTCTGAAGATGATAGCGAAGAGACAGACAGAAAAAACCTTAAGTTCTTGTGCTGGTAACTCGCTAAAAATGTCCAAAAGTCTTTTCCCTTCTAAACAGTCACAAAAAAATGTTATTTCCATCACATCTCATAAATCACCATTTTTCCTGTGGTGGAAATTACATTTTAAACATTTACTGGAATAAAATTGCTGTGTTTCTGAGGCTAATTTAACATCTAGCATTCTATGCACCCTAAATAGACAATTACATCATATTTTGACACTTTTTTTTGCACAAAAAGTGATATTTACCTTAATAAAAAGTACAGTAAACAAATTCTAAATCTGTTAATCATATAAAGCGATCGAGTCTCTTCAGAAAACTTGGACTAAACCACTCAATTCATATGGATTAGTTTTACGATCTTTTTATGAACTTTTTGAAGAATTAAAGTGGTAGTTGCGTAGGCTGATGACAATTTGATGAGTAATTGATGACAATTAATTTTTAATTTTTGGGTGAACTAATCATCTAAGAAAACTCACTGGGTGGGTGGGTAAGTAAGTAAATAAAATAAATATCAACTCACACATCATTTGTGGTAAACGGAAGCTCAAGCATGTTCACTTGACGTGAGAACCAAAGAGGATCATTCTCATGTTATGCAGCACGTTTGAGCTTCAGCAAGAACCAATGAGGTTCATCCTCGTGTTACGCAGCACGTTTGAGCTTCAGCAAGAACCAATGAGGTTCATCCTCGTGTTACGCAGCACGTTTGAGCTTCAGCAAGAACCAATGAGGTTCATCCTTGTGTTACGCAGCACGTTTGAGCTTCAGCAAGAACCAATGAGGTTCATCCTTGTGTTACGCAGCACGTTTGAGCTTCAGCAAGAACCAATGAGGTTCATCCTCGTGTTACGCAGCACGTTTGAGCTTCAGCAAGAACCAATGAGGTTCATTCTCCTGTTACACAGCACGTTTGAGCTTCAGCAAGAACCAATGAGGTTCATTTCTCATGTGTTACGCAGCACGTTTGAGCTTCAGCAAGAACCAATGAGGTTCATTCTCATGTGTTACGCAGCACGTTTGAGCTTCAGCAAGAACCAATGAGGTTCATCCCCATGTTACGCAGCACGTTTGAGCTTCAGCAAGAGGTTTGTTCTCGCGCGTCAAGCCATTTCGGTCAAGCTTCAGTTTATGTTCGCTGATCAATGTTAATATGTGAATAAAAAGCCTAAATTAAATCTGTTCATCATATAAAGCGATTGTGTCTCTTCAGAAAATTTGGACTAAACCGCTCAGTTCATATGGATTAGTTTTACGATCTCTTTATGAACTTTTTGAAGCGTCAAAGTAGTAGTTGCGTAGCTGAGCTAATTTTGGATTTAGATTTATCGGCCAATATATCGGTTATCGGCCAAAATGTCATATCGGTGCATCCCTATTAATTGCGTTTGACCTAGAGATATGGCCAGCAAAAACTTTGGTCATACATGACAACAATGGCTAAAAATGATAGCATGCACATGAATATCAACAATCTCATTTGGAAATCCAGACCTGAAGAGGACTTCTACAAAATATTGTTCTTATTCAGCCACATTTACATCATACAGGCTGTTGAATCACACACTCCAGCCAATTCCTGGCTAAAACTAAGCCAATCCTAACGGAAAAGGCCCTGGTGGTCATTATGAACGCCTCTTCAGTCCATCTAATGGACCATCTCTTTGCTCACTTCACCAAAAACACAAGAGCACATGAATATTTACCACCAAGCAAATCCATTCCATTAATCGGTTTGCAAACGCTTAAATAGCATATCTGTGGCTACTTCTGCAGTGGGGTCATAAATGAACATTCCTGCTTATTAGCATATTCATTTATGCAGCAATTGAGTGTAGCTCATAGGCTGTGACCACCAGCTCCTCTCCTCCCCTATTGGTCAAAAAAGCACATTTATCCAGTGTCCTTTACCAAGCAGGCTTGACGTGCTCAAAAATAGCGTAGAAGGGTGTGATCTGTGATAACGTGTCAAAAGTGCGTGTAAAGATTATTAAAAGAAAAATGTACATTCTGTCATCATTTACTCTCCCTCATTCCATACAACAACAACAACAAAGAACTTTCAAATTAACACTCTTGGTTATTTTTGCGTAAAATCATAAAATGTTACGAATTGTAAAAATTTGTTTTAAAAAAAGTTATACAATACACTCAAAAAACATTCAGGCCTAATATTTAAGATTTATGTATTTTGATTGTATATAAAATTTCCATCTATTTGGATTACACAGTTTTAACAAATCAAACAAATAAACTTAATGTGATGCATATTCAATAATACATTAATGAAATAATAATAATATTGAGATTCATGTAATAGTAGCAATATATCCAGTTTGACTCAAATTCATAAGAACCAGGATTATGTATTACCATTAATAAATCTAATATGATTAAATTCTTAACCAGGTTAACTGCAATATACCCAATTTGCACTGCATCACCTTTATGTACTTTTTATTAATAACCCTGCCGCCGAATTCACAGACGAGGCCTAGTCCCAGACTAAAATGCATGTTTGAACGGTTTTAACTGAAAGCAACTTATTCTGACATATCTTAAAATATCTTAAAATATGCCAGTGCCATTGTTTTGTCTCAAGATTCACACCAGCAATGTGTTTTTTTTGTTTTCTTTTTTTTTTTCTCTCTAAGGCATGTTTATAAAAGCTACTTAAATGTCCTAATTGAACTAGAACCTAATCCTGGCTTAATCTAAACCCTGTTTGTGAAACTGGGCCCTGATGTATTTTATAGCTTTGTGTTAGGAACATACAAAAATTATTTACTGATGTCATTCCAATCATGTTGCTCTCACAAACCTCATTTGTGTATGCACATATTCAAACTCAGGTTTGATGTAAATGACACCTAATTCTTTTGGTTCTCACATGTTCTTAACGCTCAAAGTTTGAATATGCTAAAAGGACGAATGAGATTTGAGAGCTAAAAGATTTTACAGTGAAATTTCAGTCATTTCCACATACTGTACAAAGCTATTGTATGACTTCAGAACTACTTTTATGAACGTTTAATATTTTGAAGAAAAAAACTGATCTAAAAAATACAATCATATCAGAAAAGGAGAAAATGGAGAGAGAGAGAGAGAAAGAGAGAGACCGCAAAAAAGAGACTTGAGCAGAGGACAGGCTGTGATATCTATATTGAGTCCATTTGTGTTTGTTTTTAGGGTGTGTGCACATGATTTTCCAAGTCACTGTCTGTGCTCTGAAATACAGGAAAATTACATGACTCACTTTGAGACAAATGCAGCTGTTTACAAAAGCCTGACAAAAAGGTGACTGAACAGAGGTCTCTCTCTCCCACTCACTCTCTCATCAGAGCCTGATTCATTTAAACTATTCCCAAAAAAAAAACTGAAAGTCATTTTTATAATTCATTTACAAGCAGGCTTCGCCCATTGTTTTGCACGTCCACGTTCGTGTAAACAACGGCGGTTTCCGACATGCAAACAGACGAGAAACCTAATTTATCTTGGCTTGTACGTGGGTCACTTGAGCTTCTGGAGGCCGAGCGAGTCGGTACATAGTCTGCTGACTGTCAGGCTGTCTGAGTCTAGACATTTTTTCAGACCTGCCCTCACGTTTTGCTGAGCTAAGAACAAAGTACACAGAGTACACACACACACACACACAGCTTTCACAGTCTTAATACCAAGGCAGCGGTATTTCGTTCCTATCCCAAAACAAACAAGGCAGTGCATTTCTTTACACTATTTAAATGTTAACAGGCAAGAGCGCAAGCTGAATAGAGCATTCTTTCACTCTGGATACCAGAAACGGCCCAGCCAGACTTTCAAAACACATTCTAATGAAATCATCCAAAAGATAAATAAAAAGCTGCACTTGTTTTCTTTTCTAAGCTCACCTTCCCCTCTTCTTTCTGTTTCTTTTTTTGTAATTGGATTATATGTATATATATATTATTATTTTTTTTGAGTACGGACCAGTGCCATGAGAGCATGAAACTACTGTAAAGCGATTTCTCATTCTCAATTCCTCTCCCCCGATGACATTAATTCAGCTAAAGCCTAAGGCTATAAGGGTTAACACTGGTCACTGTGGGTTTCAACCCAGTTATGTAATGTTATCTTTTTAAGCAGTGAAATATTATAGTTTTATTAATGACAAATGCCAATATGGATATCTAGAGGTTAGGGTCAGTAATGTTCAATTTAATACAATTTAATCACACAAATACGTACTGTACTTTAAAAAAAACCTGTACTTACGCTCCATGATATTTACTCAAAACACACTTAAAAAAAAATGGAAACCATTTGAGAATATCTATTTGAAAACAGAAAATATGCATCATCCAATTTTTAATGGCTGCTGCCGATGCCGATATCAGGGTTGCCTACATATTGCTGATTAATATTACAGTATATGTAGCAAATAATATATACACAAAATTGCTGAATTTAAACAAAAGTATAAATACTTATTTTACACAATAGCTTTCATTAGCAATTTTTTTTCATTCATCGTTTAATTGATACTTTTCTATTCATCAAAATATAAAAAAAATCCTGAAAAATAAACTGCATTACAGTTTCCACAAAAATATTAAGCAGCACAACTGTCTTCATCATTGATAATAATAAGAAATGTTTCTTGAGCACCAAATAAGCATATTAGAATGATTTCTGAAGGATCACGTGACACTGAAGACTGGAGGAATGATGCTGAAAATTCAGCTTTGGCTTCACAGGAATAAATAACTGTTTTCTATTTTAACAATTTTCACAATATTTCATTTTTGATCAAATAAATGCAGCTATAGTGAGCATAAGAGACTTCTTTCAAATGCATTAAAAACATCTTACAGACCTCGAACTTTTGAACGATAGTTTATGTCCATCACTCACTAAACATTACACAAACAAAACACCACTTCTGTTTTTATGTCACACATTTTTAAGGCTCATTTCTTTTATATCAGCAATGCTTTAACATCCCCTCTGACATCATGTTTCCTCTTTCACCCCACCAATCCCCTTCTCTTTCTCTTTTTCTCATCCATTCTCTTCTCTCTTTTGACCACAGATGCTGTGTACTATTAATATCAATAACCCACAAATTCCATTTCCCTGTGCAGAGACAGAGTGAGAGTGAGTGTAGTGACTGAGGAAAGAGCAAAATCTCCCAATACAGATTCACTTCTCTTTTTGTGAGAAAGATCTAATTGGACAGGAGAGCGGAGGCAGATACAGTGTGGTTTGCTCAGAGAGAGAGAGAGAGAGAGAGAGAGAGAGAGAGAGAGAGAGAGAGAGAGAGAGAGAGAGAGAGAGAGAGAGAGAGAGAGAGAGAGAGAGAGAGAGAGAGAGAGAGAGAGAGAGAGAGAGAGAGAGAGAGAGAGAGAGAGAGAGAGAGAGAGAGAGAGAGAGAGAGAGAGAGAGAGAGAGAGAGAGAGAGAGAGAGAGAGAGAGAGAGAGAGAGAGAGAGAGAGAGAGAGAGAGAGAGAGAGAGAGAGAGAGAGAGAGAGAGAGAACGACAGGGATCTGAGATGCATAGTCAGAAATGTAAGAATTTTACTCAGTATTTTTAGCTTGACGAGGAAGAGGGAGAATAAATGCATCGCTTAAAGTCTGTGAACACTCACCCATGAACATAACCCAGTGCTCCGCAAGCCAAATCCAAACAACTCCAGCGTCCCACACTTTGATCCACACTATAACAAAAGTCCTCTCTTCACCAGCTGCCTCTTTATCAAGTTGTAAGTGAGGTGCGAGCAGTGTGCAACCGGCAGCCTTGCCCCCGTTCACGCTCTCTGGCTCACACACACATGCACTCTGGTCTCGGGGGCTGGAGGTATGTGGACTAAACACAACAAAAGCCTGAGTCGAAGATTGAATATGCAGGAAGAGGGCCTCCGTTTGCATAAACACAAACACTCAGCAAATGAAGGGCTGGCACCGATCGCACCAGTGCCTGCTGGGAAACGCATACCTGTCCCGTCTTGGCCCTGGACTACTTTAATCAAACTACAGCTGAGGAGAAATGGACTACAGTGGAGATAAACTCAAATTGTTTGGTTTGATGATTCCCAAAGGAGTAAGTGCATTATTTTTACTTCATTTGGGAAACATTTATCAACTATACCTTATCATATTTCATTCTAGTTCTGCAACAAAAAGTTCTTTAAATTTAGAATCAATTTTTCCAGCAAGCTTCAGTTCTTAATTTTGTAAATTCTTAAAAACAAATTGATTACATCTTATAGTTCCAATTTCTCCACTCCCCAGGGTTCTTTACTCAATTTTAAAGGACGCATTACGCCAAAAAGGTTATATATAAGGAGAAAATGTCTTAAATAATTGCACAATCCTTTCATTTATTTGAAAGATTATTTCAATTATTTGTACTGATAAAGTATGTTATAAGCTGTTCAACTCATAAAAAAAAAAAAAAAAAAAAAAAAAAGATTTGTTTAACTAATCCATAATAATGCCATTATGGGAACCCCTAAAAGTTCTATAAACTGACATAACCCTTTAAGATTCTATATAGAACCTTCTTTCTGCATCGGATGTTTCCAATTTTCTTGCAAACTTAAAACCTTACAAATTTGAATGAAAACAACTTTTGACAAAGGTGGAGGTGAAAAGGACAGTGCAGTTCAGTAACGCTGTGCTTTACTTCTTGCAGCTCTCCCCCTCTCTCGACTTTAAAGTGGCTGTTGAGAAATGTAACATCACATGATCGATGGTAAGCTGAGCAATCACGACTCATTCCTGCAAAGAATCCCGAGCCTGACACTCATTCATAAACGCACTTACATGTGTGACTTTAACAACTCGCTTAAAAAAAAAAAAAAAGAGCAGAGAGCGAAAAACTTAGGAGGAGAGATAGAGAAAGATGGGGAGAGAAAAGGGAAAGGGAACGGGATTGACGGATGAGGTGAGTGAGGAAGGGGAAAAAACAGAGAGAGCACAGAAAGGACCTCCAGAAAATAAACAGGGTGTCTTGTTTCAAAGGCGAGGGGGACACACAGGCATTCCATTGTTCAAGCCAATTATCAGAGGCAAATAATAACAGCAGATGGATCCAGCGAGGCCAAAGAACGAGTGAGTGAGAAGTGGAGAGCTGCAGAACAGATGATGAAATGTGAGAGAGGAGGAGGAGGAGGAGGAGGAGGAGGAGGAGGGGTCAGACTACTCCGGTCCTAAAGTCCCAAACCAGATGTGGACGGGGACGGTGCACAAACACAAACTTTCACCACAAACACAAGATGATTTGAAGCTAGAAATGTCTAGTTAAAAGCTCTATGACATATATTAATCTTTTTATTATTTAATGATTCAATTAATATTGCTAGAATTTATTAATTTGTTTTTTTGGCAATTTTTGCTTCACAGAAAACGGCAGAGAGAAATGCAAGAATGCAATTGGGACATGATCGAGATTCAAACCTGCATTTTCCACATAAACTTTCCACACCAACAAACAAAACTGTTCCACAAATATGACGATAAGATGATGACTTTAAGCTAAAAGTATTAAGTGCATTAACTACTGTTGCTTTTATTATTACGTTTATCACCATAACTAGAAGGCCACAGCTTCACTTTGAAATAGTTAGTTATCTGAATTACACAAATTAACTCTGTTCACATTTACTTAATATTTCTCAACTAGATCTCATTGCTCATTCTAGTTATCCTACAAAAAGAACTGCATTAACCTGTAACAAATTGCATCTGATCATTCCAGTTTTTCCAACAAGCTTCAGTTTTTAATTTTGTAAATTTGATGATAAATGATTTTTTTTTATATATATATATATAAAAAAAATGATTTAAGCCTGATTACATTTTATATAGTTTAAATTTCTCCTATAATCTTCGGTTTTTTATTTCATAAAAAAAATTAAGCCTGATTACATTTTGTATAGTTTCAATTTCTCCTATAATCTTCGTTTTTTTATTTCATAAAAAATAAATAAAATCCGAATTTGCTAATGAGATGAGTTATTCTGTTGAATCGAAATTGCATAATTGTATTGCATCAAAAAGTTGCTTTTGCTTTGAGCTATTGAGCAAAGGCTGTGTGTTATATGGAGAGTATTTCTCTGTTTTTTGTTTTGTTTTTTTGGTGTATTTTATTAGCAGCAGAGCTACAGGGAAGAGCATCTGAAGCGAGAGGAACGGGCAACTCAATATGCTGAAGGATGTGTCATATCGCTGCTCAACTGACAGCCCAAGTGTGTGCGTACGGGGAGAGGGGGGGCTTTTTCAGCCTAAAACAAAACGCATCCTCAATGTGCCCCTGTCAAGGGTGGGAGATGCCTTCAGATAGTGGCACAAAAGATCAACCGTTCCTTTTCAGCCGAGAGAAAAGAAAGAAAGTTTTCATTTCATTAACTCAAGACTAAAGCGTAATTATCTCCCTATGGGCCGCAATCACCAAAAGAAGGATAATAGAACTGAAAGCACTTTCCACTCCACTCATCTAAGCGGTTCTTTTCTTCTTCTCTCTCTTTTTTTTCCACTTGTTTTTTCTTCTCCGCCCTCAGATGAGATTAACCAATCGAATAATGGCAACAGATTGCGGGGGCAAGAGGAAAATACAACTTTCAGAATGGTGTCTGTATGAGAGCTTTAAAGATCCGCCGTTATCTGGCTTAGTGTTCTTCTACTTGTCAGCGAAATGGTTTCCTTTCCTTTCGTCTGGCATCTCTGTTCCTCTTTATCTCTCTCTCGCTGACTTTGGAAAGGGGTGGAGGAAAAACGGGGTGAGGGAGGTTAGCCCACTAAGTCGCCCTGGCTCTGCCTAAAAATGAGCAATTTCACAAATTCGAGATTAGAATCAGATAAAATGCAAACATTTTATAAGTGTATAATTTTTCTCAATTACTACCAGACTGCTACTTAAAGGTGCTTGTAGCGCTAGCCCTAAGTTAAGTCTCTCAAGGGTTCGCAACCAGAAACACAGAGCAGGCCCTGGATTTAATTAGCTTATGAAAATAATTGCCATTAACACTACTCTGAAATGGTTTGGCGCACCACGCGGCGACAGGAAGAGAAAATCTCTCACTTCTGGACGGAGACAAAGAAATAGTCGCTTGGCCTGCCAATTTCCTTTTTTTCGCACTGTTTTGTGCACTGACACAGAGGTCGAGTTAATTAGACTATTGTCATTTTAATCAGGACAGCTTCTCGGTCAGCATTCCCGCAAAGAGAGAGCGTACGCATGTCGACGGCACGCTCAGGGCCTCTGCTCGGTGTGTGTGTGCGCCGGTTCTGAGCTCGCTTCGCTAATGAGCCACGCCACAGAAACAAAGCCCCCGAAGGACCACCGGGGGAAACTCCTCGCCCTTCTCTCTGCTCACTTCTCTGTTCATTTGAAAATAATTTAAATATCTAATATTTGAAATCATTTGCTTCTCCTTGGCTATCTGATATTGAATGGCAAGTCTTTCATGTCGCCTTTATTATGTTCATAAACCGGCATTAAAATTCAGAACTATCATTACAAGTGGCTATATTTATTGTAGCAACTATCATTTCAGTCCAAACCATGGATTGTTTTCAGATAACTATGAATATTTAATTCTGACAAGACATTGTTATGTAAAAATATCCACAATGAGAGCTGCCGCACCATGAATAAATAAATTCCATCCAAACAGTCAAAGAAACAGGATGTTTTGTACATTTACATTGTACAATAACTCATAACTCCACTGAATTTTGATATTAAAATCTTTGTTCACATTTAATATGTTTAATTACGATGTGCACCATAAAGGCAAAACCTTCAAATGGCAACATCCTATAATCACACATTGCCTAAAACAACTAGATCTCAAAAAAACTGCTTTAGGTTGACTTCTTGATTTGAATACGCCTCCACAGGACATCATCGGTTTTGTTCATCTCCATGTACCCACTATGTATCATATGGGTGATATGATGTCATCTAACCTTGGTATTTAACCCTTAAATGCATGAATGTTTCGCAAATCATTTTTACATATTCGGGTCTTTAGCGACCCGGATCTATATCTAACACGGAAGGATCACGGATGGAGTAATACAAAACTCTCCTGATATTATAGTAACAATTACAGAAGAATAAAATAAAGCATATTTTGGAGGTTTCAGTTTGAGCAGATACCATCATAACTGTCCTCATCACAGCTCATTTCCCAGTACATTCGGCATCTGGATCATATTCGATTTTGATCGCTGACAGCTTCTTCAGCAGATCCACCATCAAGTGACAGTGACACTAATATTTGAATGTGTTCAGTACTTGCTCTGCAGTAAATCGCTGAGACATATCAAGTTTTGCTGATGATACTTCCTATTTGTTTGTTTTCTGCCTGCGGTAACTATGAGTGTGTGTATCAGACAAGGGGAATTGCACTTATTCAGTCATCAAAGATTCAATTATTGTTGTGCAGAAAAAAATATATACTTGCACTCTTACACACCTTGGATCGTTAGCAACCCTATACTGTATTTGGATGAATGGGAAAATGTGTTTAAGGGTTAAACATATTCAGTTAACTCTCTTGGTTGCAATCATGTATAAATCAAGCTTCCAAATGAAAAAAAAACATCAAATGTCATCTCCCCCTCAGTACAAACTTCATTTAGGTCTTTAGCCGTCCAACATAGAGCCGAATTAGTCTAATTTGCATGTAGCTGGAAAAATTATTCTCATTTATTTCTTAAACTCGAGATGAAAATGAAATGGCTCTATCTTAATTTGGAATTTTCTTGCCATTTATCATCTTGCAGATAGTTCATAGTTTTATCATTCATCATAAATATTTCAGGCAGTGTTAATATTAATTTGATCAGATATTAATTACTCAAAAAGCAAGTAAAAATCAATTATTCAACAAAAGGAATGATCAGTGGAGCTGATGGGAGATTTTTAAAGCAGCTTTAAAAGAGCAATCGAGATCCTTCCCTCGTTATTGGTTTATATGGTTAACAAAACAACGACAGTATGCTTAAAGCATAAATCAGACTGTCAACATTACGGATATGATTGTAAAACTTGTTAATTTACACTAAGGTCACAAGACCAGCACAATCAAATGCTATTAGTTGATTCACTGTGACGTGCTGCACCTCTACTGGGGAATATCATGCATTACGTGAATAATTTAGAACCTAATTTGAAT
This sequence comes from Abramis brama, assembly GCF_963993115.1. NCBI lineage: Eukaryota > Metazoa > Chordata > Actinopteri > Cypriniformes > Leuciscidae > Abramis > Abramis brama. The sequence continues at coordinate 9,079,129 of NC_139973.1, read as the reverse complement.
GCCAAACTCCTCCCCACTGGACACTTACAGATTCACACCATTCAAGTAAAACTTAGGGTAGATTAATCTCCTTCCACAGTCCATAGCAGGCTAAATCACTATGATTATTGCTCATCTTGTGGGTTAGGGGATGTTCTAAACCTCTATAATAAGCTTCAATGTGTAACTAGTGCTGACTGATATGTGCATGAATTGTACCTCAAATCATGCGGCTATTACATTACAAAATTTGACAATTTTACCCTTGTAGACAATAAAATTGATTTATTTTAAAAGCCTAAAATGCCATAGCAACCACCCAAAACACCCTAAGTTTCATTTTATTTTGAAAATGTTTTTAAAAACATATTGTTCCATTGCCAAATATTATATAGTTTTCCTATAAGAAATTCCTTCTGCAACATAACATGACTACAATTATTTCATTGAAATTGAAGTTGATAAGATAAATGACTACATCAAGTGGCTGGACTATGACATTAGCTTTAAACAGTGTTCTGAGGCAGCTCTTTCCCTTCAATTATTCATCTCTACGTTATTGCAAAGCACCTAGAAAAGAATTAAAAACCGCTGATTCCTCCTAATTAAAACTCTCGCTGATACTCGCTACAGATGTCTTAGATTTCTCTGGTAATCTTTCACTGTGTTTAACCCTGTCAAACATTCAGCGAGCCTATTTTTTCCCAGTCTTCCTCCATCTCTTAACCCCCTTTATTTCTCCTGTCTATCCGTCCCATCCCCAGCACATTCTGTCTTGTCTCTATCTTTCCTACTAAATCACCACTTGATGTTTCTTAATTTATTCCACTCTTTCTCTCCTTTATCCCCCTCTCTTTCCCTCCCACTCATGGACACACACTCTCACATACACTGTGAAGAGGGGGGTGGTGTGTTTTCTTTGGGTGAAACGTACGTTACTGTGTGAGAGAGGAGACTTTAAATAAACATCAGCACAGCATGGCCACAATAGAGTCTTTTGTGTTGAAATGTGGAGAGAAATGATGATGTTTTAAGGGCCATTTTCAGCGCCGCAGCAACGTGGACACAACTCTCAAGCAGGTTTATTCACTCAAAAATGATCATTCTGTCATCCTTTACTCACCCTCATGTCGTTCCAAACCTGTATGATGCACTTTCTTCTATGGAACACAACAGGAGAAATGCTGAAGACCGAAGACCATGCAATTACAATAAAGGACTTTCAAGCTTTGAAAAAGAACACAAAATCACCATAAGCATCACAAAGGTTATCCATACAGTATGGCTAATATGATATATTCTTTGTGTGAGAAGCTTTTAAGAAAATGTATAACCACTGGAACTGAATTGAGTCATTGAAATGAACGCCAGAACAAATAATTTTGCTTTGTGAATGAATCATTAATAGATTAACTTAAAAGATTCAAATGAATCATTCAAGAATTTAATATTGCTACATCTCTGATGAAAGCATCAAGAAATGCTACACAGGATGTGAAGATTTTCAGTGAAAAACTATTGAAATGCTGACATTTTATGGTGCTTTTCCATAATTGTTCACTCTTAAACACTCCACTGTAGTTACATGGAAAAGAGCATGGTAAACAGTCTTCAAAATATCCCTGTTTTCTGAGGAAGAAAGCAAATCATACAGGTTTGGAACTACATGTGGGTCAGTAAATTATGACAACCTTCTTTTTTGCTCCATTAAATTCCAAATGCAACTGAATCAAAACTCCACAAAGTAAAAAAAAAAGAAAAAAAAGTGTCTTAATATTTAAAAAAAAAAAAAAAAAAAAAAAATGTATACAAAAATGCACTTATAACCACTGTACATTGCTTTAAAACACAAGCCAATACTTTAACTAGTTTCCATTAAAGAACTTACCAGTATTCATATGTAGCCTCAACACTTCCAACACCTTTATCTCCCGCTATTCTGAGAAATGGCCGTATCCGTTTCTGCTTCCCATCGGCCAGCCTTCGCTCTTTGTTCCAACACAATCCACACCAACAAATAACACTCTATGCAAAGTAATGCCTGCAAATTGTTTTGGATCCATATTTGAATATTTAAATGCTTCACTTTAGATCTAGATATAAGGCAGCAATTTCCATACGAGTATGAAGCAGGTACACACACTACATGATAGCGGTTTGTCATTTCTTTCCTGCCTGACAAAGATCAATCAGATACATACTAAACAGTCACAATTCCTATTACTGTGACATCATTTTTTAGAAACACTAAGGTCACCAAACTAACACAATAAGTGCCCAAAGTATGAAGTAAGTGTTGTAGGTACAAGGATCAAAACAGCCACCCACACTACGCCATTTAACCAAATTGGATGCGTTGATAATAGTACATTTACATATAGCATAACTGCAAGCTCTGGGTGATTATTGTCGAAAACCAGCCTAGAGACACACATGAATTTAACACAGGTTGCTTACAAGAGCGTCTGAAAAAACTCCGATGTGGGTCAACACTGCAAGGTCAAATTAGCAGTTGAAGTTGGCAAATAGATTCAGGGCCCATCATCCCATCCAGCTTAGCATTTAAACACCCTCATCAGGTCAACAAGAACGATGCACGTCCGTTGTTCTCCTTGGTTATGGAAGGCCAAGCTATTTGCTTAAAAAGATGGACAGATTATTCCGGAAGGATCGTAATCCTGGGCCCAAGCGTGCCGGCTAGCGTTTGTTACTTTGTGCGGCTGGCAAAAAAAAAAAAGGCGAGCTGGATTTTCAGATTTTGAGAAGGACAAGATGAGAGATGCTTTGATCTTTTGAGTTTGAGAGGGAGATACTGACTCGGTGCTGTCTATCTGTCTCTAAAGAAAAAATATGACTGAATATCTTGCAAAAAATGTCAGAATAAGTGTGTGAAGATGATGAACATATTTTTTTGGGAAAAGATATGGTCCTTAAAATTTGATATATTAATAGAGTGTATTGTTAAGTTTCTTTTTATTTTAATAATTTGGATATATATAGTGAGGAAAATAAGTATTTGAACACCCTGCTATTTTGCAAGTTCTCCCACTTGGAAATCATGGAGGGGTCTGAAATTGTCATCGTAGGTGCATGTCCACTGTGAGAGACATAATCTAAAAAAAAATAAAAAATCCAGAAATCGCAATGTATGATTTTTTAACTATTTATTTGTATGATACAGCTGCAAATAAGTATTTGAACACCTGTCTATCAGCTAGAATTCTGACCCTCAAAGACCTGTTAGTCTGCCTTTAAAATGTCCACCTCCACTCCATTTATTATCCTAAATTAGATGCACCTGTTTGAGGTCGTTAGCTGCATAAAGACACCTGTCCACCCCATACAATCAGTAAGAATCCAACTACTAACATGGCCAAGACCAAAGAGCTGTCCCAAAGACACTAGAGACAAAATTGTACACCTCCACAAGGATGGAAAGGGCTACGGGGAAATTGCCAAGCAGCTTGGTGAAAAAAGGTCCACTGTTGGAGCAATCATTAGAAAATGGAAGAAGCTAAACATGACTGTCAATCTCCCTCGGACTGGGGCTCCATGCAAGATCTCACCTCGTGGGGTCTCAATGATCCTAAGAAAGGTGAGAAATAAACCCAGAACTACACAGGAGGAGCTGGTCAATGACCTGAAAAGAGCTGGGACCACCGTTTCCAAGGTTACTGTTGGTAATACACTAAGACGTCATGGTTTGAAATCATGCATGGCACGGAAGGTTCCCCTGCTTAAACCAGCACATGTCAAGACCCGTCTTAAGTTTGCCAATGACCATTTGGATGATCCAGAGGAGTCATGGGAGAAAGTCATGTGGTCAGATGAGACCAAAATAGAACTTTTTGGTCATAATTCCACTAAACGTGTTTGGAGGAAGAAGAATGATGAGTACCATCCCAAGAACACCATCCCTACTGTGAAGCATGGGGGTGGTAGCATCATGCTTTGGGGGTGTTTTTCTGCACATGGGACAGGGCGACTGCACTGTATTAAGGAGAGGATGACCGGGGCCATGTATTGCGAGATTTTGGGGAACAACCTCCTTCCCTCAGTTAGAGCATTGAAGATGGGTCGAGGCTGGGTCTTCCAACATGACAATGACCCGAAGCACACAGCCAGGATAACCAAGGAGTGGCTCTGTAAGAAGCATATCAAGGTTCTGGCGTGGCCTAGCCAGTCTCCAGACCTAAACCCAATAGAGAATCTTTGGAGGGAGCTCAAACTCCGTGACTGATCTAGAGAAGATCTGTGTGGAGGAGTGGGCCAAAATCCCTCCTGCAGTGTGTGCAAACCTGGTGAAAAACTAAAGGAAACGTTTGACCTCTGTAATTGCAAACAAAGGCTACTGTACCAAATATTAACATTGATTTTCTCAGGTGTTCAAATACTTATTTGCAGCTGTATCATACAAATAAATAGTTAAAAAATCATACATTGTGATTTCTGGATTTTTTTTTTTAGATTATGTCTCTCACAGTGGACATGCACCTACGATGACAATTTCAGACCCCTCCATGATTTCTAAGTGGGAGAACTTGCAAAATAGCAGGGTGTTCAAATACTTATTTTCCTCACTGTATATATATATATATATAACCTTTTTTTACTAATGATTTAATTAGTGTGCTTAAACAAACATACATATATAGATATATCCATTCTTTATATATATATATATATATATATTAACACACACATACATGCATATATTTTGACGTAAAAAAAAAAAAAAAACAACACACTGAAGCAATCAGACATTTATATAAAATTATCCAATATGCCTCATGTTTAATTGGCATGGAGAAAACCAGCCATATCTTTAAACGAGAACAAAGCTCTGAATATGACTGGGTGAGAAAAGAAAGAAAGATACACAGAAAACGGAAGGGGGAGGGAAATGGCACTGAGGCAGGATTATATGGCAGGATTTGGCAGAGGCCTATATGATGCCAGCGAAGGTGTCACTAATCTTTACGTGACCCAAGGGGAGAGAGAGCGCGAGACAGAGAGAGAAACTATCTGCTTCTTTAGATTCCGGGTGCTGTGACTCATCTGTTGCTTGTCACATTGGGTTTCGAGCGTCCGCGAGGCAGTCATGACCCCGAGCAGCACCCGCGTCCTCCGTCTGTGTATTTACAAACAGAGACAGGGCACAAACAGGCTGGGGTGAGTCGCTTTGGCAGAGCTGCGTGAAGCAGGGGCGTATAACACCACCGAGCAGAGGGAGAGAGGGGGAGGACAGATGGGATTGACCCTTATGTCACCATTCTGGACAAAATGACATTGCCAATGTGTGCGCGTAGAAAAAAAAAAGACTGCAATCTCAAAACTACTAAAAACGAGACAACGTGACAGTAACTAAATTAAATTAGTTAGTTCTAATTAAATGCAAGATGTTGAAAAAATTTACCAAAAAATATAAAAAAGTTATTTCACCTGAAGTGAATAAAGTGAACAGTTTTGCTAATGACTTAATAAGTTTGCTTAAACACACATATACATATAGATATAACCTTTTAAAAGTGTGGTGTCAGTAATTTAATTTAATTTTATTTTTTTAAAAGCAACAGCAAGGACACATTAAGAATAATTGTATTTATTTAAAAGTGCGAGTAAAGAGATTTATCATGTTACAAAAAAGATTTCAAATAAAATTCTTTAAGAGTTTCTATTCTATTTACATTTTTATTTCTATAAAAATAATGCATCATGGTTTCAACAAAAATGTAAAGCAACATTCATAATAAGAAGAAATGCTTGAGCAGCCAAATCAACATGTGACGCTGAAGACTGGAGGATTGATGCTGAAAAATCAGCTTTGCCATCACAGGAATAAATTACACTTTAAATGATATTAAAATAGAAAACAGTTATTTTAAATTGTGATAATATTTCACAATATTACTGTATTTTTATCAAATAATTGCAGCCTTGGAAAGCACAAGAGTCTTTCAAAAATAAAAAAACTTACCGACCCCAAACTTTTGAACGGTATAGCGTAAATGACAAAAACGGAAAAAAAGAAGAGTAGCCTATATGTATATGTGAAACCAAAGTTCGCAGCACAAACCACAGTGTGCAAGTCCAATTTTCTGCTCAGTTTCTTTTTTGTATGGTTGTTTGCATGATCTTTTAAAGAAATGGCTTGACAAGCACAGTCTTCTTTCCTGTGCTGAGGTATTTCCTATTTACACAGGAAGTTGGGGCGGAACATAACGAAGGGGTCCTTTTTTAAAATAGCCAATAAACTTTTTTAAAAGCATACAGATAGTTGCATATAGATGACCTCAAAGCTAACAGACATGGATTAAAGCCTCAAAATTGCAAAAAAAGAAAAGAAAAGTAAAACGCTGTTTATATCAAACACTAGTCAGGGAACAGACATTGCAAATGGCACAATTCTGAACAGACTTTTCACGCCTTCAAAAAAGCAGAAACTCGTTCAATAATTTCTGTTCACATGTCACTAGTTAAGAAAAATAAAAAAGATTTGGGCCACATTCAGCCAAGGTGTGATCACTGCTCAAAGGTCTTATTAAACAGTCAACCGACCTGTACAGTTCAATTATTAAATGTTATATTCTGCACAAGCATGTGAGGCTACAGTCAAATGCATCTCAAAGATATTACAAAAACGAGGTAGAAAAGCTCTGAAAGGTGTCGACTAATGTAACTAATGGAATGTATTAAAGTACCGCGTTGTGCCTTAAGATCTTTCCTAACCTAAATAATTAGTCAATATTAAAAAGGTTAAATTCAACAGCAAGAACAGCTTTCATGTCCTCATGTTGAGTCATAAATGTAGTTCCCTCATTAGTCATAACCCATCTGCAACAATTATGAGTCCTAAAAGTGCTTTTAAAGAAAGTGGAAAACCATGTGCAAGACGTTTAAACGAAGACCCTCTTCAATTACTCTCGTCACAGCTGCCTTGCTGGCCACTTTAAAACTGGACCCTGCAAAGTACACTTTAATGGACAAGCTCGAATCCACCTGCTTTCGCTTTCTGTTATGGTCATAAATCTGAATAACTAAATAATAATAACCTGCACTTAAACATATTTGGAGTGCTTTTTAACACAGATAGCCAAAAGTTTGGACTTTCATAAGAGCTAAATTTCCGTTAAACGCCATAAAAAAATAAATAAAAAAAAAATCAATATTCAAGAGGAAATAATCATACATTTTGAGTTCATTCGCATGCAATGTGAGGGATTAATGCATTACAACTCATCTAAAAGTTTTTTGGAAGAACATGTTGTTTTGTTTGTTATGTTTAATTCATGTTACCAACATGGAGCCGAGCCAATGTCACCATATTGACTTTCAAATCGGTGATCTCTGAACTAACGTGAAATTGTGTAGTTGGAAAAAGACAAGAGATTGATTTCCATAAGTCTCATAAGCACAACTGACTATGTAAATAGGGCTGATTTCTTTATGGGGGTGGGGGAAAATAGCTCGGCTCTCCATTTACATTATCAAATGACACAATTTACATTCATGTTTTCCATTTACTATCAATCAGTAACGTACACAGTTTTACTAGTGGGTAAAACTGTTAGAAGCACTTTTCTAGAACGTTGTCTAGCCAAGCTAGTAGGAATTGACTTTGCAGAAGCTCCATTAAACTCACAGTGCATCACAAAAGACTGACTAAAACATGTATTTCGCATCAAACATTGATGACAGAATTGAAACATTTGGATGCATATGTGGGTTAATGTTTGCTGAGCACTTGTTTCAAAGACAATATGCTAATAAGCACTAATACGGCATGTCATGCGCCACAAACGGATGCTTTTGTGACTGAAGGTCATTAACATATGAACATTTACTGTAAACAACAGCGTTTGAACATAGACTGGCACTGTGATGTGGGCAGTGTCATGGTTTGTTTGTTTTGTTTACACATCACACAGGAAGTGAAGGCCGTGAGAGACATGGATCAAAAACAACTGTGGTGGTATACTACGTTAAACTGTGTACAGTCTTCGAATTCAGACTAGAATTCAGACTATTCAACTAGAACTGACCTTGCGTACATGCTGACAGCATGCCGAAATACATCTAAACTGTGAGCACTTTCCAACAGATGTGTTTTACCTAGACAACTAAGTGACACTTACAAACATATGAATGTCATTGCATTAGGTAAGAATTAAATATTAAACCAAGTGGCATTTAAATAAATATGAATTTATTTATACAATTGGTATATAAAGAAATATATATATATATATATATATATATATATATATATATATATATATATATATATATATATATATATATATATATATATATATATATATATATATATATATATATATATATATATATATATATGCATTACCAAACACTTGAATAAATAAAAGAATAAATAAAAGGGGCATTTATTTTAAAGAAATACACGCATAAATGCATTAGACAGGAATTAAATATAAAAAGCAAATTTTGAAATAAATAAATAAATAAAATATTAAATAATAATAATAAATAATTAAATATTAAATCAAGTGGTATTTATTCTAAAGAAATACATAAAAGCATTTGATGGGAATTAAATATTGGCATTTGGCAAGTGGCATTTCTTTTAAATAAACTGCATTATGTAGGAATTAAATATTAAAACAAGAGGTATTTATTTTAATTCAATAAATAAATTATAACATTTCATAAAAAAATTGTTGGATTGTTTAAATTACATAAAGCAGAATTGCTGTTCATATAGTAATTGAAGGGGTGTGGGGGGGACTCGAGGGGAACTGACTTTATACGTTCACTAAAATGACTTTGGGATCAATTGGTTTAAAGTAATTACAAGAATATCTCATATAAAGTGCAGTTTTGAGTAGCGCATCTTTTGCTACCAAATGCCACTTGGTTTAATATTTAGTTATCTATTGCAATGAAATCAATTCAGAAGTGTGGCTAGAGTGTCCAAATGCGTTTTCACGCAGTTAAAACCGTAAGACGTACCGTTCAGCATCCACAGGGCTGGACCACTGCACGCTCCTGCCTGCAGAACAGACAGCAGGTAGAAAGACTGAGCAGACAAAGACGAGAGAAGGACATACAGGAAAAACATCAGTGAGAAATGAGGAAATCTACTGAAACTTTGAATCATCAGAGACTGGTGCTCCACATCCAGTTCCCAAAAAAAAAAAAAAAAAACTGATGTGGATTTTGTGCTAATTATCCAGCGATATTGTGATAGCTTTATCTCCAGACAAATCAAATGGAGTTTTCTTTTCGGAGAAGAACAAGGTAACGAGGGAGGGCACACGGAGAGAGGTCACTTTGAAATTGTTCATTAACCGCTTCCGTCGAGTTTATTTTCGCTCCGTGTTTAAATAATATCGCGATACATTTTTAGCATCTTAAGAGGGCAAAATTCCCTTGATTAAACAAATAATAGCACATTTACGAAAACTGTAATTGGGTTCAAATTGATTCGAGCGGGTGCTCTAATTGCATTTAAACACTCTTCCTCCCTAACCCTGGATTCACAGCTTCTTAATTACTGGCCCTCAAAACGCAAATCCCTCCGGCAGCAAGGTAGAAAAATAAAAATAGTGCGAGTTTTACGGCACTTTGTTAAACTGACCTATAAACTTTTTTTTATTCAATATAAATGAAGGCCCAGTGGAGACTGGGAGGGTGAGGTGTTGAGGGAGTGCTACTAAACTCAGATTAGTCCAATCCCCTTCGGACTCCAATCCTGTCACTCATCTTCACCGACTTTCTCCCTCAAGTCCGTCCCTCGCTTTTTTAGCGCCGAGGGGAGGGAGAGGCAGAAATGTGTTTCCTGAGAGAGGTGGAAAAGGCACATCCTGATTAGAAGAACGGCGGCCCGCCTGGCCAGCGCGGACGCCCCTGGTGTCTGTCTTGCAGAGGCAGCAAAAGTTGCGAGTGCCAACTCAAACAGGGCCGGCGTGTGTGCGTGCCCGTTGTGGCCTTCCTGAGGGCGAGCTGCAGCTGGAGCTCTCTGAATAAAGGTAACGGGCAAAAGTCAACGCTACTGTAAACTCTCCACCCTCCCCCGTCTTTCACCAGGACGTTCCGAATCAAAAGAAGAAACGACCCCACCTAAAAACATGAGCATTGTTTTTTTCCCCTGCACTGCCTTCCCACGAATTACAAAGGAAAAAGTTTGTAAAGAGGGCAAGCACTCGCTTTATTCCCAGGCTTGTGATCGTGCCAAACAAAATGCCAGGAGAGAAAGTGACATTCAGTGTTGGTTAAAAAAAAAAAAAAAACAGCAGTTTAAAAGTGATTAGACTCTTTATTTCATTGTTATGAGCCTGACACCAGAGAGGAAACCAGAACAATCCATTCAACCGTGTTTTCCTTTTTTTCCTCCCTTTTTCTTGCTCTCTGAATTTAGAAACACTAATTAGTTTTGCTCTCATAAACCCAACCTGAAAATGGCCAATTAGATAGTGTGAAGTAGGAGACGTGCTGAAGAAACAAGTGCTTGAAGGGGGAGAAAAAAAAAGAGACGACTAAAAACCTCATCATCCTTCAATTACAGCTTTACATGCGTCGCAACGGAGAAGAAGAAAAACATTTCACACTTTCCATGCGGAACATATGCAGGTTTGGCGTTCGAGCCGTTTTAGACGGGAAAAGGCTACATGGACGTATGGCAACATAACAGTGTTATGTAAATGAAACACGATAATGCTTCATCTGTATTGGTTGTTATTCAAGTCTCTTGGGTTCTATTGAGGTCACCACACTAACCGAACCACCTGGCTAACCACAGCAGCAGCTGGGCTTTAGTGTAGCGACCAGCCTGACCAACGCGTTCCCCTAAACCACCTGCATTAATCTGATATACCAATTCCCCGTTTCAAGGGTACCTTCACGCAAATGACGGAAAAAAGGCTGCTTTTGTTTTCAAAAAGGGGCTGTTTAGGTTTTGGTGCCAGGTGGCTTATTTTCATACAGAGGACGTCATAAAAAAATTAATGATAAACTTGAGCAAAATTGTCTTCAGGAATTTTTGGGGCCGGTCCCTTGAGTTGACCCGGGCGAGTCTTTCATCAGTGTCAGAGCGAAGACTGATGGCCTGTCAAAAGAAAAGCCCTCCTCCATTTCTGGCCGGCTCCTGGGCTGGGCAACGCGGCTAAAAAAAGGGGTCTGGCCGAAGCGGCGCTCAACACTTTTTGCCGGGAATGAATTCTCAGATGCCGGGGTTGCTGCCAACGTCCTTGCAGCCAACGGCTGAGAGGGCAGCAGAGTTCATGCTAACTGCAGCTTGGACCTGCGCTGAACATCTGCTCATGAATGAGCCGGCCGCCTACTAAAAAAGTGCTGCAGCACTACGAGGGCCTGCTGATGAAAAATTCAACGCTCTCTTTCTCCTGGCACGCTTGTTTCGCGTCTATTCTCCTGAGCCCGACCCTGCGGAATCATATTAAGAGAATCTGCGAGCACGCCGCAGAGTTTATCTGGAAGAACAGCTGGCGTTGAAAAAGGGATCTGCTGCTTCAAGAGAGCTCGGGGATTTTCGCACAGAGATCTCCCGTCACGTACACCGTTTGTCCTTGAAGAAGGGAGAAAAGGGTTAAACATCCAAGTAATATGCTGGGAGAGGCGGCTACATTTAGCAGATTACCGTAACTCGTGGAGTGACGATAACGAAGACCATGTGACAGTTGAAAGGATGGACAGGATCAAACTGTGTTTGAGTGTCGATATAGGTTTACAACCATTGTGTTAACATCACGCATGATGGGTTTTTTAATTCTTTCATGGCTTCTGCTTAAAACAAGACAAATTTCCAATGATGTAAAAAAACTGACAAAGAAAGTTTTTTTTTTTGCTTATTGGGTACCAGGCAATATAGCTAAAAGCCTTTTGCTGCTATTTAATATATAATCTCGATATTTATTCATGCTTAAAAAACAGCTTACAATGGTGATTTATTTATTTTTTGTCTCCTGCATAACATTAAATTATCACTGTGATATATACAATGTATCATTATATTAACAGAAGCAAAATTCCCAGGTCATAGTCTAGATGTTGCAAAAGGACAAAAAAGGCATAGAAGAATGGCTGACTCTAAAGACTGTGCCCTCTCCCCAAAACTGCAATTTCCAGGTATAGATAATCATAGTCTCCACTTTACTTTTTAAGTCCAGCTAAATATTTGATTTCCACAATCAACCAAGCCATTAGACCTACAGGAGAGTCAGAGGTTTTCTTTGGAAACATCTCCCTACATATAACTATGTAATAGCAGGAGTTTAAGGAAGTGGTCAAACTGAAATAACCGATTACCTCACATTCAGTAATTTCGCTTCTGTCTCGGGCCAGAATAGGTTCAGCTTAGTGAGCCATAAACATTTTGTTTGTGTACAGTGCGCCGTGGTAAAATGCGGAACAAAGCCTACAATGTTTGGTTTCCATGTTTGCAGATGGGCAGATTTTTTTATAGGCATCAGGTAAAAAAAAAAATGGGGAAGCATTAAAATAGGTATTACACATTATTTGTTTCCGATTGGAACGTTCCGACTTCCTTGAGAGACTAGAGAACAAAAATTGCAACATTTGTCATACAGTAATGCTGGTCGTGCTTTTAATATGCAAATAGTCTGGCCTTTTTTTTGTGCACAGCTGTGATTTTTGTCATGCACCTATAGATCAGTTTCCACCAAAAATCCCCGTTTTAGCACAACATCAGATGTTTTCACCAAAAAGAACGTGACATCGCATAGGTCTGATGTGCTTACCAGACCACAATTTGTTACCAAATACACCTGCTAGACAAAACTATATTCTCCAAAATAGAATTTTATTTATAATTTTCTGAATAAAATGAATGCAATTACCCATGCAAATCTTCCCACAATACACAAAAAAATGTGTTTGACTGATTGTCAGTCCACTGTTAAAGGGAAAGTTCACCCCAAAAAGAAAATTCTATCATCATTTACTCTGTAAAAAAAGATTTTTCAAAGTCGTAAATAAAACAAAGCATTACAGTATGTTTTACAAGAAAATACTAGTCTTTTTGCCTCAAAATTTCACATTTAATTTCGAAGTGAACTAGTTTCAAATTAATTCCTACACCAATTTGTTTTATTGTGTCATTCCAAACATGCATTCTTTCTTCACTGAATCACTAAATAATATATTGTGAAATGTGTTTTTGTCCAAATAATAAAAGTCAGATGGGTCCCATGTTGTTTTGAAAACAGCTTCTGCAGAAGAAAGAAAGTCATGCAAGTTTGGAACACCATGAGTGTTATTAAATGAACTCGCTCTTTAAATGGCTGCTAAGATGTTCTGAGCAGTTGTTATTGCATTGCTATGTGGTTGCAATGTCAAAAGAAGCTTTGCTTTGCATGCCTCCATCTTTTCTCTGTGTGTCTGAGAAGTTTGCAACTTCAAGACCACAATATGTCTGGCTACAGCCTTCAAAAACATTTTAATATAAAACAACTAGCATACAAATTCAATATTATTGTGTTATTAAAAGTCAGCACTGAGGTAAACGTTCAATAAGCCATCCTATCAGATCAAGAACTGTGTTTTATCTTTTTAATACATCTAAATGTGTCAGTAGTAGGGAGCGAGAGAGAGGGAAAAATTGGTAAATATGACTGCTTAAATTTAATGCAAACATTGTTGACACATAATGTAATTTAAGTTGGGTAGTGTGAATGAAAGCCCAGCAGGGGTAATAATACCCTCCTAATGAGAATCCTCGTTCACTGTAGACCTTGCTGAGATAGCCATAATGCATGGCTTTTTTAATAAAATAATTGTTACAGTTATTAAAGATGAATCTCATCAGAAGCAGGATGACAAAATAATTCATTACCAAAAGCATGGCTTTAAATAGCTGCAAATTAAATTTCATACAGAAAATATGCCTGTAGATGAATGGGATCGTTATTTCATAAATATTGGATTCAGTGTGCCCTTGGAAGACCAAAAAAAAAAAAAAAACACATCCGAACATCCATTTAAAAAGTTCACTGCGAAACGCAGTTAATAAATGACTCTAAAACCACAAATAATTCTAACCACATATTTTAATTTGACAAAGGAAGAAAAAAAACAGCAGCAATGTGAATCGAGTTTAAAGGTCCGGGTCGGCGCGATATAAGGTTTGATAACGGGGTGCTTAATGCGGATAACGCCAACATATAATTACTCAGATTATTTAGAGTTCCTGCTGTTTACTGAAGGCGCAGAAACTTCCCAGCAAGCACTTGGCATCTCCTGTCCTCTCTCACACACACAAACACACTCACACACAGCAGGATGTAAAGAGGAAAGCTTTATTAAGATCCTGCAGCCATAAAAGAGCGGGGTGACTAACCGGCTGCATTAGCGTCTAAAAGCCAAAGTTATTTAAACCCAATAAAACACTAATACATTGTTTGAGTGGAAGTTACAGTGAAGTTATCTTCACCTTAATAACATCACGGCCAGCTTGATGTTGTTTAGATCAATAAAGCCCATTACAAGAACAGGCCTCAACATAGATAACAGTGCTCAAGCGCAGTGATATAACACTCTATGGCATCTCAAAGAAGAAAGGAACCTTCTATTAAATAAAGAGGCCAATGGAAGGCCAATCGTAAGGCATGGTAATCTGATAAGAGGTGAGCGTGAGTGTTTTTAATACATGCTGCATTTGAATACACTGGGACGGTGGTTTGTGGGAGCCGTGTCGATGGTGAAGTGAGGTGGCACCTGTTAAGATTACGACCCTTCTTGACCCCATCAGGCCTCCCCCAATCTTATTCTGGCGGATACTCTCAGTCTAAGCTTGAACTCTACCACTATATCAGTAAATGTGGACAGACATTTCAGTCTGACTAAGCTTTGCATTTTCCCAAACTTTGTTCCATTTGCAAAACGTACAAAACTGTGGAACATAAAAGAAGATATTTTGAGAAAAGATTTTTGCGACATTTTTTAAACTGTTAAGATTGCTGTGTAATTATTTTGTTAAATCATGAATAGACAATAATATGAAATAAAATATAATGTAAATATATCTATATACAATACTACAATATCGATAATATTTTTATTTCATTATTTATATGTTAAGTACACCTTCTGTTGATGGATTTTTTCAAAGATTTTAAACAGCTGTACAGTATTTTCAGAATATTGAGTGAAAACATAACTTCTGGTTCAACCAATAGCTTGAGTCTGGGAGCGGGACCACTTGCCAGACTGACCAATAGAAGATAAGGGGTGTTCCGCCAATTTGTTTGGAAACAATCATTTTTCGCAGTTATATTTGGTGTCGCTACAGTGACATGGAAATTACACAAATCAGGTTTATGTAAGTTTACAGAAACCATTCCGGCCTCAGTTAAAAAATAAAAAGGTAATTGTAAGATAACATTTAAAAAGGTACACTATGTAACTTTTGGCCCCCCAAGCATTTTGCAGAATAAAATCGTTTTGGTTGTGCTTCGGTGTGTCTGTGCGGATGAATATGGTTAACCTACTGCTCATAAAACATTCACTACTAGGCTTAAGAAATATAACCAATTTAGATGGAAAGGATCTCAAGCTGACTAGCTGAAGACGTTACTGTAGCTATACCCATCAACTCTTTCCCCACCAGTGAATTTGAAAAAAAGTTGCCAGCCACCGCCCTAATTTTGTATAATTTTCACAATTTAAATGGCCCCCAGAATCATTTGTTTTTTTTTGAGTATCTTAATACTGAACATGTCATTTCTCAAAAGAAATAACAGAGCCTCTGCTTGAAAAAAAAAAAAAAAAAAAAAAAAAAAAAAAACGCTTGTTTCTGCTGCTCTTTTTTTTTTGCCTGTGTTTTGATCCAGAGATTCTTTACTCTTTCAGAAGACGCGTAATTGCGCCCCCTACCATTTAACATTGAAATTTCGTAAATGGAGGGGAAAGAGTTAGACACAGTAATTACTTGAAAATAAATTCCAGCACAGTGCTAAAACAATCATAATGAAATCACCCTTAACAATAATGCTTTAAAATCAAATATGATAGAGAGCTACACGTGATTTATCAGTTCAATAAAATACCTACTATCCTGTTCAGAAATATCCCTCAGTTCTCTGCATCGCCAAAAAGCCAAGCCGATGTTGACTCTCGTTTTATTACAAGCTCTTTATTACGAATGCGACGAGATAGCGTTCTCTTTTTGCCAGCTGACTCGCATCTATTCTGCTTTTTTTTTTTTTTTTTTTACACCAATTCCCCGGAGATTCAAGATTTAGCTGCTCCATGTCAATCTTTCTCACTCACTGTGGCAACTAACCTATGCCACTCCCACATGCGTCAACTTTTCTCCATTTACGGATATGACAAGACATGGGCGATATATGTATGCAATTTCCCGTGATAACCATCTCACTAGGTCTATAATATAAACACTTATAACAGGCTGGCTTACCATAATGAATCAGGGTGAGACAAAAACATGGTTTGGAACAAGAACTGATGATGTATTGACTTATTTAAAATGTTAATTTTAAACAAAAAAAGTTACATAGTTTACCTAATATATCTAAAAAAAATTTTTTTAAAACATCACATTGTGAGATTTAATTGTCACAGAGATACATAGTCACAATTACTTGAAATAAAGTCACTTTTTTTTTTTACTCTGAGGCAGAAACAAATGTCCATATGATTTCTCATAGTTATACAGTATGTGAGGGTTTGCCATTTGAACGAGGGCCTATGTTCTGTGCTGGTCCACCAGGTGATGCTCTGACATCTCACCGTAACATCTGGCGCCTGATAACATGATAACATCCACACATAACAGAGACACAAATATTTCAACAGACATAAAACCAAATAAATTCCTTTGTATTGCATACACAATACCAAAATATCTACCATACCGATGTGGTGCAGTAATAGACGATAATGCTATCATCGCAGGAATGGTAAAACAATGACATTCACCTTGCACTATGCTGAATTCAAACAGTCCTGGCCAGGACACTCTGTTCTGTGCAAATAAACCAAGCGAATCAACTTTTCATTGTTGTTGTTTACCCAATTCTAGCTATCAAGCTTGACTCCAGACAGCCTTTCAGAAAACTGTTTCGGTGTGGTCAACAGACAGGAAGTGATGAAAAGCATAAATGGTTTTGAAAGGGAGAGCGAGACAATGTGTGTGTATTGAAGTGTGTATAACAGTGTGTTTTTTCTGGTGAGAGGTGCAAACAAAGGCCTGAGGATTGCAGGTCTGACAGACACCCTTACACAAAACCACAGGAAAGACTGTTTTGATGTTACCTCTCACACCACACGCTCTGTGATAAGAAAGAAGAAAAAAAAGGAAGAGATCTGTAACACAGGGTTGAAAAGTCCCTTCATGGGGGTTTCACTGCTGCGTGTTTCAGAAGAAAGGGCCCGTCGGCACAGCGCAAACAATAAATATGCTGCGTGATCTTGGTGTAAGGTCTACCAAACGTGACTGTTTTCAGTCCGTCTTCATAAACTCTCACACATCTTGTTTTGTGTTTGTTGACATCTAACGTACTAGTTAAAAACTACCTTGTTGAATGCAAGCTATAGTTAGAACATATTAAACCCATCATCAAGGTAACACACAACACTAAAAAAAAAAAAAAAAACGCATAAAATGTAACAAAGCAAGCTAATGTACATCACCTATAAGAAAAAGGAGAAGAAACAAAACTATTTAATTAAAAAATATAATCATATGTGATGTCACACACCTCTTGGAATGTCCTGTTAGTTTTTTTCATGGTAAATGATATGGTAAGAAAGTTTTTACTAGCAAAAAACATCAATTTGACAGTATTTTATGGTAAAATTACATAACGCAAATGTTAAAGGGAAAGTTCACCCAAAAATGAAAATGTTGTCAATTTACTCACCCTCATGTTATTCCAAACCTGTATGAGTTTCTTTCTTCTGCTGAATTCAAAAGATGATACTTTGAAGAATATGGGTAACCAATGAGTTGATGGGCCCCATTGACTGAATGATATGAAAAGAAAAAAATTCTACGGAAGTCAATGGGGCCCATCAACTGTTTGCCTACTCATATTCTTCAAAGTATCTTCTTTTGTGTTAAGAGGAAGAAAGAAACTCACACAGGTTTGGAACTATTTTTTGGTGAACTATCCCTTAAAACCATTTATAGTTTTGTCTGACAAAAACAAAACAAAAAACAATGATTTATTTAAAGTTGAAAATGCAGGTTTAGTTGAGTTTAAAACTATTCAGGTGAGCGTCGACTGCATCTGGGTGTCTGTGACTGAAACTTCCCCCTGCATCTTTCTGCTTTTGTTTTTCCGTTAGCAAAATGTGACCCCACTAAAAGCCACAAAAACGTCAGGGCATTCCAAGATCGGTGCCATGTCTCTTCGTTGTGGTATGACTGGGCTGCCCACATATTGATTTACGCAACCCGAATTACCTTTCTGCCGTCCCGGGGGGCGACCAAAAATCTCTGTGCAAATTTGCTCAGCCACTCCGCATGCAGAGGAAGAGTCGGTAACTTGAGATCGAGCTGGTCCAAATGGATTCCTGTGAAGGTGACGATAGAGAATAATATCTCCGCAGAGATGATAGTTTTTGACAGTGTAATATTACTGGACGATAAATATACAGCGCTGAGGAGGCGAAAAAAAAGAAAAAGAGAGGAAAGCTGCCGCCAGCTGAGTACGAAAGCATAAATAAGGTCTTTTACCTTCGTCAGTTATCCGTCTTTTGACACGCAAGCTGAGCACACTGTAATTAACACGGAAAGAGATAATGGGGTCTCTACCCGCTGATCAATCTGCCATATAGATCATCCGTCTCTTTTACAATGCCACGTTAACATTATTTTTTAAAAAGAGTGAGAAAAGAAATTCAGCCACAGATATTAGCCTTTTTTTAATAGCTACTGTAGCTTGATACGGTACGGTCTATGGGTTTATTGACATGGCTGTTTACACCATGTTCACAAAAGAGCCGCTCTTTTCTGCATACAGCACATAAATACATACATCAATGCAAAATGGTGCAGTCCGTAAGACTGTATTGACTGACTATTGGGTCTGCTAGATAATGGACTCAAAAACAAAGATGTGAATTGTGTTTACAAGAGACGAAACTAAAGAGCCACATGACAGAAATGCTACAACTCTACTCAGGAAGCATAAGCTGTAGTGTAGTGTGTGTGTGTGTGTGTGTGTGTGTTTCTGTAACCCAACCGGGAGATAAACAGGCCTGTTGTTTGTTTGGATTTCTCAGCTCTGCACATGTTTGTCAGGTCTAGATCCACTTTCACAGATTTACTGCTCCTGTCCCCTCTGGCCTAGTGTACACTAGTGTTCTCAGAGACCGCTTTAATGGACAGATTCCTGTTCCTGCTCTCCAGGGGACAGGCACAAACACGTCAGCTACATGAAGATCTAGTTGAGCCGTAGCCTAGTGGTTAGCGCACATGCTCTGACACTTCGGGTTTGTAAGTTTGAGCCTTGCTGGTGTAATTCTGCATGCTGTTGCCCCTTTTCACTATTCTGGTACATTACTTCCTAGTGTACCATTCAAAACAAATTATATTAATTAAATGTTATTATATTTTATTAAATAGAATTACATTACCATTCAAAAGTTTGAGGTCAGTAAAATCTTTTAATGTTTTTGAAAGTCTCAAATGATCCCCATGACTTTTCTCAAAAATACAGTAAAAACAGAAATATTGTAAAATATTATTATGATTAAAGATAACAGTTTTCTATTTGAATATGTTTTAAATTTGAATTTATTTCTGTGAAGACAAAGCTGAGTTTTCAGCATTATTACTCCAGTCTTCAGTGTCACATGGTCCTTCAGAAATCATTCTAATATGCTGATTTGGTGTTCAAGAAATGTTTCTTATTATTATCAATGGTGAAAACGGTTGCACATTTTTTACAGATACTTTTTTTATGGGACTTTTTTAACAGAGTTCAAAAGATCAGCAATTATTTGAAATATAATTTTTTTAACAATGTAAAAGTCTTTAATGTAACTTTTGATCAATTTAATGCATATTGCTGAATATAGTATTCATTTCTTTCAAAAAATGTTTGCTGACCTTTGAATGACAGTGTATAGACAAAAAAAAAATTATTATAAAACAGATAGTTATAAATGGATAGGAAAAATCATATTTTACTTCAATGTCCTGTATGCCCAGCGTGGACCAAGGAGTTCCTGGTTTAAATCAGTCTGACGAACCCTTCACTGAATGAACTCACTAAATCAGACAAGAGCTCTTATGAATCATCTTCTGACTCACTTGCTAAAAAAAATAATAATAGTAACATTAATTCTTTTTTCTTTCTTTTTTTTTTTTTTTACTATTTTTGGTCGCATAAGGAAAATCTTACTGATCACAAACTTTTGAACTTTGGTGTATATGTATAGGAAATCCAATAGGTGCATCCAATTAAATCCACAAAAATATGGCAAATTAGGTGCTATATCAAACAGTGAACATCATCCACTACAGAAAGTAGTTTAACAAGGACAAATCATAACACCTTGAAATCAAAATACCATATCTCCTTAATAAAGCTTTCATGATGTTCAATGTATTCATCATTACCCAAAGTCTGCTCTCTCAGCTCAAACTTCACAGAATTTGTCATTAGTGCAAGGCTAAACGGTCAGTGCGCCACTTCTCCTATTTAGACAAGCGATCCGTGAATAAAAAGTAGATCTGATGTCTCATTGCGTTTTTAGGCCTCATTAAGGCCATTAACCTTATATGATTAGATGGAGAATTTTAATGTCAAAGAACAAGTCACTTGGTCTCCCATTGCATATTCACAAATAGATTTCACAGCCTTTTCAAAAAAAAAAAAAAAAAACTCACTATTCTCCTTTTCTAAGAAAAAAATAAATAAATACTGATATCTCTGATGTAAGATGACAAAGAAGTTGAAATTGGTCCCATAAACAGGAATATGACGAAGGAAGTGTATCTGATTTACATCGGCCTGTTGATTGTTTCTGGGGTTTGTGGAGGACATCCACCTCAAATGACTATGAGCGTCACATGCTAATCGCTGATTCAATGCTATACAGCACTGGTAGGATGTTTGATTCTTCTTGTGGGACTGCATTTGGTTCACTGCGGTGACTAGAAAGGTAAAGGGCCCAAAAAACCCAACACATGACCTTTCTACATATCTGAGACAATTAAACACCCCCCACGCTCACACACCCTCGACAGTCCTTCATCCTCCGCTCTCTTTCCCAGTGACCTGCGCTAACCTGTTCTCATCTCTCTTCACCCAGACAGGAAACAGCGTTGAGGGTGTGCTGGTGGATCCAGCCCAGAATCTAGACCAGCTCCACAATACAGGCCACCACCCCGAGCTCCAGCCTGCCCCCATCAGACCGAAGCAGGGGGGCACATCCTGTGTGAAACCGCATTCTTAGCTAGCATCACACTGTAAATAAATGCTTTCTCTTTTATTTGCTCTCTCTCTCTCTCTCTCTCTCTCTGCTTCCGTCAACTGTCACAGCCTCTGCCTCCAATCACCTTCGAGTCCAAACAGGAAAGTGAAAAGAGAGGGGAGAGATAGGAGATATGGGCGTTAATTTGCTGCTCGCTGCAAGTTGCTCTGGTGCTTCCTACAAACACACACACACGGCCAGCTGCCTAGGACTCCATCCCGGACTTGTGTTCTTTTCCTGATGCTCACTGTTACGACATGGGCCCACCGCCGGCCAGCGAAACAGGAAGTTAGGAAGCTAGGTGTAACAAAGCTTTTGTGAAGGCGGAGAAGGGACAGTGAATAAGACTGAATAAACACCACTAAAGCAGTCATTAATATCAGACTGATTTGCGGTTATATTGCAGAGCTAATCTAACAGAGAAAGTCACAAATGAGATCTCTTTAATATCTCAATTGTTACTCCCACAAAGCAATGAGCTTAAAAGGAGAGGAACTGAAGATGTTTGCCTTGCTGATTTTTCTCTTGAGAAAAAGACTAATATTTGACCTGTCGCAAGAGTTCCGCAGAGATCTCAACACACTTAAAATTAAAGGTTCCAAAAGGAGGTTATCATCGCAATGAAACAGAACATTGAACAGTTTTCCACAGAACCATTTTTTCTTAGTGTTAAGAACATTAATAATCTAAAGAAACTTTTTCCACAATAAAAATAAATAAATTGTGCAATGGGACTTTTAATAAAGAACCTTTTTTAAGAGTGAATGTCTCAAAATATGCTCAGGATACAATCTAGTAAGTCTGTAATCAAAAGTCAGAGATTTCAATGTGATCTCAAACATTTCTAATCAAATTGAAAATTGAGCTGTGCCATTAACCTTTACAATGGTCCCTTGTTTCTATTTAAAATCCCCCCAATAAATTGAAGGTGAAACATTGTTTAAATTTGATACATCTCTCATGCATGTTAAAATACGTATTTTAATGTGCATGTAGCCTATCTCTTGTCTATATGTGCTGTGTAAGAAATCACTGGGAAAGCGCCAAGAGCCTGACTCATTCGTGTTGCTAGATCTTGCAAGCAAATCAGCAAACAAGAACAAGCTCATAAAATTTTTTTTAAAAAATAAATGGAAATGCTTAAGACCGAAATATTGCTCACTTTAACAACTCCATAGACTGGATTGCTTTGGGTCAAGCTGAAACAAGACGACCAAAAATTAAATTAATATTTTTAAACTTTCACAGTTTCTGGAATGAGTCGTGCTCCGTACACACAGAGCGATAATTTAGGGGACTCACTCTCGCTTTTAAATGTGGTTTTCACTCCTGAGACTGAACTGTGTACGTGGCAAAAAAGCTCATTTGTGTCTTTTTATTTAGAAAAAAACCTCTGAAACCAAGTCATTACTTGAAGTTCTCAGTTATGTTTCATTTACGTCTCCTGAGATATTAAAGACCTTTCTTTCCTGTTTATCTAGAAAGAAAGAAAATATTTGTGTGAAAATGCATGACTAATTTACTGATTTAGCACTGACCTTTTCAAAGAAATGACACGTATTCAAAAACGAACATAATTAATTTATCAAATCAAGTCTTATTACAGAGAAGTGAATTAAGAGAAATATGACAGGATGGGAAACAAACTTGCTGCAACTACAAGGACGTACAACAAAGGTGTTCATAAAATCAGCCCTGAGTGAGGTGGACACATACAGCATTGAGCCTGCAGTGTGTGTTACACAGAGGCAATTAAGGTAGGCTACTGATCTAATGAACTTTTTAGTGTGTGTGTGCTGTGTTAAGTTGTGAAGCGGGCCATATGTTGAGCCACTGCTAAATGAGTGTTGAGTTTCAGTTGCCCGGTCAGAGGGCTGTAGGCCCAATGTAAATGTATGCGTGTGTGTCCGGCCCTGTGGATAGCCGTCAATAACCAGATGCTTGGAAAAAGAAAAACATCACACAGTACTTGCATTTCCATGCCCGTCGGGGTGGTCTTGAACTGTGTGTGGGGGGCTGCTAGGCTGTTGTTAATTGCACAGCCACAAATATGCAACTGGCCAAAACATGATTCAATCTGTACTCAATTCACTAAACAGCATTTTTCTGCTTGACTGACTGATGGGCAATGGTACAATTACAATGATTTGCTTAATCTATCTGTCAAACCAATCCCAGAGGATAATTTTATTGCTCAAGGGTTGCTCTTTTTATTTTTTTAGCTCCGGAGACTTGGAGACATGGAGTTACTCTTCAAAGTTCAACTTTGTCTCAAATGTTCCTCCATGAATGAAATGACAAATTGTCATACAGTAAGTGTATAGAGCAAAAATATTAAAGTCGATTGAATAGGTCAGATAACGTGATTGTGGGAGAATTTCATGAGAATTTTTGAGATCATATTGGTATCTCTGACTTTTTGTATAGCATGGATTGAAACTCTAGGGCAGTAGTTCTCAACAAGGTGGCAGAGGTCTCAGAATGACATAAATTGAATAATTAATTTAATATATTAACATTACCAGTTTCTGCTAAAAGAAAAGTTTGGAAAAAAGCAATTTTGTCATAATTCCATTGAATATTGTGTTGGACAATGGAGTCAAAAAGGTTGAGAATCACTGCTCTAAAGCAAATAATGTACATGCAATACTTCTGGGGTGTTTATCAGGAGTCAAGTCACTTTCCATTTATTCTAACTACTGTGAATGAAAAATAAAGAGATGTCATAGAGATCTCATTCCTGATTTCTCTTTCCTATAGGATGAAATTTGCTTTTGATGAGCATCAAGGTCCAATTTAATATTTCTCTCTATCACTTTACAATCAGATGAACAAAGAAAATCATTGTCAGCAAAGTGAGATGTTAATCACTGATGGTGAGAATATGTGGAGATGTCTTGGGCTAGTCCAACTCAAGTGCAGGGGTGTGCTGAGATTGTCCAAAGTTTATTACAGATTGTTTGTAAGTTTATTATTAGTAGATGATGAGGAAATGGTAGCATCTGTTTTATTGTTGCTTCAAATTAACCTTCAACTCTGGAAAAAAAACGGTTGGGTGACCTCTCTATTTTGAGAGATATTATTCATGCCTCCCTACATACACACTCACACGCATACGATCACTCTGCATAGTGAAATGTCAGAGACACAAAGGGCATACCAACACACACAAGACATCATGAGACCTTTTGAACACACAAGTTACAATAAATTATGGTGAGAAATTACAGTATGTGATGCATTTTAGTAACTAGTTACTAAACAAAAAATGAGAAATGTAGTAACTAACTTTTTACATTTTCTGAAGAGAATGAGAGTTGTGTTTTCCAACATGAGTGGTTGCTAGGTAGTTACTAGAGGTGTAACAGTTCAAATAACTCACGGTTCAGTTTTTATCGCGATTTTAGGGTCATGGTTTCGGTACGGTACGATATGTGCTGTGTTCAGGGACTACTGTAATTTAAAAATAAAATAAAGATAAGAACAAATACAATAGATCATTGATACAAATAAAATAGTTCTTTTCAGGTTTTTCGGGTATTTAACAGTAGTTTTCAGGTACAGAATTTGAAGTAATCAAATGTAAAACAACATTGCATATAATCTTCACTGTATAAATTAAATAAAGATTTATTATTAAAGTTACAAAAGCTATTCAGTCAAGAGTAGTAAGTGATTTCCTTGTCTTTTGTTGTTTAACATTAAAAACACAGACAGCAGGAATATTAGGCTGCTCTCACTGAGATACCTGTGCTTGCGTGCTATCAACACCTGGGGTGATGATGGCATAAATGACTGGTCAATTTAAATGTTAATTACATTTATATAGCGCTTTTCACGGCACTCAAAGCGCTTTAAATAGAATGGGGAATCTCCTCAACCACCACCAATGTGCAGCATCCACCTGGATGATACTGCGCCAGAACGCACACCACACACCAACTTATTAGTGGAGAGGAGACAGTGATGAAGCCAATCCGTTTATATGGGGATAATTGGGATGCCATTTTGATGGACAGAGGCCAATGGGCAAATTTGGCCAGGATGCTGGGGTTACACCCCTACTCTTTTTTCAAAGGAAATCCTGGGATTTTTAATGACCACAGAGAGTCAGGACCTCGGTTTAACGTCGCATCCATTGACAGAAACAGCCCAACTCTGTCTGTTTTACACTTTATTTTCAACAAACCGTATTATAGATGCGTATGCATCATTAGATTCGAGATGAACCGCGATGCAAGTGCATGCTAAACTGTGGGTGGAGAACGGTACGATTTTTCTACTGAGAACCGTTACACCCCTAGAAGTTACCAGGGTGTTCTGGGTGGTTACTAACTGGTCTTATGTAAAAAGAGGTTAAAAACAAGTCACAATGCAAGTATTTTTTATAGTCATTTTATAGTCTGGCAGACAAATACAAAACTCCTCTCTACAACAAATGCACGATTTGTGAAGGAATCATTCTTTTGAGACAGAATCGGTTCATCTAACTCTCAGAACAAGACTAAATGACGACTGAATCAAACTGAACTTCTCGAATTTAACTCACAAAGGTAAACAGCTCACTGCACAGGAAGCATTTTGGTGAAAAACAACTTTTATTTTGATCTGCTCCTCACACAATCCCATCGTAAGAATTTAAAAGACTTGTAATATAGCATGTGAGTCATATGGACCATGCTTTTGATACTTTCACCTTTCTCTGTGACCTTTTTGAAACTCGAAACCACCAGTCCCCATGTGAACTATTTGCATGGGAAAGAACAACCAGTAGAATGAAGAAAAAAAAAACATACAGGTTAGGAACAACATAAAAGGTGGGTAAATGATGAAAGAATTTTCATTTTTGCATGAACTATTTCTTTAAATATGATAGCGTATGGAGGAACGGTCCTGGAGCAAAACCGGTGGGCAAATGCACCATCAGCAGTTGTGCAAGTCAAATAAGGAAGGGAGGAAGAGAGAGAGAAAGAGAGAGAGAGAAAGAGACCCCTAAGTGCTTTCTCTCGCTGGCACAGAACAATGATTCACGCCATTGCCTGCTGTATCCCACAAATGAGGCATTACGTACAGCGGTTACTGCAGGAAATGCGTCCTCTCTGTTCCTCTCAACACTCATTTCATTCCCATCCTTCTGTTTTCCTCTATTCATCCTCCACTTCACATTGTATCAGAGCAGGCGGAAGGTCTCCCGCCACGATGGGCTGCAAAATAACAACTGTCACCTTCAGCACAATTCATTAAAGCAATTTAACGTTGCCGCCTTCCAACGTAATTTTTATAATTGAAATTTAATTCTCCTACGATATTATTTTTTGGAAGGAGGGGGTTAATTGACATTTGTGGTAATTAATTGCCAGGCAGAGAGATGTTTATGTGGAGAAGTTAAAAAAAAAAATGGCACGGAGAGCAAAAGAGAGGGGCGACGTGCTGAGACGGTCTCATCATCACAGCCGTCCCTCCTGCGGATTAAAGGAAAGGAGAAGGATGGAGGGATGGAAGGAGCGACTTCACCTCGCAGTCGGGGATTTAATTGTGCAAGGATTCCATTACCTCGGCACAAATGTCACGTTTGCTTCTGATCAGGGGCTTCTGATCAACCATTGAGTAGAAGAAAACAAACCCAGCCCAGATAAAAAAAAATATATATATATATTTTGAGAAAGTTTGGGGTTTCAGGATGACTGTTCTCGTAGACAAGACATAGGAGATCTCTTTAATGTGTCAGGATTTTTTTCTTTCTTCAAATTCTTCCAAAACTAAACACTTACAGTATGTCAACAAATGTTTTATTTGTTCCCTTTTTTTTCCCAAGGGCATTTTATGAGAAACTTCTGAGACAAAGTTGAGATTTAATTGAAGTGCATGTGAAAAAAACACGATGCAACAAATCATGTCTTCTGAGATATGAAAGAGTGATTAAAAAAAATCATCCGGGTGTAGTGAAATATGTACATCGTTATCACTCCAATGCAAAGAAAAAAGAAAAAAGATGCAGCACAGCAGATAATATTCAATCATGTGGTTTCAATGAAGAAAACTTTAGAGAACATACCACAGTCACTTGTATGGATGAGATTTACATTCCATTGTTCCAATCAGAATTCAGTAAAGGGAACACAGGGGTGGAACCATTGGATACGGTGCAGCCAACTCAATCTGAAATACAAAATGAGTAAAAGACAAGAGAGAGACACAAGTGCATATTAAGGTCAGCAAAATTACACACAGGAATTGATACCATTCTCTAAAGGTGGGGGAAGTCCCTTAAATTCACTCAACCCACATAAACCTGGATGATGACTCAAATGAGAAAGGAAAAAGGCAAAACGTGATGAAATCCGACCACAAATGCTTAATTTGGTGACAAATTAATTCCAGAACTGACCTAAATGCATCTTAACGCATTTTCAGATGTTCAACGGCAAGCATTTCTGACACTTGTGATATTTATACAGAACATCTGATTATCAGCTCAAATCTGCAGTGCTGTTCTGATGAATGGTAGTGACTCGAGGGACGACTCATCTAAGAAAATGCTGCGGCCACACACTACATGACAGAATTCTCTGGAACATTTTGTCAGATCCCGTAAGTCGGTGACACGTGGCTTAGACCAATCAGCATCAGTGGAGGTGATTTGCATAGTAAAACGCTTATTGCAGAGGTCAGCAGTTACTCAAGTGTGTTCTTAGTAAGAGCGACGGGGAGACAAAAAGAGAGAGTGACAGAAAAAGGAGGGGGTAAAAGAATGTGAGATGGTGAAAAAAGAGAGAGAACAGAAAGTGACGAAAACGGAGAGGAGTGTTTGTCCTCCGTTAACCCGGCGCAGGTCTGCTTGGAGTCATTTTATTAGTGCGATGGCAAATTGCTTGGCTATTGATGCCATGCTATTCAACAGAAGGCTAGGCGATACATTTAATATTTACGATGTATTTGAAAGTATTTTGATGGCAATATAAAATTAACCAACATTGTGAACATTGCAATGATTTTAATGCACTTTTTATTTGCCTATTAATTTTCCAAAAGACTACAGCACACCGGTTACTCTTGTCACAATGAGAGAGCCAAGACAGAGATATCTTAATAGTGCTTAAACATGACTAGCAAATGCAAATTGAATTGGGAAATTTGTGTGAATAAAACAAACATATTTCTTGTTTTAAACATTTATTAATATTGCTGTTTATTATTTTTTTGTACTTTCGGTTTGCAGTTTTATATTGGTGCAGGAATAAAAATAATAAAATACTGATTATTTAGTGAAAAACCGCATGCCTTGATGTCTTACTACATTTTACTATTTTTATTTCAAATATTTTGAATCAATTTAGCAACAATGTAAAAAAATAAAGACTTTGAGACTTTTTTGTATATTTCTCTCTCTCTCTATACACATATACACACACACACACACACACACACACACACACATAAAAAAAACCCACATCAGAACACTAAGATTTGAATAATTAAAAAAAAAAAAAAAAAAAAACTGGTACATACAAACTCAGGCCCATCCCTACCTAGAGGCCAAATATTCACAGTCTGCCCCCAACAGACCCAATAAAAATCAACTCTTGCATTACAGCTCATCTCCATGTAATTCCTCTGCATGGAATTCAGCAAGCTCTAACCCCCTTAGTTGGCCGAATTCCTCTGTTCCGTGTCGGGCGCTGAGCAGCTTCAGATAAGAGCCGCTCTGATTAGCCGCCCGCGTTCTTGTCATTGCTGCAGAAAATACACGATCCCAAAAGACCCCTCGCTGGTATTTATGACTCTCACATCACTGAACTCCAAAAATAGGGAGTTTAAAATGAGCAATAGGACATAGCTACAGGTATAGAGAGAGAGAAAAGGAGGGAGGAGTACTGTAGTATTTGAAGAAAAGCTAGAGCACATGAAAGTGAAAGAGAGGTGGAAACTACTCCAGGATAAAGATGGATCATCCAAACTTGGATGAGGAAGTGACAAAAAAAAAAAAAAAAAAATCAGCCACATTTATATAAACCTTTAAATAAAAATTGACATCTTTACCAACAGGAAGTAGAATTAAACAAACATGATCTCTTTGGCAGGATAAAAAAAAAAAACTAAAGACGTCCGTATGAATACATAACTATGGAAGCTTGTTTCTGCCACTGAATAATAAATAAATAAAAAAATAAAAAAAACTTTATCTCCTTTATCTCCTCTATCTACTTTATTTCTCACAATTCTGACTTCATATCTCGCAATTCTGAGAAAAAAAGTCACAATTCTGACTTAATATAACGCAACTGTGAGAAAAAAAGTCATAATTGTGACTTTTTCTCAGAATTGCGAGATATGAAGTCAGAATTGTGAGAAATAAAGTCGCAATTCTGAGAAATAAAGTCGCAATTGCGAGATATAAAGTCGCAATTGCGAGATATAAAGTCGCAATTCTGAGAAATAAAGTCGCAATTGGGAGATATAGAGTCAGAATTGCATGATATAAAGTCGCAATTGCGTGTTATAAAGTCAGAATTGTGAGATATAAACTATTCTGAGGTAAAAAAAAAAAAAAAAAAAAAGTTGTCTTTTTTTCCTTAGAATTGGACTTTATATCTCACAATTCTGAGAAAAGATGTCAGAATTGCGAGATATAAACTCGCAATTATGTGTTATAAAGTCAGAATTGCGTGATATAAAGTCGCAATTGCGAGAAAAAAAGTCAGAATTCTCACTTTATAACACACAATAGGCCTATGTCACACTTCCTGCTTCCGGAACACGGAGTAGGGATTCAGAACTTCCGGTCAACAGTATTTCTCAATAAGGATTTAGATTATCAGCCATAATGTCTAAACCATCCGAGGTAGACTGACCACGAGCCATGAGGTTGTGAAACGAAGGTTTTTGCTCCTGTAAAGCTATAAGTTTGTATGAAATCAACCTTGTTTTAAGGAAAACATGTTTTATCCGCGATCTTATGAAAAAAAAACTACACTACCCACAATCCTAAGCATAGCAGCAACGTCTGCTGATTGGTCCAACTCGCTGTTACCATAGAAACGTTTAACTTACTGGCGAACGGCCCGCCGCTGTTGTTGTAGTGCACCGGGTTGCTCTGCGTCAGGACGTAGACAGCCATAACTCAGCTTTCACGCTTTTCCACTTGAGAGTTTTCATTTACCATCCGAACCACATCGTCATATGTGACTTCAGGCAGGTTGCGGAGAGATTTGGTCCAGCAGTATCTATCGGACTCCGCCATTGTAAAAAGCTAACCGGAAGAGCCGTATCCCTACTAAAAGACGTACTTCCGGTCTTCAATTTTTTCGTGACATAGGCCTATTGCGACTATTTCACGCAATTCTGACTTTATAAAATTGCGACTTTATTTCACGCAATTCTGATCTTTATATCTCAGAATTGCGAGATGTAAACTCGCAATTGTGAGATAAAAAGTCGCAATTATCTTTTAAAATGTTTGTGGCGGAAACAAGCTTCCATACATAACTGTCAAAAAGACAGAGTAAAAAATGTAGCTAGATTAGTCAGACGCACTAATTGTCTACTTAATTCTTAAATGACAAGGCAACCAGTGTATATCCACATACATTTTATAGTTCATAAGTATGCATTGCATACAGTAAGTATTCATACCCTTTTCTGGGACACTTGAAAGTTAGCTCACAGGAGCATTCCAAATTCACATACAGAGGTAACTACACTTCAAGTGGAGTTAACCTTTGCAAATTCAACTGAATGGGTATAATTCGGAAAGGCGCACATCTCAATAAGAGGTCTAACAGCTGAAAATGCATATCAAAGCAAAAACCAAGCCATGCGGTCAAAAGAACTGCCTATAGAGCTCAGAGACAGGATTGTATCAAGACACATATCTGGGGATGACTACAAAATAAATTATGTTGTATTGAAGGTTCACAGAAGCATGTAGCCTCCATTATCCTTAAATGGATGAAGTTTGGAACAACCAGGGCTCTTCCTAGAGCTGACCTCCTGGCCAAACTGAGCAATTGATGGAGAAGGGCCTTGGTTAGAGTGCGGACCAAGAAGCTGATGGTCACTCTACTTAAGCTCCATGATCATTTATGAAGATGCGAGAAATTTACAGGACACTTCACCGATCTCAGCTTTATGACAGAGTGGCCAGACTAAAGCCTCTCCTCAGTGAAGACACATGAAAACCCCCTTGGAATTAGCAAAAAAAAAAAAAAAAACACCTAAAGGACTCTCTCAGAATGTGACAAAAACAAGATTCTCTGGCCTGGCGAACCTCAGTTACAAGCATCATGTAAGGAGAAAACCAGGCAATGCTCATCACCTGCACGATACTGTACCATCCCAACAGTAAAATGTGGTGGTAGCAGCATCATGCTGTGGGGGTGTTTTTCAGAGGCAGGGACTGGCAACCTGTTGGAGTAGAAGGAAAGCTCAACGATACAAAATATAGAGTTAGCCTTAATAAAAAACCTAGTCCAGAGCATTCAGAACCTCAGACTGGGCAGGCCCTCTAACAGGACAATGACCCTAGGCACACAGCTAAGACAATGCAAGAGCGGTTTATGGGCAACTTTGTGAATGTCCTTGAATGGCCCAGCCAGAGGCTTGAACCCAATCGATCAACTCTGGAGTAACCTGAAAATGGCTGTTCAGTGTCCACCGATGGTCCCCATCCAACCTGACAGTGCTTGAGAGGATCTGAGGAGAAGGATGGCAGAAAAATCGCTAAAAGCAGATGTGGAAAGCTTGTCACATCATACCCAAAAAGGCTGTAAAGGTGCTTTAACTATACATAAGTATTTAAACTCTTAACTCAGTGTTATGCACTTATTTCAGTTTTTCTTTTCTAATAAATTTGCAAAGTTGTCACAGATGGATTGATTTTTAAATTTGTCATTATGGACCCTTTGTTGCATATGCTAAGTTATAAATCTGGGCTTGGCTTTGTCATGATGAGGAATGGCCTGTAGATTGATGTGAAAACATGCATGTTCAATGTATGAATGATCAACCTCAAAGCAATAACATCTCTAGGCACGCAAGAACTCACAAAGGTTTGACTCAGCTACTTCATTTTGGTGGCATACCAGCTGCTCAATACAACACCCCTCGGCATCTCCAACATGTGGTTTTAATCCACACGTTTCACACAAATTGCCAACACTGTCAGTCTCAGACAGAAACCAGTTACCAGCCACTTTAGAGTAGTTTGATAATTGCCAGTTATTTGTGTGTCAAATTTCCCACAACTGCGAAAAGACCAGAGAAAAGTCACATTGTGTGTGATAAAATGTACTACACTCATGATATTGTTTCTGCTTTATATCAAATATGCTGTCTACCCATCAATTACAATGAGATGCATAATCTAAAATAAAAGAGAAAAAAATTAGAGCAATTTAACCTGCTACCAAATATTTTACATGACACGATTACAAAAAAAACTCTTTAAATGTGAAGCATATCACTTAGCAACATACTGCATAAATGACTGTTTTCACACAGATCTCCTAAAACACTCCTCCACGGCTGCCATTGGTCAGTCAAACAGATAGCTATGCCCCAAACTAACACCATTGACTGAGTCACTGTTGCTATGCCAGGCTGACCAGGATTCTCCAACAAATAAAGCAACGTTTGGAAAGCACCACGGAGTCACAGTTTTTAAACTTCAAAGAATGTATTCTAGAAATTGCTTACTTACAAACATCTCTGCATATTAAGCTTGCAAAAACGTAATTATTTAATCTTAGAATGCAATCTGATATGCTATGTTCTGAGCCTTTGCATGCTTATGTGTAATATTGCTTTTACACAACAGTACAATAAAAAAGAAGTTAATAGACCGTAGTCAGGTTAGGCGCTAAATTAAATTGAATGCAGATGAAAACGAGGCTGTTAGGGATAGATCGCGTAATCTTTGGAGTTTTCGTCTACTGAATTTTTTTTTTTCAGAAAGAAGTTAACAGCTGAACAATCAGAATTGCTGTACAATGGACAGTACAGTCCTGTCCAGTCCAGTCCAGCACTGTATTCTATCCCTCTCATCCTTGTTTTCTCAAGGAGAAATTTTTTAAAGGTACTAACCTGTCCCAGACTATAGGTCTATACAATGAAATAGTTCCAAACAAAGCTACAGCAGAATTATCCAGCAAACATTCAGTAGTTGAGTTTTGTTACTGAATGAATCCATGTTGAATGAATGATTCAATGACTCGCTCATGAAGACAGTCACATGTTTTGTTTGCTGAATGAATCAGTGACTGTATCCGAAAGCTTAGGCAGTTGATTTGTTGCCTCGCTGCCCTACAGGCAATGACTTTGCAGGCAGCGTTCGCACATGAAGGTACCTCATGAAACTGATTTCAGACAGACTTCTGAGCAGACTTCTTAAGCACTTTTTATTTTACAATATCTCTTTACATAAAAAAAAAAAAAAAAAAAAATTCTACTTATAATTTCCTAGAATTTTGTTATTTTATAACCCAACTAATTACTCATCCGGGATTTCCAATAAGTTGCACGTAAGGGGAAAAAAGTAGCATGATTCTTTCTGCCAGTCAGGCTGCAGCAGAGAAGCTGTATACAGTGTTGCAAGAATCGCCGAAAATTCTGTGAAATGAACACAGCCCCTTAAGTTAAGGAAAAGGTAGTGGGTGGGCTTACATTTCCATGACACGCTGGACAACAACGGGACAGTTGGGTTTAGGAAAAGAAGAACGGGACGACGGTTGGGTTTAGGAAAAGAAGAACGGGACGTTTGGGTTTAGTAAAAGAACAACGGGACGGTTGGGTTTAGGAAAAAAAGAACGGGATGGTTGGGTTTAGGAAACTTGACACGTGGGACACGATCCCCGGTCTCCTGGGTGAAAGTTCTGTGTTGTTTGACCCATCCACCACCCCAACCAACTGGATTTTCTGCCTTTCATACTACTCGCTACCGTAGTCGCTCTTTTAACACTACGGAATCGTGCTGACCATCATGAAAAAAACAAACAAACAGATAAACGTGTCCGTGTACACGAATAAAAAGATTCAATTACATGACCATTTCACGAACTGCCGTGAGACTGGGCTGGTCTGTCAGGGTGGGGGGTGTGGCATCACGATGATTGGTCAGCCATTGGCACAACCCTAACTACAATATAAATTTCTCACTAAAAATTACATCAAAAGTGGAAAATGTTGGTCAAGAACATACATTTACACACAAACTGACCACCAACTGCAACTTTCAGACGGCATTTTTTAGCGTAGCTGTCACAGAATTTAACACAATGAATTGTGGGATATCAAAGACAGCAAAGCATCCTCCGAAGGCAGAATTTTTAAGCTTTTGGACACAGCCAGTGTTTTTGAACAAATCAATAAATCACCCAAAGACAAGTCACTTGTTGCCACCTACTGTTGTGATGATGGAACTTACAGAAAACATAACTAAGCAAAACATTTTCAAATCAGGAATAATATCTGAAAATAGAGATGCACTGATTGCAAATTTCTTGGCCGATTCTGTACACCATTGTCTGTAACGATATTAAAAAAATGTTCGATATAGACCTTATGCGCCAGAGAAACAATCTTTAGAATATTGTCTTTTAACTTCCGTTTTTGCTGTCGCTCTGTATATTTCTATGGCATTGCTGTCCAGGAGTAATTAGCTTTTGAAGTGGATTTACTTAATGTAAAGTTAACGAAAGTTATCATGAGGACTGTAATGTTTAAAGCAGATGTCTTAACAAATGTCAGTCGACCAGGAAGATTTTAAAACGAGCCGTTCATTCATAAATACGCAAGATCACTGTGAAAATACAGGCCGAAAGACAAAAGGCAACGAGTGCAGCGCTGAAAAGGGGCGGGGCTACATAAGGTCTATAGCGCTCGATATTTTCATTAAAATGCGCGCGCATCTCTGGCGCAACCACCACAACTTTGCCCAACATCAAATGGCAAACGTGATGAAAGCGGAACGAAACTGAGCAACTCATTGTTTTGTGCTTCACGGACCGTTTATCAGTTTGGACTATCAATGTCGGTGCAGCACGAGCCGATCTTGATCAAGCGACACTGTTTCTACACACTGCTGGAGATCCAATCTGAGCATTTGAATTCGCCACTGAAGTAATAACATAGCTGTGAGATCCAGTGATAAGCATTCAAATTTTTCCGTTATTAACGGATCAAACAGCGCTGACGTGGAAAACAGGAGAAACATTGTGCCATGAATGAACTAGTTATAGGCTTTAAAGGAACACGCCGACTTTTTGGGACTTTAGCTTATTCACCGTATCCCCAGAGTTAAATAACTCCATACATACCCTTTTCATATCCGTGCGTGCCGTAACTCTGTGTGACGCACCCACCGCTAGCCTAGCTTAGCACAAAGACTGGAGGTAAATGGCTCCAGCTAGCATACTGCTCCCAATAAGTGACAAAATAACACCAACATTTTCCTATTTACATGTTGTGATTTGTAATAGTCACAGCATGTACAAATAACAAGGTCACATGTGAGACAGCCATCTTCTAACCTTATACATACTGGGAACTATATTCTCAGAAGGCGAAGCACTGCTACTTGGGCGGAGTGACATCTTTTTCCAGCACTTCAAAACTAAAATATTATTATATTTAAATGTTATTTTTAATGTGATGAACAAAACATTATTTGTTCATCCTTCAAAGATTACCCCCATTTATAAAACTAAAAGTTTTAAGATGTAGGAAAACTTATTTAAAAATATTTTTTTTCTTCTTTTTTTAAATCAAGGAAATTTCTCAGGCATTTCTTTCTTTTTGCTTTATCGAAAACGTATCGAACCGAACCATGAATGTTGTGAACCATTACACCCCTACTTATTACAGATGTTTTTGAAAGTTAAATTCAAACTTTTCTACTGCTAAAAAAAAAGAAAAAAAAAAGGTTATAAAAAAGTCAATAATTATCAATACCAAACAATTTTGGTACTTGCGACTCACAAGCTGCTTGAGACTGAGAGGCGCGCGCACAGTGCGCTTTTGATCTGAGCAACAAACCTGCAGGAATGAGTAAAATTATGTGCAATGCAAGCACTTTTTACCGGAGTGAATGAGATGAGTGAGTGAGAGGAGGCGGGTGTGTGTCACTTCACCATCTGAGAGAAGAGAGCAAGAACCGCAGCTGACGTTAGCTGACGTAGCAAAGCATCCTCCGAAGGCAGAATTTTTAAGCTTTTGGACACAGCCAGTGTTTTTGAACAAATCAATAAATCACCCAAAGACAAGTCACTTGTTGCCACCTACTGTTGTGATGATGGAACTTACAGAAAACATAACTAAGCAAAACATTTTCAAATCAGGAATAATATCTGAAAATAGAGATGCACTGATTGCAAATTTCTTGGCCGATTCTGTACACCATTATCTGTAACGATATTAAAAAAATGTTCGATATAGACCTTATGCGCCAGAGAAACAATCTTTAGAATATTGTCTTTTAACTTCCGTTTTTGCTGTCGCTCTGTATATTTCTATGGCATTGCTGTCCAGGAGTAATTAGCTTTTGAAGTGGATTTACTTAATGTAAAGTTAACGAAAGTTATCATGAGGACTGTAATGTTTAAAGCAGATGTCTTAACAAATGTCAGTCGACCAGGAAGATTTTAAAATGAGCCGTTCATTCATAAATACGCAAGATCACTGTGAAAATACAGGCCGAAAGACAAAAGGCAACGAGTGCAGCGCTGAAAAGGGGCGGGGCTACATAAGGTCTATAGCGCTCGATATTTTCATTAAAATGCGCGCGCATCTCTGGCGCAACCACCACAACTTTGCCCAACATCAAATGGCAAACGTGATGAAAGCAGAACGAAACTGAGCAACTCATTGTTTTGTGCTTCACGGACCGTTTATCAGTTTGGACTATCAATGTCGGTGCAGCACGAGCCGATCTTGATCAAGCGACACTGTTTCTACACACTGCTGGAGATCCAATCTGAGCATTTGAATTCGCCACTGAAGTAATAACATAGCTGTGAGATCCAGTGATAAGCATTCAAATTTCTCCGTTATTAACGGATCAAACAGCGCTGACGTGGAAAACAGGAGAAACATTGTGCCATGAATGAACTAGTTATAGGCTTTAAAGGAACACGCCGACTTTTTGGGACTTTAGCTTATTCACCGTATCCCCAGAGTTAAATAACTCCATACATACCCTTTTCATATCCGTGCGTGCCGTAACTCTGTGTGACGCACCCACCGCTAGCCTAGCTTAGCACAAAGACTGGAGGTAAATGGCTCCAGCTAGCATACTGCTCCCAATAAGTGACAAAATAACACCAACATTTTCCTATTTACATGTTGTGATTTGTAATAGTCACAGCATGTACAAATAACAAGGTCACATGTGAGACAGCCATCTTCTAACCTTATACATACTGGGAACTATATTCTCAGAAGGCGAAGCACTGCTACTTGGGCGGAGTGACATCTTTTTCCAGCACTTCAAAACTAAAATATTATTATATTTAAATGTTATTTTTAATGTGATGAACAAAACATTATTTGTTCATCCTTCAAAGATTACCCCCATTTATAAAACTAAAAGTTTTAAGATGTAGGAAAACTTATTTAAAAATATTTTTTTTCTTCTTTTTTTAAATCAAGGAAATTTCTCAGGCATTTCTTTCTTTTTGCTTTATCGAAAACGTATCGAACCGAACCATGAATGTTGTGAACCATTACACCCCTACTTATTACAGATGTTTTTGAAAGTTAAATTCAAACTTTTCTACTGCTAAAAAAAAAGAAAAAAAAAAGGTTATAAAAAAGTCAATAATTATCAATACCAAACAATTTTGGTACTTGCGACTCACAAGCTGCTTGAGACTGAGAGGCGCGCGCACAGTGCGCTTTTGATCTGAGCAACAAACCTGCAGGAATGAGTAAAATTATGTGCAATGCAAGCACTTTTTACCGGAGTGAATGAGATGAGTGAGTGAGAGGAGGCGGGTGTGTGTCACTTCACCATCTGAGAGAAGAGAGCAAGAACCGCAGCTGACGTTAGCTGACGTAGCAAAGCATCCTCCGAAGGCAGAATTTTTAAGCTTTTGGACACAGCCAGTGTTTTTGAACAAATCAATAAATCACCCAAAGACAAGTCACTTGTTGCCACCTACTGTTGTGATGATGGAACTTACAGAAAACATAACTAAGCAAAACATTTTCAAATCAGGAATAATATCTGAAAATAGAGATGCACTGATTGCAAATTTCTTGGCCGATTCTGTACACCATTATCTGTAACGATATTAAAAAAATGTTCGATATAGACCTTATGCGCCAGAGAAACAATCTTTAGAATATTGTCTTTTAACTTCCGTTTTTGCTGTCGCTCTGTATATTTCTATGGCATTGCTGTCCAGGAGTAATTAGCTTTTGAAGTGGATTTACTTAATGTAAAGTTAACGAAAGTTATCATGAGGACTGTAATGTTTAAAGCAGATGTCTTAACAAATGTCAGTCGACCAGGAAGATTTTAAAATGAGCCGTTCATTCATAAATACGCAAGATCACTGTGAAAATACAGGCCGAAAGACAAAAGGCAACGAGTGCAGCGCTGAAAAGGGGCGGGGCTACATAAGGTCTATAGCGCTCGATATTTTCATTAAAATGCGCGCGCATCTCTGGCGCAACCACCACAACTTTGCCCAACATCAAATGGCAAACGTGATGAAAGCAGAACGAAACTGAGCAACTCATTGTTTTGTGCTTCACGGACCGTTTATCAGTTTGGACTATCAATGTCGGTGCAGCACGAGCCGATCTTGATCAAGCGACACTGTTTCTACACACTGCTGGAGATCCAATCTGAGCATTTGAATTCGCCACTGAAGTAATAACATAGCTGTGAGATCCAGTGATAAGCATTCAAATTTCTCCGTTATTAACGGATCAAACAACGCTGACGTGGAAAACAGGAGAAACATTGTGCCATGAATGAACTAGTTATAGGCTTTAAAGGAACACGCCGACTTTTTGGGACTTTAGCTTATTCACCGTATCCCCAGAGTTAAATAACTCCATACATACCCTTTTCATATCCGTGCGTGCCGTAACTCTGTGTGACGCACCCACCGCTAGCCTAGCTTAGCACAAAGACTGGAGGTAAATGGCTCCAGCTAGCATACTGCTCCCAATAAGTGACAAAATAACACCAACATTTTCCTATTTACATGTTGTGATTTGTAATAGTCACAGCATGTACAAATAACAAGGTCACATGTGAGACAGCCATCTTCTAACCTTATACATACTGGGAACTATATTCTCAGAAGGCGAAGCACTGCTACTTGGGCGGAGTGACATCTTTTTCCAGCACTTCAAAACTAAAATATTATTATATTTAAATGTTATTTTTAATGTGATGAACAAAACATTATTTGTTCATCCTTCAAAGATTACCCCCATTTATAAAACTAAAAGTTTTAAGATGTAGGAAAACTTATTTAAAAAAAATTTTTTTCTTCTTTTTTTAAATCAAGGAAATTTCTCAGGCATTTCTTTCTTTTTGCTTTATCGAAAACGTATCGAACCGAACCATGAATGTTGTGAACCATTACACCCCTACTTATTACAGATGTTTTTGAAAGTTAAATTAAAACTTTTCTACTGCAAAAAAAAAAAGAAAAAAAAGTTATAAAAAAAGTCAATAATTATCAATACCAAACGATTTTGGTACTTGCGACTCACAAGCTGCTTGAGACTGAGAGGCGCGCGCACAGTGCGCTTTTGATCTGAGCAACAAACCTGCAGGAATGAGTAAAATTATGTGCAATGCAAGCACTTTTTACCGGAGTGAATGAGATGAGTGAGTGAGAGGAGGCGGGTGTGTGTCACTTCACCATCTGAGAGAAGAGAGCAAGAACCGCAGCTGACGTTATTGCCCGTGCAAAATTTGGCCCAGATGCAGTTGACATGATTGCGAACAAGTCCAAAATTGATTTTATGGCCTGTCAGATATAGGCTACTTTTTCTAATACTCATGTCAAAAATGAATAATAAATCAATAAACTGAAATCACTTTTTCTGGGGTTTTCTAAGCAATAGATCAAAATCTATTTTCTTCTAAATTTAAAAGGTTTTCTATCAAATGAGACCATGTACTTGATGACACTTTTTTGTAGAGCTATAAGCCATTACTTTCAAGTATGCCAATTAGACATGAAATCATTAAAAATGCCTTCAGGGTGTAAGGAGTCAACAGAAAGCTTACACATTATATAAAACTTGAATGATTGGAATCTGTATCTGTATCGGCCGATCATATGATAAGAAATCGGCAATCTGTATCGGCTGCAAAAATCCTGATCTGAACATCCCTAATCTTTTCTCCTTATAAAGTCTCTGGCCATATATATACAGTGAAAAATGGTTCTTGATAAAAAAGACCCAAGAACCTCAGGTGCTGCAAAGAACCACCGAAGAACATTTATTGGTGGTGCTGGTGGTTTTTCAAAAATCTGCAAACTTAATTATTACACATCACTGTGTAAACATCAGCCATAACTTAGCAACCACACAGCAATGCTCTTGCAGCCAACCACAAAAACTAGCATTGTGGTAACAAGTTTTGCACAGACACACTAAAATCCAATTATAAGTTTTCCACACACAGTAAATACTCTTTATAGTGTGTTTTTATAGTTTTACTGCATTATCATACAGTTGTATGCGTGTTTCATCTACTATTGCACTACACAGCACTGAACAATTACCACCATGATTGTGCAGCGATAAAGAAGTGTGAATCCTGAATCTGGACCTCATCCTCAAGACAATGACCTACCAAAGACAGGACAATTTAAGGGAGTGGTCTGCCTGAGGCGGTCTCCGTTTTGACCCGGTAGGACGGGAAGAGCCGGAGGAGATCGAGATGATTTAAAGCTCTTCTCCAAGACGTGCTGACAAGGTTAGAGGGTCAACACAGACATTAACAGGTCAGTGTGTGGCCCACTTGGGGACAATTACTCCTGGCCGCGGCTAAGTGGACACTTGATTGAACACGACAGTGCTGGGAATGCGCCATCCCTATAGATAACAATTCTAAGGACCATTTAGGATAAAAAGCCCTTGTGATACGCGCCTTTACGGCTCAAATTCATCTTTCTTTGCGCTTTTAAAAAAGAATGCTGGCAGTGTGATCGAGGGGTTATTCTCTGGGCAGAAGGAAGAGAAACATTAGAGAGAGCTTGCATCCTTTGATGCTTTCAGAGAGATCACACAAGAGCAAATACAAGGTGAGGGGGTTGCTCGAGGAATCCATGAGATGGTTTATCTCAGTTTAGAAGATTGTTTCCCTTATCACGCTGAGCCTGTTAATATGTTTTGATTGTTTTGTTTGGGTTTATAGTCGATAACAAGCTGCGATATAATTAAATTCCAAAGGAGAATCCACAGCATTTAAATTTTGATAATTGAGGTTATATGCACATCCAATTATTGCTGTTATTTGTAAGGTGCTAAAACAATCAATTTTACTGCCTGTAAAAAAAATAATAAAAAAAACTCTTTGGCTTGATTTTACACACTGGCATCTTACAGTACAGAGGAGTGATTGCAAAATCGAATGCAAACGGACAGATTCAAACC
Source organism: Abramis brama (assembly GCF_963993115.1). Lineage (NCBI taxonomy): Eukaryota > Metazoa > Chordata > Actinopteri > Cypriniformes > Leuciscidae > Abramis > Abramis brama. The sequence goes on along the minus strand of NC_139973.1, from coordinate 9,037,066 downwards.
GCTCTCCAATTTGCCGCTTGTTTAGAAAAGCCCAAACTGGACCACAATCTAGACAGCCAACTTTATTATACTAAAATTTCTCTTTTTCTAACTGAATATTAATGCAACACACCAACAAATATCTCTCCACAGACATGCTCTCTTTCTTTTTTGAGAAAGCAGACTTTCAATAAACTGTTAAAACTAGATTACTAAACTGGCTCCCTTTCAATTCATTAGTTGGAATTTTAAATAAAATTAGTCACACTCTACATGAAGTTCAACTGAAACTTGTTTGAAATAAAGAGGAATTTACTGAATTGTAATGGAAAGAAAATCAACACATGTAATGCATTCTTGAAAATGAAGTGTTCTTCCATCCTGGTCCAAGTCCAACTATTTATTGAATATGATGTGATGTATAAACTAAATACAAATCCATCTATTTCAACATTCAAATTCTGCAGTTCAAACCTTTGTATTCAAGGGATTTGTGCAACCGAAAATGTTCTGTTTGTAAAACTATAACGTTACAAAATGTAACAGGCTGCCAATGGGGTAAAAATTGTGATATGCAGTGTGAGCGTTTGTTTAGTAAAAAGCATGAGAAATGAAAACAAGGTCTTTGGGTTGTTGTAAGCTGAGCTTGTATTGCGAGGGAATCGGGGCTATGGATTGTTGGATTGTTTACTTAAGTCTTGGCAGCAGAAAATCATCTCCACATTGTCCTGCTCCTGCTGTCGGCTCGGGCAGCATCGATTGCAGCTGTAGCACGTTAGGGAGATGCAGAGGACACAGTTCACTTAAGCCCGGACGCACGCTGTACAAGTTTTGACAAATTTTGAGAATGATAAGAGATTCCTGTAACACTTCTTTTTTGTATATTTTCCAGGCAAAGCATTGCCAATATCAGCATTGTACCATTTCAATTTAGTTTGTCAATAAGGATGTCAAAACATGACATGACTGATGTGAAGTAAAACAACCAAACAACACTGTTAATCGTGACCAAATTCAACAAAGACGTATATCGCACTGACCGGCATAAAAGCCGTAGCCTTTACCCAAGATTTCACTGGGAACATTTCGCACAATGGCAGAAAATAAGAGGTTGGGTTGGAAGGTGAAAGTGAGAAAAGGATAGACAAAGCGGAAAGAAAAGGAGAGATAAATAAATAGGTATCGAAAGGGGATGCCGATGGAGTGAAAAGAGAGAGAAAACACCATGGCATTGTCTTCCACACCTCCTAAAAATAGAATTTTGTTCAAAAAGACTATAGAGCGAGAGAGGTGAAAAAAAAAAATCACTTATCCAAGTGCTCGCTGGACTATCCCATTACCACGAGAGCCCAACTACAGACATTTCGCTTTACCACAGCTCAAGCAAAGCCGAGACACTTGGAAGTGATGTACTTGCAAGGAAGCGAGCTGAGGAAGCAAGCGTCTCTTTTTACCTCTCTCTCCTCCGCCCTCATTAACTGGGCTCCTTTCCAATTCATTTAGGAAGCCCCGAGAGCCTGCCTTCCCCTGGAATTTACCGAAATGACACAACATTAGCAGATTTGCATATGCAAAACGGGTCAAGCAACAGGCACTCGCTGCTCAATTGACCTATTGCTTGTTGTGGCAAGCCGAGTTATTCCCGCGGAACAATTCTGTAACCAAGTGGGCGTCATGCGAGTGCCATCTGGGTAACACTTATTTAAGGCTGGCAGAAGTCCCGTGGCAGCCCGCCTGGCGAGGAGGAGGAAAAGGGGAATAAATTGCATCATTTACTTGACATCCATTTGCCGTCGTGCCCGTTTAAAACCCATGACTAAATAATTTGGTTATTCGACTGCCAGTTACCACTGTCATCCAAATGGTGCGGTGCACGCGACAAACAGCAAGACTGTCAAACGCACTGATAAAGGACAGGCCTGTGATGTTTAACCACACCAAAATGCAGAAGCATATTTACATCTGGCAATCTATTTTTACAAAAGACTTTTTTAAGGATGGTACTTTCTATGTTACTGAATTATGACAACAAAAACATTTTTATCCAAGCAAGCGGTTCTGAAATTGCAGAATAAAGGAGAACCATCTAAACTTAAGGAGAATAGTAATTCTCAATAATGATAACTTCAGATGTCATATCTTTTATGCTTAGGAATTCATTTGTATGAAATTGAATTGAATTGAAATTTAATGTTTGTATTATTTTGTGAAGCGACCCTGGGTTCTTGAAAGGCACTATAAAAAATAAACATTATTATTATTTATTATTATTATTTGGTTGTATTTGGAATTGATTGTAGAAGCTGTACTCCATTTTTACTGCTAGATCTGCTGACTTTTTTAGAGCAAATGCAAAACGGTGACACATAGACCAAAATGGGTTATTATTGGCTGATTGGGGTGATCAATTGCCCATATAATGCAAATATATGTAATAATTCTCAAAAAAAAAAAAAATCGTTCAATGCTGATGATCTCAAAATATATAAATATGGGCTGATATATCAGTAGAAAAAAGAAATGTGTGGGAAAAAAAAGGCCATTTAAGTAGCATTAAAATCCATTTTAAATGAAAAAGAGCTTGTGTAACAAGAATAAGTATGAAGTTTCTTACTGTTTCAGAAGGTAGAAATTGACAGGTGATCGTAGACTGTATGCTTAAATCCCTTTAGTCTCGTTGAGGAGTCTGAAACCACAAATATACAACAATCAACAGTCAATGTTGCAGGACTGAGGAATATGATTTTATTTCATGACTTTACCATCAATCAAGAAAAAAAAAAAAGGTTCCACAATCTGAATTCAATTTAGGTTGACATTTGGTTTTGAATATGGATCCATTTTTCATTAATCAAAGTGTAATTTGCTCTAACCATTACACTAAATCATAGCAAAAAAAAAAAAAAGTGTATTGTACCAATAAACTGCAAGTGATAAACCCTCCTGAAAGTATCCATTTAATCACTGTAAACAATTGTATATCTAGTACACAGAAATGCACTCAAAATTCCCATATCGCCGCTATGATATTAAATCAAAAGATTGATTCTCTCATTTTCGAGCTTCGAAGTTCACTCGGCATTGGCCAATTGATCAATCCACGCTTCAGAAGATCGTAGGCTACATTATGCTCATTCATAACATCAAAATGCTTTTAGAGAAATATCCAGTAATCCCCAAGTACATTTCTCAGGCCTCTTTCTCAACACTTCGCTCTGCACTAGAAAAACAAAGAACCAACAAATGGTGCTCTGTTACAGAGTTTGATTTTTTCTTTAGAGCTTGGATATCACCACCTGTTTGACAAAGTACAGATTTTTGTCAGGAACTTTCTGGACCTGAAATAAATGTTGGAGCATCTTTCAAACAGCTTCTTGAAGTGAGGTTACAATGACTCAAAATTATTCACTTTCAGTCAGTTTCTCAAAGCGGCAAGCAAAAAAGGCCGTATGTTATCGCTTTCATGTGAACGAGGCAGGTTTGCTACCGAGTTGAGCGTTTAAGATAATTGCCGTGCTTTCATAATGATCCATCAGATGAGACCTTACATATCAAATAAACAAGCAACACGTCAATTAAGACCACCAAAATTGCTTCGAAGTTCAAACCAGCAAATAGGCCACATTTTGGTATAAACACACATACATATAGTTGTAAACAGAAGATCAAAGAAAAGTTCCATCGTTTCTTTTTTTTTTCTCCTTTGAATTCATTTGAACATTCAATTGGAAAAAAAGAAACCTTCTCGAAAACTAATTAACATGCATGCTATGATAAGGTAATTAGTACTCGAGCCGGTTTCCTGATTAAACATACTCTAATTGAGAGCATGCTGCTATTGAGAGGGAGGAAAAACTCGATTCCCTTGGAGGGCACTTAAATGATGTCCCTTTAACAAACACGTAAGCAGAGACAAAACGTCTCAAAGGCTGAGACAAAACGCACATTAATTACCAGTCAACAATATCACAATCTACTCTATCCTTTTCCAAATATGTTTCTCCTCTGTTTTGAAAGTATTCTTCAAGCATTGTAAATCATTTTCAGAACTTGGCAAGTGATTAAAATAGAAGAAGAAGAAGGAGAAGGAGAAGGAGAAGGAGAAGGAGAAGGAGAAGGAGAAGGAGAAGGAGAAGGAGAAGGAAAAGGAAAAGGAGAAGGAGAAGGAGAAGGAGAAGGAAAAGAAGAAGAAGAAGAAGAAGAAGAAGAAGAAGAAGAAGAAGAAGAAGAAGAAGAAGAAGAAGAAGAAGAAGAAGAAGAAGAAGAAGAAGAAGAAGAAGAAGAAGAAGAAGAAGAAGAAGAAATATATATTATTATTATTAAAATAAAACAATATATTCATAAAATATAAAAGAATACATATAAATCTAAATATTTATTTTCTAACATACAGTCTATAATTATATCTATTCATCATATTTGCTTTGGAGCAAATCTGAACTACTGGCCGTGAAGTATGGATCTGAGATCATACCAAAGTCAAGAGCCAACAATGTGAAAAAGTTTTGAATGTCTAACGTGTCATGATAAGGCAATCAGTGAAGTTTAGATTTATCATATACATTTCTGTTATTTAGTGCAGCAACACTGCTCTGATTTCAGAAGTGCAAGAAAGGTTATGATGTGTAAATTCTGAACTGACTCGGTATGAAAAATGGTGTGAAGGTCTCCATAGCCAGCGGAGTTCATGTTAAAGCATATGGCTCAGAGTTTTTGTACTTGCGCATGTCTTGTGCAATGTAAAAAAAAAAAAAAAAAAAAAAAAAAAAAAAAAACATTGCTGTTGTGAAATCTGCTAATTATACACTACCGGTCAAAAGTTTTAGATCGGTAAGATTTTTTATGTTTTTAAAAGAAGTCTCTTCTGCTCACCATGGCTGCATTTATTTGATAACAAAAATTATTAAAAAAAAAGTATTATTGTGAAATATTATGACAATTTAAAATTATTGTTATTATTCTATTTTAATATATTTTAAACTGTAATTTATTCCTGTGATCAAAGCTGAGTTTTCAGCATCATTACTCCAGTCTTCAATGTCACATGATCCTTCAGAAATCACTCTAATATGATGAGCTGATGATCAAAAAACCTTCGTTATTATTATCAATGTTGAAAACAGTCGTGTACACATTTTTTTCAAAATTCTTTGATGAATAGAAAGTTCAAAAGAACAGCATTTATTTAAAATAGACTCTTTTCTAACATTATAAATGTCTTTACTGTAACTTTACAGTTTAACTGTACAGTTTATCCTTGATGAATAAAAGTATTGATTTATTTTATTTCTTTCCCCAAAAAATTAAATTAAAATTCTTACTGACACCAAACTTTTGAACGGTAGAGTTAAATGTTACAAAAGCTCTAGATTTCAGATAAATGCTGTTCTTTTGAACTTTCTATTCATCATAGCATCATGAAATAAAAATTTAAAAAACGGTTTTCAACATTGATAATAATCATAAATGTTTCTTGATCATCAAATCATCATATTAGAGTGATTTCTGAAGGATCATGTGACATTGAAGACTGGAGTAATGATGCTGAAAATACAATGTCGGAAGTTTAAAATCATTGGTTACCCGTAAGCCAATCACATAACGTTTGGTTATGGCGTGTGTTATGCGCATGCTCAGCCGCATCTAACTTCCACTGTAAACACATGTATGATGCGAAAACAAAACCATCGAGCGAAATACCGGGGTGAACATGGCTGTGAACGACTTTTGCAGATTATGTGAAGTAAATCTACGCATCCACGGTACAATCAGCATCTACGTCACGGCTCTCAGCCCACCCTCTGTTCGTTGATTGGCCGGCTGTTTTCAGGCCGGAGGAAAACGGAAAGCTATTACGCTTTCTCAGACTGAATACAGAAGCGAAATGAAATTGAGCGGAAGTAGGAAGTCTGACGTAGTCAGGCTAAGAAATCTTACCGATCTAAAACTTTTGACCGGTAGTGTATATGTCGCCAAGATGATATTTTCAAGCTTATAAAGTTATATCAAAATTGAGTTTTGATAATATCAGATAAAATGGGTTGAAAATTATCTTGAAAAAAGAAATATGTCAACCGGTAGAGATTTTGGACTATCGACTATCGTGGTTAAGCTCACGTGATGTTATCGTGCTGCACCGTCATGAAAGCGTATTATTTGAATCTGTTTTTAAGCCTTACGGTTTAAAAAACATTGATTTTAAACCGTTCAAGCGCAATAAGCAGTGAAAAAGGGACTCAATTGGTATAACGAACGAGACCGTTTCAGAGCGCACACACCTGAAATGCTTGCACATAAACTGAATTCTTTTTGGTGCCTTATTGGGCTTGAATGGTCAAATAAACACACGTATGTGCCAAAATGCCCGTCTTTGTGAGTAATCTTGTTAACACCGTCATTTAGGTCTTAAGTGAAAGCAAACAGTTGAGAAAGAAAACACTTGTGTCTTAGGGTGACCACCTGTCCCGCATTTTACAGTTGTAGCTAGAGTTCCAATATCTTGACTGTTCCAATATGGCGGACGGCTTACGTATAGCGGCCCATAGAAAAAGCCATTAATGAGACATCCATGTATATTTCTGCTGATGACGACTGCATAGGCGAAGAAAAGGAACCAGTGTAGATGACATCAAATCTCATAAATATAGCTACAACAGCCAGGACTGCTTCTAGACTCGTACTGGATAACATCCAGATTAAACCTGCCAGATCCAACAAAAACAAAAGTTCAAGATGAACTGAATCTGGTAAAGACATTTATTGTTTGCATAGTCTAATAAAGGAAAATAAACAAGGCGCTACTTAAAGGCCCCGTGAACCGGAAGTTGCAAACGACTTTTCTCCAGTGTTGTGACGTATTTACAAGTGAAACAGAATATTGAACAGAGGGCATGGTTTTACTTTAGCGCTCCTCCTCTCCATCTCTGCTCATAGCAGACTAGTGCGTTCACACCGCCACCGGCGAGAGCGTCAAAGTGGCCGGAAGTCATTCATTTTCAATGAGAGCCGACGGCGAGCTCCGGCGAGTTCGGCGGCAACCAATCAGAATGTAGAAGTCCTCCGCCAAAGAGGATTCCAGAGAACGCAAATGTAAACATTGGTCTACTTCGAACTACGTCAGAGCGTCCCCGAATCTTTCTCCGGCGTCGTTGGCAGGGCGGCGAGAGCGAATTTTGCCGCTCTCGCCGGCGGTGAGAACGTTGTGAACGTACAGTAACGCCGGCTCTCATTGAAAATGAATGACTTCCAGCCACTTTGACGCTCTCGCCGGCGGCGATGTGAACGCACAGTCAAGGGGAGTGGTTAAAGCGTTTTCAACCCAAGCCGTCCAACTGACGTCATCAGAAAAGGAACACCATTCCAGACCGGAAGTAACTTTTCAGATTTTGATTAAAGATTACCACGGCAAACTTTTTTTTTTCTGTGTATTAACTTGCACATATTAATTGTTCACCACAAGACTAGTAATATGCGCTGACAAAGTAAATAGGGTCAATTTTGATTTCATGTCGACTTTAAGGAAATTTATTTTAGTATAAAATGTGATTTTTTTCTATACTAGCCTGTTATTCAGTTCATTATACAGTAGTAGGGCTGCACAATTAATCGAATTTCTAATCGTGATTACGATTACGGATGCCACGATTACGTAATCGTTCAAAGCCGCGATTAAAAAAAAGAAAAAAAAAGAAGCCGCTTACATTATTCTGCGTGGTGTGTTTTGAGCATGTTACCTTATGAGAGGCAACCACGATACTTCAGAGAACCCAGCACAATAGGAACTACCAGAGACTTAAGTGTATGCTGAAATAAAAAGTCTCTCAGGAAAAATCAATAATTTTGACCCATACAATGTATTGTTGGCTATTGCCACAAATATATCCTGTGCGACTTGTGACTGTTTTTGTGATCCAGGGTCACTAATGATTTGCTGCTCAAGAAACACTTCTGATTATTATCAATGTTCATATTTTTGTGGAAACTGTGATACATTTTATATGTCAGGATTATTTGATGAATAGAAAGTTCAAAAGAACAACATTTATTTGAAATAGAATCTTTCGTAACATTATAGCTATTATTACATTATTTTCGTAACATTATTATCTTTACTGTCACTTTTTATCAACTGAATGTGTCCTTGATTAATAAAAGTATTAATTACTTTAAAAAACTATTGACCCCAAATGTTGCCTGTATACAATAATTTATGAAATAATTTATATCTATAACATTATTATTTGTTAGAAAGAAATTCTAAGTCAAGTTAAAAGAAATGGTGCACTTGTGTTTGTGATGTGATTTTATAAAAATAAAAAAAAGTTTATGTTCAGGAAAATTCTGTGAAATTTGTATGAAATCTGGTTTAAATAAAAAAAAATTGTATAAAATGTATTGTTCATTGATCTCTTTAAATAGATTTTTAACTATATAAGGTCTTCGTGTCATTTGGAGCGACCACTTATCATGTGGTGCGACCAATAAAAGCAATCACTGTATTAAATGTAAAATAAAATATCTTATTTCTGTGGCTGAAATATAAATCACTGATACAGTATGCTTTAGTAAATGATATTTTTAAAACATTTATATCAGTTTTATGTGATTTACAGGAAAAGTAAGTCTGTTAACTAGATTTAAGAAGGCAACTCAGAAATTATAGAACAAAAAACGAGATCATTATTTACAAAAACTCAAAAGAAATGCAAAACTTGGTTTCTAAACACTTTAATTACTAAGAACTTGTAAAAAAAATGTTTAAGCATGTTAAGGAAATTAATTAATTTTAAGATAAATCACGGTCGCACCACATGACATTTTTTAAGGCTATGGACAATTCATCTAGATGAAAAAACACTAAAATCACTTAAATGAAATTTTTTAAATGAATTTAGGTGTACACAACATCCTTAATGTTTGAACAATTGCAACAGGTATTTTTTTTTTTTTGTATTTTAAAATTGACCTGTCGAAAATCCTTATACGTCATTGACCCAAAAACATATGTTGTCATAACTTAATGATCATATATTTTTTTTACAGTGTAAAAAGGTGGGTCGCGGCTTGATGACCATGGGGAAATGTGGGTCCCATGGCCAAACTATTCAAAACATCATTCAATGTAAATTGTGGTAATCGTAATTGATTACAATTCAAGGGAATAATCGACTATTATGATTTTTGTCATAATCGTGCAGCCCTGTACAGTAGTCAACATTTGAAGTGGATCAAAAACTTTCATCAAAGTTATACATGAATTTTGAACAATACCCGTTCTTGTCTTAGGACAACTTTGATGAACTTTGATTCACTTCAAATGTTGACTACTGTATTATCAATTCAACCTGGGCAAATTGAGTCCCAGTCACAGAACCGGTCACAATTAACAAAGCTTATTGGCGATTTAAAACGTTATCATTCAATATGATTCCAAATAGTCTTTCCAACTAATAAAAATCAATTACATAGTATAATAGAAGTACATTTATCTCACACACATTTCCCACAAATTGCACAAAATCAATAACCAGGTGGTCACCCTAATGTGTATCAGTATATTAGATCAGTGCATTCGGTCTTAAAGTGACAGCAGCCTAATATATGTGCTGCCGTCTATGTCATTAATGTTAATCAAACAAATTCATTGCTCTTGACAGAATCACTTTTGTAACTTTAATAAGAATACATTTATTTATTATTTATCCTTTATTTTACAAGGATAGTCCCATTGAGATATAAAATCTCTTCTTCCAGGGAGTCCTGTATATAAATGTATATTTAATTTACACAGTGAAGACTATGTAGTGTTTTTGTACATTTGATTACACAATTTTTGTAGTATTTTTATAGACCTGCTGTATCTAGTGCTAGCAGTTTTTCAGGTAGGTCTACTTCATTTGTATCTTTGTTCTATAGTAGTTTCTTTGATCCTATTTGATCACTGTTTATTTAATTTTCAATGAGCTTGAGTTTTCATTTTTTATTTAAATTTTTACTTATGTTAGTTAGGCTAGTATTAGTTTTTTTGTGATTGGTGATGAGATTTATGAAATATCAACTTTCAATATCATAATTTTGAAGCAAAAATAACTATATTGTCATAAATCATTTTTGTAAAATAAAATGACTCATATCGAGATATAAGATTTTGGTCATATCGCCCAGCCCCAACTAATTTTTTTTTTTTTTTTTTTTTTAAATGTAGATATAAAAATAATAAAAATATATCAAACCTAAAATGAATAAAATGTATCTAATTAATTCATTTTTATGGGTAAAAATCTGATTCTGAACTTCTGGGTAAACCAATCAAGCAGAACTCTTGTATATTACATCAGATTTAAAAATAAAAAAATAAAAATCACACAAGAAATGAAAACCACTGTATGCAGTTCTTGCATGCCGTAGCTTTTCCAGCTGTTTCTTTTTGAACTAACAATATCAATGCCAATTTTTGCACAGAAAGAATGAGGGAAAGAATTCTTGCACATTATGCATGACATAAATGTCAACAAATGCAATGATTCGAATTCCTGGAAAGAGCAGCATCTATACTGCTTAAGGATTCAGAAATTCAGGCATTGGCTGCTGCTCTTCAGCTCTTCGGGGCTAGATCAGTGAGAAACTGATCCAACGAGCTGATCCCAGCTCAGCTGTCAACTTCACAGCTGGCATAAAGGGACTTGTGAGTATCACACCATTTCAACATTTAATCCAGCCTCTAATCCGATCCATTTGGATTTACAATCCAATAAAAGGACATACAAGATGACTATAGCTAGAAGTCAACAATTTCTCTTTACTGTACATTGATCACTAAAACATTTTTGCATTGATTCAAACTCTTTTCATTCAATTTTAGTACATTGTTTTGAATATAAATACAGTCATACATTTGGGCAGAAGTGAATGAATTTAAGTTTCACATCATCTTAAAAACATTTGATCTAAAGGCTCATGCTTACATTAAAAAAAAAATAAAAAAAACTTTGGCAGATAAATGTGAATGATGCTAAATATGAAAATAATTGCATTAGTTGGTACGAATATTGAAGGAAAAGCAGCTGTCAAATGTCCAGGATAAATAGATACAACTTTAATACCATTTAAAAAGCATCCCAGATGGCACCTCAGTTGAAATCTAGATACGGGTGGCAGTTTTGATGATTCTTATACAATAAAAAAATAAAAATAAATTGTCACTTACAATCCCATACTTCCATTAGTGATATTTATAATTTTAATGATTTTACTATTATTCTAAAATGTAAATAAATAAATGTGAAAGAAAGAAAGAAAGAATCATCACATTTTCACCCAAAAACTTATTTATATTCACTAGGTGAGATATTTAAAAAGAAAAAAAGTGGCAACTTCCAGTCCACTTGTATAATTTTCAACTGCCTGCAAGTACACAAATGATAAAGTACCTGGATTCCTCAGTGTGACTTTGAGGTGACAACAACAACAAGCTATAATTAACTTATAAAAAAAACTTATCGCCGCACGCTGACAGCGTTCAGAGTTGCCATAGAAACAAGAACCTGGCTGCATCCTCAGCCTAAGCCGTCCAGCGACTGGCCAACGGCCTGGCTTCTCTAGCCAGGCAACCCAGCATGAAAGCCACACGCTAAAGAGACACAACAGCTGCCCCGAACACACAGCAAGACACGGGACGCGGCAACCTCTTTCCCACGTTATGATTCAGACATCACAACTTCAAGCATTATTCGGTGAGCTGTCTTTAACCTCTACGATTCTCAGATTTCAGTTCATTTAAATACACTTTACCTCAGTGAAGATGTTAAAAACCTTTCTGTGCCATAACCACCACACACATCTGACTCATCATGATCTTCTGAACGATTGCGAGTAAATCTGAAAATACTAGCTTTGGAATGAAAAATTTGCACGCTTTTCCTGTAATACCATGACGGAGTAACATTACGCACAAATCTATTTTTGGAATCTGAAAAAGTATATATGGGGAAAGAAAATACAGCATGGAGGCATAAGATTTGTATTTTTCTACTACAGGTACTTGGTGTGTACAGTAGTGCGCTCCCATCATGAAACGGATGAAATAACTCAGGCTCTCCTGCTGTTGAGCATCAAGGCCGAAAAGTTGTATAGAAAAGTTCAGCCAGTGCTTTTAATCCTGGGTCAGTCTGCGTTTGCAGAGGTCCATTTCTGCATAAGTGATCTCACTCTCTCTCTCTCTCTCTCTCTCTCTCTCTCTCTGCCCTTCTCTTTGTCTCTCCCTCTCAGGCAGCTCATGACAACGGCCCAGCAGCAGCACTGTTTGATCTCCAGTGTTTTCCTTAATCTGGGTTGTCAAGGTTCGCTTGTTGGAGGCTGTTTACTTTACTTCTCCTACCCAAAAAAAAAAAAAGCATTTTTTTTTTTTTTTCGTCTTCTCCTTCCCTCAGACAATGACTAACCCAAAGAACTGAGCCTTACCAATGCTGGGTGCTAAAGCTGCTGCTGCTGCTTTCCCATTTAAAAGTGTGATTTGAAAAGACGTTTAAAAGTTACATTTATGTGAATCAATGAGGGGAAAAAATGGTTATGGTAAATAATACAATTAATGATTAGTAATTTCAGTTTATTCCCTTTAATAATAATAACAACATACACAAACAAATGCAAAAAGCAACATTTCTTATTCTTTTCCACTTTCAAAATAAAAATCTGCACTTACTGATTTACATCTGGATCCATTGAATGTGTGCAAACAGATAAATAATATAAAATATAACATTGTAAAATATGTTAAATAATTGTAAGTACGATGTAGAAATATTCTGTTTATTTAATTTGTGAATGTTTAAACAACAGAATGTAATATTTAAATTATATATTTAGTAAAAAAAAAAAAAAAAACGATAGTGGGAGCAAATATAGTATTTATATAGTATTTAATATAGTATTAATATAGTATAGTATATAGTATATAAATAAAGTTTTTAATTATAATAACAAAACTGACATATTACTAAACGAAAAGAGCTACTTTTATTGTGTTGAAGTACAAGACAGCTAACGTTACATACAATTTAAAAGTTTATTTCCTGCACTTTTTCAAACTTTTGTATTTTATTATGTAGCCTAAATGTAGGCTATTTATCCACCGGTTGTGTGGTTCACATTCAGAAAGTACGAGCTAAGGCACATTTATCTCGAACACTTGTTACAACACAGTGATGCTGAAAACCAATTTTACTCGAGCTGCACTTCGGCTGTGTCTCCATTTCAAACCCTGAGACGAGACAGCGTTTATGGAACTCACAGGCGCGTTCGGACGTTCATAACCCATATGATGCTCAAAATGCTGTCTAACTAGGCAGCTCACTAGGTTTTGAAACACAGCCTGCTCTTGCTGAACACTTAATTCTGAACGCTTCTGCTCTGAACTCCATAACTCAACCGGATGATAAGTAACGTTACTGCACTGAGCTTTTTTTTAATGCACGGGGGAAACCGTCGCGATATTCTCAACAGATTTATTTTGCACTGTTAACGTTATATTTAACTCCAAACCAAGAGATGCACCAGTAGAAGTTTGTTTGTGGTTGAGGGAACACGTGGGGAAAAGCCCCCTATACAACACTGAACACCGAAAGAAATCTCGGCTCGCAAACTTTTACGCCATCGATAGCAGCGAATCGCGATTTCAATAACTTTGTTTTTACGCATCACGTCACACCAGGGCTGTCACACATATGTAACGATATGTTGTTTACACACACACAAAAAAAAAACGAACAGCGTAACTTGCTAGCTAAAGAGCTAAGTTCTGAAAAGTACTTAAAGACTACAAATAAAATGCATCGCCCGGACAGTAGTTATTATACACGCGAACAATAATGTTGTGTGTTAATTTGCTCATTACGCCAATATTGCTTAAAAACAATAAGGCAACAATTAGATAACAAAGACAAACTGTGTCCATATTGTGCCCTAAAATGTTGCAGAATGCAGGAGGTGAATGAACTTACCGGGGTTTGACAGGGACGAGATAGACACGGAAATTTGTGCACGATAACAAATTCAACTCTTCACGCGATCTTGTATACCATGAGCGCGTGCTATTAAACGCACTGTAAATAACCAACAAATATATCACTCCGCCAGCGGTACTAACTTCAGCTGCAAACACTGGACTGGGAGCAACGCCGCAGTTTCGAGCCCGTTTCACGCCGCCTTTCTACACGGAGCTGCTTCGTATGTTATTACAGTTTATTGCGCCTTTGCTCACACACAGAAAAGAGAGAGAATCGCGGATTTGGATGTTGTTATTTTTTGATGTTCTACGCCCGTGACGTCATATCCACATCCACCTGCTGTAAACAACATTCATTGCAGATCTTTGCGCTGCAAAACAAAAGTGTGTCAAAAAAAGTCCGAGATATGCTACGTGAGTTACATAGAAAATAGGATAACCTTTTTTTCACGGTTGACATAATTCTAATAATTTTTGCTTGCTAGTTTGGTAGTTGCAACTGATGTAAATGCAGAATTTCTGTCTGTCTTTTCCTCGAAATTGTCCAGTGAAGCAAGACAAGGTGGGGGGTGAAAGTTCAGGAGAAGGACAACCCATAAGAAGGGAAGTGCAGAGAGTGTGGGGATTTAATAGTCTAAATATCAACATACTAGTGTCTATTAACAGTGGTTATAACCAGATTTAGGCGTAACTAAATTCACAATTCTCATAATATTAGCCTATACCAGTGGCGTAGGTTTGATTTTGAAATTGGTGGGGACGGGGACATCAATATAAATATATTTTAAGTTTTGATCGAAATTATTGCTAAGGATATATCAGTGTCACTGGATATTGGTAGGGACACGTCCCTAGCGTCCCTACTAAATTCTACGCCCCTGGCCTATACTATATTACAATATTCACTTAAGTTTCCTGGAACTAATCAATAAAGGTAGCACAAAATATTTTATATTAAAATGTAAATACATGTATAAGGGTATAATATATGTATAAACTGCAACTCAAACATGTATACATAAATTATGTATATATAGCTGATATGAAATACTTTTATATATAGGCTAGATACATACCCAAAAGTATTTCATATCAGCTAATACATTTCAAGAGGAATCCCAAAAGTGAGCAGGGAACAGAGTTGTTGTATAGGTGTGAAGTAAACCTTATATAAACTTATATAATTAGATAACCCGTTAAAAAAAATGTTTTAGAAAAAAAAAGGCTATAATCATTGGTCAGTTCTGTAGGCCGGTTAGCATTCAGTGTGAGCAGCACTCATCTAAGATCTTGGAATAAGGGAGAGATCTGACTGTCCTTGATCAAGGACTGAAATGCACAGTAATTTTTGAAAGAAGCTTAATGTTGCTTTATGGGCCCAAGTTGAGGTGTTTCACGGATATAGAGCGCCACCCTCTGGAATAGTGTGTCTCCTGCAGACACTTGGAGCTAAATTTATAGTTTTGTCATAAAATAAATGCATAGGGAAACATTGGTTGCTAGAGATAAAAAGAATATTAATAGTTATAGTGAAAGTAATAACAGTTAATTAACAGTGGAAAATGAGTTCAAATTATTTCAGTCAAAAATTACATTTGTATCATAAAATAATTTTATCCAGTGAATTATAAGTAATCTGGGACTTTTTTTTTTTTTTTTTTTTTTTTACTTCAATCACTTGACAAGCCAATTAGAATATGGCAATGTTATTTTTTATTATAGTTTTATTAATATTTTTAATTATCTTTTAGTTTTATATTTTGAGTTTTCCTGTTAATTTTAATTACATTTTTAGTCATTTCATTGTGTGCTTTTGTCATTCTTACATTTCATAACATTGCTATTTACTGTTGCGTTATTTATTTATCTCAGTTTTAATTTTGATTTATTTCACTTAATAATTTTAGTGCTTAAACTTACTTCAGTTTATTGCCAAGGAAACATTTCTAATTTTCATTTAGTTTAAGTTTTTCAAATAATATTTATTTTAAATAATATAATAATATTTAATCATATTAAATATTATTTAATTGTATTTAATATTATAAATATTTAATATTATAAATATTATTTAATTTAATTTTATAAGAGAATAATATATAATAATATTTTATTTCAGCTTTTGTTTCAATTAACAGAAATGTTTTTTTTTTTTTTTTTTTTTTTTTTTTTTTAGTTAACGATAATAACCCTGCAGCAAAACCTGTACATTCCAGAGCTACCTTTATTTCTCAGATATATTTTAAAATCTATTTTATTAAACTGATTGTTGGAATAACATTTCTTGTCATGTGAAGAATTCTCCAAAAATCAAATGTACCTCATAAACACTGTTTTGACATTTGCAGAGCACAAGGAGATGCATTACAATGCTTTGTCCCAGGACATATTACTAATGGTATGAAATCTAATGTCAAGGGGCGTCACTGGCCTATATTCTTATCCAGAAAAACTGCACGCCTGCAGGCATGAGACGGATACATCCATCACAGACACACCCTTCATGGAGAAATACTCCAATTTGACTTATTTTTCCACTTTGTGTCCACTGTCAGTAACAAAGAATACTTTCAAGAAAGAGACAGACATCTTCTGACATACAAAAAAAAACAAAAAAACATTAAAATATAAAGATACAGTCAAAAGTTTGGAAACATTAAAGAAATATGCTTTTGAAAGAAGTCTCTACGCTCACCAAGTCTGCATTTATTTAATCAAAAGTACAGTAAAACCAGTAATATTATGAACTATTATTACATTAAAAGAACAGTTTTTTACTTTAATATACTTAAAAAATGTAATTTATTTCTGTGATGGCAAAGCTGAATTTTCAGCATCATTACTCTTCAGTGTCACATGATCCTTCAGAAATCATTCTAATATGCTGATTTGCTGCTCAAGAAACATTTATTATTGCCATCAATGTTTTATTTCCAATAACAATTTTTAATAAATGTTTCTTGAGCAGCAAACCAGCATATCAAAATGATTATATTAGAATATATATATAACAATATGTTTTAAACCAGTATGTACATGAGACAGGAAATACATCTAAGCCTCTTTCTTTTCACCTTTTTAATGATTATCCAAATTATTTAGGTCAAATAGATTTTTTTATTTAATTTCATTAACTTAGTACAGTCATGAATGCATGGACTCACTATGACACCACACTATAAAATAACACAGATTATATATATTTGTATTTGTATTTGACTTGTATTTGTATTTGATATTGTATTTGATATTGTATTTGTACACCTTTATTTGACTTTGAAATAATTTATAGAGAATGTGTCTATGTGAATTTCTCTAACCTTTTATATAGTAGTATATAGTAAATAACATTCCCCGTTAAGGTTAAAAGGTCACCACTATAATAAAACACAACTTTAATACATATTCCAGATGTTTCCAGAAAAATCCAGGCCGTTTTCTCAAGACTGACATGTTGTAGCGTGTTTCCCAAAATGAAAATAAAAGTAAGCCTATTTTGTTCGGATCGTATTGACATCATGTAGATTTGGCATGACTGATGCCCTTGTGGATTAGGTCTTGTTGTGATAAAGTGGCACTCTAAAACAAATTAATTGAGGATTACTATACGTTATGTAACATCTTCTCAATATGCACTCATGCTCAAAAAGGGAGTAATTAGAGTTGTGTTAATTAGGTAATTAAGCAAATGAAACGAGAGGACTCTGTTCTTCTTAAGGCTCACAGGCGTTATCCGTCCCCGAGACACAAGCGGAACAATAGCTTATATTTGCCTGTTGTAGAAAAAAACAAAGAGCTCTTTATCTCCTTCTGACATGACACAGGTAGGACAATCTCACATATTTTCACTACTGACCTTTGAACAATAAGATGACTTTATTATTATAATTATCTATACTTAATAAGAATGCAGAGCATAAAAAGAGCATTCCTGTTAGCATGCTAAGTTAATGGCAATGAAAACCATGAATATATTCAAAAATACACCTAAAATCTAATTGAAAGTATTTAACTCTCAATCTTATTAACATTTAACTGAATGAATGACAATTATCATTTAACATTACATAGAAAACTGTTGTATTGTACCAACAACAAACAACATTTTAGGTCAAAATGTATATATAGCTATATAAGGGGAAATGTTTTTATAGTGTAACCAGTTATTTATTTAGATGAACTGCCCAAAGATGTCACGTTCATTCCGACAAAGACCACAAGGTGGAGCCAAAATCAAATAAATAAAACCTGTGACGACAACAGTGAAGAAAAACATATAACCACATAATGACAAAGTTTAAGTCTGTCTTTGTTGTGTTGTTTTTGTAAATGTGTTCACATACACGTAGCCTATCATATGTGACTGAATCCTTTCATTTATTCATTAATCTTCATCTTCTGCTGAGACTGACTTCACTTTTCACCTTTATCTTTGGAGTCTCAAAGACTTAAATGCTGTCTGATAAAATATATTAATAATAATTCCAAAATGAACTTCTTTACCTTTTAAAGGGTTAAGGTGCAGTAAGTGATTTCTGAGAAACGCTGTTGAAAGTGGATCAGACAGAGCGCCACAACACTCTAGCCAATCAGCAGTAGGGGGCGTGTCCACTCATGATGATGGAAAAGAGAGAGTGAGCAAGAGGGAGATTTAAAGAAAGACTGTAAAGACAGATGGCTGAGAGATATTACAAAAAAGAAAAGTTCCGAGGAATATCACTGGAAAAAGAAGGGTTATGATCAGGCAAGAGCTTTAGGTTTCCAAGCTTTCAGCGCTGGAGAGACCGAAGGGGGAAATCCTGAAAACCTCCATTCATGAGTAACATTGGTTTTGCTATGTTTCACAGAACCAAGATATGCTGTTGTTGTGTTAGCTATACTAACAGGCAGTGTTGGGCAGTAGTGTCGCTAAAAGTAGTGAAGCTATAGTTTAACTACATTTCTCAGTAGTGTGGTGGTAGCGTCGCTGTTTTCTGAATCAAATAGCTTTTCAGTAGCGAAGCTCTTTTTTTGATCAAGTAGTGCGGTAGCGTCCACACAAGCTACATTTTCCCATGCATCTCTAAAGCTCAAGCTCATATCTTCTTCTTCGTCTTCATGTTTTACTGGGGTTGGCATTGGGAAACATAGGACCATATGATTTCATTCCCGCAATGCAATGCAAAACTTAAAAAAGTTTTTAAGGAGGTTTTATTGTTAGTTTGACAAAGAAAGAGGAATTTGTCCAATATTTTTTAAAAATATGACCAAAGAACATAAAAGTGCCCATAGTCTAAGAATCTCCCAAAAACGGAATTTACCTATTATAACACGGAATTTCACGGAATTTGTCAGATCTTGGATGAAAAGTAGGTCACTAAACTTAAATAAAATGGCGATATAGACTAGTGTCTGTGAATATTAAACCGCATAAAGACTATTAAAATAGGAATCAGGCATGTTCTGCGTGTGTCTGTGAATGAGTGGCACAGACGCACGGTTTAATTCATTTACCACACACACAAACACTGAGGCACGCATGACGCTCGCGATGTTTTCAGTCTATATGTGAGGACATGAATGCATGAACTTCCTCTACACAGAGAGTCACTTGACTTCAGCAGCATTTTAGCTTGATTTGAGAAAAACTTTGGTCATATCATAAAAACACACAGAGAGACTCAAAGGTCTACACGGTAACCCGTCAAAATAAAAGGTTGGTTTAACCTTTGAAGAAAGTTTTGCTTAAATCATTACATTTTAAATCATTGGTTATTACAATTTAATTAAACCATTAAAATGCAATCAAGAAAACAAAAAAAAAAGAAAACAGAATTTGTAAAAAAAAAACAACAACAACAAAAAAAAAAAAAAAACATTTCATAGTGCCCTAAAAAAAAAATTATTTTTATTTTTTTTATAAATTATTGTTAAATTGTATAAGTTTCATGATTTCAATTAATTAGATATTCTATTTGATTACTAAAATTTAATTTAACCATTAAAATGGGAGTCCAAAAAAATTAACATCACGTACCAATCTCAATCCTTGGGCTGACATGTGAGAAATGTACTTAATGGAAAGATGCACACACTCTCAAAACCTGGTTTTGTTATAGTTTTATATAGTTATATGGTTTTATATAGTTATGTTATGTTATGTTATGTTATGTTATGTTATGTTATGTTATGTTATGTTATGTTATGTTATGTTATGTTATGTTATGTTTTTTTTTTTTTTTTTTGCCAAATTGGTTTGGAACAGTTGTTGAATAAACAATTGAACTGACAAATTATGCCTGCCTATCTGTTTGACTGACAGTTTTACTGTCACTGAGATAGCATTGACATGGAATATAAAATCAATATAAAAATGATTTTTTTTTAAATAGATGTAGTAAACTACTTTTGCCATATTGCTGCTTGCTACATTTCCCAGGGTGGTAGCTTCAGTGTAGTGAAGCTACATTTAATGTAGAGTAACTGCTTGCTTAGCTCACTATAGTTTCCCAGGAGCTTGCCCAACACTGTTAACAGGACAGTTGAGTGTCATTGTTTGTCACTGGGCCCTGTACCATGATGGTGAACAAACTCAGGGTTAGGATTAGTTCCAAGTTGACAAAACCAAACCAATCCAATCAAGCTTTATTGGTACCATGATGCTGATCATCAACTTTTTCTGTCAGCTCAGGCTTGAGGCTTGAAGCTGAGTTTAGGAGTTTATAGGTGTGACATCAGTAGAGAACAGCCAATCACATGCTGTGGAACAATGAGATTCACTTCGCTCTTCAGCAGAATATTACGAGATTGAAAAATATAAAGAATTTAAACAGAGCTACGAAAGAGGACAACTACAAGAAAATATCTTGTTATACTAGTGTAAGTCATAGTTAGTTTCTAAAGTTGGTATAGAGAGAATTGAACATTTTTATAGCTTTATCTATTGATTCTAAATCTTATTTAGGCTATATTAACTTTATATATTCATTTAAACTATGTGCTTAATAATAATTGATAAACTAAAATTGTACATATACAATGGATAAGGGTATAATAATTACATAAATAATATCTAAATCATACAAAATTATTTTTATAAATAAAAAGCCAGAAGATTTTGTCTTGTAGTGACCTTTAATTTGGAGCAGAAACAGGGAGAGTGGCTTTACTGCATCAGAGATGTGTGACTTTGCTCACAGCTGATTGGTCCAGTTTCAGTTTGAGATCTCTTGCCTGGAACAAAACCTGCCCCGCAGCAGGATAGCCATGGAGAGCTTTCATGGTGCCTAAAACCCAGGGTTTGGTGTAAACTAAACTGAAACATAACTGGCTAGCCACATAAACCGGCTTCAAGGTACACAGGCCCCAAATGTGCTGCTGGCGACTAACAACAAACTCTTGCTTGTATACACGCTTGTATACTGTATGTTCTTTTTTTGTTCTTCCTTGTCGTCCGTTCATCATCTTCACTTTAAGGATTATTTTGCTTTGTTTCAGCTATGATAAAGAGACATCCACTCTTGCCTTGCGTGTTTGTGTGTTTTGGGGGCGGAGCAATGAAGGGAAGGGTGTGTTTGATTGGGTTGATTTCAGACATCAACAGTGTTTCTCAGAAATCGCTTACTGCACATTTAATTTATTTGTTCCTCTGATCTAGTCTAACTAGGCAGATATTATTGAAACTATCTGTTGATCTCAACTTTTCAGAGATTGTTAACCAGTTAAGAAGCTGTTTCTGTTTGGGATCAGTTTGAACTAAGGAAAAACACAATGCAGAAAAGGGACCCCGTTGTAACATATTACAAGGTAAAAAAAAAAAGGGTGACATCTAGTCGAGAAGACTAGTAATATATTCATGTTAATCAGATATTCGTTGTGTCCGAAATCGCCCCTATAACCTCATATCAATATCAGAGTTATTTCTAGAACACAGTTCCAGTAGTGGGATTGAATGTGAGAATGAATAAGTGCACTCAATAACGTCTACAATGGTTTCGGACACCCAAATGGCTGTTCCCTCAAATATTGTCCTATTTAAAGTCTCTAAACGTTTTTTGGATTTTAGTATGAATATTTTAGCCTTAATGTTATCTATAAGTTAGTGTGCTCCAAAACAATGACAAAATTTGCATTTAGAAGACCAAACCCAACGCTGAAAATGAAAATCAGGTTGATGTCAATCTCCAACGTTGGACAGACGTTGTATTGTGGTTGAAAATCAAAATTGGGTGTTGGTTTCTGACGTCAACCCCCTGACTTTCATTTCCAACCAAAATCATCCCCTGACTGACGTTGCTACTTTCTACTCAAGGACCTTAACAGAAATGTAGTGGAGTAAAAAGTACGATATTTGTCTTTCAAATGTAGTGAAGTTAAAGTAAAAAGTTTCCAGAAAAAATAATACTCAAGTAAAGTACAGATACCCAAAAAGTGTACTTAAGTACAGTACTCAAGTAAATGTACTTTGTTACTGTCCACCACTGCAGAGAAGTACAATGAAACAAATCAAATATTTGAGGAGAACTGTTAAAATGCTGTATTTATTCATGTTTTTTAGGCCTATACCTGCAGTCTCTGAGACTCTGATCATAGGCAATGTACCTTTTACAGTATGATGGAGGACACTTTAATCATTTCATAATGTTAAAGTATTAAGACTAGAAAATGTCATTAAGCATAAACTAAAAATGTACTTGCTTTTGACCTATTAAAATGGACAGAACATAAGTGTTAATACAAAGAGCCTATTAACTGTACTGTGAGTTCATATAATATCAAACTAAAGACACAAATCACAAAGTTGGTACACATGATCAAATCATAAAAAAAAATGTAAAAGATAATTGCGTGTTTTTATCCCACAATTCAGATTTTTTTTCACACAATTTTTTCACACAATTTTAATTCACACAATCTTTATAAACTAGTTCAACATTTGTGTTTAATAACTGCATCCAAAGAAGGCACTTTATGCTTTTACAGTGCCTCAAAATCACACTTAAGCCACAATGAATGTATGAATTTAATTTCATTATGACATTTCAGACCAAGTGGCATCTGCAATTATATTAAGTTTTTCTCATAACTGATTTCCCTTTTTGGAGTCCTTTTGTAGTTGCTTAAAAAAAAAAAAAAAGGGTACAAGTGTACAGTGAAAAAAAACTGGGCCTTCCACCTTTAAGTCACTCAAGCAGGAATCTGGACTGTACCATTTTGGTCAGGAAGAAGGGCCCCTCATTTATCTGCACACACATTTATAATAGTTATGATGTTTAATTACTGAATTGATCACATGATCAATTTGTTCAAGTGAGTATTTGTCTTTTGTTGGTTGTTTTTTCTTTGTCTGTGGTTTTGTTTTGCCTTTTCACTTCAAGGCCAGGATTAATGTTTTGTTTAGAAGCATAGATTATTTCCCCCCTTTCGTCATAAATTGCTAATTACCAGGATGCTTGTTTCTTTCATTTACTTTTTTTATTCATTAGAGTATGAAGTCATGATTTAGCCCCTAAACCCTGCTAGGTTAAACCCAGGTGTGGTTCAACTTCAATGCATGAACTGGACATTTTACATGTCTGACAACAGAAAGTGTCAAAACATTTTCCATATTAATTTAGAAAAATATGTATATTGTTTTATACATGTATTTATTGGGAAATACTTGTTTTTTTGTATTTTTTTTATCTAATGCAATGGCTTTTAAAGTGTGATTTAAGTGTCAAAATATTTTTGGGGTCACTTTCTTTACAATGAATGTCACTTGGTTAAATGTTTTGTTTTAACAGGATTGCTATTAGATATATTTTATGTAGCCTATCTATCGAAATAGTTGAAATAGTGCTTAGTTGCATGACAATATCTAAACACTAGATGACGCTATTCATCACAAAACTGACTGGTGCTGTTTCTCTCCTGGAAATGAAAGTACCATCGATTCAGGCACACACATTGCTCTGGACATTTGTTTGATATATTTCTTCTCTTGTGACTTCAAATGGTTTCTTTCTATTACTGTTCTTAGATTTAGTGACTTTATCAAGTCAACAGCGCGCTGATTGACAGTTATCAGTCATAATAACATTCAGCACCACGGACAGCGCTCCGCCCACCTTAAACGACACTGCATGAACTTCCACCACGAACTATGTGTTAAGACTGATGTAAATAGGCCTACTCTACTAGGCGTACATCCACTAAATTTGACCTTGGGACCCGTTTCTTAAAAGTAATTGCAAAAATGGCTTAAGTAGCTAAACATATAGTTCTTCTGAGAAAAGTTCTAGTTTATTAGCAGAACCACTTGGTTTAAGATTGTGGTTTTAAACCACAGCCCTTCTCAGATGGCGATGCATTTGAAATCACTATATATTTAAAGAACTGGCCGTTTCATGAGATCCAGCTGATGTGGTCTCTGCTGTAGCCTACTGGTTTGAATCAACTATTTTTCCTAACTTTTTTATGCACATGCATCTGTAGCAAACTATTTTTTAGTAAGCATTTTGCAAAAAAAATAATATATATATTAGTTTTAGAAGCCTACTGCTACAGATATGCATATAACAAAGACTTTGATGTTATATAGAAAGTAGCCTAGGCTTTATATAAAGATGTATTCATCTATTTGACTGTTGTCGAAGTCATCGAGCTAACAGCTGATTGGCCCGCGTTAGCGAACGTCCCAAGATGACGTGCAGCTTCAATGTAGACAGCCTCGAGCCGTTGCGGCGCGACGCGTCGCGAGGCGTCATCGGCTGCTTCCAGTGTAGACTGTGTCAGAATCGCACCGCTCTCCAGACGGACCCACCGTTGCTGTCATCGGAGGTTCCCATTATACTCCCCCCTTCATCACCCCCAAAACAAGAACGCACTAGACAAGACGACTACATGCTCCGCCGCGATCTCCACAATAGACTGGATGCGTGCGTACATAGGCTGTTGTTTATTCAAAAATAATATTTCGATGAAGCGTCTTGGGTTGTTTTCGGCCTACACGAGCGCGATTTTCAGATCGTCGGATCAATGGAGAGTGAGACGGATATGTGTTTATTAGGGTGTCTTTTCTTCAACAAATAATGGATTACCCAGCATCTGGTTTGAAGAATGAAGAATCGTGCGTCGCTGACATGAACAAAACGATGTCTCGAATCTCCAAACGGCTAGAGGTATGGGCATATAAAAGACTCAACTGATTGTTAACGGCTGATGTTTTGTATATCAAACTGGGGGACCAGGACTGCTTAATGTCGGATTACAAAGCCCAGGCTGGGTTGTGCTTGCACAGATGGCGAACACAAGTGATCCAGGGGGAAGCATCCCCTCGCTCCAGAATTATGCCATCACTGCGTCTGCGGTCAAACTGGCGTCTTTGGGGCTCATCACCTGCATCAGCCTGCTCGGGAACACCGTGCTCTCCGTGCTGGTGCTGAAAGACAGCTCGCTCCACAAGGCTCCATATTACTTCCTCCTCGACCTGTGCGTCGCAGACATCATCCGCTCGGCTGTGTGCTTCCCGTTCGTGATGATCTCCATCAACAGCGGCTCCCTATGGAGCTACAGCATCCTCAGCTGCAAGATCATTGCGTTCATGGCCGTCTTGTTCTGCTTCCACATCGCGTTTCTTCTGTTCTGCGTCAGCGTTACGCGCTACATGGCCATCGCGCACCACAGGTTCTACTCCAAACGCATGACGCTATGGACATGCGTCGCGGTGATATGTATGGTGTGGACGCTTTCAGTCGCCATGGCATTTCCACCTGTCTTCGACGTCGGGACCTACAAATTTATTCGCGAGGAAGAGCAGTGCGTATTCGAGCACAGATACGTGAAAGCCAACGACACGCTGGGCTTCATGCTCATGCTGGCTGTGATTGTGGCCACGACGCACGTCGTGTATGTCAAAATGCTGTGTTTTGTTTACGACCACCGTAAAATGAAACCCGCGCAGCTGGTTCCGGCTATCAGCCAGAACTGGACCTTTCACGGACCTGGCGCGACGGGCCAGGCCGCTGCCAACTGGATCGCGGGGTTTGGACGCGGTCCGACGCCGCCGACGTTAGTGGGCATCAGACAAGCGTCACACAACGCCAACCGGAGGCTGCTCGTGCTGGACGAGTTCAAGATGGAGAAACGGATAGGAAAGATGTATTACATGATAACGCTGGCGTTTCTGCTGTTCTGGGCGCCCTACATTGTCTCGTGCTACATCCGGGTGTTTGTGAAGGGAAACGCGCTTCCTCAGGTGTTCCTGACCGCGGCCGTGTGGTTGACGTTCGCCCAAGCGGGGGCGAATCCCATCATATGTTTCATATTCAATAAGGAGTTGAGAATGAGATTCAGAGCCTGTTTGCCGTGTTGCCTGACTACACAAACACCCATGGAGCCCTACTGTGTGATTTGAAGTGTTCTACTCGCTTGTTTTCACCGGCTCTGCCTGCTCGTTAACATTCAGTGGCCCCAAAAAGTAGTGAGACCGAGGAGTGTTTAAACGTCATATTTTGATTATAATATTCCCATATTTGTCTTCTTCAAATTAAAGCAGTTTATTATTCTAATACTTCTCCCTAAACAGTGTTCATGTCAAGTACAAACTTTACTTGACTATACAAGTAGGTAACTGCTTTAACAAGCCATCCTTCTACTGGGAATGGGTGTAACATTAATATAAATAATGTAGTATGTTTTAACTTTTATGCATTCATTTATTGTGGTAATCAGATTAAAATCATGATTATGCCACCCCCCATCACTAACTGCCAAATCCATTTCAATACAAAAAGGGAAACAAAGGGGAAATATTTATATTACATTATATCATATATTTTCAAAAACATAATTGTCATACAGAAAAACAATGAAATATAAAATATAATCACATTTCAAATATTAATATATACAAATACATAAAACATAAATTCATATTTTTGAATAGGTCTTATAGCTTCCAGAATCATGTATAATAGTGAGCTCATTTCTGATTGGTTAAACTCACTCTGTGTTAAAACACTCTCCAGTCTCCCCTATTTAAACCCAGTTGAAGTTTGTTGCATTAATGTGCTTTTCTTTTTATTAAATGAATGCCACTTGATATTTTGTTATCTAATGCAATGGCATAATACATATCCTGATACTTTTTTTGGGGGGGGGGGGGGGGGGGGCCACTGTAGCATGTGATCTTTTCTTTCAGTAAGAGGTGAAAAAGACCAACGTTGCATATCAGAAGATCCATATCCACATTTATGCAATCCACATATCAATGTAAATAATGTAAAAAGATTATTTATTTATATTCTGGAACTCTTTATAACTGATATGTAATATATTTGCTATGACTTTTTGTGTGAACAAAACGGCCAGTGGTTTTTTACAATCACGTGGACTAAATGTGAATAAATCAAGTCTCTCTCACAGTCACTTTAAATACCGGAAAATGGTTTTCAGTGGACACGTGCAAATTTGGCTGATGGGTCAGTGTTGAGGAGACCATGGTTTGTATTTTAATTAAAATAAATGATTATAAATGTACTGTGTTGGTGTGCTAAAGCAATACATGATTCAAATTTGAGGACAAATGCAAGCAAAAGGCCAACAAGGCATTAAGAGGGGATTTGGTTGGCATGTCAGACTAAACTGACGTACTGCAAAACATGTGCTTTTTGTACATATTGTGCTAAGCCTCCATCTCATTAGATGTTGTGAGGAAAAAACCCCAAGCCGTAATGTGATGTTTCAGACACACTCATCCAGGGAGAATTTTTTTGGCTGCGTTTCCATCCCCCCCACCCTTCCTACAGACAGTTATATAATACAGAGCCCTTTTTTCCTGAACCTCCCCTCCTTGTGTCATCTAGTGTGTTGCACTGACAGAATGAATGAAATGAATGTGAAATAAGATTATTTGTCTCAATAAATGTAAACAGTGCATCCCAGAGAGCTGCTTTATACATGAAAGTAGGAAATACCTGAAGAGGGAAAAACAAATCTGTTTAAAAAAGGGATCAGAAAGAGACAAGGCCATAAACACCACAGACATGAAGGTGACGTGTTGCCCTTAATATTTAGGTTAGAAGTCAACTATTGTTTTTTCTTAAATTATCACATTACCTCCCGCCCAATCCTGAGTATGTAGTTATTTACATAAGAATTCTAACCACTGTAAAAAAAGAAAAGTTGCTGCCTTAATTTTTTAAGGACAATCAAATTGGATGTTTAAGTCATTTCAACTTAAATTGCATTAAACTGACTTAAAAAATGAATCTTGTATAACATGTTTTGATGAGTTAAAGCAATGTAAAAACATTTGTTGTCATTTCTTATTGATCATATAATTTTATTTATTTTTTGCAGTGAGGGAAAAACATAAATTTAACAGGATAATTTAAAAGAAATCCCTGTTGTTCCAAACCTGTATGACTTTCTTCTTTGATAAACATCTCACCAATTTTAATATTCAATCAGTCAAAATTTCTTATTTTGTGTTCCACAGAAGGATAAAAGTCATACAGGTTTGGAATGACATGAAGGTGAGTAATTTTTTGGTGCACTATCCCTTTAAATTTTCCCTCTTAGAGCCTTTCTTGTCATCCTAACATGAAAATGTCATTGAGAAAGAAACACAAACCGCTCATTTCACGAAGAGAAACTGCATTATTGACTCATGTTGTGATCATTCTACATAGCGATAGAATGAAAAGCTCCATCAGCTAATTGGAGTGTTTTATTTAAACGGCCTTTGCCATCCATGGAAGACCCAGAGGAGAGATAGAAATAGGCCACAATCTGCTGAGCTGTTAACACAAACATATTATATATGAACAAACTGTTTTTAGAGCAGTTTCTGTCTTGCCATGCTGATCAGAATGGTGGCTGCATCCCAAGGGAAAACATAGACCAAGGCATTTGCTTTAATAAAAAAGCATTTCTATTTGCCCTGCATTCCCCTCTTGTGTAAGATGCACCACACATATTGCCTTCTTTTTGGACTCCTTCCATCTAGTGCATTAAAACAGCGGTTATAGTCTGATGGAAAGACATATTTACTTGAAAAGCAGGCCATGAATATTTTATCCATGCAACAGCGCAGTGTAACTTCTCTCCAATTTATGGATGCGACGCACACTTTATTTTGTTCAAGCAAATGGACCTTAGTGGACTTAAAGGGTTCTTCAAAAGAGAAAGCCTATTTAAAACTTCCAGAAGAGTTTTTTTATATATTTGTTCTTTAAGTGTCTGTTATTTAACAAAGACACAATAGCTTTACACAGCGTTCCAGCTCCAGCACTCAGTGTTCTTCAGTGCTGCAATGGAGAGTAAATAAAGTGACAGTGGCCCCATTCCCAGGACAGTTCCTTCACAATGACACACTGAAGTGAGGAATACTACAGTAAGCATTTTAAGAATAGTACTGCCCAAGCTTTGACACATCCTCTATAAGCCCAAACACTAATCTACTCAAAATGCCACGGAGTATTTGGATACTTAAACCAGCTGAATAGTTATTTTAAATAGAGTTATTTGTGATAGCAGGAATTAAATAGATATTCATTGTTATTTGATTTGCATTACATTTACTATGAAATAGCAAGATAAATGCACCAAAATAAAAAGATTACAAAACAGTACCATGATAGTAGCACATTTTCTTTCAAACATATTTTGCATATGTTCCATACTAATACCACTATTATTTGAAGTGTCATGTAAATACTATGGCAAATAAATACAGTAATCATTTAGTACCATGGTATTTATAAAAGTACAATTATAATCTGATACTACACTCTAGTGCCCCTATTATGCTATTTTAAAGGTTTCTAATTTTGTTTTGGAGGTCTCCTACAATAGGTTTACATGCATCCAAAGTCAAAAAAATACTTGATTGTTCTCATAATATACGTTGCACATCATCTAATTTCTCAAAGAGTCTGAAAACGGTTCGTTCGAAGATTCAGTTTCTCTAAACCCCTCCTTTCCAAAAGCCCACACTGCTCTGATTAGTCAGACAGTGCATGCAAAGTGGATTCACAGCGTCTTCTCGACATGCTGACGACACAAACCAAACTCTTCCAGGCCTCAGCTACAACTACAGTGTTTGAGGGCTGGTCAAAGTAGACGTTGTTCGTGGGCAGCCAATGAAGACCATAGGCTGGCATTATTACAGAGGTATGTAACATGAAGCGAGACTGGAATTACTGACGACTCATTTCGGTAGTTCAGAATCAGTTCTTTCTTTTAGGAGACAATAACTTTATTTGTTGTGCAATTTGATCTTTAAAACTTTTCTGACCTTTAACGTTCACAAACAGCTATATTACACACTGCATGAAAGGTGATATTCGAAAAAGCATAGGGGCACTTTAAAAAAAAGGTTCCAAAAGTGGATTTTCGCAGCGATGACATAGTAGAACAATTTTTGGCTCCCCAAAGAACCTTTCTGCAAACAGTTCTTAGAAGAACCATTTCATTTCCTTACTGTGAAGAACATTTTAGTAATCTACAGAACCCTTTTCCACTATAAAGAACCTTTTGTGCAATGGAAATATATTATTTAGGTCATAGTTTAACATTTTGCCAATACTGTTTGCATTTTATGACCATTTTCTTACTTTCTATTCATTTTCCATGAAGATTAAATACATTCAATAAATAGATCTAAAACACTTTTACAACTATACACTTTATACAAACATTAGCATGCTATACAGCGATCAAGCATCTTCATCACAGGTATTGATCCTGGAAAGGAAATGGCGGGAGACATTTGGACTTGCCATCGTCTGTGGTGATGCAGGCTAGGTTGGGCAGACATGGGCATGTATGATGGAGCCTCTTCCCAAAAAATGGCACCTAAATAGAAATTAAAGATTGTAAAAAACAGGAACATAAAAAAATCATAATGAATGTGAGGAGGAAAGTGAAGAAATTAACCTTGTGGCTCATTGGATGACAGTCTTCTCCCTTAAGACCCATTGGGATGCACATTCGCAGGTTCCGGATCCATAGGCTGACTGCACAACACATGGCACCTCCACACTGAGAGTCCTTCTCACATGCCTACACACACACACAGGTCTTAGGGCTCTTTCTCATTATAAATACATCAACATGTCCACTTTTCTAGTAAGCAAGCATATCAGTGATGAAATGTTCAGTGGGATTTTCTCTCATGGATCCAGGCTACTGATTTGCCCTGACAGGCTGTGTAGGATGATGGTCTCATTGTGTTTGAAAATGCCATGCCTCCATCTCCATTAGGCCTGGGGTGTTCTGACAGCACTCTCGCATATTTTGAGAGCGCTGTAGACTTTTACTGTCCTGACAGGTGTGAAGGAAATGCATTTGAGCATCCCAACACATTCATGTCAAACAGCACGGCATCTCTGCTGACCCTAGAAATGCTCTGTGAGTTTAAACTTTACAGTGGCAAGGAACGATCGATTTTATACATGCATGAATATTAGGGATGCACCGATATGAAAATTTTGGATAATTCTTTATATTTGAAAGCTAAAAACCGATAAATTGGCCGATAAATCTAAATCCAAATTTTTATGTAATTTTTATATAATCGCATAAAGTGATTCCAATCATATTTCAAGCAATTCAAAACCATTATGGCGAACAGTGCGCATCTGAAATGTCTCAGCTGAAGGAAAAAAATTCATTATTTATCAGCTTTAAAATATTGGCCAAATTTTCTTATCAAACCGATAACAATGACATTAAAAATGAACCGATATGGTGGCCGATATATCGTGCATCCCTAATTAATATGTGCAGTGCGGTATTAAATGTATTGTTTTATTATTACAGCACATTATTGAATTGTGTGTGCACTAAAAGCTGGAAACATGCCATGTTAAAAGTGAAATGCAAAGCTTTGATTTGTCTAAATGACAGTCTAATATCAGCTATTGGAGTTAATAGCCTTTAGCAAACTGATTTTGGTCAAATTTATGTTAAGAAAGGTTCTCTAGGCAGTCAAGGTGTTAACAAAAATTGTTTTGTACCTTTTATGAAATCAACTGCCATGCATTTTTTGCTTTTCTATTGATACATAATGACCAGCAAATCCTCTTTTTTCAATTAACATGGTAAAACTTTTGTAAGATTGAGGCTTGATGACAACGAATGACTTGACTTCTTTTAATAAGTTAACATAACAAAATAAAAAGAGCATTACGAAAAAAAAAATGAAAAAAAATTCAACAGTCTGTATTGTCCCTGAACCAGATACAAATCAAAAGCAAATAAATAAATAAATAAATATAAAATAATAAATAAATCATATAAATATACATAATGTATACATTTAGATGTTTACTGTTATGTGAAACTGCAGCCTGCTTATTCAGGACAGTGCTAAATAAAATAAAAAACAACATGCAATTTTTATGATCCCTTTTATTTTGTTAAAATTATCAGCATTTTCTTCCATATTCTGGGGTATGCAAACTTATAAACAGAACTTATCTATCTATCTATCTATCTATCTATCTATCTATCTATCTATCTATCTATCTATCTATCTATCTATCTATCTATCTATCTATCTATCTATCTATCTACCACTCTCTCTCTCTCTCTCTCTCTCTCTCTCTCTCCATCCATCCATCCATCCATCCATCCACTTTAATATATATATACACACATACACACACACAAACATGCATGAATAATAAACAGAAATCTCCCCTCAGTTTTACTTCAATGATAGCTCGACACTGCAGAAATTAAATATACTGTAATTTGTTCTAATGAAAAAAAATGGTCTACCTCAAAACTTACACATCAATGGCACCTAAAATGTATAGATGCAGTAAATAATTGTAAAGAAAAACCTCAAATGAAAATGAATAATTCAATCAAATTTGACACTCAAACAGTGATTTCCAAACAATGTTACTATTAGGATTGAATAAACGAAAGAAATAATTTAGTGTTTGTGTTCTATAGTGTTCTACATTGTTCAATCCACTTGACCAGACTGGCCCTGCAAGTTGTAAGGGTCACTCACCCCGGTGATGACTGCAGTCGAACCCAGAGACGCCAGCAACAGGCAGAGAAAGAAAGAAATGTTGGATGTCATGGTCTTCAAACACTGGTGTCACAGGTTTCTCTCCCCTGGGAGGGGGATCCAAGCACTACAAACGCAAAAACAGAAAAAAAAAAGAAGAAAAAAAAGTTAGACTTCAAGGTTTTGTTTTTCTTCAGGTGCCAATGTCCAACAGATACAAATGGTTGTCACGTAAAATGTGAGTATATGTATGTATGTATACTCCAAAATGTAGAGAGGCAGCTTCTCAGCCGTTCTGATGAGGGACGGATGGTTTATAAGCACTGTCCTTCATTCAGAATTATCAGTGAGTCACGTCTTTATACGCAAAAGAGATGGAGTATGAAAGAGAGGAACAAAGAAAAACCAAGGTAATACAGTCAAACCCCCACTGCCCACCTGCCTGACACACAGTACAACCCTCACATCCAAATTATAACATTCCCTTAAATCTGATAGACATCTTTTCCACTGTCGTGACACGGTCTGTTGAATTTAAATGCATGCACATAAAAAAATAAAAATAAAAAAAAATTACAATTCTGAATTAGAAAATCAATAGTCCTTGTGCATGGGATTTCGATGCGTTTCGGAATAATGTTATGTTAAATAAATAATAATAATTTGACCTGCAAAACCTACAATAATTCCCAAGGCTACTAAACCGGTTTAGACCCAAATTTCATTTCCCGCCACACAAAAGGTGTTTTTTTGGACAACATCTTTTTAAGTTTGTTTTTTTTCTTCTTCAATATTTGCTTTAATAAGATTCTGAAATGGCAATGGAAAAAAAATTACAAAGGGAAGCTATGAATGGTGTTGTTTCACCAGGCCAGGGATGGCAACGTCACATGCAAATGTCCTTGAGCATGAAGAACGGTAGTTCAAGGTGGAGAATAGGTTGAAAACATCCTTTACGCACGACAAGGAATGTGAAAGAACTGCCTATCCAAATTGTGATCACAAGAATTTATAAAGCACCCAAAAAGATAAATCAATAGCTTTTCAATCTCAGAATTTGGATATAAAACTAAAAGGGTGCTGCTAATGACAGACACAAATACTAAATTCTTTCTTTTCATACTGTAAGAATGTCCCACCTTGCTTTGCTTTTAGGTATTCAAAGTGATAAAGTATTTGTACACTTCAGACAAACGTGAAAATGTATGAATGTCAATGTATCAGAACACAAAATATCAAAACAAGCTAAAATTGTAACAAACTGGTGTCAAGTTGAGTTTTGTCATGGATATGAAGTCATTTCCACTCAAGATTACACATGTCCTGTCCGAGTAACCACAGGTATAGTTCATAATATGTTCACATTTTAGTTCAACTAAAAATGAAAATTCTGTCATTACTCACCCTCATGTCTACATTTACTCTGAACCTGCTGAATTGGTTCACAAATAACACTAAATCTGCTGTAACAGGGCAAGCTTTTTAAGCTCATTTAAATGCTTAAATATAGACATTTCCGCATTTGTGTGTATAATGCAAATTAATGCCCATCCATCTTCCCCGCTGTTTTAGCAGTTTCAAATTTCATAAAATAGTATTTTTGCATAGCGATCCTCTTAAAATGTTTATATATTTTGCCCCATGTGCTATGATTTGTCGCCACATATTTACACAAATATTGTTTTCCCCCATTTTTAAAGGTGGGGTATGTGATTCTCTTTTTTGTCCATTTTTTCAAAATCACTTGAAATCCTATTCCTAACCCACTTATAGCCACTGAGTTAGAAGCACTGAAATGAAAATTAAGCAATTTAATCATCTGTGGAATGGGCAGGACTCGAAAAACTCCAGCCAATCATTTCCAAGACCACCTAGAATCATTGGACATTAAGTTCGTCAATCAAACGGTCGTACCATATCCTCCTCCCCCCATCCCACTCCCTCCACATGAATGGGTGGAGTCAGGGCCAGCGTTGGAGGAAAGAAGGTAGGACCATTTGAGTTGTGTATTTTCAAAATCTGCCGGCCGTTTTGCAAATCCCATACCCTACCTTTAAAATACTACATGGTATATTATTTCACTTGTTTGGACACTTGAATTGTCAGTAACTTACTGATCCTTATTTCCATTACATTGCGACTTTAAAATCCATTAGTTTCAATATTGTGTTAAATGATGCATACATTTATGGCTGTTTCTTCGACTATGGACACTTCACATAATTATGTGATTGAATTTTTTTTTTAATTAAACAGCCTCTTGTTAGGGCTAATGGTTTAGCTAATATTTTATGTATGTTAAATGTCACATTTTTCATTTCACACTTAAATATTTCACACTTTCTGCATAAAAATTACAGCTTGATTGGAAATTATGCACCAAAATATTGTTCACAAGTGATATTTACCTGGATTTATCAGAAAGTTTTGACTAAACCACTCAGTTCACATGGATTAGTTTTACGATCTCTATGAACTTTTTAAAGCGTCAAAGTGGTAGTTGTGTAGCTGTCAATGGAGAGACAGAAAGCTCTCATATTTCATCAAAAAGATCTTCATTTGTGTTCCAAAGATGAAAGTCTTACGCGTTTGGAACGACATGAGGATGAGTCATTAATAACAGAATTTTTTTGGGGGGGGTGAACTAACCCTTTAATTAATTTATGATGTAATTTTAGCGTTACATATTTTATTGTTATATTACAATGCTATTATATTTTGTGCACTTAGCTTATTTTATTGTCAATAAAAAAGCCTGAAAAGGTCACTGTTAAATACCTATAATATTGTGGCATTCCGCCATGTTTCTCACTGACACGCCCTCAACTCCTAAACTCTGGGCTTAAAGAAAATCCCAAGCTTCCCACTCGTATTTACTTTATGTGAGTTCGACTCATAAATACAAACTTTTCTACCATGACCACTATAAGCACATAATTTAAAGAACATTTTTATAAGCATTTATAAACAAAAGTCAATTTAAACAGCTCAAGCATTGTACTGCTTTCGGAATAGTGGACATTGTTGCCAGCACAGTAATGTAGTTTCAGCCTCATAAAGGGCTTATTAATATCCCATTAGTGCCTCTCTCTCTCTCTTTCTATTTCTCTCAGTGTGCCAGGTGTTTGGCCTTCTTCCCCCACACTGCTTCTCTCCTGCATCATCTCAGAGTTATTAGTGCTGACATTTTTTTACTTCAGACCAAGAGTGATGTGAATGGCTAAAGAGGACCATATGAGCAGAAATCCAGTAGAACTGCAGTCTTGTATCGTAAAATTCAGCGATACGAATTTATCTAAGCCTTCTCTGTAGTATCATGGTTTGTTAACAAGACCCCCATAATCCAGTGCCATAATCCTTTATTATGCTTGAGTAAATGGAGCAGATGGTTTAGAGACGGGATTTAAGCAAACTTGCAGTAGAGATGATTACATAGCAGCTCTTTTGTAGCCTATGAAGGACTTACAAAGAATTAGTGGGGAGCATAAATGTTTAATGCTAAGCAGAAACCTAACTTAAAACAGATTGGCCAAGGTCTCTAATGAGAAATAAGGACATGTTCGTTTGACTCAAGCACTATATTTCAGACTGATCTGCTGCTTGGGAAGGCAATCTTTGAGACGGTTCTGGGAGGTAATTAAACCCAACCATTTTGATGATAGACTTTGGCTCAGACATTTCAGAATGATCGAACCAACATTTGAGATGCAGTGCAATGAAAATAGTCAATGGTTAGTCCAGGTATCCAATCACATCCTCTGTTGAGGCAAAGTGTTTTGTTGCGCATCAAGGGATTTATTCAGAAAATGTGTTTCCATCATCATTTATGCGCATGTCTTCTTATTAAATAAAAAAATGATGCACCTTCATTGATCACATACGTTTTTTTATGCACATTTTTAGAATTTAATATGCACATCTTTAACCCAAAAATTCACATATAAATTGTTGGACGGAAACATAGCTATAGACAGGTGCACTCCGCGCGATTTATAATAGTCCTTTACGATTGTTGCTTGTCAGACTGTATGAACATGATCCTCGCTGTAAGCCATGTCACACTGTAAGATCTCAGTTGTCATTAACGTCAGACTGTGCGACAGTCAAGACGCGTTAAAAACGCACGCATGCACGAGATTTACATCATCAATCAATGACGCGTTCGGTGATGTGAGCTGCATTACACGCGGGATTGAAATGGTGACTACAAAGAAATCTCTAACGTTTATTTTGGTCATGGCTTGTCTTGAAAAACGAAGACAATTTGATGGTCGTCATCGGAGAAGTCAAACTGCAGGACTGTGAGTCAAATCTTCTGACACTGCCAGAATTGGTCAATAGGTCAAATTTGATCTCAATGGTCATTAATCGGCTGTCTGTGAACATGTCAAACTAACGATCAAAGACTTCAGATTTTAGCCTAGGATCAGAGGATTATTTTAGGATTTGCAAAAATTGTCTCATACGGCCAAAATCGCAAAGTGTGCACCCGGCTTAAGACAGCATTGCAATCCCAGAATGCATTGCAAGCCCATATACAAACTCACAGAATAGAAAATAATATTAAAAGAAAATACACAAAAATATACTATTAATTAGTTCAACAATTTATAAAACTAATAAAAATTATCACTGATAACTAATAATAACACACATTGTGTAATGTCATGATTTATGTGACTGTTGTTCCTTTTTTTGGCCATGTGAGGTCCTTAGTGTTTTTGTTTGATGCCTGTCACATGTTCAGATCACATGTTCTCATTATTGATTTGTTAGTTTCACCTGAGCCTTGTTATGTTGCCTATTTAAACCCCCTGTTGTCTTGAGTTCTTTGCTCAGTCTTGAGTTAACACTGGTGCAGTCCTGTAGACTAATCCTTCTGTGAGTGTTCTCCCTGTGATTGTTTGCTTGTTACTGATCTTGCCTGCCTGCTTCTTGGATTACGAGTTTGCCTGCTGCTTTTGGATTGTTCTCTGTTCTGACTGATTTTTGGATTTTTGGACTTTGCCTGGATTGTGACTTTGGATTTTTGCCTGTTCCCTGTTGGATACCTCAGCACCGCTTTTCAAATAAAGACCTTGAACTGAGTTAACGTGTATCTCTGCATTTTGAGTCTCAACACACCACCTCGTGGCACCGAGGTAGAGCTCCCGCCTGCTACGCAGGAGACCCGGGTTCGATTCCCAGTTGAGCCTAACAGCAAGACTGAGCCATGGATAAGGACTCAGCAGAGACCCAGAAGATGCAGCCAAAGCAGCAGACACCTCCTCCCAATCCTTCAACCATGGATCAGATGTATGCAGCGGTGGTCAGTCATGACGCTACAGTGCTTCGTCACGAAGAGCTATTGCGGAATCATGACAGTGCCTTTAGCCGCCATGAACAACTTCTCCGCCAGATCCAACAGACGTTGACCACCTTAGTCAATCTTCCTTCTCCACCTCCAGCTCCTCCTGTGCCTCCAGCTCCACCGGTTCCAGTCCAACCTGCCTTCGAGCCTCGTCTGCCTACTCCCGAGAGATTTAACGGTGACCCAAGAGACTGCAGAGGTTTCCTGACCCAGTGCTCGCTTACCTTCGAGCTCCAGTCCTCCACCTTCCCTACTGATCGTGCCAGGATTGCTTATATCATCACCCTTCTGACAGGTAAGGCCCGAGCTTGGGCTACTGCCATTTGGGAGCAGCAAGGTCCTTCCTGTAACAGCTACCAGGACTTTACTGCTGAGATGCGTCGAGTGTTTGATCATCCAGTTGGAGGGAGAGAAGCTGCCAACAGGTTGTTCCAGCTGCGTCAGGGCAACTCTAGTGTGGCTGAGTATGCTGTGCACTTTCGCACCTTGGCAGCAGAAAGCAGGTGGAATATGGAAGCGCTCATTGCCGCTTTCCATCATGGCTTGTCTAATGGCATTAAAGATGAACTGGCTACAAAGGATCCGGCCACAGATCTCGAGTCCCTGATCGACCAGACTATTCGGCTTGATAACCGAATGCGAGAAAGGCGACGTGAACGACAACCAGAGCTTCAGTCCACTCATAGAGCCAGTACCCCAGCCTCAAGTTCACTGCAGGGGTTACAAGAGTTCCAGAATGTGACCCCTTGTCCAGAGGAACCAATGCAGTTAGGAGGCACCCGACTTTCTCAGGCCGAACGAAACCGCAGGATGAGGGAGAGGTGCTGTCTCTACTGTGGGAAGCCAGATCACTTTCGCTCGTCTTGCCCTGAGCTTTCGGGAAAAGTGCAGTCCCGTCCAGAAGGGGGAGTACTGTGACGGGAGAAATTCTTACTCCCACAACTACTACCACGTGCCTGCAGATTCCAGTCAAGATTTCTTGGGAACAACATCACCACACCCTGCAGGCTCTCGTGGACTCCGGTGCTGCTGGGAACTTCATGGATTCCTCCCT
The DNA here is from genome assembly GCF_963993115.1 of Abramis brama. NCBI lineage: Eukaryota > Metazoa > Chordata > Actinopteri > Cypriniformes > Leuciscidae > Abramis > Abramis brama. The sequence goes on along the minus strand of NC_139973.1, from coordinate 8,997,690 downwards.
AGCTAGTGACCTTCATCTCCCTGTAACCAACCTGGAGGTTCCTCTCACTGTGACTGCCCTTGATGGAAGACCCTTGGGAAAAGGTACTGTTGACCGTATTACTACTCCGATTCTGTTGTCAGTGGGTGAAAGACATCATGAGAAGGTCCAGTTCAACCTCATTCAATCTCCTGAGTTCCCTGTTGTGCTTGGTTTTCCCTGGTTGTATCACCATAGTCCCCATATCAACTGGTCTTCAGGAACTGTGGTTGAGTGGGGCCCTAATTGCCAAGCTACCTGTCTTCTCTCCAGAGTCTCCCCCTGTGCTCCTAAGTCTCCTGGTCCTCTCGAGTTGTCCCGAGTCCCTTCTGAGTACCATGACCTGAGTGAGGTTTTCAGTAAGAAGAGAGCCACATCACTGCCACCTCACAGACCTTACGATTGTGCGATTGATCTCCTTCCAGGGGCCTTCCCTCCACGTGGCAGAATCTTCTCTCTCTCATCTGCTGAGACCAAATCCATGGAGGAATATATCACAGCCTCCTTAGAAGCTGGAATCATTCGTTCATCATCTTCTCCCGCTGGAGCTGGATTCTTTTTTGTTGGTAAAAAAGATGGCGGTCTCCGACCCTGCATCGATTACCGTGGGCTAAACAAGGTGACTGTGAGAAACCGTTATCCCTTACCATTAATGTCTACAGCCTTTGAGTTGCTTCAGGGGGCAACAATTTTCACCAAGCTAGACCTTCGCAATGCCTACCATTTGGTTCGGATTCGAGAGGGGGATGAGTGGAAGACAGCATTTAACACTCCAACAGGACATTATGAGTACCTGGTCATGCCCTTTGGATTAACCAATGCTCCAGCTGTCTTCCAGGGACTCATCAACGACGTCCTGAGGGATATGTTGAACAGGTCTGTCTTTGTTTATCTGGATGATATCCTCGTGTTCTCCAAGTCCCTACATGAGCATGTTCATCATGTCAGACTCGTTCTCCAGCGTCTGCTGGACAATCACCTTTTTGTGAAACCGGAGAAGTGTGAGTTTCATGTTTCCGAGGTGTCCTTTTTGGGATTCATCCTGTCCAAGGGGAATCTTTGTATGGATCCCAAGAAGACTCTAGCTGTACGTGACTGGTCTCAACCCACCTCTGTCAAGGAGGTCCAGCGCTTTCTTGGATTTCCTAATTTCTACAGGAAATTCATTAGAGGATTCAGTTCAGTGGTTGCACCACTGACCAACCTAACCAAGAAGCGATCGGGTCCTTTTGTCTGGTCTCCAGAAGCTGAGCGGGCCTTTCAAGCTCTGAAGGTGAGGGTTACTTCAGCTCCAATACTTACCTTACCTGACCCTTGTCTCCCTTTTGTTGTTTAAGTAGATGCTTCGGATGTGGCAGTGGGTGTGGTCCTCTCCCAACGTCTTGCAGATGGCAAACTCCACCCTTGTGCCTTCCTCTCCTCTCGTCTCTCTCCCGCTGAAAGGAATTATGATGTGGGTGATAGGGAGCTTCTGGCGATCAAGATGGCCTTGGAAGAGTGGCGGCATTGGCTTGAGGGGGCCCAGCACCCTTTCCTGGTTTGGACGGACCATAAAAATGTGGAATATGTGCAGAAGGCCAGGCGTCTCAACCCTCGACAGGCAAGGTGGGCCCTTTTCTTCAATCGTTTCAATTTTGTGCTATCTTATCGCCCTGGCTCCAAGAATCAGAAGCCAGATGCTCTGTCCAGACTCTTCCAGAACACTGACCATGAAAACACCCCGGCAACAATCCTTCCGGATTCCAAGATTGTGGCTCCTGTGCAATGGGGAATTGAGACGCTGGTACGACAAGCCCAGAGGATGGAGCCAGATCCTGGTAATGGTCCTTCGGGACGACTTTTTGTTCCCACCTCTGTACGCACACAAGTTCTACAATGGGGACATTCCTCCCAGTTGACTAACCATCCAGGCACAGGCAGAACGTTGGAGTTTTTGAAGAGGCAGTTCTGGTGGCCCAGGATGAATACTGACGTCAAGTCCTTTGTTGCTGCTTGTCCTGTTTGTGCCCAAAACAAGAGCCCCCACACCCGCCCCCATGGCCTGCTTCACCCCCTGCCCATACCCAAACGGCCCTGGTCCCACATTTCCATGGACTTCATTACGGGACTTCCCCCCTCCCAGGGTCACACGGTCATTTTAGTTGTTGTGGACCGTTTTTCCAAAGCCTGCCGTTTTATCCCCTTACCCAAACTCCCCTCCGCTCAAGAGACTGCTGAGCTTGTGTGCCAGCAGGTTTTCAGAACATTTGGCCTCCCTCTTGACATTGTCTCGGATCGTGGGCCCCAATTCACTTCTCGGTTCTGGAGAGCCTTTTGTAAACTGATTGGGGCTGATGTCAGTCTCTCTTCTGGCTTTCATCCAGAGTCAAATGGTCAAACGGAGAGGCTCAACCAAGACCTCGAGACCACCCTCCGATGCCTGGCCTCCACCAACCCTTCATCTTGGAGCAGGTATGTCATTTGGGCAGAATACGCTCATAACACCCTGTGTTGCTCTTCTACAGGTCTCTCGCCCTTTGAGTGCCAGTTTGGGTTTCGACCTCCACTGTTCCCAGACCAAGAGGCAGATGTTGGGGTTCCTTCAGCCCAGAACTTCGTCCGGCGGTGCAGATCTGTCTGGCGTAAGGTCCGGTCGGCTCTTCAAAGATCTACAAGACAACACCAGCTTCAGTCCAACCGCCGTCGCAGACTTGCTCCACCACTACGCCCTGGGCAAAGAGTCTGGCTGTCGACACGAGATCTTCCCCTGCGGGTGGAGTCCCGCAAGCTGGCGCCTCGGTTTTTGGGACCCTTCAAGCTCTTGAGGAGAATTAATCCAGTCTCCTACCGTCTTCTACTTCCCCGGGCCATGCGGATTAACCCTAGGTTCCACGTCTCCCGCCTTCGACCTGTTGTCACCAGCCCACTAGCGCCTGCAACAAGACCACCACCGCCCCCTAGAATCCTCGATGGTGAGCCGGTTTTCACGATTAACCGCCTCTTGGATTGCCGTCGAGTTCAACGAGGTCTTCAATATCTGGTGGACTGGGAGGGGTATGGCCCAGAAGAACGATCCTGGGTCCCAGCTCGAGATATTCTGGACCCAGACCTCATCAAAGACTTCCATCAGAGACATCCTGATCGCCCCAGAAGGAACGTCAGGAGACGTTCATAGGGAGGGGGGTCCTGTCATGATTTATGTGACTGTTGTTCCTTTTTTTGGCCATGTGAGGTCCTTAGTGTTTTTGTTTGATGCCTGTCACATGTTCAGATCACATGTTCTCATTATTGATTTGTTAGTTTCACCTGAGCCTTGTTATGTTGCCTATTTAAACCCCCTGTTGTCTTGAGTTCTTTGCTCAGTCTTGAGTTAACACTGGTGCAGTCCTGTAGACTAATCCTTCTGTGAGTGTTCTCCCTGTGATTGTTTGCTTGTTACTGATCTTGCCTGCCTGCTTCTTGGATTACGAGTTTGCCTGCTGCTTTTGGATTGTTCTCTGTTCTGACTGATTTTTGGATTTTTGGACTTTGCCTGGATTGTGACTTTGGATTTTTGCCTGTTCCCTGTTGGATACCTCAGCACCGCTTTTCAAATAAAGACCTTGAACTGAGTTAACGTGTATCTCTGCATTTTGAGTCTCAACACACCACCTCGTGGCACCGAGGTAGAGCTCCCGCCTGCTACGCAGGAGACCCGGGTTCGATTCCCAGTTGAGCCTAACAGTGTAATATTTGTGTTTGATGCATTTTTTTCAAATGTATGAGAGTATTGCATCATTAGCTCTTTGAATTAAAGGGATACTTCACCGATTAGCATTAAGCTTTGTATCAGTAGAAACCCGGTAGTATTTTCGAATGACCGTGCTTCCCTCCCTCATGTCCCCCTGAGACAGATTTCTGTATTGTGTGTCTGGGAAAAAAAAAACTCTGATGACGCAAAAATCGTCATTTAGCGTAATCGGAGGCTTTTTTGGCCAGAGGCTAGAGCAGGGGTGGGCAAACTTTTTGGCTCAAGGGCCACACTGGGTTTTAAAATTTGACAGAGGGCCGGCCCAGTAGCAGATTATGAAACACGATCTCATGAAAGTGTGTATCTATACCACGAATTTTATTTCTCGTGCCATTTATACACCAAAAATGTTTGAGGTTAATTTTTAATTAGTCATATGTTAGATAATTATAGCCTATACTTTTTAAATATTGTTTATCCTTATTATTATTTAATGGTCCTAACAGTAAATTAGAAAGTGCACACTTAGAAGAGTAAAAATGACAGAAGGTTACGTTAATTCAACTTTATTAAAACTGCATATGGCAATCAATTTGCACTTCAAAAAGTCATACATTTGTGGGAAAAAACGGAATAAACGAATATACAAATTTATTTTAAGAATAATAAAATAAAACATAAAAAGCAAAGTCAGATCAGAACATTTAATGAAAAAAAAACGGGTTGACTGTACATGGCACACAGGGGAGCGTAGCCAAAAACCGGGCGATAAAGGTCGGTAAACGGAATCACTCAGTCAGGATACATCCACAAATCCAGAGGAGCAAAGAAACTAAATAGCAGACAAATCAAAGGAAAAACTAAACAGGTGTGCAAGCGGTTACCAAACATTTTTTTTTCTCTGTGAGTTTCCAAAAAAGGAAAAAACATTAACGTGCAACAAGTCTATGCGCTTAAGTCTCTGTCTGTTTGGTTTCCATGGTGACGCGTCATTGCTTGTTACGTGACACACCGCAGCCACAACAGCGCTGAATGAATTATGCTGCTTTTATGTCATATTTTCCTTTTTTACAGCTATGGCATGCAATAGCTGATATTCCGATTGTCAAATATATGCAACGCAATATATATATTACGCAAAGTATTGCAAGAAAAAGGCTAAATGAATGCGATCTTAAGACAATTTTTTAAATACTCGACGGGCCGGATTAAACAGCCTAACGGGCCGTATGTGGCCCGCGGGCCGTAGTTTGCCCACCCCTGGGCTAGAGACTAAAGCCAGTAGTAGGAGCTAGTTCCGCATGTCCTCAACCCGCCCATAGGGGGTGGGATCTCACTCCAACCAGCCTCCCTCCATATCGGTGTCCTCTCCAAACTTTGTGTGGCTGATAGCCCGCAGCCACTGTTTGCACCACTCCAAATAATGGAAACTTACTGCTTGTCCTTTCCTGGTTTTGGCTGTACATCCCGGTACAAAGCAATTTAGCACCATTTCGATGGAAAAAACGCTAGTATTTAAATTAATTTATCAACTAACTCGTCACGGAGACTCACGATAAAATGGCGTCTTTTCAGTTTGGAGTCAACTAGTAGCCTAGTTGTATCATTTCTTCCGATACTGCCCTCTGTAACTGGTAGGCGTGGCTTTGGGAGTGGCCTCGTAGGGCAGCAAAGCAAGTGCATTCTGGGAGTTGCTCTTTCTCAGTCTAGAAGGCACCAACTTCTAAAATAATTTCACATTTCTACTACATAAATGACCCAATTTAAATACACATTCATCTTTCCAGCGGTGAAATATCCCTTTAAACCTTTTTAAAATTGCATCAAAAATGTGTGTTATGTGTGTGTCATGTATCAGATTGCGTTTAAAGTCCCCATGAAATCCAAAAGTTTTGGGCTTTTAGTATTAATATGTCAGACTTACTGTCATCTATAAGCTAGTTTGCTCCAAAACACTGACAAAATCTGCATTTAGAAGATATAAAAACTTGCAGTCTCTCACTTCCGCCAATATGGATCAATGATTTTGATGACATTACTCTGCACTTCAGCTTCTAATCAGATTTCCTGTCCAAACAAATGCTCTCTAGAAAGCATCCCGCCCCCAACATTATAAATAGACGCTGAAGCTGCGGTTGAAATCGGTAACTTGTTCACACAATTACTTATTTCTACATGGTGAGTGGCACAAACTATGAAGACAATGATTAGAATTCTGAATATAGAAACTGGCAGAGCAATTGACAGACTGAACACTGACAGACTGTTAAGGGAGAACTGAAATAGTGACTCAAACAAGACTAAGACAAACTGAGATAATATAGGGGATGGGAACGATTCAGACAAACACACTAGGTATTGAAGCAGAGCTACAGAATAAACATTTCGCTCTCCATTTAAGCTTGCATATATTTTATTTTTTTCAGTTTCCTTAATATATTCAGTTGACTTACTGTAATTCAAAAACAGACTGACAGAAAAACAAGGATTTATTTTTCCGAAATTAAAATAGAAAATTCTAGTAAAATAACCTTTACTCCCTGAAGGAAACATCTTTGTCTGGATGCAGCTGGATAGTGCCATCACGTTCTGGTACTGGCACCCTCGGTAGGTGTCAAACTGAGGGTGAAAAAAACAAGCACACAGAGCACATCAATTATTTCTTGCTGTGTTCCCCGTGCTATCAGGAGGGTTTTGTGTGGGTGTTTGGCAGTTAGGATTATGCAGAGAAAGTGTAGAAGTGTCTTTTGGTGTCATAACTGATTGCTGAGTGTCTCATAGCATGTGAAACCTCATGAATACAGAAATGTCTGATACAATGAAGACCAGCAGGCATGCGTTTACACCCAACACCAATTATTCCACCCACTCCTTAAGTGTTTTCATTTGTATGGCAGCTTTTGCCCTCTCATGTCCTTGTAACAATTTTTTTAGAAAATCTTTTTATGCTTTGCATGTCAAACAAAATGTTCTACATGGCAAATAAACAATGTTATGTCAAAAGCAAATGAATTCAGGTTTAACTGTATGTATAATGTATAACATGCATTATATGTTGGTGAATTATGAATGTATAAAACTATGTAAATGATTTGGCCTACATTTAGCTATGAATTATTGAATAAAGCATTTTACCCAAAATGGTAGCTTTGGGGTAAAGTGTGTCAAATGCATAGGGGTAAGATGTGCCATTGGCATAACCAATAGGCATTGTAAGCTTAGCCTCTAAATGCAGGAAATGAATATTCAAACCATTCATGATGAATATTACAAATATTACAAATGCAAAAAAACTAAATAGCAGACATACTGAAATATAATTATTAGTTTTCTCTCATTTCCAGAGCACAATTTAATTAAAATTGCACAGCTTAACCTATTCGCCCTCTTTTATTTTTTTGACAATAAGAAAAAAAATAATAATTCTGAACATGTAAGCTTACACATTTTGAAGTGTTGATGGATTTTTAAAGTGCTGGTGGTGTGTATGGTGCATGTAAACGAGTTCATGGCTGAAATGCCCAAACTCTGAATTGAATGGTATTTAGGGCATTAGCCAACAACAACAAAAAGTATTTCATTTTCAGCATATTTCAAATAGCACATGCATCAACATGCTCTCCGGCTGCTTGGCAACCAAGGCTAATTATTTCTCCCCATCTCAAGTTCTACGTTTGGATCGTAGGCCGGCATCATATTTTCTGCAGTTTCTTCATTCTAAAAATGGTTCTGAGGTTCAGTAATTTATTATTCTTGTAATTTAGTTAAAGTTCCAATAACCTAATTGAATGTCTGACTTTAATTAAATTTTAGCTTGCCTCTGAGACTCTGCTCATTTTAGAATGTTTCATCGCCCATTTATTTCAGAGTGTCATTGATTGTTTTTGCTTTGTTTGGACTGCAACTTCAATCTATTTGATTAATTTGGGCTGAAGTTTCAATCAAGCCATAACCAATGAACTGGGTTTTGCCACAGCTGTGAGTCTGGGACTGTGCTTTGGCAGAAGACATTAGTGCAATTTGATTAAAATCATTGTAAAATGCTATGGATATTTAAACTAATATTTGATCCACGCACAAAAATGATTTTGTGGTGAAGTAAATACTACAGAAAAAAACAATGTAATTCACATGAAAAAGTTAGTTCAGACAAGAATTTAAAAAACTAAGTAAATTCTATATTAGTACTCAATTCAAGCGTGTAGAAATGAAAGTGTAAATATCAACGTTATAAAATTAAGTAAAATTACTTACTGATTTACTGATAAACTTTTCTGATACTCGTGTTCCCGTCATGCACTGGGCCTTGAATAATTAATGAGGTTGATTTTTCACTGTTTTCCAGCTGTATTTACACTGTTTCATCATTGCTTTTGTTTTTAGGATAAGTAACTCGCCATTTTGTGACATTTAGAGTTTATTTTCCACTCAAAATGACACATTCAAACACAAAAACGATCCATCAAATGTTACCGTCATTGTGTATTGTCTACCAAGTATTGAGGTCTCTGTGTTCACATTACTTGTAATTCTTTAGATCTAGAATAACTATAGTATTAATTACTTAGATGTTTCTAAGTAAAGCATATACTTTAAAAGTGTGATTTAATTCAATGTTATATTGGTTGAGTGAAATGTATTGCAAAGGAAACTTCAACTAAATAGATATTACTCAACCTTTTACTAGCCAAGTTAAAATTACTTATTCCTTTGTTACTTTATCTTAACTTAGTTAAGTAGAGTTTACTTAATTCCGTATGTGAAATTTACATAAAAATATGCATGTGAAATTTACTTAAAAAATATTCGTGCAAAAACTTGCCAAAGAAAAATCAAGTAAATTTTACTTATTGTTTTTTTTTCGGTGTAATTATTTATCTAGTGTTTTGTGATTATATTGCAGGCATTTCATTTAGTTGTTTTCATTTAAAGGGATTGTTCACCCTAAAATGAAAATTAAGTCATCATTTACTCACCCTGGTGTTGTTCTGATGCTGTATGCCCTTTTTTCTTTTATGGACCACAAAAGGAGAATTTTTATTCATATAATGGCAGTGAAGAGCGACCAGCATTTTAAAAAAGCTTTTTAAAAAAAGACGCATAAGTATCACAGAATGATCCCATGCAACACGAATATTCCAAGTGTTTTTGGGGTATACTATATGAAATTTTATGTATTATTAAACACGAAATACAACGCCTAGAAATCACAAAAAAAGTATCCTTGTACTTTCTTCACCAAGTTAAATCTTTCCGGACAGTCAGAACGACAGTTGACAGATGTGAACACGATAACAAACACAACGGATATATTCACCTCAGAGAAGAAGGTACATGGATTTTATTTCATGTCGCATGTTTGTTAATGTTGTTTTCTCACAAATGGGGTGCTTTTTCTGGGCGAGACAGAGTGAACTGCAGCGCTAACAGAGTCACAAGAACGCGCACGTTGTGCTGCCCTGCATTGAATACCAATGGCCAAGGTCTGAATTTTCGTTAAATAATGCATTAACTTTCATATTGTAAACCCCCAGAACAGTTGGAATATACGACACGTGTTGCATGGGATCATTCTGATATACTTTTGCGTCGCTACTTACTGCCATTATATGGACGAGCGTGAGTGGGACATAAAAGAAAGAAGGGCATACGACATTAGAACAACACCAGGGTGAGTAAATGATGACTTAATTTTCATTTTAGGGTGAACAATCCCTTAAATAATTTGCAATCAGGTCAAATATACATACCATTTCAGTGCACAAGCAACCATTAATTGAGGGTCTAGATTAAATATATCCTTTCAAAATGTATATGGATAAAATGTATATGAATTTTGTACATAGATGTTCAGAGCCAGTTTGATTTCTTTTTCCATGTGAACTCATTAAACTCAACTTTACGTTCTCAGAATCACTTGAATGCGTATTAATAAACTTTCTATGATGGTTTACTGATGCCTTAGTTGAAGTGTTTTCATACAATTTTATTCACAAAAATAATTGCAGGTCAGCAGGGTTGAATATTTTTTATTGCAAGTATAAATACTAATATACTAATATTAATAATAATTAATATATTACTATTAATATCAATTACTTACACACGTATCCCCAGTAATATCATCATTAATAACTTAAAGTGTACGCCAACCCGGATGTTGGCATCACCCTGGTTCCCTTGATAAAAACCCAACAAGATCTTTCCATTGGCTTTTGGATTATTGCAGAAAATAAGGTCTGTGACTAACAAATTCTTACGCTTCTTACACGTTTTGTTCATTGGGGATATTTTGGGGATATTTTGGGGATATTTAATTTTATTCTATCAATCAATAAATTCCACTAGAAACAAACTTTGTTGTATTATTTTATTTTAATACTGTGAAGCTGCTTTGATACAATCTGTATTGTGAAAAGCGCTATACAAATATACTTGATTTGATTTGATTTGATCGTGATAATTTTCACAAATGAACACAACTTTTATGATTTAATTTTGAAGTGTAGATACAATCAGCAGAAGTCAAAACCTAAAACATAGGCTATAAACGCACTACACCACATTCACATGACTTCAGTGTCACCATCATAGCCTGGTTCTACCAGACTCTCGTACATTTCATTTGTACAGAGAGTCTGGCCTCTCTCCATTGACAAGCGTTAACTTCCTTGTAGGCGGGTATTCTGTTTAAGTTTAAAACTATTGGATCTGCCCAGAGTCACTCTGGATCTGCCATAACCAATCGCTAACCTTTGGTTGTGACGTAACCCTACAACTCAAACTAACGCACGACATCAACGTCATCGTTCTCAGCCACTCCCTCTGTTCGCTGATTGGGCCGCCAAAAATTTGGCCGGAGAAAACCAAAGAATACACCACAATCCCAGACGTAGTACTGAAGGGAAATAAAATTGAGCGGAAGTACGCAGGAGGGCGGAGCCAGGCTATCACCATCAAGCTTGTGACATCTCTTTCAGTCTTTATTTAAATACATTTTCCCTGAAAGTTCGAGTTATAATAGTTTGCAAGAGTGCCATTATAAACACAATGAGGCTGTGAAAGTGGACTAGTGAATACTTTTCCTGTTCGGCATGATGACGTTTAATGTCACCAACAACTTCTGTAGTCCCATTTAGCCACTTGTCAGTAACTGCCTTTTACAAGACAAGTAAAAATAAAAAATAAATTAAATTCACAAGAGTATTATTGATGTATTTTATATTGTGAAACATGAAACTTTTGTTCACCACAGACCTCATTTCAAGTATTTAACCAAAAACTTGTTAAAAAAAACCCATTGACTTCAGGACAATGATACAAGAAGTGCTAAATTGGCAACTTGTTTACAGGTTTTGGCCTACAAAAATATCTCATCCCTGCACCACTCTATATAGGCATGACTTTACACTTCTGCTAAAAGAAAGAGGAATCTTCCATCTCATCCTTACACCTTGAAAATAGTATGTGTTAGAGTCAATATAAATAAAGTATATTTCAACAAACAAAGTTTTCTGTTAAGACCCAATTGGGAGGTATGGGAGAAATTAGCATCTCATTACTTAATAATGGCATATAATAATGTTTTCTTATGCATTTATGCAACCATGCATTCCAGAGTGTATATTTAACTGTAATTTAATTTACCTCCCAAAACATACGATTTTGTTTTGGTTGTATTATTATATGTCTTTTATGAGACTGAAAATAAAATATTTCCAGGTTGGGAAATTATGCGATTTAGACAATTACTTGCATCGAAGCACGTGCCATGGTCCTGAACAGACTATAAATATGAAGGGCTTACCATGGAAATAATGTTCAGTTCTAGCAGCTCATGTCCTCCTGGCTGAGATTTTGACAGCCTTGGCTCCTGCTGCCATAACAGAGGAACAATATGTACATCATGAAGGTCTCCCAAACAGCTGCAACATCAGATTTTTAGTGGACAGAAAGCTCCTAATCACTAATGCCACACTTTTCTCTTGAACTGAAACACGCGACGAATCATTAATCACTGTCAAAAGATGAAAATGAGAGGCTGAAGTTAGTCAAATGCACTTCCTTGATTTAGATAATTAGATCTTAATAATTAAAATGCATCCTTTATGCTCTGTATTTTACTCTCAAGTCTAAATAAAATGATTGAGACTTTAATCTGGAGGTCAAATGTGCTGCTCTTGATGTTATAAGAACATGATTGTGAACGTAAAGCAATATGCTTTATCATCGTTGAAATAATCTCAGGCTGGCTTGTAGCAGTCTTTCAAAATTGAAAAAGTCCTATAAACAAACATGCAAGACTCTCGAACAGAAAAAAAAGAAGTTTTGCCCTTGAGATATTTCACGTTTATCCTTTTGCTGTCGAGAGCGTCAATACGATGCTAATGTCTTCAACACCCCCACAAGGTCAGGAATCCATCAATTCGGATAAACAGAAAGACCTTGACTGCACTGAAGCATCTGTCCCCAAAAACCAATTGCAATGCAATCTGCAAATCAGAGGCTCGCTGAATTTAAAGAGCAACCAAAAATTCAACTGGTTTCCGAATGTATTCACAATGACCAACATGTCTTAAATAATAAATGAAGTGACAAACTCATGCTGAGTTTTTGTGGCAAGACCACTCAAATATCAATAAAATTTGATCTAACCTTTATCCTTTTGTCAATAGGGAGGTGTGTTAAAGATAGCGGTTAAAGATTAGGGCTGGTAACAAAGTTTGTAGGTAAAAAAAAAACAAAAAACTAAATGACTAGTTAATAATTAAAAGGTTAGTTCCTAAAATGAATATTCGGTCATCATTTACTCACCCTGATATTGGTCTAGACCTCTATGAATTTCTTCTTTTTCTGTGGAAGACAAATAAAAGAATCATAAGTTGTCTTACATGGTTTATGTGCTGTATTCTACGTCTTCTAAAGCTGTATGAAAGCTTTTTGAAACAATAATAATCAAAAATCTTCATAGCTACTGTATAGCTTTCAAATCTTTTTTGATTGCATCATGGCCCAAAAGAGGTCTCCCAAAGTCTCTATGATATTCTGGTCTCTATATGGTTCTATATCAATGGGATTTTATTATAGTCTATTATATCAACATTTCCAAACCTTTTGGAAAATGTATCTGCTCACACTGTAACAGGATCAAAACATATTGCCTTCAGACTCTGACAGTCCGCTATGAAAGTTTTCTCTCTTTTGACCTCCTCCTGTAAACAGCACCTTGGCGCTGAAACATATATTTATACTTACACTTCTGTCATGGGCCAAGAGTGTGCTGGCATGACGGTAAATTGGGCTGACAAGGAAGGCCAGCAGGACCCACGGCGGTCACATGGTGGTGATCATGTGACAGCCTGAGCCAGAGAAGAGACACTAATGATTACATTTGCTGTTGTGCCTACACCTTCACACTGACCATCTCCTGTTCAATTCAGGATGAATGTATAATGTTTAGGTATAATGTAACCTTAAGGTAGATTCTGGAAGAATCCCCTGATGCAGTTCAAATGTGCAGATACTGAGACATAATGGAATATTACAACACACTACACAGTATAGGGCCTATGTTACTGTTTTATAAATAAATAAATGTTCTAAAATGTTCTTCAAATGTGTTTCAAAAATGGTATTTAACAGTATTTTACTGTAAAATTACATGAATGGAAAGTTAGACCGATTACAGTTTTCCCTGTATATAGTAAGGGAACTTACTATTAACCAATTAACAGTTTTTATCATAGCATTTTAACAGTCTTTACAGTTAAAATAACAATAATTTGGAACAGTAATTTGGAGTCAAGAAAAAGATGGTAGATACTTGCCCCGATATTGTCTACTGCACATTTTGCAAATGTATTATGCAATGCTGAATTTTCATACTGTGCACAGAGTACATACTGCTAATAGTAAGTCAACAGTTAGAGTATAAACAGCATTTAATAAATATGTCATTAGTGTGGTTTTATATCATACTGTGATGGTTTTATCACAACATCTAGTCCCCCTAATGTAGGCAGTTTTGTGTTAACACCCTCATGTCGTTCCAAACCTGTAAGAGATAAAGCCAAACCCATAGAGAGATTGTAAAATTAATCCATATGAATTGAGCGGTTTAGTCCAAAATTTTCTGCAGCATACGCAGTAATAAGGAGCATCCCTCATTAAAGAGGTTCGCTGGAGGCATTATGACATTACTGTCCCCCAAACATGAAGATACACGCACTGATTCATTTCCTATTATGAGAAAATGTCTTTGAAGAGAATATGAGCATCTTCAGATATAGTCTCAGAAATCACTTTTTTTGTGATTATACACGTGACATACAGTACCTGATTGCATCGATTCTGAAGCTGCCAAAATTCTTGAAATTCAGTAAAGCTCTTCCAGGAACTCTTCCAGAAATATTTACTTTTTTAATATTTAATCTTTTAAAAACATTTAAACTTTTTCATTGAAAGTGTCAAAACTTTTAAAAAACTTTCTTAAAAAGACATCATGAAACATGGAAATAATCATCATATATAGATCAGAATAGCTAAATGTAAGTCTAACATCTCCAGATCTTTTTGTGTTGAGTAGAAATTTGATCCCTAGAGCATGATAAATGATCATAATCATAATATTACAGCAGAATTGTAATAAAAGCCTCAAGTTGGAGGAAGGCCATCTGTGCTTTCATGCTGTTTACTGGGTTAAACATATATATTACGCTCCAGGGCATCTACATTCATTTGAATCCCGGTGGCATCTGGTCACCTACTTTTTAAAATCATTCTCACAGATAGTGAACCTAAAAATAGACCATGCGAAGCCTAATTTTGAGGTTAAATAAAGAGATTATTTTACATAGGCCTATGCCATATTTCACAATGCCATTACTTATGACAGTAATGACTTAACATGGATGCAGTAATGCGAAAGAATAATGTATTCCATGTTACATTATCAAATTACCTCAGTCTTTGGGGAGGCTACTGCTCTTTTCTCTAATTTAGAAAATGCTGCTAAAGCAGGAATTCTGATAAACTCGCAATGTTTTTCTGGAGTTTTCTGAAGGTAAAACTGCACTTACTTTTCTACTCCTTTTGAGCCAGGCAAGATGGAGCGCTCTCTCTCTCTCTCTCTCTCTCTCTCTCTCTCTCTCTCTCTCTCTCTCTCTCTCTCTCTCTCTCTCTCTCTCTCTCTCTCTCTCTCTCTCTCTCTCTCTCTCTCTCTCTCTCTCTCTCTCTCTCTCTCTCTCTCTCTCTCTCTCTCTCTCTCTCTCTCTCTCTCTCTCTCTCTCTCTCTCTCTCTCTCTCTCTCTCTCTCTCTCTCTCTCTCTCTCTCTCTCTCTCTCTCTCTCTCTCGTGTGGTGCATGCTGGGAAGCAAGAGTGTGGCGTGGGGTGTGAGAGCGGTGCGCTTGAATTCGTTTAAATTTTCCCGTTTTCTTTTTTTTATGGTGGGGTTTTCTTTTTTTCTCATTTGGCCTATCACTTAAATATTTTTGTTTTATTTTTGAAAAAAAAAAATCGTTAAAATCCGTTTGTTGATTTAGAAAACTATGGCGTCTCCCTCGGGTGAGGGAACGCCGGTTTTCTCAATCAAGAATGGATGTAAAGTTGCTTCGGATCAAGCGTTTACGGTAGAAGATGTTCTACTAGCAATGGGAGAAATTGTAGCACATGGAAAAATAGTCTCGGCCTCTAGAATGAACAAGGCCGTCGTGGTTTTTCTAAAAGAGGAAAACCAATGCCAACCAATAAGAATACAGAAGGGTATCAGGCAGGGGTGTCCATTGTCAGGTCAGCTTTATGCTTTAGCAGTGGAACCACTTTTATGTCTATTAAGAAAACTAATTGTGAAAGAACAAAAAGATATTGATATTATTAATTACAGTATTGGATTGTATGAGAGAGCATCATCCGCAAAACTCAACTGGGGTAAAACAGAAGCATTTTGGTGTAATGATAAAACAGAAATGCCTTTACCAGTCATCCCTGAAAATGTTAAGTGGGAAAAAATTGGTTTTAAGTTTTTAGGAATTTTTATGGGTTCTGAAAACTACCAAAGAAAAAACTGGGAAGGTGTGAAGGACAAAGTTTGTGCCAGATTGTCAAAATGGAACTGGATTTTGCCTCAATTGTCCTATAGGGGAAGAGTGCTGGTTATAAACAATCTTGCCGCCTCTATCCTATGGCATCGATTAATTGTGTTGAATCCACCAGAAGATTTTATTGGAGGAATCCAAAAATTGTTTGTAAATTTTTTCTGGTCTGGTCAACATTGGCTACGAGAGTCAGTTTTGTATCTGCAGGTACATGAAGGAGGCCAAGGTCTTATGGATATTAAGTCGAAAGTGGCTGCTTTTAGACTGCAAACTGCTCAGAGAGACTACTTTATCATCAGTCTCAGAACTGGATAAGAGTGGCTTGTGCCTTATTGAATCGAGTGGGACGGTTGAATTTGGACAGACATCTCTTTTTAATGAATTTAAAGGAGATGGATCTTAGTGGGCTCCCATCTTTTTATGCCTCAGTACTCAATGCATGGCAGATTTTTTATTGTTAAAAGGGAGATTTCTGAAACACAGAGTCTTTGGGATCTGGAAGAACTCTTAATTTTTAATTCTCACCTACCCAGTGCGAGTTTGAAATCACAGACTGTACGCACAAGCTTGGTGAGAGCAGGAGTTCATAAGATCTGCCATCTTAGGTCAAATGACCAGTGGATTACTGCAGAAAAACTGGCCATAAAGACTGGTATCCGTTCGGTTCGAGTTGTGCAAAAACTGCTAGCTGAAATTCAAGTCTCTTTTCCTGTTTTGCCATTAAAAGTTGAAAAATCGGAGATTGTATTCCCCATGATCAGTGTGGCTGTAGATGTAGGAGACTGGCAGGAGTTTGAAGGAAGTCTGCTCTCTTTTAGGACGCCTGAACTTGGTCTTTTTAACATTACTTCTAAGAAAGCTCTTTATTGTGGTTGTGTAAAATATCTCAATTTACAAGCGTTAAAAGAACTTCCAGAAACTAAGTGGACTGAATTTGTTGAGTCTGGTACTTCCCCAAAAGGTAGTTGGAAACCAATTGAAAAACGGAATGGAGATTTGCAGTGGCGAATTTCACATTGGATAATAGCAACAAATCGATATAAGGCACGTCTGAATCCTTTGCAAGAGGAAGAGTGTTGTTTTTGTGGAATTTCAGAAACTGTTTTTCATATTTTTATTGGTTGTTCAAGGCTAAAAGACATGTTTGGTGTATTGGGAGAATTGAGTCATAGATTTGGTTTTCACTTTACAAATGGTCTTTTTGTTTTTGGACCAAAATATAGTGCCTCAAACAGGACACAAACAGTTTTGATCAATTTCTTGTTTGGTAAGGCTAAAATGGCAATTTGGCTGACAAGGAAGAATAAAACACTTCTTAGTGGAGGAATTGATCCTTTACATATGTTTAAGGCTTTGGTTAAAAAGTAGGTTAATTTTGGAGTACAAGTTTTATGAATTTGTAAATGATACTGACTCTTTCTTTTCTTTCTGGGGTACTAAAGGTATTTTATGTCAACCAAGTAAAGAGAGAGGTTATGATATAATGTTATAAATTGAAATTATTTTTAATGTGAGCTAATAACCTATTTATGTATATGTAGGTAGGATTTTTTTAATGCTTCTTGTGAAATATAATATTTATTGTTTTTTATAAGTGTCTGTAAATAAAAGAAGCTTAAAAGTCAAAAGTCTCTCTCTCTCTCTCTCTCTCTCTCACCCCTGACAGCTGATGCAGAATAACGCCATACTGAGGGAGAGAAAGCATGAGGAAGAGAGAAAGAGAGAGAAGTTAACTCAGTGCAACGGGAGCTGAGATTTGTGGGAATAAATCATTGTCTTTTCATGACACATCACAGGCTGCCAAACCAGAATCGGAGACTGTTTAGAAGAACTCATAGAACTGTCACAGCATGCATCTGTTTTAAGAGTATTCGCTTTTGAAACCTTTACATCTGACATCTTTGCTGTTAAAGAGATAGTTCACCCCAAAAATAGTAAAAAAAAAAAAAAATTCTTCTGTGGAACATAAAAAGATAAGTCAATAGCCATAAAAACGGTTTGGTTACCAACATTCTTCAAAATATCTTCAGTCATACAGATTTGAAATGACATGAGGGTAAGTGAATTTTATATAGGCAAAACAAGTGAAAATTTTGTTCATTAAGCCCTTGTCTAGTGATCCCTAAGCTCCAAATAGCAATTAAACATCAAAAAGTTTCTTTATTTGTACGTTTTCTGTGATGAGTACCTTTCCTTTGTCCATGAAAAACGATCTTACTCGTGCTGACTGACAGATCTGATGCGTGCGCACAAAGACGCCTCAAACAGCGCGCAACCCCAACACACGTATACAGAATTACAGTATTTCAAAATATCTGTCTAGGCGAGTATTCACGCAAACATTTTCTGTTATGTCTTATGTGAATGTTTGGTTAACTGTTGAGGACATTACACTGTTGGGGTTACACTGTTGGGGTTAACACCTGATGTGTAACATTATTTTAGATCCGTGCGGTAGAGATGCGCGGTTGGCGGTTACAGCCGCGGACTCCGCGGATAAACCGCGGATCGGGCGGATGACGTGACGAAAATGTATATTTTAATTCAATTCGGGCGGGTGGCGGGCGGTTGAACCAATCAAATGAAAAATATTATGTATACAGCAATCAGCGGATGGTGGGCGGGTGCGGTTTTGAAAATTGGTCAAAAACGTTGGTGCGGATGGATGGCGGACAGATGATGAGTTTTGTGATGCGATTGCGGATGAAATAATAGCCCATCCACGCATCTCTACCGTGCGGTACAGTAGCTCTTAATATAGGCTGTCCGTTTCATTAATGTTAATCAAACATTTGTGGTTAAATATATATTTTTCTTATAGATAATATTAGGAAATATTTGGTTTTGACTTGGTGTGTGCCAAATTTGGTGTTATTACCAGGGATTGTAAGGTATGGTTGCTAGGTGATTTTGTTTTGAAACCTTCAGAAAAGTTTAATTGGATTTTTCTCAAAATTGACAAAACAGGTGCAGCTCATTCATTTTTTGTCTGATTCCAACACAAATAACACACTTGGTACCAAATAACACACTTTTTTTGCCAAAGTTTAATTATTAAGCGTAGTGTCAGTTCGGGCAGGTCACGTTAGTCAAGCTCACATCAGCTGACATTCAGCTGATCCACGTCTAACTATAGGAATACAACGTCTATCACTGTATACATATATAAACTCCTTCTGTATTTTCAGCAGCTATTGCGTTTCTCAGGCGCTAATTTCCCTCCTCCATCCCCAGCTCCTCCTCTCGTCAGTCAGGATTTGGCATTCTGATTCCCCTTGAATCAGAGTAAATTCTCGAATTAAGTTGTACTTTAAAATCTTGAATTAATGATATCTGCAATACATTCATGTTGGTGCTGTTCTGTTTACCCTAAGGGGGGTTATTGCTGCTCTCCCTGCTCTTATCCATGCTAGGCTGCATGGATGCGCAGGGAGTTCTTGCCCAGAACAGAACCATACCACCAATCCTAACTGTATGCAATTGCCAATCGTATTTGACAATAGTGGTCCTGACAGAACTAAGGGTTAGTATAGAGTAATAGTACTGGCTGGTATTTGTGCCATAGTATGGAAAAGTATTAACTGAAGAGTTGATTTCAGTTCCATTTCAATTTAATCAAAAATTAAGGTTGTTTCAATGCCAGACATTGATTGACTGAATTCTGAATCAATGTCTATTGCTATATGGGTGATCATTTATGAACATATGACAGATGTGGGAAATATTTGGCCTGAATTGTCACAGCCCATAGTGTGTGACCTATATATTAACAG
This sequence comes from Abramis brama, assembly GCF_963993115.1. Lineage (NCBI taxonomy): Eukaryota > Metazoa > Chordata > Actinopteri > Cypriniformes > Leuciscidae > Abramis > Abramis brama. The sequence continues at coordinate 8,978,097 of NC_139973.1, read as the reverse complement.
GGAAACCCGTGGGTGCATGTGCGGGGCAGAAATGATGGATGTTTGCTTGAGCCAAGCAATGAAGCATAACACAGTCTATTCTCCTGGATGGCTAAACACCTCAGGTAAAGGAAAGAACGGAGCCCCACGCTCGATCTCAAACACCTATACACATACTCGCAGAGACGCACATGCACACACACATCAACCTCCTGGAAAGAATAGTTTTTCATCCTTGTCCCTTAGTGATATTTCACCTGCCAGAGGCCTGGCTTCTTTATTACCTCTGATAGCTTTCCTGTTCTGTAGCTGATAACCTCACTTCCTGGTTCTTAGTCAATGTCACCCTACTGGGTTTCATCTCATTTGTCAATGTAGACTTTTCCCCTTGAGTCTATTGGCCTTTGTGGGCATCTGGAGAAATATCTCCAATCCGTCTTTTACAGTAAAAATGTCTGCATAAACGGCTCTTTAACATTTCCCTGCCTTGTCTTATGCTATAACATGGCATTATACATTTTTGTTATTGAATTGATAGTCTTTCTGACCTAATTAGGTAAACAAACCCCTTAAAATATGACCAAAACAACAGTTGATCTTAAACAATGCCATGTTGAATGAAGTAAACACATTTATCTTATCCACTTCTTATATGTGACACTTAATTAAGACATTACACAAACCAAACCAAAGAAGTCTTTAAACACAAGGTGAAGGCTGATGATTTGTAATGGGGTACTAATTAAAAAGATAATTACACATGCATCTGTTGAAATATGGATGCCAGCAGAAGTTCCCTCTAATTAACCTCCCAAGGACGCTCAGTTATTAATGCTGTTAAATAAAGTGGAAGCGAGACGGACAGAGAGAGAGACACCTCAACTCGCCTTTCAGTGACTTAGCAAGAGAGAGAAAAAACGGGAGAGAAAATGGAAGGAAAAACGTGTAGCTATTATTAAATGCCTTTGTATTCTTTCTGGAGGATTTATGAAGTGCAGCAGGATTTCCTGTTGTGTAAAGTCAGGACAGCAGAGAATAGAAGATATGAAAGAGGTAGTTAGAGTGGTCCTAATGGACATGTTCTTTAAATATAGCGCAAAAAACACACTCGTGAACACATGCGAGGCCTGAAGTCAAACTCGTGGACCACGCTCCCAAAGCCCATAGAAACACGGAGTACATTTGTGCACACTGTTCAACTAAATTGCAAAGGCGTTGTGCTAAAAATAGAGGCCCAGCTGACAGCCTGAGGCGACAGAATGCACATCTACCAAAACGACTTATTTTATAGTGCTTTCTTCTTTTTGGCTAGGTAAATCCAGTAGAAAAATGTCACATGGAAAATATATTGCAAAGACGTAAAGAAACAACCAGCAGTCAAATAAATTGAGTTTGTGTATATATATATATATATATATATATATATATAGTGAGGAAAATAAGTATTTGAACACCCTGCTATTTTGCAGGTTCTCCCACTTGGAAATCATGGAGGGGTCTGAAATTGTCATCGTAGGTGCATGTCCACTGTGAGAGACATAATCTAAAAAAAAAATCCAGAAATCACAATATGATTTTTTAACTATTTATTTGTATGATACAGCTGCAAATAAGTATTTGAACACCTGTCTATCAGCTAGAATTCTGACCCTCTATTGGCGCTTTTCCACTGCATGGTACGCACGGTTCGGCTCGGTACAGTTCGACTCGGCGCGGAACGGTTCGGCTCGCTTCGCTTTTCCACTGCGTGGTACGACTCGACTCGGTACGGCACGGTTCGGTTCGCTTTAGCTCGGTTGCTTTTCCATTGCAGTTAGTACCGCTTCAAACTGGGTGGGACTGATCGTTATAGTTGCCGCCTCTACTGCCATGACATCATCGTAAACGCGCCACATTTCAAACGCACAACACAGGGGATGGTGCTCTTGATTCTCGGCATGTGGATGTTTTTAAATTAAAATAAACGTTCTTATAATGGTTTACTATATGGAAGGAAAATTCTTAACGTGTAATTAAACGTTGCGTTCATATTCTGGGCTCATCTGATTTTTTGTACATAGCATAGCCTACTTTGTTATGATTTTAGTATCATAATGATTAATAATTGCACGCACAATTATCCGTGAACTTGATTTGAACAAATGCCTTTCAACTTTTGTGTGCAAAATTCAGAATTAAATGAATGTGCAGCAATCTTTACAAATAGAGAGTCTAGGCCTAATGTACTGTTTTAAACTAGCCTACTGCCATTAAAAAGGTGCATTTAGTTAATGTTATGTTATTTTTTTCCATCTGCCTATGTTGATTATGAAAAGTGAACAGCACGAGTAGAGAGACATGGAGCGAGTCGGACATAATTTTGACCACTTCATTAAGTTTTGTTTTGTAGAAAGCCTTTCTTTAAAGTGAATTTCGTTTTGTATAAATTGTATCTTAATTTTAATATTTTTTTCATCAAACAATTACCTGGATTGAATAAATAAAAGCAAAATAGACAATTTAATCATTGAGGCGCCCGAGCGGTCAGTTGCATTGTACGTTAACTGGAGCGCATCTCATCCTCAAAAACACAAAGCTTGAAATGTCTTTAAACGAAATAATTCAAAACAAAAAGAAATAGGCTACTCTCTTATGTAATCCATTATGTGCATTTCTCTCTATAGGCGCGTTTACTACGAATATGGCGATCGTCAACTTCATCTTTGCCATGCACAGACACTGACAGAAAACACTATTTTATAAATAAGAATCAGTGCACGCGTTTTAATAAAATTAAAACTTTAATTGTGATCATTAAAATAATTGAATATTAAATATTTTGTGGCCAAGTTTTGCTCATTTATTAATAGTATATATATAGGCTATATATAGGCGTAATTTTATTAAATTGAACAAGCGCAAAATTCAGCATTCAATCAAATATTCAAAAAGACTTAATAATAATAATGTTATTTCAACATAATATCTCGTTATTTCGACATAATGTGCGTGCAACAAGCAAGATGTGCATTTGTAAATCCGGGGATGAGTGCATTGATTTTTATTTATAAAATAGTGTTTTCTGTCAGTGTCTAGTTGACGATCGCCATATTCGTAGTAAACGCGCCTATAGAGAGAAATAACATTATTATTAAGTCTTGATTTAATAATTTTGACTTTCAAAATTTTGATTTTCAAAATTACTAAATTTTGCGCTTGTTCAATTTAATAAAATTAAAACTTTAATTGTGATCATTAAAATAATTGAATATTAAATATTTTGTGGCCAAGTTTTGCTCATTTATTAATAATATATATATATATACATATGTGTGTGTGTGCCCTCAGCACATGCGTTAAAAATTATCCGGCGCCGCCCCTGACTGCAAGAAACAGTTTGCAAGAAACTTTTTAACTGCAAGAAACTACAGCGTTGGCTGTTGTCTACTGGCTATTTAAATCTAGCGGGTTTGTCTCGTGCATGGTCTCGTGTCGCAAATACAATGACACTGGTAGTGACGATTCTGTCTGACCAATCAGTGATCTTCAGTGTTTTCACGTCACATTTTAGTATCGGTACGGTACGCTTGGAACCTCAACAGAGGTGGTACCATTTAAAGCGAGCCGAAGCGAGCCGTACCGTACCGTACCATGCAGTGGAAATGCGCCATAAGTGAGCCGTACCGAACCGAGCCGTACCGTACCATGCAGTGGAAAAGCGCCAAAGCGTGCCGTACCGAACCGAGCCGTACCGTACCATGCAGTGGAAAAGCGTATAAAGACCTGTTAGTCTGCCTTTAAAATGTCCACCTCCACTCCATTTATTATCCTAAATTAGATGCACCTGTTTGAGGTCGTTAGCTGCATAAAGACACCTGTCCACCCCATACAATCAGTAAGAATCCAACTACTAACATGGCCAAGACCAAAGAGCTGTCCAAAGACACTAGAGACAAAATTGTACACCTCCACAAGGCTGGAAAGGGCTACGGGGAAATTGCCAAGCAGCTTGGTGAAAAAAGGTCCACTGTTGGAGCAATCATTAGAAAATGGAAGAAGCTAAACATGACTGTCAATCTCCCTCGGACTGGGGCTCCATGCAAGATCTCACCTCGTGGGGTCTCAATGATCCTAAGAAAGGTGAGAAATCAGCCCAGAACTACACGGGAGGAGCTGGTCAATGACCTGAAAAGAGCTGGGACCACCGTTTCCAAGGTTACTATTGGTAATACACTAAGACGTCATGGTTTGAAATCATGCATGGCACGGAAGGTTCCCCTGCTTAAGTTAAAACCAGCACATGTCAAGGCCCGTCTTAAGTTTGCCAATGACCATTTGGATGATCCAGAGGAGTCATGGGAGAAAGTCATGTGGTCAGATGAGACCAAAATAGAACTTTTTGGTCATAATTCCACTAAACGTGTTTGGAGGAAGAAGAATGATGAGTACCATCCCAAGAACACCATCCCTACTGTGAAGCATGGGGGTGGTAGCATCATGCTTTGGGGGTGTTTTTCTGCACATGGGACAGGGCGACTGCACTGTATTAAGGAGAGGATGACCGGGGCCATGTATTGCGAGATTTTGGGGAACAACCTCCTTCCCTCAGTTAGAGCATTGAAGATGGGTCGAGGCTAGGTCTTCCAACATGACAATGACCCGAGGCACACAGCCAGGATAACCAAGGAGTGGCTCTGTAAGAAGCATATCAAGGTTCTGGCGTGGCCTAGCCAGTCTCCAGACCTAAACCCAATAGAGAATCTTTGGAGGGAGCTCAAACTCCGTGTTTCTCAGCGACAGCCCAGAAACCTGACTGATCTAGAGAAGATCTGTGTGGAGGAGTGGGCCAAAATCCCTCCTGCAGTGTGTGCAAACCTGGTGAAAAACTACAGGAAACGTTTGACCTCTGTAATTGCAAACAAAGGCTACTGTACCAAATATTAACATTGATTTTCTCAGGTGTTCAAATACTTATTTGCAGCTGTATCATACAAATAAATAGTTAAAAAAATCATACATTGTGATTTCTGGATTTTTTTTTTTTTTAGATCATGTCTCACACAGTGGACATGCACCTACGATGACAATTTCAGACCCCTCCATGATTTCTAAGTGGGAGAACTTGCAAAATAGCAGGGTGTTCAAATACTTATTTTCCTCACTGTATATATATATGTGTGTGTGTATGTGTGTATGTATGCATGTACACATACATGCATGCATTGCAAAACTGTACCATACATTTTAACAGTTTCCACAAAAATACCTTTGATACAATGATAATAATGAAACATGTTTTTTGAGCACCAAATCAGCATATTAGCATGATTTCTGATCATGTGACACTGAAGAGAATACTGCTGGAAAGTCAGCTTTGCCATTACAGAAATAAATTATATTTTTAAATAAATTAAAAAAGAAAACAGTCGTTTTAAATTGTGATCATATTTAACAATATTACTGCTTTGCTTAATTTTTTTTTATCAAATATGGATCCTTGATGAACATAAGAGACTTTCAAAAACATAAAACAAAAACAGTTTGAACAATCGTTGATATAAGGAATTATATACTATTTTAAGTATTTTTATTACAATGTGAAAGGCTACAAACTTTGGCATTTGAAACATGTCTTCAGATGACTACAAATCAATTACCGTTAGAGGCCATTCTCACAAATGCATTATTTGTTGCATTAGATGGCCTTTTTATGGCAGTTTATTGAAACATGAATGCAGAGTTCTAAAGTTGTCAAAAAGTTTAACTTAAAATGTGCCTTGGGATCCCTGATTCCCTGCTTCATTCCTCTGCTCTGTGTCAGGATTTTTTTAAACGCAAGAATGTGTCCTGTGTGAATGGCTCCTCACACAAGAGCACTTCGGTTACATTTGCTCTCTGCATTTTAATGTTTAAATAGCCAACATCACTTGGGAGAGAGGAGACAGTATGCAGTGTTTAATGTAAGGGCCTATCAGTTAAACACATGCAGGGTGTTCTTTGACCGAATGAGGAGGACAAGCTCAGCTGTGCAGTAGCACAATTTTGCCATTGTAAGGTTTCTGAGTAATCATCATATCAATCAATTGAGTACACAGGCAATGTTCCAGAAAACCAGAAAAAAAGCAATTTCCCCCTTTTCCTTTGATTTTATACAATACTTCACTGTCATCATTTACTCCCCTTCATGTGGTTCCAAACCTGTATGACTTTCTTTCTTCTGTGGAACTCATAAGGGAATGTTCTGCTCTTTTCCAAATACGTTGACCAGGTGCTGCGAGCTGCAAAATGGGTGAAAAAGTACCATAAAAATAGTCAATACATCTTGTGCACTATATTTGAAGTCTGAAGCCATAAAACAGGATGATGAAGCAGCCATTCCTCCAGTCTTCAGTGTCACATGATCCTTCAGAAATCATTCTGATATGCTGATTTGGTGCTCAAGAAACATTTATTATTATTTTTATCACAATTGAAAACCGTTGCACTTTAATATTTGAATTTAAATTTTTTCCAGGATTCTTTAATGAACAGAAAGTTAAAAAGAACAGCATTTATTTGATTTTGTGTGTGTGTGTGTGTGTGTGTGTGTGTGTGTGTGTGTGTGTGTGTGTGTGTGTTATCATGTAAACGTCTTTACTTGCACTTTTGATTTAATTCATCCTTGCTAAAAATAGTATTCATTATTTTTCAAAAATAAAAATCTTATTGACCCCAAACTTTTGAATGGTAATGTACATTAAAATTATTTGACTGTAAAATGTTTCCATTCACTTTAGCTTTCAAATCTCAGTCTTTCACTTGCACATATTCAAACTTGCTGAGTTACAAGAGATGCAAGAACCAATGTTTTTTGAGTCAATTATCATTTTCTTTTCTTTTTTCAGACAGTTAAGCTTTCACAGTTACATTTCCCATTGCCTTCGGAACCAAAAGCACACATATAAATATTTTATCAGTGCTCTTTGCTCAAGTGAATAGTCAGCACTATTCTCAGTTCTACAAACCTTAAATTTTCAAGAAACAACCACATGGATTTACACTCAACCTAAATTTACGACGACCGTATGCTTTCTCGGCATGCTAATATTTTGTGAGTGGCACCAAATACTTCTGTTTACCGTGCATCTCTCAAACAGATGTCCAATGTCTCACGTCATTAAAATTCAAATGATCACATCTTGATCTGAATCATAGTGTTTGTGGGTTAGAGGTGTGTTAACAGTACAGACAGCGCAGTCGTGTTGTTGTTGTGTGATGTAACACGGTTTGATGACAATCGGAAGCCCTCAGATGCACTTGAATAGCTGTGCAGTTGGGGATATGAATATTATATGTTGTTATGTTTTGTGATGTGCTGCTCAAGCTGCCTTGTTGAAGATATATGATACAACTTGAAACCATGCAAGTCCTCTGTGTTGAAAAATCGATGCTATTAGCCTATGTTTTATTTAACAGCAAATGCTAATGATGTTTACCGGCCTAGTAGTTCACAGTTCACTCTACTTTTTTGTCATTTAAAATATTATAAAACTCACATTAGCACAGTATAGTTACAAACACTGGCTCTATATCTACAGTATAAGCAAGTGGCATTTTAACTGATTTTAATTAATTGTTATTTAAAATGTCCATGGCACAAGGGCTTTATCTCATAGGCTTCAGAGTAAAATGTTGTTTTCAGTGGTTCATTGGATTTATATTGGTTTTAATCACCTACTTTATAGTTGTAAAAGCTCTTGGGTAAATGCATGAACACAATTTAACTACACTGGGTTGCAATAAGACGCGTTTTGCCTTCCCCCTGAGAAGCTTAGCATCTATTTGTAAAAATTTCACAAGTAAGCGCCAAAACTGGTGATTGAAGTAATATAGGAAAACTATATTTCAATGCTTTTGCAAGCAAACAAAGTTTCTTGGAGGAACGCAAAAAGAAATTTAAATGTCAAAAAACAAATTGGTAACAATTAAAGCCTTTATGTAAAATGCATTATAAAGATATCATAATATACATTATAAATTATTATTAATTATATTTTTTCATAAATAATTGTAACCAAAGTTAAATACATTATAATATTTGCAGATTCCTTGTTACATCTGAAATTAGTGGTTTTTCTATGCGTTTTAATGCTTTATACTTTCTAAAGGTGTAATAATGAATAGATAAGTATTCAAATGTATTATAAATGTGGTTACAATTATTCATGAGAACATACAATGCATTAGAAGTATTACAAGGTATAATTAATGCATTAAAAATACATTTATAATGCATTATATATAAAGGTTTTAAAGTGATCATGACATGGATATTTTTTATTATTTGAATGTTCCTTGAGGTTTATAAAGTGTTGTTAATAACTTTGTTAATAGGGTTTTTTGCACAAAAAAAAAACAAAAAAAAATTTACATGTGGAAAAACAATTATTTTCAACCCTCATTCAACTGACCCTCTGTCTGAAATGGTCAGTTTTTAAGGGGTGGCTCCTTTAAGGATTGTCAATAAACGGCCACTGTTAAGCCCAATTTATACTTCTGCGTCGAACCCACGGCGGAGCCTCTACGCTGTAGGCAACGCGTTGGTTTTAATTTATATTTCTGCGTCGTTGTCCGCGTTGACTCATGCAGAGGGAGCATATGAAACCCGAGGGAGGGTTTCAAGCAGACCAATCACAGCGCTTGCGTCTGGGTAGAATTGACACGTTGTTACATTTTTGGAGAGGTGCGCGTCAGGGCATACCTGCCAACCTTGCAAAAAATTTTTGCGTACTGATGACGGGGGGGGGGAGGGGGGGGGGGTATTGTACGACGACACACATGCATTATATAATTGCACTGCATATAATATCAACTAGTCTAAAATTAAGAAACCCCTAGAACACAGTAAAAAAAAAAAAAAAAAGATAAAAACATAGGAACATTCTGTACAATTAAGATCCAAATATGATACTAAATACCACAGGGAAAAGGGCTTATATTTGTGACGTGCTGTCTTTGCATTTGAACATTGCACATTTTAAACAGGACACGCATTAGCTGAATAAATGTTAGCCAATACAAACATATTTATAGAAAACAGTTGACAAGAATAGACAGGACAGACAGGAATATCACTTATTCTAAAAAGAATATCAAGTAGCCTAACCTTTAGATAAGTTCCGAATCCGACATATAATGAGGGCTGTGTTAACAGTAAAACGTCCGTCATTTAACGAATTTTAAAAGCAGGAATGGATAATACAAAATGATTTTTGACAGAAAAAACAACAAACAAGAACAAAATTTAAACTTAGCCCTCAATTTTCATTTTACAGTGATCGTCTCTCTCTGTGCACGCGCGTGTTTGTGAGAGAGCTCGCGCAGCACTGATACAACGGTACTTTTTAATCTAACGCGCTAGTTTTTATACAAAATAAATATGTAACATAATTAGGTACTTTAGTTATAATTAACACAACAATGAACGCATGAAGGCTACGTTTCTCAACACTGAGAATGAATGAATAAATAAACGCCTGTTTCTCCAGACTGGCTAATCCACAAATTACAGCACTTTCATAATCACTAAACCATAGCGATTTCAAGATTTATTGTACAGCATTACTTGAGCATTTTATTATTTGCATGACAGAATGATGTCTTCCTCTTTTCTGAGTGGCCATGAATAACTTAACGGAGTATTTTAAGATAATCCATGCGATCTGTGTGATCATCGAATCCATAAGCTTAAGTTAATCCAACAATCAATTTTCCACATCGACCCCAGGCTGTTTACCTTCAGAATCAGGAGTCAGACTCAGAAGTACCGTGACTACTGTAGGCTACTGTCCTCGCTTATGAAATCAGTCAGACGGCGGCCGCGGGAGTGGAAGGGGGATCGAGCGGGAATCTTTATTGGTGTCGATTTTCAGTCTCTTTTTAATGATAGGCCTTACGCATCTGTCAATCATCCCAGATTGCTATTTGGGGAATGAACCCAGCGCTATGATTGGTCGAACTTTTCTTCTTTTGCTGTAGCTTGATTTGAGGACAGCGCGTGCACAGAGGCCACCAGGTTTTTGCATAGTGTAAGGCCTATTTATACTTCTGCGTCGAACTGCCGCCGTAGCTACGTCGTAGGCTGTGTGTAATGCGCGTACCCTACGGCGTACCCTGACGTGCACCTCTCCAAAAATGTAACAACGCGTCAATTCTACGCGGACACAAGCGCTGTGATTGGTCTGCCAGAACCCCTCCCTCGGGGTTTCACATGCTCCCTAGGTGCGCGTCAACACGGACAACGACACAGAAGTATAAATTAAAACCAACACGTTGCCTACGGCGTATAGGCTCCGGCGTAGGTCCGACGCAGAAGCATGACGCGCACCTAGGGAGCATGTGAAACCCTGAGGGAGGGGTTCTGGCAGACCAATCACAGCGCTTGCGTCCGCGTAGAATTGACGCGTTGTTACATTTTTGGAGAGGTGCACGTCAGGGTACGCCGTAGGGTACGCGTGCTACACACAGCCTATGACGTAGCTACGGCGGCAGTTCGACGCAGAAGTATAAATAGGCCTTTAGAGTGACAAATCATACCAGCGTACTTTGAAGTCGAAATGCGTATCCGCTACGCAAAATGCGTACAGGTTGGCAGGTCTGTCAGGGTACGCGAAGGGTATGCGCGCTAAACACAGCCTACGACGTAGCTACGGCGTAAGTTCGACGCTGAAGTATAAATTGGGCTTAATGATTGACTAATGTTATTGCATAGGAAACCGTATCAATGCTCACTCGCTATTGCATGTGAGTAAGTGTTATGAAAACAGTTTTTTTTACAGACAAAAAAAGCTTTATGAAATCCTTTATTTGCGCTTTGCAATATAGCTGCTTTCAGATCCTATGCAGTTTACTGCTTTATCTTTCAACAAAAGTTTCTTTGCGAACATTAAACTGTGCCTTGTTTACAATCTGCAGTCAAATTCTCTGAACAAACATAAAATCCACCAGCATGATCCAGAACGCCATTAAAAAAAAACTTGTTCCAAACACTGGCATCCTTTTGAAGTCTCTACAGAAATGAGCAAATGAGCTGTTTAAACAGGACGCGTCAAAGCGAACGTTCTTTACGCTTCCATTTACCCATACATTTGTCCCCTTGTCAGCAGACTCGGGTGTGTGGACTAAAGTGAACGCACATCTGTATACTGTATCCAGTGTAGACAGCTTCAGTGATTATTATGGGTTATATTTCAAGATTAAATACATTCTTTGTTTATAATGAGGAGGATGTTTTCAGCTCTAAAACTTGCAGGATGTTTTAATGGTTCAAAGACCTCTTATATGTCAAACGATCAAAGAAAATTTTATTTCTATTTTCATGACCCCTTTAAGTAAAGCGTTACCAAGTATTCTTCTCAAATAACTGTCAATAAACAGGTTCACTTCGTTACATCTCACCCCATTCAGTTTCTTAAGTGAACTGAATCTTTTTTCATATTCAATAACAACATATCCAGAAATTGACTCCCAAAAATTAACTGAGAAATGTGCTGGTGCACAAGCCCTGGTTTCCTCTACAACTTAGAGAAATAAATAGCTTCAAATTTGCTCTTTTTGAGGACACAAGCTCCACAGGAACCCTTTTGCACATTTCAAAGGCATCCTATCCTTCTCCACCATGGAGGAATCTTTGATCCTTACCCTGCTCTATCGCTGTTGCCCACACCTGCACGTGGGCAGCGGGACACAGTCATTAACCGCGCACGTCTGCATGACGTCTAGCTGAAGCTACTGGTGCTCACACTAATTGAGTGGAGAATTCCTCCTCACGAGGCGTTAATGAAAGCTTTTCACTTGAATGAGCGTGCACATCACAGCAGCTCAAGCACCAGCTACTAATGAGAGGGGTGAGAATATATTCTGTTACAAATGTTGTAGATCAAGGCATGATCATACAGCATGTTGTCTTTTTCACAGATTTTATCAGCTGGCCAACTTGCATTAGCAGCTCAGATTTACACTTGCCCTTTTCACAGATCAACATTTTATTTCTAACAAAATATATATATATATATATATGTATGTATGTATGTATGAAGAGTTCAGATGCAAAAGCCTCTAAGTGCCATCTGAAATTTTCTTCTTGAATGATCATTTTGATCAAGCTTGTATATTTAAGTTCAGTAATTTCACTTAAATAGCAATGGAAATGACCTATTAATTGTCATTTAAGTGAAACTACTGAACTTAAATATACAAGCTTGATAAAAATTATCATTCTAGAAGAAAATGTCAGATGGCACTTAGAGGCTTTTGCATCTGAACTCTTCATACATACATACATATATATATATATATATATATATATATATATATATATATATATATATATATATATATATATAGGCTACTGTATATATAGGCTATTATATATATATAATATTTTGTTAGAAATAAAATGTTGATCTGTGAAAAGGGCAAGTGTAAATCTGAAATCGGTTTATATGAATATGATATGAGCAGTCCCTTCATGACAACTATACACTCATAAACATGTGAAACATTTTTTTAAATATAATTTATGATACATTTATGATATTCTAACCCACTCTAACTGATAATACAAGAATATCACAAATCACAATTTTCACAATTACAACAAATTCTTGATGTACAAGAGAACAATGTAACCTAGCTAGACAGCAGGTTTGAAAAACTGTAATTATTATTAAATAAATAGCACTAAGACACATTTCTTGAAACCTTCACCCTTTTTCTCACAACATTAAACACAAATCTAAATCTTCAAATTGCATAAAAAAAAACCTGACCGTACTGACAAAATCAAAGAACCGGCTCAAAACCATTTCACCTGTACTCATAATCAAACAATGCTTTCAGATCATACACACAACAGTCATTATATAAACACTACAGATCATTATTTAGACACTACATAGACAAATAGAGAACACAGCATCCAGAACATATAGTTACAGAAAAAAAAACTGTACACTAAACTAAAAAAAAATTGCATAAAGTATAGTAATCGCAACTTACTGTAGTAAGGTGAATATATTGTACACTGTATGTATACTGCTAGTATTGAATATTGTATAGTATTGAATGTCTGTATATTCAGCACTTGCATACTGGGAAAATGCAGAAGCCAAAATGCAAAAGCACAAAAGGCCAAAGAAAACTCTTAATGAATAGCATTTTACAGTACACACAAAAGAGTTATGCAACAGCAAAATCAAAGTCAATGAGAGATTCATTCTGCCTTCGTGTTGGGTCCAGTCTACTTTGTCCACATCACAGACAATGTTGTCTCTTGCCAGGCAAAGAAAAAAAAAAAACTCACAACACAACACTCACACCTTGCTCTTACTCTACCTCATCCTCTTCCTCTCAGATTTTTTCCATCCATTGTTCATGTCAAAATTCAGTGCACCAGTGCTAACCTGTGTTTGTAGGTTTATACGTAGTTTGTACAGTTGGCTTGATCACATCATTAGAAACAAGTGTGAACAATTTTGTGCCGGTGTGTGTAAACGATGACAACTGTGTTGCAGTTGTGTTTAACACTTGTGTTTTCGGTTTTGCAACACAAATGCATCCCAATGCAAAATGTGTTTTAGTGAGGGAGAGTGTGTTTTTGGACTTTCGCAAAAAGAGTGCATGAGATTTGCAAATTAACTTGATTAAGGTTTTGCAGAAAGAGTGATTTATTCGACAAATGGTTTTAGGACTTTGAGAATCAGAGAATGGGCTTTAGTGTCTAAGCAATTGTGGAAAACTGTAATTTGAATAATATAATATAATATAATATAATATAATATAATATACACACGTTCACCATTTTTCTTTTTTGAATCAGTAACATGTTACACGAGTCACCAAAATTAGAATCAATGGAAAGAACATGAATGATTATTTCAACTATAGAAGATGCAGTGTGGCTTTAACTGACTTCATTTTCACTACTAGACCAGCAGAGAGGGAGATCAGACAGACAGTTTGCCTGGAGGCTGATGGCTCTCCCATAACAGAGAGATGAGAAGCTTTACAAAGAGAGAGATGGGACTCTGACTAGCTTAAAAGGGATTTAAAGATTTATCACAAAGTGCCACAGGAGGATATTCCCCTCGAAAGCTCACCTGATATCAACCTTCCTGCCTCCCCTTACAACACAAACACTACAGTAAGAAATTATCCCAGCTTTAAAAGCAGCACTATAATAGTTCTATAATAGTTCTCATCCCCAAAAAAACCTTACACTTCACCTCTAAATGAACCAAATCACGAACCAGATGATTCACAATCACTTCAAGCTATACATCTTCATTTATGAATCATGATCATTTATGAAACGTCTCTGTGTTCTTTCATCTAAGAGCCATATGTTGAGTTTAACGGGCAGATCGCAGACCCAAGAGAGATACCACAGAGATAGAGAAAGGAAATGTGAGAAGCTGTCAGAGCAAGAGATGACTCCAGGCAACAGATGCCCAATTTACATATTTACATAATTATGGTGATGTGGTTGGATCCGAATGAAGTTGTAAGAGCACATCTGTTGTTGTCCAGCTCTGGCGTAGCCCAGCAGAGGAGCAGGCTGAATATTTATGTGACATTTCATGATATTTCAATTGCGTGGTGCTTATCACAGTCAAATGCAATGGAGACCTATTTCACAAGCTTGATTACCATCTGTTTTGATGGGAATATAATATGTTTAACAAAATATCATGGCAAAACCATGACCGCGTTTCACAGCTTTTAGAGAATGTTTGCTGACAATTAAATAACACAATTTAGCTGCGTGACTTCTATTTTGTAATAAGGGATCTACAGTAGGTAACACTTTAATTTCGATGGTCCACTTTAGAGAATCTACTAACTATAAGTAAATTTGCAACTGCATGTCAACTCTCATTAGAGTATTCGCAGACTGTGGTAGACTGTTAGGTTAGGGTTCAGGTTAGTTGACATGTAGTTACTTAAATTACTATAGTCAAAATAATGTCTGTTGGGGGACCATCAATATAAAGTGTCTACTAATACTCTAATGAGAGTTAGTTGACATGTAGTTGCAAAGTTACTTATAGTTAGAATGTCTAAAGTGGACCATCAAAATAAAGTGTTACTGGGATCTATATCTTATAGTCTTGAGATGGGACCATAAGAAACCACCAAGAAACACCCTGTTTTTTTGAACTGGAAAACACCACTTACATTATAAAATCTACAAATGCATGGTGAAATCAGATCAAGCGCACAAAACTGAACAACCGCCTTTAACAAAAATAACCAATATCATCTTAGAAATCTGCATGGGACAAACTTAAAGCACTAAAAAATCTTAAATAAGCATTCACTAAAAGTAATCAAGAGGATGAAATGAACGAGACAAGCCTCTCTGGAATTTTCCTACTATAAAATACGTTGGTTTCTGCTTCCCCTTTGAAGACAGCTTCTGCTCTAATAACTTCGTCTGCAGGCCTGCTGTTCACAGGCTTTGCGCGGTCCTAGCTAGCTCTCGGCCTGAGCCTTTTTAACTTTCAGATAAATTATTCAGACAGATAGCCTATAAATACCATTCTCTTTTAATGAAATATCCTGGTGAAGCACCGCAGTTTGATGTAGCAAACATAGTCCTGCTGACTTCCATGCACATCAATCTAAATGTCAACAAGAAACATATAAGTTACACAAAAACTTATGATTATCACATCTTTTTGTCTTATCAGGATCACAAAAACTCAAAGAATCCTGAAAAACATGCATCACGGTTTCACATATATTAAGACGATATTAAGAACCACGACTGTATTCAACATTGGTAATAATAAGAAAAAAATTCTTGATATTAGAATGATTTCTAAATATTGGCTGCAGAAAATTCAGCTTTGCCATCACAAGAATAAATTACATTTTAAAACATTAAAATAGAAAACAGTACATCTTAAAATTGTAATAATATTTCAGTATTACTGTAAATACTGTATTTTTGATCAAATAAATGCAGCTGTGGTGAGCATAAAAAATTCTTACCGACCCCACATTTTTTAATGGTATTTTATGTGGAAATTATTCAAAGTGTGAGTTAAAGGAACAGTTCGCCTTCCAAAAATATGTAAAATCATGATTTACTCACCCACAAAAGGAGATCTTTGGAAATCTGTGAAATCAAATGATGTTTAGAATTAATGACAATTTAACACAAACTTAGCGCATTTTAATGTGTGTGGCGGGCCTTGAGGTCGAAAGTTTTAATATGTGCAAATAAGATTTGAGAGCTACTGTGGAAGGGAATTACTGTGCAAGATTATAAGCGAATAAAAAAGAAATTTTATATATAGCTCATGGGTCTTTAATGACTACTTTTACAGTATATTACCTTTTTTTGGAGATACTTTCATTGTATGTAAAAAAAAAAAGAAAAAAAAGAGAGAAGCCCGGACATTCCATAAAACGTCTCCTTTTGTGCTCAACGGAAGAAAGAAAATTCTGAGTTTGAAACACCATAAGGATGAGTAAATACTAATAAATCTTCATTTTTTTAATTATACGGATAGATTTAAAGGCTTCAAAGTAAAAAAATAAATACAAATAATTAGTAGGTGTATTGTAAATATGAGTCTGGAATTAGAAGTAAAATTCTCTTTGCATTCTAGAGAAAAAAGAAAGCATTTGTTTGTGCCGCCACCTACAGACTTGCCACAATTAGAGCTATTTTCAGAACACTGTCAAAATCACTGACCTGCATTCATGTGCATATGACTGACACTGACATACATACTGTAAAGTCAAAGGCAGCGCTGCTATATTCTACAGTAGCAAAAACTAATCACTAATCAATGACAGTTTCTGGCCGCTTTAATAAGGGGAATTAATTAACATGTGGTAAGACATCTGCCATGCTCCTAATGATCTCCTGAGTGCAACATCTTTCCAGCTAAGCCTCAAAGTATATATAATCTCCTTAGCATGATGGAGTCTGTTTAGAAAATAAATATGTAAATGTGAGCTCCAGTGAGGATAGATACTTTGGCTTTCATGGCTGAGAGCGGGCGAAGAGTGACAGAGAAAAGCAGTCTGCGCATCTCAAATGTAGTAGCTAGACAGAGGAATGTCAACTATGATGATAAGGATGAAAATGAATGAAACTGAGCTATACGTGTCACAAATTGGCACACCAACACTAAGTGTCACAAGCAATCACATCACCTCACGCTATTCTTCAATGAATGACAATCAATGAGTTACTGAAGTGTGATTGTGGCTATATTGTCTCACTTTTCACAAGATAACGCACACACATTTTGTTCTTCAATCATGGTTGGGACTTTCGGGAGTTTTTATACTCTTATCACACAATCCTTTTTGAATTTCTATTATTTTCATTACAACATTATAGGCTACATAATAGATTTCCCTGTGGGAACCGTTAGCCACAAAGAGGTTAATTAAGGTCTTCTTTTTCATGTTGGGACATTTGGTCCCTAATGTAGGGCAAAACCTGACCCACAAAACCACACAGAGAAAAAACTCAAATCAGATATAAGAATTGTGACCACTAGATGGCAGAGAAATACCATTGAAAAACCACCCACGTGGCTTGTAAATGTCTTCTGAAACTCTTTCTGGGATAAAAGTTAAAAGAATTATATAATACGAAAAAACATACAATTTAGAAATGTCAAAATATAAAATTTTGTAATTACAGTAAATATATTACCAAAATACAGTAAAAACAAGCAACTGATAAAAAGGATACAATCCGTTTTATCCAAAAACTGCAATAATGCCAGGTATTACCTTGTTTGTTTTAACGTGTTTTACCGACGAAAGCAACGGGAGAGTCCTTAACGGTTAAAATGTAGAGTCAAACCTTTAAAGATACAATAAAATCCTAATATTTAATGTCATTGTCAGTCACTAATAGTCGAAAGTTGATGAATTGCATTGACTTTGTATTGAGTCAGCCTACTCATTCAAAAGACGGTTAATACGTACTGGTCTCAGTCCCAAACTGGCAGCTTGCCATCAGGACTTGTTGGTCTGCATTTACAGCAGCTGTACACGATTTCTGTGCCATCAAACCGTTTTCAAACAGATTTCCCAACTGACATTAACTCCTCTCGTCTACAGTGATTCTAGGCTACTGTTTACATCTAGCTCTTTCAAAGGACTCACGCCGTTGGCTTAGATCCGCTTTCGAGTTTTCTGATTGGCTAACACTCGCGGGCAGAAACTTGGCGGCTTAGAGCTTTGACCTGTCACAGAAACATGTGTTAGGCCCATTTCTTAGACAGTTATTACAAAAAATGTCTTTACCACATATAGTTCAGCTTGATTCCTTGACATTAATTCTGACAGTGAACATATTTGCATGCACATTATTTTCCAAATAAAGCCCATATTGTAACAAAGTCAGCATTTTGCATATTTGTTTCTCTTGTAGCCTACTGATACTGATACTGATGCTCGCCATTTATTTCAGTTTGTATTTGTAATAATCCGGCACAATAATTTAATCAAGTCACCAATTCTCCTTGACAACAGCACACACAAGCACAACACATTGCAAAATCAAGACTGTGCTTTCACCCATATATTTATTTATGTTAATTTATTTTTTATAGTATAGTTATATTAAAAACAATCTGAAAATGATAGCCTTACATTTCTTACTTCTTCCATTTGAAAATGTGCAGCTATAAATAATTAATAATCTAAAATGTTTAAGTGACAAAAAATCAGATGACAAATGCTAGCTGTTTTATTGGATTGCTAGATGATAGTTATGTCGGAATATGACCAGATTTAGTTTATAATGGGGATACCTCACCACACCATTGCCTTCACTTTCTCTCATCTTTAAGCACAAATACACACTTATAAAGAATTACACACCCAGCAAAGCAGTAGCATATACATACTCAGAAAGTGTGCTCACGCATCTTCAGTGATTGTGCGGGGTTGCCAAGCTTGGCTGCTTTCACATTCATGAAAATCCTTGCCATTAATTCCCTGGGATGGAGGCGAGGCTGGACCACTGATGAAATATATGCCAGAAGCCCTGCCAATTTCTATCTGAAAGCCAACAGACATCTCATTCACTTAATGCTGTTTTGGGGAGGGGAATGCGGATGATTTTTTTCCACCCCTACACTGAGGACTTATGCATCATGATCAGCAGAGAGTGAGAAAGAAAAGACTCTGCCTGAGGTGGGTCATTTCTCTGCCTTCCATCGGCTCTTTTATGGAATAATGACATTCTCCAAGATATTGAAATAGATGGTGGAAGAAAAAAAACAGTAAGTGAAGTGGATTTTTTTTATTTTTTTTTATTCAAGCAACCCCACAGTGCAAACACTATTCTAACCTGAAGTATCACCAGTCAATGTAACACTAATTGACTTTCAAAGTCCAGTAAAGGCATTTTTGACAATTGAAAATTCAGGGTTTTTTTCATCCTCCATTAAAGTGGGCATGAAATGGAAGCTGCAATAGTGTTATCTTCCGAGAACTGTCCTCTGTCCGAGTGAAACAGCTTCTCAGAAAAAAAAAGTAGGCTTGGTCTTGGTTTTGTCCATCGGGAATTGTTGTGGTTTGCTATTGCTGTGATTAGTCACAGGTTGCCCTCACGCCAATAAACAGGTAATCAGAGAATAGAAGAGATGTCATTCCATGCAAGAGGGAGGGGAAGCTATTTTGATTAAAGATTATGATGGCACATGAATTTTAAAAAATAATAATGTGCATGGATAAATCATTTATAATAAAAAAACTGCAATATTTCACGTTGACGTTACGAAAAATCACACGGAAGAGTGCTGTTGTACAGAATTGTACGACTGTGATCAGCGACTGTGTAAACCTGTAAATGAAAATATGGGCTTTCTCTGACATCAAATGCAATTACACTGTTGCAGAAAGCTAATATTCATATGCAATCCTTTTTCAACCATCTGGTTGTTATGGTAGTGAACCTTTTACTCTGTAGACTTACTGTACTACTACAGAAGGCAAGCCAGCTGGCAGGCTGGCATGACACATAACACATTGAAGGTACTGGTATTTTTGACAGCCATCTTCCAAGCCAACAGTTCCTGCAAATCCTCATGCAAAGTATTCAGGGGCCCTGCAGACCTCAACAGAGCTCAAAACGACCGTATCATTCCAAACTGACCCTGTAAAGGCCCCTCTCAGCTTAGAGAGCCTTAGCGCTGTAGCTCGAAATGAGCAGATATCAATTCAGAGCATAACAAGAACAACGAGAGGGAGAAATTGAGAGAAAGAAATACATGCAAATTCTAATTGCAAATTCTATGAGATCTGCATGCTGGTTATTTGTGTTTTTATAATCTGACAGACAATTATTCTCTATGGTAATCAATAGGGAGTCAGGTACAGGACACATTTACCCGTCATCTTCAAATAAGTGTTTACTTTGCTATTTGAAGAGGATAAAAGTGGGTTCTAAACTATAAACAGTGACTCTCCAACCAGTGAGAGGGGAAAAAAGCACCAAACATAAAGCTGTGATATAAAAGATATGTGACTCAGAGCCGAAATACAAAAGTAGTGCTATAACTCTTCACCAATATTGTAAGCATAAATGTCTCCTAAAGCTTCCCTCCCTTGGACAGCAGATGATTGGTATGCCTGTGAAATCCTAAAGGCTCCCAAGAGAGGTGGCGCCTGGAGATGATAAGATCCATTCCCATCAAAGGTCAGAGCTGGGCAAAATCACATCACATTGCATTATCATATTCCTGATAGCTTGCAGAGAGTCTCGGTCAGGGAAAAGTTAAGACTGTATTATCAAAGAAAATAGATACAAATTATGGAAGAGAAAGAAGAAACAGTTGAAGGCGTTAGATTAAACTGGGAAGGGTCATAGCACTTGCATATTGTTGTCCTATTGTTAGTTTAACTGCTTCTATCGTTCTCATTTGTAAATCGCTTTGGATAAGCGTCTGCTAAATAAATAAATGTAAACGTAAACGTAAATGTTCACAGCCGAAATTCAGATATGGTAACGGCCATTACGTTTCCGATACCCGCTATAAGAGGTAGACCAATCACAACAGACTGGGCTATTTGACCAATCAGAGCAGAGTAGGCTCTCAGAAAGGAGAAGTTTAGAGAGACCAAATCCTTTATCGAACAGTTTCAGACAGTGTGAGAAAAGAGGTGATGCTGCAATGTATATTACAGTATGAGAGTGTTTTTTGACCTGTAAACCTATTGTTAGCATAATAATGGCATTTTAAACGTTCTCAAGTTTGATTATACCTCTCTAGGTGGGCCCTACCATGAAAACGTTTGTGACCTTAACCTATTGTGCCAGTCAGACACATCATTTCCTGGTATTTTAAAACTTTTAAACTTAGCAATTATACAAATCATTACGAAGTAGCTGATTGTGTTCTGTGGTGCTGCATGTAAAGTCTGTGAAAACCTGTATTATGAAGCAGCTTTTCTTATCTTCTTCTTCATCTTATAACAAGGCTTAAAAAAGATAACATCTTCATGGCTTGTTTGAAATGTTTGAAGATGACAGAATAAGTCCTCAATGCCCAGGCCACCCTCATAGGAGCCGACCGCTGCACAAACAACCCCCATCTCATGAGGAAGAAGTGAATGAGTTTATGTTGCCTTGCCTCGTCCTTTCCATCTCTTTGCCTCCACCTCCTTTCCTAACTCATGGGACCTTCTTGGCTGAGGTTCGGAGAAGTTTAGTTTGGAAATGACTCATATGGAAACTTATATAGTGTAGGCAGCCAGGCTGCTCTGCCTGTTCCTATGGCCTGTGATGTAGTGTGAATAATGGTCGATTACTGCCCGTACAGTCCTGATTCAGCCATTGCACTGCTTTCTCCGACAGAGAGCAATGTTAATGATGCAGAGAAAGACCACATGAATAAGGAGGAATAAAAAGGTTTCTGGCTCATTCTTAGGAAATGGTGTGCCTCTGACACAAATAGCTATTTTTTTCTTGTAAAATTAACAAGAAAAAAAAGCTTACTCAGAACTTAGTGGCATGATTTGATCTTTTAAATAATTTAAATGTGTAATGCAAAAATTATTTTATTATTGCAATACATACATAAAATAATACATGCTATTCTTGCATTTAAATAATTTAAAACCAATAAAATAATTTAAAGACATTTTGTAAGTAATACAAATTAGTAAAATGGGGTTCACCAGTAGTACACCATACTAATACTGTGTTTGACCCCCTTTCGCCTTCAGAACTGCCTTAATTCTACGTGGCATTGATTCAACAAGGTGCTGAAAGCATTCTTTAGAAATGTTGGCCCATATTGATAGGATAGCATCTTGCAGTTGATGGAGATTTGTGGGATGCACATCCAGGGCACGAAGCTCCCGTTCCACCACATCCCAAAGATGCTCTATTGGGTTGAGATCTGGTGACTGTGGGGCAGTGCCAGCCCAAGTCTTTTGGGGGCCCTAAGCAGAATTTGATTTGGGGGCCCCCTCCCACCATGCGGAGTCACCTGTTTGACGATTATTGACACAAATGTCACAATATAATGTTACATTATAATTAATACAATGAGGTTATGTATTAATACAAAATAAATACTTAATAAAAAATAGATAGGCCTACTTAAATAAAAAGTTTGAACTTTTTACTCTTTTACTTTTACTCTTTGAAACTTCTGAAACACAAAACACATTAAATAAATTATTTGCAAAATATCCTCCAACGTTTTGCAACACTTTGCAGTTTGAATGATGTCTTGTATGAACATGACGGAGTTTGTTTTTATGTTTCCACTGTTCAATCGCGCCCGCGCCTTACACACACACACACACACATACAACATATTCCAGCATTGTAATCTTGACATCGCAGCCTGTTCATTATAGCCGTAACAAAATAGTCAACCTAACATATAAAAATTACGCTGCTCTGTTTAAATAATCAGTAATATGATTTGTACCATTCAGCGTAAGCACCGCTCCACTGCAATGTTTCCAAGCACTTTTTTGCGTGTGTGAAGAGGATGATTTTTTTTCGGCGATATTGGAACACGAGTGAAGTACAAAGGCTATATTAAAGAATAGTTTACCATCCAAATACATCGCGAATGTTGAAACATTTTGATTCTAATGAGAGAGGTACATGAGCCCAACGCCGCTTACTTTCACTTTCGCTTTAAAAGTTTTGGCTTGTTTATAGTTATTTTTTTAATTCTTGTTCTGTTCTGAATATTATTAAATTTAAAGGATAAATCATTGATTTAAATGTCAATCATCAATCACTGATCAAATCAAATTTTTGTGACATGGCTTAACATTACCGTGACTTTGCGCACAAATTGTCTATGCACGCGAGGTTATGCGCATGACACAAACACTGGCAGACACAGCAGCAGTTGTAGGCAGGTATATTGATCATGAAATCAGAATTTTCTTGTCTTGAATTAGTCATTAATTCATTCATGTCACTTGTTTAAGTTAATTAATATGTAAATATGTATGTATCTGATGTATCTGATGTATGTATCTGATGTATCTGAGTGAAAAAAAAAAAAAAAACCTCGATTGGGCAGCGGCTTAGTTCGCTTATGCCTCGGGCCGGCTCTGCTGTGGGGGCCATTTTAGTACAGTGAACTCATTGTCATGTTCAAGAAACCAATTTGAAATGATTCGAGCTTTGTGACATGGTGCATTATCCTGCTGGATGTAGCCATCAGAGGATGGGTACATGGTGGTCATAAAGGGATGGACATGGTCAGAAACAATGCTCAGGTAGGCCGTGGCATTTAAACGATGCCCAATTGGCACTAAGGGGCCTAAAGTGTGCCAAGAAAACATCCCCCACACCATTACACCACCACCACCAGCCTGCACAGTTGTAACAAGGCATGATGGATCCATGTTCTCATTCTGTTTACGCCAAATTCTGACTCTACCATCTGAATGTCTCAACAGAAATCGAGACTCATCAGACCAGGCAACATTTTTCCAGTCTTCAACTGTCCAATTTTGGTGAGCTCGTGCAAATTGTAGCTTTTTCCTATTTGTAGTGGAGATGAGTGGTACCCGGTGTGGTCTTCTGCTGTTGTAGCCCATCCCCCTCAAGGTTGTGCGTGTTGTGGCTTCACAAATGCTTTGCTGCATACCTCGGTTGTAACGAGTGGTTATTTCAGTCAAAGTTGCTCTTCTATCAGCTTGAATCAGTCGGCCCATTCTCCTCTGACCTCTAGTATCAACAAGGCATTTTCGCCCACAGGACTGCCGCATACTGGATGTTTTTCCCTTTTCACACCATTCTTTGTAAACCCTAGAAATGGTTGTGCGTGAAAATCACAGTAACTGAGCAGATTGTGAAATACTCAGACCGGCCCGTCTGGCACCAACAACCATGCCACGCTCAAAATTGCTTAAATCACCTTTCTTTCCCATTCTGACATTCAGTTTGGAGTTCAGGAGATTGTCTTGACCAGGACCACACCCCTAAATGCATTGAAGCAACTGCCATGTGATTGGTTGATTAGATAATTGCATTAATCAGAAATTGAACAGGTGTTCCTAATAATCCTTTAGGTGAGTGTATACATATAATTATTTTTTTTAATATTTTTTTTTCAAGAATTCCTGAAATTTTCATAAACAAATCACACCATTTCCTGGAAATTGAATGTATAATTGTGGGATTATGTAGAATAAAAAAAAAAAGAAAATAAATGAAGCATTACACATTGATTATATTGATGTTTGATGCACATCTATCAAGTTTTTTCAACATTATAAAAACATAGTTACAGTAACAACTATGGAAACTGCATAAGTACCCCCAGGGCATAATTCAAATGACAATTATACTGACATGAAATGCATATGTAAAATTTACTAATTTGGCTACATCCAGCAATAAATCGCATTATCCGTTGAATTCATATTTGTACATTTAGTGAAAAGAGAAACTATAATATATGTGGTATGTGAGTGTTTGTTTGCTTTGGACTTACTCTTACTGCCCAGCCGTGACATTAGAGCCAGGCGGTTAAAATCTAAGTTATTATAGCGCTCCGCTCAGATAAATGGAGGTTGCATCTGGTGCAATTTATTCTTATTAATTATTTAGCGGCCAGGGCCTCACATTATGCAGTTCAGATACTTAATAGGAGCAGATCACCGAGTGGGTCAGGAATGATTACACATTGCACTGGCTGGAAACGTGAAAGCATTTGCTGTGAGTGGTAATTACTTTGAAATGATAAAGCGTTTGCATTAAAAGTGATAAAGAGAGGGCTCCAATGCAAAGTCGCTCATTGCAAAATTAAGAGAATTAGCAACAATTTCGCCTGCCAGTCATGCAAGGGGTTCACATTACTGAGGTTAAATCAGACCATTATACACTATGAACACATTCATACGCTAATTGACCATAGTGGATGTTTCTGGGGTTGTTTTAGGACTTTTTTTTATTTTAGTTTCTTTGATTTCTCTCATTAATCTTTCAAATTATGCATAGTCTACACTGGCAATTTAGGAAGAGTTTGGAATATTAATATAGTGGAGTAATAAAATAAACCAAGGTAAAAACACATATGAACACAATCTCAAAATCTTAATTTACATGTCTTGTGACAGGCAGGAATTCTTTAATGTGCACAGACGTAGATGATGTAGAAAATGTCAGACGAAATGCTTTAAAAATAGCTATTCGGTTTCCAAGCCTCCAGAGGTTCTTGTCTAGAGTTGAGATAGGGAGGCAGAACGTCTTCTTTTGAAGCAAACACAAAGGCGAGCACACAGGAGCTGTAGCAAAGTGAGACAAATGAAGATATGACCAGCAGTCGAGTTATTACTCAAGACTGGGAGATATGTCCATCTCACACAACACAAAGGCACCCGGATAATCAATTATTAATAATGGGGTTTTAGTTCAGTATTCATGCTGGTTCTTCAACAACTGCTAACTATGTACTTTAATTCATGCTATGTTTCCTCTTTCTGTGCGATAATTCCCTTGTTTGTCACTATCTTGTTTAAACATAATGACTTTGGACATGCAAATTTTGTCTGTCTCCACGGGCCTTTTGTCACTCACACTCATTCTCTAGTCATCATTTTCCGTCACAGCTCATTGAAGCACCCAATTAGAAACAAAGATTGAGCTTTGTTCAATGGAGAACAAACTTGACTGCTCAGCGTGATAACAGTGGCTCAGATTATCTAAGTGCACTGTTTTAACTTCACTACATTGCTTGTAAAGTAAATATGTCTTAGGGGAAGAGTATTTGTTGTTTAATTCAGTGTTGTTGGTTATGTCCTGGTATGATCTGCTGCTGCGTCTAGTGAGTGAGCTATAGTGAGCTAAACAGCAAGAAATGATGTTTAGTGCTCTGGGTTCGGGCCAAATTCAACTCTGAGCCCTCTACTTGACAGCACGCCAAATATGCACATTTTATACTATATCTGAATATACGTAAGTGTGATTCATGTATCCAAGACAGCATTTTTGAGCATCATATGCATGTTCAAACCTAGTGAGCTGCTAATCTAGACAGCATTTTTGGATATTATAGGATTGATCAAAACTAGTCAAAATCCTTTTGTAGACTAAATACCTAGCATTTTTGAACACCAGACACATTTGAACCTAATCAAGACCTAGATCCCTTTCTAGACTGGGCATCATAGTCACCAAAAGAACTGTTGGTATCATAGACACATTCAGCCTAGTGAATTCTAGTGAGATGCCTATATATGAAGAGAACACTGAAACCTAGTTAATACTCGTGAGTCACCTATCCACACTGCATTTTTGGGCATTATAAGCATGTTCAAACCAGTCAAAACCAAAGACCTAGATGGCATTTTGGGGCAGCATAGGAATGAAAACCTATTTGAAACCAAGTGACATAGACAGCATTTTCGGCTATTATAGGCATGATCAAAACTAGTGAAAATCTAGTGGGCTACCTACTCAGACACATCTGAAGCTAATCAAGACCTAGTCAGATACATAAAACTTTAGCCTGTTTCAGTATGTAGGTTCCAGATTAAAAGGGTTTTTTTAGGCGTAAGGGTAGGTTTTGAGTGTGTTTCGGGTGTAAGGGTAGGTTTTAGGTGGGTTTCAGTTCCAGATTAAAAGTGTTTTTTTTTAGGCGTAAGGGTAGGTTTTGAGTGTGTTTTGGGTGTAAGGGTAGGTTTTAGGTGGGTTTCAGTTCCAGATTAAAAGTGTTTTTTTTTAGGCGTAAGGGTAGGTTTTGAGTGTGTTTTGGGTGTAAGGGTAGGTTTTAGGTGGGTTTCAGTTCCAGATTAAAAGTGTTTTTTTTAGGCGTAAGGGTAGGTTTTGAGTGTGTTTTGGGTGTAAGGGTAGGTTTTAGGTGGGTTTCAGTTCCAGATTAAAAGTGTTTTTTTTAGGCGTAAGGGTAGGTTTTGAGTGTGTTTCGGGTGTAAGGGTAGGTTTTAGGTGGGTTTCAGTTCCAGATTAAAAGTGTTTTTTTTTAGGCGTAAGGGTAGGTTTTGAGTGTGTTTCAGGTGTAAGGGTAGGTTTTAGGTGGGTTTCAGTTCCAGATTAAAAGTGGTTTTTTTAGGCGTAAGGGTAGGTTTTGAGTGTGTTTTGGGTGTAAGGGTAGGTTTTAGGTGGGTTTCAGTTCCAGATTAAAAGTGTTTTTTTAGGCGTAAGGGTAGGTTTTGAGTGTGTTTCGGGTGTAAGGGTAGGTTTTAGGTGGGTTTCAGTTCCAGATTAAAAGTGTTTTTTTTAGGCGTAAGGGTAGGTTTTGAGTGTGTTTTGGGTGTAAGGGTAGGTTTTAGGTGGGTTTCAGTTCCAGATTAAAAGTGTTTTTTTTAGGCGTAAGGGTAGGTTTTGAGTGTGTTTCGGGTGTAAGGGTAGGTTTTAGGTGGGTTTCAGTTCCAGATTAAAAGTGGTTTTTTTTAGGCGTAAGGGTAGGTTTTGAGTGTGTTTTGGGTGTAAGGGTAGGTTTTAGGTGGGTTTCAGTTCCAGATTAAAAGTGTTTTTTTTTAGGCGTAAGGGTAGGTTTTGAGTGTGTTTCAGGTGTAAGGGTAGGTTTTAGGTGGGTTTCAGTTCCAGATTAAAAGTGTTTTTTTTAGGCGTAAGGGTAGGTTTTGAGTGTGTTTCGGGTGTAAGGGTAGGTTTTAGGTGGGTTTCAGTTCCAGATTAAAAGTGGTTTTTTTTAGGCGTAAGGGTAGGTTTTGAGTGTGTTTTGGGTGTAAGGGTAGGTTTTAGGTGGGTTTCAGTTCCAGATTAAAAGTGTTTTTTTTTAGGCGTAAGGGTAGGT
Organism: Abramis brama; assembly: GCF_963993115.1. NCBI lineage: Eukaryota > Metazoa > Chordata > Actinopteri > Cypriniformes > Leuciscidae > Abramis > Abramis brama. The sequence continues at coordinate 8,949,856 of NC_139973.1, read as the reverse complement.
TTTGAGTGTGTTTCGGGTGTAAGGGTAGGTTTTAGGTGGGTTTCAGTTCCAGATTAAAAGTGGTTTTTTTTAGGCGTAAGGGTAGGTTTTGAGTGTGTTTTGGGTGTAAGGGTAGGTTTTAGGTGGGTTTCAGTTCCAGATTAAAAGTGTTTTTTTAGGCGTAAGGGTAGGTTTTGAGTGTGTTTCGGGTGTAAGGGTAGGTTTTAGGTGGGTTTCAGTTCCAGATTAAAAGTGTTTTTTTTAGGCGTAAGGGTAGGTTTTGAGTGTGTTTTGGGTGTAAGGGTAGGTTTTAGGTGGGTTTCAGTTCCAGATTAAAAGTGGGTTTTTTTTAGGCGTAAGGGTAGGTTTTGAGTGTGTTTCGGGTGTAAGGGTAGGTTTTAGGTGGGTTTCAGTTCCAGATTAAAAGTGGGTTTTTTTAGGCGTAAGGGTAGGTTTTGAGTGTGTTTCGGGTGTAAGGGTAGGTTTTAGGTGGGTTTCAGTTCCAGATTAAAAGGGTTTTTTTAGGCGTAAGGGTAGGTTTTGAGTGTGTTTCGGGTGTAAGGGTAGGTTTTAGGTGGGTTTCAGTTCCAGATTAAAAGTGTTTTTTTTAGGCGTAAGGGTAGGTTTTGAGTGTGTTTCGGGTGTAAGGGTAGGTTTTAGGTGGGTTTCAGTTCCAGATTAAAAGTGGGTTTTTTTAGGCGTAAGGGTAGGTTTTGAGTGTGTTTCAGGTGTAAGGGTAGGTTTTAGGTGGGTTTCAGTTCCAGATTAAAAGTGGTTTTTTTAGGCGTAAGGGTAGGTTTTGAGTGTGTTTTGGGTGTAAGGGTAGGTTTTAGGTGGGTTTCAGTTCCAGATTAAAAGTGTTTTTTTAGGCGTAAGGGTAGGTTTTGAGTGTGTTTCGGGTGTAAGGGTAGGTTTTAGGTGGGTTTCAGTTCCAGATTAAAAGTGTTTTTTTTAGGCGTAAGGGTAGGTTTTGAGTGTGTTTTGGGTGTAAGGGTAGGTTTTAGGTGGGTTTCAGTTCCAGATTAAAAGTGTTTTTTTTAGGCGTAAGGGTAGGTTTTGAGTGTGTTTTGGGTGTAAGGGTAGGTTTTAGGTGGGTTTCAGTTCCAGATTAAAAGTGTTTTTTTAGGCGTAAGGGTAGGTTTTGAGTGTGTTTCGGGTGTAAGGGTAGGTTTTAGGTGGGTTTCAGTTCCAGATTAAAAGTGTTTTTTTTAGGCGTAAGGGTAGGTTTTGAGTGTGTTTCGGGTGTAAGGGTAGGTTTTAGGTGGGTTTCAGTTCCAGATTAAAAGTGTTTTTTTTTAGGCGTAAGGGTAGGTTTTGAGTGTGTTTCAGGTGTAAGGGTAGGTTTTAGGTGGGTTTCAGTTCCAGATTAAAAGTGGTTTTTTTTAGGCGTAAGGGTAGGTTTTGAGTGTGTTTTGGGTGTAAGGGTAGGTTTTAGGTGGGTTTCAGTTCCAGATTAAAAGTGTTTTTTTTTAGGCGTAAGGGTAGGTTTTGAGTGTGTTTCAGGTGTAAGGGTAGGTTTTAGGTGGGTTTCAGTTCCAGATTAAAAGTGTTTTTTTTTAGGCGTAAGGGTAGGTTTTGAGTGTGTTTTGGGTGTAAGGGTAGGTTTTAGGTGGGTTTCAGTTCCAGATTAAAAGTGTTTTTTTTTAGGCGTAAGGGTAGGTTTTGAGTGTGTTTTGGGTGTAAGGGTAGGTTTTAGGTGGGTTTCAGTTCCAGATTAAAAGTGTTTTTTTTTAGGCGTAAGGGTAGGTTTTGAGTGTGTTTCAGGTGTAAGGGTAGGTTTTAGGTGGGTTTCAGTTCCAGATTAAAAGTGTTTTTTTTAGGCGTAAGGGTAGGTTTTGAGTGTGTTTTGGGTGTAAGGGTAGGTTTTAGGTGGGTTTCAGTTCCAGATTAAAAGTGTTTTTTTAGGCGTAAGGGTAGGTTTTGAGGGTGTTTCGGGTGTAAGGGTAGGTTTTAGGTGGGTTTCAGTTCCAGATTAAAAGTGTTTTTTTTAGGCGTAAGGGTAGGTTTTGAGTGTGTTTTGGGTGTAAGGGTAGGTTTTAGGTGGGTTTCAGTTCCAGATTAAAAGTGGGTTTTTTTTAGGCGTAAGGGTAGGTTTTGAGTGTGTTTCGGGTGTAAGGGTAGGTTTTAGGTGGGTTTCAGTTCCAGATTAAAAGTGGGTTTTTTTAGGCGTAAGGGTAGGTTTTGAGTGTGTTTCGGGTGTAAGGGTAGGTTTTAGGTGGGTTTCAGTTCCAGATTAAAAGTGGTTTTTTTTAGGTGTAAGGGTAGGTTTTGAGTGTGTTTCGGGTGTAAGGGTAGGTTTTAGGTGGGTTTCAGTTCCAGATTAAAAGTGTTTTTTTTTTAGGCGTAAGGGTAGGTTTTGAGTGTGTTTTGGGTGTAAGGGTAGGTTTTAGGTGGGTTTCAGTTCCAGATTAAAAGTGTTTTTTTTTAGGCGTAAGGGTAGGTTTTGAGTGTGTTTCGGGTGTAAGGGTAGGTTTTAGGTGGGTTTCAGTTCCAGATTAAAAGTGTTTTTTTTTAGGCGTAAGGGTAGGTTTTAGGTGGGTTTCAGTATGTAGGTTCCAAATTAAAAGGGTTTTTCTAGGCGTAAGGGTAGGGTTTGGATGGGGGTTTCAGTGCGGTCTGTCATAAAAAGAGAAATATAAGAAGTAAATGAAAAAGAATTAGGTATGAGTGTTAAGTCTTCTCGATGCTTCTTCCTATTTCAAGCGTGGAAGGAACCGTGATTTTTTCCCCCCAAACTTCAGCAGAAAACCCTCCCTGCAGCAAACTTCATTGGTTAAGGTTACAGTGACAGGTAGGTTTAGGGATCAGTGTTTGGTGTAGGCAATCATTCAGTACTGTGATTGACATGATCAAATCTTAAAAATCGGCTGCAGGGCGAACATCAGCGTGGCTTCTGACGTCACACTTGGATGTGGGCCGGGTTGGATGTCCACTGCAGGCTGCGGAGAGACACTTCTCACTGCATGTGGCACTTCATTCACTTCATTTTTTGCATGTATAAATGGCAAAAAAGTTATTAGCACATTTTAAATTGTTTTGATTTATATAAGTGTCTTAGAGTGTCTTAGCTTTAAAGTGAAATAATATCAATAATAATAATTTAAAAAAATATATATATATTATTTCTCCTCATTATAATTGGTCCCCCCTGAACGTGCGAGCATAAATCTGGCCCTGGTAGACCAAGACAGTATTTTCGGGCAGCATATAGGTATGAAAACATATGTTTACGCCTACCTAGACAGCATTTTTGGCTATTATAGGCACAATCAAAACTCATTTTTGACTACCAAACTTATACAGCATTTTTGGGGCATCAACAACAACACATTCAAACCTAGTCAAAACCTGTAGACAGTCCTATCTAGACAGCATTTTGGGCATTATATACACATTCAAATAGAGAATCACCTACCTAGACAGCATTTTTGGGAATAAAAGGCATGTTAAAACCTAGTCAAATCCTAAAGAGACTCCTCTCTAGCATTTTTGGCATCATACACATTCAAACCTATAGTCAATAGTGAGTCACGAACCTTTTTGGGCATCATAGGCATGTACAAACTAGTCAAAACCCGGTAATCAATTTCAAACCTAGTCAAAATTCAGTTTCAAAATGAATATAATACCCATGCATACTGTAAATATCTGTGTCAGATTGATAACAAACTTAAAGGGAAGTTAGAAGGATGGGGGATGGATAGGAAAAGAGACTCAAAGCTTCTCATAGACAAAAACAGATCACCACAACTGTCTAAATCTCTACTGCTTCACTATTCTTTTAAATCTTCGAAAACACTATTGTCTTACATTCATCAAACCATGTAAGTCACCCCGGAGTGAACAAAGAGAGGCTCAAATTCTAAGCAGGCAAGAATTCCTTCCCGCAAAATGGAGATCAATGCTATATTGACTCACGCTCATCAGAGTAAATTATTTTTCTTATTGATTCTGCTGGAAGACTGACATGTGGAGAGGAGTAACGCTGTTTTATGGTAAGATCTGTAAGTGCACTTCTGTGGATGTAAACAATCGAGTATGCATGGTCATAGGTTACCTATCCAAACACATATCACAAATATCACGGGTTATAGAAGCACATGAATCACGACAGCATGCATCTACTTTGTGTGGTGATTTTGGAATAGGAGTCAATTAGTGTAATCTAATCAATTTGAGATGCATGAATGTGTACAGTCTATATTGGGTTGTGTGATGAAGTCTTATTTTTTTTGGTCTGAAGTTTTGAGGTGACAATATCAAAATTATGATAAAATGTTTTTTAGATCTTTAGGATCTATTGCTTTTTTCCCCACTCATTTCACAAAAAGTAAAGTCAAATTGCACGCATACAACTCACAAACAGAATATTAAATATACCATCGATTCCACCATAGTTCTTTTAAACACCAAAATTATACAAAAAAAAAAAAGTATACATAATTTGTTTTGCTAAATAAAACTATTTAAATCAGTGTAAAGCAACAGAAAGTATTTTCTTTTATACACTAAGTGTAAAATTGTTAGATACCTTTTATACAGTGGAAACAGTGCTATTTGCACCTCAGTGTATTGTAGTATATTATATTGTAAAACAGTATGCTGTTTCATTCACACATGCAAAAAGACTCTTTCTAATAACCTTTTACCCATATACAGGTAAAATAAATAAATAAATGAATAAACACCTATTTATTGTGCTATTAAGCATTTTTCTCCCATTTCTCTCCAACGAGTCTCTGTTAAACACATACTCTACCTTTTGGAAAGTGGGCCTTTATATTTCCTTCATATAAAAAGCTCTTCCCTTATCTGCAGATGTTCTCCCTTTCCCAGACATATGGAAATCTTCACCCTGTGGTCTGGAGGGAGGGAATGCTACGGAAGAGACCCATCTGGAGTGGGAACAAGGTGGGTAATGGAAGAGATGAGGCCCCCCTCTCTGCCAGGTTCTCTGGAGAACCCTTGGGCTTGTCTGGAAACGCATCAGTCGGTCATACACAGCGGGCCGATCCAAAGCCTGTCACCGGATAGCCCAGGGAGAGGAGTTAAAACTACAATTGGTTCTGCCGTTTAATGATAGAAGCAACAGGCCACTGGAGACCCGGCGAGTGACAGGCTTAGTGAATGCAGCTGAAGGATTATGGCAGATTTTTGGGTGATGATGGAGACAAGTGGTTTTGAGGCTGTGAATAATCACACGAAGCCAAACTTGACCACTTTGACATGCTTATTCAGTCTGATTATCGTACGTGAAGTGCAAAGAGCTGCATTAAAACCTTTTCACGTGTCAGGGCTTCAACACAAGTCTAATGCGCCATTTTGACCTTCATAATAAAAGCGCTGCAAATAGCATTACATAAGACGATTTTATGAGGTTACTAGGTCAAAAGAAAGTGGTTTAACAAGTTAAACAGTGTCAACAAACAAACAAACAAACAAGGTAACGTAGATTAGCATACTTATCTGTCCCGCGTAATTGGAGTGCTCTGCACTGGATCAAAGCCTTTGGCTGCAATGGCTGGATGATGATGAAAAGAGGGTTACCAAACTGCTTTTACTTTTAACAGTTTTTTTTTGCATGTATAAATGGCAAAAAAGTTATTAGCACTATTTTGTAACTTTCTCATACTCAAGAACACAAGACGTACCTCCGTCAGAGCGTTGCAGCCTGGAGTGACGCGCGGTGATGCGCTGCTAAGATGGCGACGGCCGGCTCCGCCCACTTTAGGCCTCAAAAACGCTCTTCAGAAACCAACGTACTTTGATGTCATGAACCGATCAGTCTGTGTAGCGTTAACGCGTAACCATTAATGGTCGTTATAACGTAGTTCAAACGACTTTTATAATAAAGTGATATCTGATTTGATTTGTAACCAGTCACTAAAGCGATTACCCATAAAACGTGCTTTGAACCAATCAGATTGCTTGGGTCCGAACCTGGGACTCATCACTGCGGTGGGACTCAACACTTCACCACACCAGGGCTGCGTTCCAATCCAAAATGGTCATGCCCTTCACTCGCTAACTTCCCTCCGTCTCGTTCACTCGGATGTACGTCATTGCTTACTTTGCATGAGTGCCCACTACTGGCGGAACCTTTGCAATAGGCTGAATTGGCACATGCTAAGCCCTTGATCACTTAGAATCCACTATGGGGTTGATTTATTATTTATTTTTTTCCCTTTTTTTTTGACTAATGAAGTCTCTTGGAAAGGTAGTTTTGCAGTGTTTCGTCAGCAGAACAATAAAAAACACATTAAATAACAGTTCAACCCACTGAGGAGAATAATCTATCCCTCACAGCCTCACTTTCATTCCCGTTAATCATCAAAGATGGCGCTGCTGTGAATAAGGTCAATAGCCGCTATAGCCATAGGAGAATCTCTTAAGTGACAATAATAAAACAGTTTCTTTCTGAAATTTTACTTTTTGTAATGTGTCATACAAATTAAAACTGAAGTATGTAACTTATTCGGTGTTAAAATACTTTCTCCTGTCCCCAATTTATAACTATTAAGTAAGCCATTCATAGGTTCATTTTCTCAAAACCCTTTATGGCATTATGGAAATTAGCTTTTAGCATCTCTAGCCCAATGGTGCGGACCAATTCTGAAATGAAATCAAACTAAAATATTAGATATAAAACCTAAACTTTAAACACTTAAAAGAAAATGAGAAAAGTTTAAGCTGAGGTTCTAAAATTCCTAAAATAAATAAAAAATAAATAACAATACTAACAAATTATAAGCAATCAATGGCCTACAGGGGGCGTATTCAGAAAGCTTTATTTTTGCAGTCCCTTTTCAGTGGCACTAGTGGCACAGAAATGACACACTTCAGCTTCAATGTGACTGACACATGCCTCTCTTCCCAGACATAAAAATGCATCATGCAAATTGGCTGGTAATCATTGGCTGTTTCACAAGTCGCCAGCGAACAGCTGGTCTGTTGCGAGTCATTTAGCTAGAGGAATAGAAAAGGAGCTGAATTTCTCAGTAGGGCTGAAGCACTTGGTCTGCTCTGGTCAAGTGTCAGTGCTTTGAGAGCTCTACTCTGACATCTCCATCCCAGATGAGACAGCTCCCAGCATGCCTCAGGGTACCAGGACTCACTATCAGAGCTGCACACATCACTCAATGTGCTGAAGAGAAAGCTTTTATTCTGCATACCAAATTATTTGCATCAAAAGCTATTAAAGGTTATCGGGCAAAACAGTAGTATCGAAGCTCTGCAGTATTTGGACACTTCAGCTGCTTTAAACGTCATTGCATTAGATAAAATATGAAACCAAATGACATTTATTTTAAAGAAATATAACAGGAAGATATGATACATTAAATTGATATTTCCTGGTCTAAAACAACCTTGAGATCAGTTGGACAAGTGTCTAATTGCATTTTGGGGTCACTGTATTTAAGAGTTATTTTAGCTTTGGGTGTGTTGAAGGACAATTGTATGAAAAAGACCAAAAACATCATGTTAGATAAATTGAACATTTTATTTGTGGAAAAAACACAAGCAAAATGCATCAATAGACATTTCTACTGGAAGCATGGGAAATGATAAAGAAGCCTCTAAAAGCAAAGTCGTGCACATGCCAGAAGTCTGTCGAATGTTAGCATTGTATCAGCTATAGACAAGGAGCAGTGATCAATAAAAAAAATGAAGAGAAAGGGCAGTAAAATGTACATTTACAATTAAAATAATGAGCTCAATACAAAATTTACAAATAACAGCAATTAGCAAGAACAAAACCAACAAAACCAAAAAAAAGATTTTTACTAACAAAATGAAAAATTATTATGCAAAAGAAAACGAAAAAGCATTTTTTTTTTTTTTTTTTTTTTTTTTAACAAGATATTGACAAAATTAAAGGAGCCAGGTCTATACAGGTACACTGAAATTTCACAAGGTTAACGCAATAGCATATGTAGACAAGCATTCTATATTTGGGTTTCTGACAAAAAAAAAAAAAAAAACTAAAAAAAAAAAAATGTAACCATCTTTACACAGTAAATTAAGGTTACTGGTCGTACACAAGAACAGAACTGCTTGCGCGTAAAAAAAAAAAAGTTTAGCTCCATTGCTATTCATAGCCTATTATGTTGGCTTTTGCACCATTCTGAGTTATACATAAGCAATTTAAATTCAGCAATTGTTTTTTCTCATCAAATTTGAATAAATTAAGATACAATTCATTGTTGTTCTTTTTTCCTTTACAATTTTACAAAATTCACGTTTCTGACACCGGATAAGGCAAGTGAAAAAATGGCTATCTTCATACATTTTTACGAAATGTTCTTTTAAGCTATACATTGCAAATTTAATAACTTTGCAGGGGTTAAAATGTAGTAAAATCTCAACAATCTGAACAATGCAGAATAATTAAAACCCCAGTGATTTGTGATGTCAAACATCTCCCATTCTGGTTATTACTTTGCATACTTTGAGTAAAAGAAAAGATTTTACGAATAGTGTCCATCTTGAATTGCACTGATCTAAATGGGTAACAAAACAAAATCAATATCAATACAACTGAAATGCTTTGTATTCAACAATCAATACCGGTTTGGTTGGTTAACATCACAAATACAGAAGACACACGTTTACCCTCTCAAAACAACCAGTAAAGCATGAAGGTTGTTAACAGAAGCAGTTTCCCATTCAAAGCATCAAAGTGTCCATTTATCTCTTCATTTCAAAACATACAAAAGTTTAAAAGAACAATTCAAGAAGGGAAAACAGCTTGATGGGAATTCACTGTAATAATTCTATGCCACAGCAGAATTAACACGCAGTACAATGACAGAAGTCAGTGTTGTCTTTACAGATTTGACTTGAATGTCTATGAATTTACAAGTATACAAATATTCTGCATATATCAAGAGGACAAGAATTACACATTTTAAATGGATTATATTAGACTTTATTAAAATGTTATATATCACACATATGGTAATTACATTTTGAATTATTCATTTGCCTAGCATGTCATCAATATCAAATTCCTTTGGTCCGTCAATAAATAAAACTCATATCATATACACATACTTTGTACAAGTTTAATACAGTTCAAAGGGACGATTTGCTGACTTTTAGATTTGTGGGAAACGCCAGCTAGACAGCTTGAGTATTTCGAGTCAATGGGGATCGGTAATGATGAGTGAAATCATGCTGGTGTCAATTTTTCATGACACCCAAGTAAACAATTTTTTAAAAATGTTGGTACTGAATGCTTGTGAGAGTTCCCATGCATTCAATGACAGTTTGAAGCTCATGTTCAGCATGTCTCTGAATTCTGGCGGTGGGACTGTTTTATTAAATACAGCACTGCTCTCCATGTACGTTTCTGAAAATAATGGGGAGAAGTGTCACACGTTTGCCTTCAGAATATAGCCCTGACATTAAAATTTTGAATCAAAAAGAACTAGAAATCGCAAAATAAGTTCTTCAACGTTAAAAGCCTACGGACCTTTGAGACGTCAAACCCTTTTAGTGTTTTTACAATACATCATATGTAGACCATGAAGGACATCAAAAGCGGTTTCAAATACATTTGCAAAACCAGACGTTAAGCCAAGTGAGCATTAAGAAAGCTCAGTTCCGAATGTTCAAATCCAAAGCTGACATCATGCTCGCAATGTCTCCTTGAATCCCAGCTGTCTTCTCCATACCAAAGCGGATGCAAAACACCATCCGTTTAGTTCATTGACGAAACCAGATCTAGGGACCCCCAGTGCACAAATGTTCAGACCAGTCTCGCAAAATGGAAAAAACTAAAATCCCAAAACAAAGCAACAGAAGAATGCAGCCTGACACCAGGACACAAGCACTTCCATTGTTTTCAAGAGTAGAGGGATCTGTTTCTATGGTGTGAACGTCAGTCTGAGGACTGAAACCATTTCACAGTGTATCTAGCACCATCGCGGGAAGTTTCTCAGGAATCTCCGGCAAGATTGTTTCAACACTAAAGGGGAGCCGTCGGCTTGAGCTACTTTAGCTGTGTGAAACTGAAGAAAAAACTAATCTCTTAAAGTAGAAAGATGCAACATAATAAATAAGAGCAATAAAGGTCCAGAATAGTTCAAATGTCGGTGGTTATTGTGCACAGTGGACATTTACATATATCATTTTTTTAACAAAACAAAAAAAAGTTGATTCAGCTGCACATCCATGTACAAATATAAAACAATACATACAAGAGTGGGATGTCTCCAGAAAGGGAAAGGAGGTACAGGTCGTCCAACGACCCAATACCATGGTCCAGTTTGCACCATTCACACAAATGTATGTGTACGTATATGAGTGTGTGTGGGTAAGAGGACCATAAATCCCCCTTTCAGTGATGGAAATGAACACGAGTTGGCTCAGGGCAAGGTGAGGGGAAAATGGAGGCAAAGTACATCCCTGCGGTCTCGACAGCGTCCGTGGCGCTCAGAATGACTCATCGTGCCCGACCGAGAGGTCTCCCTTTGGGGTCGAAGCACGGGATGAGCCCTTGTCCATGCTCTCGGAGCCGGAGCTCTGGTGCTGCTGTTCAGAGCCGGCGCTGGAGGTGACTGTGGAGGACGAGGTGGAGGAGGTGCGGGTCTTCTCCTTAAAGTCTGTTATGATCACTGTGACGTTCCCCACAGTGATGGCCAGCTGCTGGGCTGTGCTCCTGTCTATGTTCTTCAGCTTGGGCCTGCGATGTGGAGAGAGAGAGAGAGAAATATTTAGGGGGGTAGTGCGCCAAAGAACGCACTTTTGGAAAGTAAAGATAGTGAAGTAACATGCACCTGTATAGTCATGGCTTACATTTTTAAAATGAAGATAAAATCATGTTTTAATGTTTGCCTTTACAATTTACAAAACCAAGGTAACTTTATTAAAGTAGGTAATGCAGGCGAATTATTTTTTTATATATATTTATAGACTTTAAATGTTATGTTGGCTATACAATACCATTCAAAAGTATTATTTTTTGTAGAGAAATTACTTTTCTTCAGCAAGGATGCAATAAATTGATCATAAGTGACTTTCTATTATTCAAAAAAGCCTGAAAAATATTCATGGATCATGGTTACCACAAAAAAATTAAGCAGCACAACTGTTTACATAGATAAACATAAGAAATGCTTCTTGAACAAGAAGTCATCATGAAGTAATGGCTGCTGAAAATTCAGCTTTGCAATTACAGGAATAAATAACATTTTAAACTAAAGTAAAATAAAACACATTTTAAAAAGTAAAAATATTTCAAAATATTACAGTTTCTACTGTATTTTGATCAAATAAATGCAGCATTGGTACGCATAAGAGATGTTTTGAATGGAAAAGTGTACATTTTAAAACAAATTATTTTTTAATTAAAATTATATTTTAAATAAATTAAATTATTACATATATATATTATTATTATTATTATAAAATATATTATATTAAATATAAATTAAATCAGTGAAGAAAATGGTGAGAGAAAAAAAAAAAAGTACAGATTAGGGCAGTCACTTTACGTTCGAAAATCGATTGCACAATCGATCGGACCAACCAACACAAGTTTCGAAAACAAAAATAGGGAATCGATTTTAACGGCCTTCTCGGAGCGCGTCCAGCTCGCCGCGATACACTCGCAGCGAACGCGCGTCACACAGCAACTGCAGGCTCTGACAAACACACACAATTCTGCCGGTATTCAGACAGTCTCATGCATAGGCCCTACATACAGATTCGGGCTACGGTCTACAATTGCCTACGTAGGCGAAATTTGTTTGACATTTCTAATCGTAAACACAGCCATGTTGAAGCCTGCTGTAATGTTTTTCATTGATGTTATGGCAGTCCGCTCTGCTTATTGTTTTTCGAGAATGTTGCACTCCTGTTTGTCATTGTGCACGAAACTTCACGCCAATAAATCATCAGAACTATTGCTGACTTGTGCGCGTCTCAAGCGCCCTCTTCACGTTCGTCCTAATGCCTTTTAGTTGTCCGTGGATTTGCCTATATTTGCCATTTAAAATGGAAACGTCTTTAGACATGGAAAATCGGTTTTACAATCGATTCAATGAACACTTATATGTCAAAAATCGAACAGGATTTTTTCACATAAGTGACAGCCCTAGTACAGATTCCCTCTGGGCCCAGCCATAACAAACAATGAGTATTCTATGGTAAGAAAGGGGAGCAAGTCCTGCTTTTCACCTTTCGCAGTATTTGCATGATTTTTAATTAAATGCAGAAAAGGATGGTTGTTTCATGCAAACCACGTCAAAGGGTCAAACACTTGTCCACAGTAAAAACAGTCCACCCACACAGCTTTTAATGCAAAAGACAGAAGTAACTAACATGTTACTCTCTCACTAGCGCTAACATTTAGAAGTAAAAATCCCTAAACACTGCTTGGAATGCAGAAAGTAAAGGTCAAACATTTCCTAAACATTTGTTTGATCAATCAAAAAGCAGCAAAGTAGACAAATATGAACAGAGATCAGCAAGATTAACAATGAACAGCAGACATTTCAAAAGTTAAATCACCAAAACTGTCATTTACACAAAAACCAAACACAAAATCTTTCAAAAAAAATGGAGACATATTTCCAGGGTTGTGTGCACAGCAAAAGCACAAAGCTAAATCTCATTGATTGGCATTAGCCTCAGTTGTTAGTATGCCTCCAAGACAATGTGACACAATGAGCTCTGCTGGCAGAAGCAGACAGAAACAGAATGGTGGGACGGCAGCCAACAGGGCGTGTGTGGGAGTAAAACTGTGCTGCTCATTTGAGATCAGCCCACGACTCGCTCATTCAGAGAGAAAGGGACTGAGACAGAGAGAGAGAGAGAGAGAGAGAGAGAGAGAGAGAGAGAGAGAGAGAGAGAGAGAGAGAGAGAGAGAGAGAGACAGAGAGAGAGAGAGAGAGAGAGAGCGAGCGAGAGAGAGCATTTGTGAATCAGGGCATTTTCTACAGTGATTTTCATCACTGCTGACTGCCAGCTTTGTTCACTGTTAGAGTGACTTGCAACACATTCTCAAGTCAGATCAGTTTTTATTATTACATTACCATTATTTGGGCTTTTAAACAGCAGCATTAAGCATGTTTATGAAATTGTATGGCAGTGTCTAGTGCTAATAGAAGTGTCTTCACCTTTCCAGACTATGTGAGCATTGCTGAGGGGCAGGGTACAGGCACTTGTACAAGCACCTGATTTGGTGCTTAATTTTTTTTATTTGGACCGGCAATATTTTTTTCTCCAGGATTCTTTGATGAATAGAGTTATAAAGAACAGCATTTATTTGAAATTTTACTTTCAAAATAGCTGTAAAAAAAAAAAAGGCCAAATTCTGTCAGTAACATAACGTTTTCCATTATAACGGTAATGTGCTATAGAAAACAATGCATTCTGGGAAATATTCTTCACGGTAAGCAACTGCTGTTAATTTACAGCTCATTTTCAACATTAATCTACTGTATTTATGTATTACGGCTTTGTACTGTAGTGCCCAATGCATTGTGGGCTTGTGCATTTTTGAAGTATTAGCATAATGGCGCTGAACGGGTGTTTCACAGGAGTTTGAGTACGAGCAAGTCCTCCTTATCTGTGATCGCGGTGAAAACTAAAAGCGGAAAGGAGAGGGTACCGTATTTTCCGGACTATAAGTCGCACTTTTTTTCATAGTTTGGCTGGCCCTGCGACTTATATTCAGGTGCGACTTATATATCAAAATTAATTCAGACTGAGATGAACCAAGATAAAACATTACCGTCTACAGCCGCGAGAGGGCGCTCTAGTTGGCGGAGTTATTCAGAAGCGACACCATATGAAGAAAATTTAATGGATTCAGTGATGTGGAATGAGATCGCGGGAGCTTGTTGAACTTGTTTACTGGTAACTTGCTTGTTGGACTCCCTGGCTTATGTTAATTTAGCCTATTCAGCCTCCCAGGTATATGTTCTTTATGCTATTGTGTAGCTGAATAACTGTTAATGTGTTGCGTTAACACACCGGACACCTACTCAGCCTGTTGTTCTGTGTGCTACTGTGTAGTTAAATAACTTGCCTTTCCAGATTAAATGTATGTTCTTGGTCTTGGATTTTGTGAAATAAATTTCTAAATAAATGCGACTTATACTCCAGTGCGACTTATATATGTTTTTTTCCTCTTCATGACGCATTTTTTGACTGATGCGACTTATACTCCGGAGCGACTTATAGTCCGGAAAATACGGTACTTTGAAACGGACTGCAGCGAGGAGCACGTTCTTTTAAAACTGGACCGGTGACTATGGTGAGCAGCAAAACCTTAAACTGAAAAAACTGCATCCTTTTAAAACTGGAGGTGGTGGAGTGTTTTCTCTCACATCCAAATCATTCGAAAGGTGACTGATGAGCTGGAACTGAACAAGCCAGAATAACGTTCGAGTGTGCGTACAAGTGAGCGATTATAAACGCATTAAATAGAGAGGGTAAAATCCTGTCGATTTACTGCAATACATCATTTATTCCCAAATATCAGTGTTTATTAAGGCTTTCAGACTGTGTATTTCTTGATGGCACTCAGCCTGGTGGTTTTTTTCATCTAGTGCTCGTTGGCGGGATAATTTTTTTTTAAATAACCGGTCAAATTTGGTCAAACTTTTAAAACCGAATTTAATTTAACTGTATAAGCTATACAAAAGAGTATGAATTTGTTTTCTTTTCTGCACTTTTTCTTACAAATGTTCACATTGCTTTTACTATATTTTTGTCCATTTTGAGTGTTCTTGCTTATAAATAAATGTTCACCTTTTTATTAGCCTATTACTGTAGTAATTACCTGTGTGATTTTAATTTCCAACCTATTCTGAGGTTCCCTTTTGACCTAGAGCTGTTGCCAAAATGATGCAATTTGGGTTGTTTTTACCTCACCATGTTTTCGGAAAAACGCTCGCTCTCCACCATTATGAATGCACTTTTTACATTTTACTTTGTTCTGCTCGCTCCGCGCCCGTTGACACATGCGGCCGTGCACATTTTGGTTTCGCTTTCAAATTAGTGCCAATTTGGGGGCGGATTGCTTGAATGGTGAGTTCATTAGCCTATTACTCTTAATATTGCCTATTGCTCTGCTCCGCTCCATTATGAATGCCTGTGCGGATGCGCGCATTTTACTTTCGCCTTTAAATTAGCGATTTAAAAGCCCCCGCCGGTGATACCGGGATTACCGGTGTTGTCACACATCGATTAACCAGTGGGAAAATATCCTCACCGTCACATCCCTAGTAGGCAGACAGACTGACTGACTGATGATCCTGTCACTGCTTCAAAAAAAAAAAAAAGAATACATACAAAAATAAAGGTTAGATACCTGGAGATGTGAGAGTTCTTAGTTTTCGTTGTGGATTTGCCGGACTGAATGCTGTTTCGCTCACTGGGTGGGCTTTGATGGCTGTCTGACTTGGGTCTGTAAAGAGAAAGACTTTTGATTACAAATGCCATAAAGCATAAATCAGACGTTTCTCAAATTCTTATTGGGGATTAACGGACTTGTTCTTTTTGCTGTTGGGTTTCTTGGTGATGGCTGGGGTAATTTCTTTCTCCCGGTCCTTCTTCTCTTTGTCAGGTTGATCCTTCTCGCATTTGTCCTTGTCCGTGTCCGTGCGTTCAATCTCGGGTGGATTTCTGTCGGGACGCTCCCCCTCGCCCCGATCTTTCTCAGGCCTCTCTGGCTTTTCCTTCTTCTCTTTCTTTGGGGGAGGAGGGGTGGCATACTGCTGGGCCACCTGCTGTGCCACCAGCTGGGAGTTTATCCGGGGTTTCCTGTGGAGCCAAACAGAGTTGATAGTATCAGAGTGACACAAACCAATAGAGTAAACTCTTCACTCATCTGGTGAGCCTAGGTTATCGACAAGTACAAGTTCAATATCTAAAGTCTGAAGTAATATAATGTCCTTTTCAAATGAATGTTCTTGGTTCAACACAAGCTCAAACATCTCTGCATTTGATTACCACAGAAAATGACCTTGTCTTGTCCCTCAGGTTTAGGGGGAAAAACCCATTGCATTTACTGAGATACACTTACAACAGAAATTTGAGGTGAAATGCACTCAACCAGGATATAGGTTAAAATGATGATCATTCAATGATCCATTCATAAACAAATGCCTCATTCTTAAATGAATCAGTCGTTTGAGCAAATTGTTTGAATGAATGATTCATTGACTCGCTCATTAAGACGGTCGCCTTCTGCCACCTACTGGCGGTTTAGTGTTTAGTCTTTCCAAAATTTCTTATTTGTATATTCAAAAATATTTAAAACAAATCTCATAACATTATTTAATGCAGTTGTAATTTTTCAGTGTAAATTATTTAATTGATCAGCCCTACCTTGGGTAACAGGCCTATAGTGTCTTATTATTCTAATAAAATGTATTGATCAAATTTAGAAATTTGAAATGAAAGATGAAGCATACATTTAATAAGATTAGGGAGGGAAATGCCCTTTAAAGGTGCAGATATGAGAATATGCAGATTTAAATATATAAGATGATTGAACACTGATGAGAATATTGCTTCAAAATAAATTATATTTACAAGACTTCTTTTACTCTGACAAGTAAATGACAAATTGACACATGAAAAGACTTAATGTCGAGCCCTGTGTATATATGTATGTGTGTGTGTGTGTGTGTGTATAAAAAAAACCAAATTATTTTTAATAATTATTTAATTGTTATGTATATAATATGAAAGAGTTGAAATATTGCATATAACTATAAATAAGTTATTTATAAGTTCTAAGTTTAGTTTTATTTATATTTATTAAAAAGGCTCTTTGGAGCAAACGTACATCATGTTAATAACATTTGACCAGAAATTCATTGTACAGCAATGAACAGCATCAAAAAGTCTCCTTTCCATCGCATGTCTGCATGTAATCCACAAAGTCAGCGGTTACACAAAACCATTTTAAAGCACAGATTCTATGGATTGTGATGAATACCATACCTAGCCAGGTAATGCCCCCTTCAGGCATTTCAGTGACTAAAACCCTTTCACTGGTCCCCGAATGTGATGACAGCCCATCGCCAGCTGTGTGGGTCTGCTGAATGTGTAATCTCATTACTCTACTCCTTTAATAAATGACTGTGAGGATCATAGGGTGGGACATTTGCAGCATGTCATTGTCATAGGGACTAATCAGATTAGCTAGAAGGTTTGGCCCCATTTGTCACAAACCGGATAGAAAGCGGTCTGGTTGTTCTCTGAAACAAACAAGCTCCATCAAAACGTGGGGTATACATATAAAAAGTAGCACAGAGAGGGAAAAGATTATTAAAGAATGATGGTCAAAAACATTATTAATATTACTCACAAAAGCAGAATATCTGGGCGCTCCAAAAAAACACTATCATAAGAGTGCCATAAAAATAGTCCATACGACTTGATCTCAAGTCTTGTCTCAAGGCAAAAACATACAATAGCTTTGTCTGAGGAATAGACCCAAACATGAGGTAGGCTATTTAGTGAAATCAGATATTTGTATAATTTCTTACTCTCAGATTTCCGTTATGCGCTTGAAACTTGAAACACAAGAACTTAATTTATAAATATTGCAAGCCTGAAACTGCAAAATAGTCATGTATATTCATTCACATTATTCTGTTCTCATGTGCATCATGAATATACCAGGTTTAAGTTACCAGGTAAGAAGTGATTTATAAAACTGAGACTATGAATTTCTTTATTAAAGAATAGTATCTATGTGGGTGAGGAAACCTTTTTGCTTCTGTGCGCACACACATTCTGTAACGATGGAAAGCTGGAGGCTCTCTCTCCTCGGCGCGGTGTTGAGTTAATTAAAAGCCGAGGGGCTGTGTCTGAGATCTGAGGCAGAGCGCCAAGCAGCCCGAGCCGACTCACGTTCCTCAAGCATAATGGCCAACATCTGGCAGCAGCTGGGGGTAACAGAGGATTTCAACTGATCATGGGGCTGAAGCTGAAGCCCAGAAGTGTTTTTTTGCTTTGTCTAAACATTTAGACTCAGGAGTCCTCTTCACCTCAACATTTCAGATCAGTCGCAGTTGGGAATGTTTAGCTGTTTAGATGGCGGTTAGATTCTTAAAACTCATGAATGAAAGATTAAGGCCAGACTCAATATACTCACGTAAATGCACATACATGAAGGCTTAGCCAATGTATTGTACTGTCCCGCTTAACGTGTTCTCACGGAAGGTAACCACAGAAAATAAACCTAAGAATACATTTGGAATGTAAAAACGAGACTGAATCATCGTGTTCACATATTTGTGTAGAGGACATTTATGACTGCAAGAAAGCATGCATAATAACAACTCATCCACACATTGCACAGACTGGCTGTGACTGTTAAGCTGCACAACATTTGTCGCAAAAGGTTATCACTAGAATCATGTCATGTTGTGCCTGGTTAGGAATGTAAGAGGCCACAGAATAATAAACGAGGCAGAATGCAACTGAAGTACTGATAGAAGCAGCTAGAGTGATCCCAAGACCTAATGGTCCTGTTGATGCCCTTCAACTCAAACCAATATATAACCCCAGATAAAACTAACAGCTGTCTACTGGTGGTTTAAAGAAAACATGTGGCCCTTAGATAGCGATGGTTCTTTCACACCCTATGACTGATGTGATACAGACACCTTTTTCACAGAGACCAGCCAATGTGAAGCCAATCAATCCCTCATAATGGGGAATCATGTTCAAGAGGCCAGCACAACTCCAATCAATACAACCTCTGCAAGGAATCTAGATGAGCTTTAGGGCCCGCCGGCAAATGATACAGAAGAGCATCTTTTAGAGCATGTGGGAATAGTATGCATCAGGTCTGTGCTGGTCAAGGGAAGGAAAAAGAGAGATCAGGAACTAACACACTGCAAAATAACTAAGGAAAAGCAAACAATTGTAAAAGTTTTTTTTTTACATTTATGCTATAAAGGCAACATATCCATTCCTAAGTATGATTAACACTCTGTGTTATGATCTTACTATGATCCAATTTACTGTTACACCACATGCATTTTCTCTCAACTATTTACGTTCCAAAACTGACTGTATTTACCTGAACACTGGACAAGACAGACATTGAATAAATGGGACGGAACAGGAATGAATAAAATTACGCACAATACCTGTAACCACGCGCCGAAATTAAGACGTGCGACTGGTATCAGTGTATCGATACTGCCGAAAAGGAGTATTGGAATAATATAAAATTAAAAGATGCTTATTTTAAATGTATTGTGCAGCTTTTTAATGGGGCAACAAGATATGATAGATACGACAGAACAAAATAGGCTTTCAGTGCGCAAAACCATGATAATATGAATGAAACACTTCAAAACAAAGCGGCACATGGAGTCACAGTGCGCAGCGCAAGTGCACGCCACAAAGCGAAGAAATGTTGAGTGCACAAATCCTAGTATACATCTGTCCAACAGTTTATTGATCATTTGGTTATTCCTAATTTTAAATTCCAGTAATTGTGCATTTGATGCCAATTCATAGTCCTTGTGCTGTGTGTGCTGTGTATGCTCACGGTAGAGAGTCATTTAGAAACAGCAAACTCCAGCAAATTAAAGTCATTTATGCAAACCCATAGCCCCTTTTCTACAGATCAAGCATTATAACGTGAATATATCATATCGGAGAGAGTATTACTGTGCACCCTGTCGTAACCGGACGAGGTGAGCTGTTTGAATGCTGAACGGAGAACGATTGATGGCTGCAGAGAAGGGAAGACGAGTTTCTGTGAACTTTAATTTAATGATGTAAATATACTTCTGTCCCTCACATTAAGCTATGGAATGGCATCAGATGACTTCGAAAAGATTGCAGGAAAACTTAATTAGTGCGTGTCTATTTCTTTTGGTCCATGACTCCCCCTTATGCCGTAGGCCTATAAAGGAGCGCAATAATCGCGGTTGCCTGAAACACCGCGGTTAGATAAAATAATCGCGATCAGACGGTTATTTAATCATCACGAAAGGCGATGGCAGCAGCAGCAGCAGCTTTATCACTTGCCATGCTGATCAGCAACACACCAACACATGAGGAATTGTGATGTCCACAACAGATTAAGTTTTACATACTTAACAGTTGACTGGACAGCTACTCTGACGTGAAACCCATGCGGCACATATCCATTGACAGAAACATACATTTTTTTTCTTTCTTCACCAAACCATATTATACAACCCCAAATCAGAAAAAGTTGGGACACTGTACAAATTGTGAGTAAAAAAAGGAATGGAATAATTTACAAATCTCATAAACTTATATTTTATTCACAATAGAATATAGATAACATATCAAATGTTGAAAGTGAGACATTTTGAAATGTCATGCCAAATATTGGCTCATTTTGGATTTCGTGAGAGCTACACATTCCAAAAAAGTTGGGACAGGTAGCAATAAGAGGCCGGAAAAGTTAAATGTACATATAAGGAACAGCTGGAGGACCAATTTGCAACTTATTAGGTCAATTGGCAACATGATTGGGTATAAAAAGAGCCTCTCAGAGTGGCAGTGTCTCTCAGAAGTCAAGATGGACAGAGGATCACCAATTCCCCCAATGCTGCGGCGAAAAATAGTGGAGCAATATCAGAAAGGAGTTTCTCAGAGAAAAATTGCAAAGAGTTTGAAGTTATCATCATCTACAGTGCATAATATCATCCAAAGATTCAGAGAATCTGGAACAATCTCTGTGCGTAAGGGTCAAGGCCGGAAAACCATACTGGATGCCTGTGATCTTCGGGTCCTTAGACGGCACTGCATCACATACAGGAATGCTACTGTAATGAAATCACAACATGGGCTCAGGAATACTTCCAGAAAACATTGTCGGTGAACACAATCCACCGTGCCATTCGCCGTTGCCGGCTAAAACTCTATGGGTCAAAAAAGAAGCCATATCTAAACAGGATCCAGACGCGCAGGCATTTTCTCTGGGCCAAGGCTCATTTAAAATGGACTGTGGCAAAGTGGAAAACTGTTCTGTGGTCAGACGAATCAAAATTTGAAGTTCTTTTTGGAAAACTGGGACACCATGTCATCCGGACTAAAGAGGACAAGGACAACCCAAGTTGTCATCAGCGCTCAGTTCAGAAGCCTGCATCTCTGATGGTATGGGGTTGCATGAGTGCGTGTGGCATGGGCAGCTTACACATCTGGAAAGGCACCATCAATGCTGAAAGGTATATCCAAGTTCTCACTCCATATGCTCCCATCCAGACGTCGTCTCTTTCAGGGAAGACCTTGCATTTTCCAACATGACAATGCCAGACCATATACTGCATCAATTACAATATCATGGCTGTGTAGAAGAAGGATCCGGGTACTGAAATGGCCAGCCTGCAGTCCAGATCTTTCACCCATAGAAACATTTGGTGCATCATAAAGAGGAAGATGCAGCAAAGAAGACCTAAGACAGTTGAGCAACTATAAGCCTGTATTAGACAAGAATGGGACAACATTCCTATTCCTAAACTTGAACAACTTGTCTCCTCAGTCCCCAGACGTTTGCAGACTGTTATAAAAAGAAGAGGGGATACCACACAGTGGTAAACATGGCCTTGTCCCAACTTTTTTGAGATGTGTTGATGCCATGAAATTTAAAATCAACTTATTTTTCCCTTAAAATGATACATTTTCTCAGTTTAAACATTTGATATGTCATCTATGTTGTATTCTGAATAAAATATTGAAATTTGAAACTTCCACATCATTGCATTCTGTTTTTATTCACAATTTGTACAGTGTCCCAACTTTTTCTGATTTGGGGTTGTAGATGTATCTTCTGATTTGAGATTAACCGCTGTGTAAATGTGTGCCGAACGGTATGTTTTTTGTTTTGTTTTTACAGAGAACCATTACACCATAACATATAGGCTATATGCATCCAATCGTTCAGTCTATCCACTGTAGTACATTTAGCACTGGGTAATTTGCTCTAATCCAGACTGGGGTTTTGTCAAAAGTGCACGATCCTCCACTTAACAGGTACTTGGCTTAGTTTACCTCCTGAGGGGGATCCAGAAATCCCTTCCAACCTGAGGTCAGCCCGGGAGTCTAGCGGCAGACAGGCCTGTGATTGATTTGATTAACCTTCCCTTGGTGGATCTCCTGCCACGAGGGAAGATTTGTATCAGGGGCAGTTTAGAGAGACAGAAACAGGCTGAGTGTTTGAGTCATGAATCAGTGCCAGCTGTAACTCGGCCACGCAAGCTCACTGGCATGTCAGGACTGCTGTCAACACTCACTAAGCACGACAAAACCCACACAATGCATTATTTACTGATCAACACATGACCGCCTCATCACAACCTCACCCTGTTGACTGGGACTCGTGTATGAACACAGGTGGCACCTCTCCAATGGGAAGAGAGAAATGGCATACAGTTTGAGATGGACACTGACCAAACTCACATTAGCGAACAGATGTTGGCTGCCAAGTCAAGGGAAACTTGAATGGAGTTGGATGAGAGAGGTCATTGTGGTTGAGGGACTGTGTTTTGGAATTTCATACTACTCTTATGGATTAGTCAGGGCATATGTCACATTTAATTTCACTTGAATGAACACAACGCTGTGAGGGACAATTTACTGTTGTACACTTTGGTGTCCATCATTCGGCTGACATAACACCGATTACGTACGTCTTTTCAAAACATTTCCTGTTGACAAAAATCCAAATAAAATTAATATGTAAAGACAAACTACTGTATCTCTCTCCCTCAGAACCTTATTTTCATTTGCATTAAATTAAAAGTTGCCTACCTCTAACTAAGGTCCATTTCTGCTATATAGAGAATGTATACTGTGCATTGAGCATTTTCTTTATGCATGGAACATCTGGATGACTTACATTTGACAAAATCTGCAGTACACAATATAGCACACTGTATCCTAGGGCTGCATGATTAATCAAAATTAAACCGAAATTGCAACTTGGCTTAGTGCGATTATGAAATCGCAAAAGCTGCGATATTTTAAATTTTTAATTAAATAAATAGCACAGCGTGCTAGTGATTAGTAGTAAATGCTGCTCCATCTCTGAAACCACTGAGAGTTTGACTCGCTTACAATGTGCATTTGAAAAAGGAACACGTGTCAAACATCTTCCCAAACTTGCAATGCAAAGCGTTTATAAACCTGTCGTCCAACAAAAGACAACATTTAATAACATGTTTTTACTTCAAACTCACTTCATAACGTCAGTCGAGTGTTTGAAATAAGTTCCTTTTGTGAGTCGATGTGGCTTCTTATAGAAAAATGCAGACAATATATTTTATAGTATTCTATACAGTGAAAAAGGCTGTCAATTAGCATTGCGTTATAAATAGGCCTTTACTTTATTATTATGATGCAAATACCCAAGAAGGCTTGAATAACTCAAATACACCATATTGTTGCAGTAGTGCGATTAATGTCTTCATATTTAATCAGTCAGCGTTTCTATCTTCTTTTTATTCAGCTACAGCAATAGAATGATGCCTTTGTCCACATTAGGGATTTCCTTTAACGTCAAGTTACATAACTTCTGAGAGGCATATGTGGAGGGAACCCTTCAGCTTCCAGTATGAATGAAACAGACGTGATTAGCTCTCAGTAATGCTCACTCCATCCTATGTGTATAAAAGAAAATAGAAAAAGTAATATTTCTCTCTAAAGAAATTTATATGATAATCCATGTTTTTCTTTCCACAGTGGATACATAAGAGGCTCATATTTCATATTAAATACAGACTTTTAGTTTTTGCATACATACTGACAAAATTAAGAAACCATTTTTTTTAATAATATAATATTTTATAATAAATCCTTAGACCACTGTAGGCTGCCTGCATATTAACAAGTAACACTAAAGTTTTTCATACAATATTTTCAGTAAAATAAAAATATTACTATTTTATTACTATTATTATTATATTAAATACTCTTATTTATTTATTTTTATAATTATTAGGCATATTGATATACAAGCAGAAAATGTTGAGCCAAATTGTGCATTAAACCAAGTGAAAATGCATGGACCATTAAAAATCTCAAACAGTACACAACCTTCAAGATCCACCATTCTCATTGCAAAGAAGCCCAGTTGCAATCAAGCCCTTAAGCTAAGAAAATTATTTATATTTATTTATAACTAAGGTTTTTCAAAAGGTTTTCTTAGCCTAAATGGTCTTGTTGGACCTGGCTATTCCCCTTTCTCTGATGAATATTAAAACAACAAAACAAAATATACAAAAATAAAATAATTACTGAGATGTAATTATCATTATCAAACAGAGGTTCAGAGAAGGTCAGAGGTTTTGGAGAAACTGTACATTATTCTTAAGATTAAAATACCATTATCTGTTTATTAGGAGATCTCTCAGAGATTGGAGCAACACCTCACTATGTAAAATTAGTTTATACTGTTCTACTATACCAAGAATACTATTCTTCAACACCGGACAACTAAAAAAATTATTAAATATTAATCATTAGTTAAATCTATTATTAGAGCACATGGCAATCGAAAAAAATGGCCGCTGTAGCAAGAAAGAGCACAGAGTCAATTTGGAAGTGTGGTCAATTATGTATTTTTGGAGTAGAGGAGTAGAGTATTCTCCTTATGTCTGTGAAAACCCTATTTAGACATAAATTATTGTATATCATTGAATGTAATACAATAATACCACATTTTTTTCAAACTGAAGTAGATTATAAATATTTTTTAAAAGGCATTCAATTATTATTTTATTTTTTTAAATATACAACTGGTCATTTTGTGAACGTAGAACTGATGCGCTGTAATTAATGACACCACACATGGAGGCTCTTTAATTCCTAGAGAGGTTGGCATTTCGGTGAGGCTCCAGTCTAGGCTTCAGTTACACAAACGTTAGCGGTGCAGTAAATTACGGCTGCGTTAAATGAAACAGATTGCATGTAGAGGCAAGACAGAATGAGAGAACGCTCCAGTGAAGAGAGGCTACAAAAAGCGCTCAATTAACACAGCTCTCCAATTCAAGTGCAGCATAAGCAGGCAATCATGGTCATTGACTCTTGCATGCTATGGGGCCACAAAGTGCCCTGGAGAGAGGACAGTCAGGTCGATGGGATACATATCTGATACTTATGCATGGTATTGGACTACAAGGTGCTGTACCTTTATAGGCAGATTGCAATCTAAAAAGCAACCTGTTGTCATTTAAAGGATAAGGCTAGTTAAACTGAACCCAGACTCTCTACTGAGACTATGGATTTAATTAATCTCAGATGGAGGACTCTGAATGTAAAAAAAGAAAAAAAAGAAAAAGCAGTGCAAAAAAGACTTTCATATTTGTCCTAAAAATATGCTACACTTTTTAGACATTTCCTGACAGCATCTGTGAGATTCACCACTAGATTTAACATGGTTCGCCTCTTACATCACGCAAACGCGACAGTTATGTGCAGTGGCAGTTCGCGGAGTGCCTTGATCCTCTGGCGTAGCAGTATTAAGCGTTTGGCTGGTGGGGGATGATGAAGCTGCCATGTGTGCGCGTGTTGAACAAGCTCTGGGACCGGGCTCCCATAAGCCATTCTCCTGAGCGATTAGTGGCTTTGTGCCTGCTGTACAGAACGGAGATAGTGAAGAGAGCACCTAGAGAACAGGCCCTGGGTTCCCGTGCTGTAGCTCTCGACTGGGTGGAGGACATTAAACATTCATCTCCACCTTCTGGAGGGATTCTGCCCTCCTTCTTCCCCGAGGAAATTGCTCTCTGGGGAGAAGATCTCAGCTGTGGTGAAAAATCAAACTGCTCTCACAAGATGTGGATGTGAAATGCAATGTGAAAATGGGGCAGTTAGCGGATAACATAAAGTAAATAAATAAATAAAATAGAACACCAAATAGAAAAATGTTGATTGTCACATCAGGAGCTAAAACTAAATATTACATAATATTATAGGTTTAGTTTCTAATTTCATAAATTAACTAAATTTCTATGACTAAATGGCTAAAAATTACAAACATTATTAAAAGAGCAAATTATATAAAAATACAACAAAAAAAAAGAGAGACCATTGCAAGTAGTAACAGGGTTTTTTTCCTCACAACACAATTTGTTCTTGGAGTGGCATAACAAAAACATGACCTATATTTTGTATTTGGAAACCAGGCACAGACTCTGTGTGGGCCTGTCTAAAACTAGCAAAAAAGCAAACATGAACATATCTTTCTCTCTAAACATCTCTTTCTCTTTCTGATCCATCCAAGAGAAGCTTCCTGTGTTGTCTGACCTTTCACCAAAGGAAACCACACAATTAGCCTCATCACTCAGACTGCAAACCAGGTGTAGAGTTTGTGTGGAACTCACATAGGGATCCATCTATCAGCAGAGGCTTGTCATGTTTCTTTTCATATGATGACCTGAATGAGTGATACTACTTCTATCAGACTCACTCAACCTTGTGTCCTGCCGTTGCCTCTGACCTGTAATTACAGGTCACTTTTCAAATTAGTAAGAACGAGCTAAAGGCTGTGCAATATCCACCCTATTCAACAACAATTTACTGAATATTTATGTCTAGACTGGCCTGCTCTGCTAAACTAATAAGTAGAAATGCAACAAAGAAGCATTTTTTGTTAAGCGCTCAAATAGGAAACCATGTCTTGTTGCTGAACTGCTCCTTTGTGATTCACTTTTGCACTGAGAGAAGTTTCAGTACTGAGTAGTTACTCCCACACAACTAAAAAATCTGGAGACTGTGGGCCTACAAAGTAACACTAGTCACACTTTAAATCACTGCATTAAAATATAAAAGCAAGTGGCATTTAAAAGGTTTTTGAAGCTCAAGCAGAACATTTCATAAAGTATAAAATTATTAAAACAATAGAAGCAAGGTTCTTAAGACAAACTGTAGTTGGAGACAGATTGTCAAATTTGTTTAATTAATATATATATTTTTTAAATCAAGTTAAAGTAATTTTTAAAATGGCTCTAGCAGCATTTATTTTCAGATGTTGCTTGATTTTATATTTTGTATGTGACTTGTAAGAGTCTAAATACTTCTAGGGGCCATGTGAAAGTTTTCAAACAGACTGCTGTCGTCAAATAAAACCTTCACAGGAAGAGTTCACAGAAAAGATATTTCCCTCACCATCACTTTCATACATTATCTGCAAATCCATGCCCTTACTGCTCTAAAGAATTTAATGTCACAGAAAAACACATCAGCAAGCAATAAAGTAGGCTGACTAATCCTCTTAGCGCTAACATCTACATACAAGCAGAGCTGCAGATTGTAATAGCTTTATATTTCCTCCAGCAAAAACAGACACAAGCTCCAATCAAGACAAGCTGTCAGTCACTCTATCAGTCGGTCTGCCTTCCCATCTCAGGGCTCGCAAAATCGCCTGCCCGACGTCCCGGGGCTATTGTGTTTTTTAGTCGGGCTACCAAAATGCATAACCGACCTGCCCGACGGGCTATATGAAATAGTGTTCGCTTCAGTCTTGTTATAATCAGATTCAGCGCGTTCTTCATCTTCAATCCGCAGCGGTGCCGAGCAGAGCGCACGTCAGAAACAGAGGACAGGGTGTGTGTGTGTGTCTGTGTTCATCTGAGTCTCATTGGTCTGTGGTGCTCGTCAATGTCAGAAAATTTGAGATGACCAATCAAATCAAAGTAGGCGGGCTTTATGTTCACAAGAAGCTGCTGAGCGCGAATTTGAGCAGAGCGACTGACGCTTCAGTTTACGGTCAAGTGCGAGATAAGATGTAAGTAGCTAAACTAAACATTTCATATTTGACAGCTTTTTTAGGTCATAAATGTGAAACGAATGGCAGAAATAATCAGGCAAATGAATATACTTTTGTCGAATTTCGCCATTTTGAACTGAAAATAGGCCTATGTAATGTGACTAATAATTAGTTTACTGTCATTGTGAGGGGACATTAGCATTAACAAAGCCGTTTTCATCATAGGCACAAGATTAATAATGAATGTGTACATGTTGAGAATTAATATACAATTTGTAGCCTTCAGAAAATTAAAGTTCAGCTGTAGGAGGGGAAGAGACAGGGCAAGATGAGGAGACAGAGAAAAAGAAAGAGTGATAGATAAGAAGTGAGAGCAGGTATTGACAAATAATCTACTGCCTGCTGACATGGTTTTAAAGCTATTTCTTATCCTTTTTTGGCCTTCAAACGTCTTGAAATGTAGAAATAAAATCAGAGAAATAAAAAATTTGAACCCCCTAATAACCTTAAATGTAGGACCTCTTTGATTATAAAGCCCTGTCTACGGCCCTGTATTAGGAATAAGATCAATAATGAATGTTTGCATATTGTGAATGAATTTAATAAACTTAGTTAGGCTACCTAGCTTTCCTAGTAGCTTTCAGTAAATTAATGCATCTGAGAAAATGATTCATAAATCAACCTATCAGTTGACCCTTTGTTTACTTTCTTAACTGACAGACAGAAATGAAAAGCCTATATCAGTCAAAGCTCAGCTTTAGGAGGGGAAGAGACAGAGCAAGAGAAAAACAAAGAGAATAGGAGTGTGATGCTGATGAGGAGAGAAAAATAATCAGCTGCCCACTTACATGGTTTTAAAGCTATTGTTATCCAATTTTTTTTGGCCTTCAAAACCTCTTAAAATGCACATATGTAGATCAGAGAAATCAAAATTTTCTCGGGGGTGCCCCCGAACCCCCCTAACTAGCATATCTCACATTTGGGACCTCAGTGATGAAAAAACCCTGCCATCTGCATATTAATGAAACAAGTTAATAGTGAGTATTAGACCCTAAACTAAAGAGTTACTTATTTTTTATCATACCCTCATTGGGGGCTGAGCCACAGACATGACTGATTCATGTTCCATACTGGTCACACACATTTCAGTTCAGTTAGAACCAGATGCATATTTGTTGATATTTGTGTTTTGAAAAAGTTTTTGATTCATTGTTTTGACTCCTAACCAATATTCTACATTAAAAATTGTAGTCTTTTTATATGGGCTAGTAAAATTCATTTCGGGCTACCAAAATCTGAAGAGTGCCTGCCCGAAGGGCTACCAGCGATTTTGAAATTTTGCGAGCCCTGCATCTTCATCAGCGCTCTGCTCCGCAGACTGCAGAGAGGCACAACCGCTTCAGTTCCTACTCAGTTAGCTGATTAAGTGTGGTCACCGAACGTCACTGACTGTGTTACGTGAGATACGCGTGAGTCAGGCGAACGGCAGCCTCCTCTGCTCCACTGAGTGAATGACATGCGGAGGAGAGCGGGAGTTGAAGGAGGGTGAGCCCAGTGCTTCCCAGTGCTGGGTAATGATGTGCTCCATTCTGCCTTCCCTCTGAGAGCCTCTTGGCTGAGTGAGCACATCCCAACAGAGCCGTCCATCAAACTCAGCATGCAGTGGCCCACAACCCCCTCCTCACAGCGCACACACGTACAACACGCACACTCACTCTCTTGCATTCATTCACTCTCTCCATTCTTTTGGGGCCTTTTTTTCCCTCCTCCCTGGTGTCTTGTCATCTGTCTCCCTTCAGAATCACATGGGCAGCAATTTCTCTGTTGCTAAATCACTTTCAAGCCTATTTCAGCCCACCCAAACACACACACACACTTGGTTCAAACTCAATACTAAGCATCAACCAGTACCACCAGGGCAGAGAGGTCCAAAAGTCTGAGAATACTCTGAAAATCTGAGATTTATTTCAGATAAAAATAAAAATTTATTTCCTATTTAAACCTAAATAATCAGAAAGGTATAAGAGTTTGAGAAGTATAAAACATAATATTAGTTATAATATGTAAAACAAAAAAGAAAATTTATCATAAGGTTCTGTGCAAACTTGTTAAATGCTGCTGTAAAATAAGCAAGTAAAAGCAAATCGAATATTTCTAAACATTCATGTACATGCATTTTTTCACTTACACTATTATGCTGATAATATAAATTAATAAAAAAAATATATTAGAAACAAAACATTTCCAATAGTGGTCTCAGACGTTTGGACCCGGCTGTAGGCTAATACAATTTAAAGACAGCAAATGAGACGTTCGTAAAATTTACTTAACAATATTGTCGTTGGATTTACACAAGCAGAATATTATGCTGATAATATTAATAAAAACTTTAAGAAAATTAAAATTAGAAAAAAAGAAAAGAAAAAAAAATCATGCATTTAAAATAGAACCATTTTCTCTGTTGGTATCAGACTTTTGGACCCCACTGTGACAGCAAATAAGATGCAGTATTCATAAAAGTGAAAAAATAAGTATAATGTTTACAATAACATGTTCATTACCTGTTGGTAGATTCTGCCAATCCCAATGGCCACATATTGTTTGATGAATCAGTCTGACTAATATATTGGTCTATCACTACTTAACATCTATTTGACCTCTACAAGACA
This sequence comes from Abramis brama, assembly GCF_963993115.1. NCBI lineage: Eukaryota > Metazoa > Chordata > Actinopteri > Cypriniformes > Leuciscidae > Abramis > Abramis brama. Next base: position 8,919,481 of record NC_139973.1, on the reverse strand, counting down.
CAAAGTCTCATGCATTCCGATCTCTCATTTTTGCTCTAGTGAAAAACGACTAGTGTGCTCTTTCGCTTAAATGTCTGCAATCTCAGAAGTTTTAAACCCTCAATTAACACACTGGAATAGATCAAAAGCTTATGCCTGTGGTTTAGAGCAGGTCTAAATGCTGATAACTGTGGATAAGCAAAAGTGTGTCTAAGTGTGTTTGTAGAGGCATGGGGGAATTTGACACCGTGTTAGCAGTCTGATTATGTAATTTCATTATCCTCAACAATCTGCACTCAAGCAATGGCGAAGCAAATTATTGGATAGTCAATCTCTGCTCCATCAATTACACACACAGAATCTCTGCCATCCTTGTTGATTTCACGAATCAATAGTGTCAAGACAATATTATGTTATTCCAAGCGGAACAATGCACTTAAAGACTCAATTTCTCATGGCATCACAAAGATTGTATGAAATTCTTGCACCGTGACATACTTAATATTCCATCAGCTTGCTCTGTGTGTCTACCTTTACATGACACACGAGAGACACTAGTCTGTGGAGTATGGGTGGGAATGTTGAAGACACCTCATCATTTGATTGAATTTTGATTCATCGACTCTCAAATCTTTTAAAGAGTTAAAGAGAACAGTTGCCAAATTCTATGGAAAGATTCTGTAAAAAAAAAAAAAACCTTGGTAAATTGTCTGCTCTGGTCAATCAATAGAAATACAATAAGAGGCGGCTCTGCAGTTTTTATTCAGTGTAAATGAAATAGCATATCGGAACAACCTTCAACTATGTCAATCAGTGTGTGTCTTGATTTCTGTGGATGTGCACAAGACTAATCAACTATTGAGTGTGTGTAAATACCTATACAGTGAGGAGTTAATAAATAGCCTACATGTTCCCTTTAAATGCATTTATGCTGCTGCAAATGCATTTAAAAAACTGTTTCTGCAAGGTTGCAGCAAACATCTATATCTGTAATGTTTTGTCCTGTGTATGCTTTATCAATAAACAGAATTTTTAATAACGTAAAAATCAAATGATTTTTTTGCGGCTTAGTCCAGAACCATAAAGGAACTGCAATGCATCTGTGAATCGATTTTCCCCACCTCTATCATTGAGTGGTGAAACATTTCTTGTGTCTTAAATGTTTGCTTTTATCAATACTGACATAGGAAGAAACAAAACTACTTGGACACTTGTTTAAAGGATGAAAAACTTTGTGAGCTTGAGGGGAAGTAAAAGTACACCCACATTGAAGATCAAGGTAACACAAAGGCCAAATGGCACTTCCCCCTGATCCGGCACATCAATCAACTTTAGAAAACCCTAATGGATTCTTCCCTCTAACCTGTGGGTGACTGATATGCATCTTGGAACATAGAAACCACGGAATATGATACTGAAACAAGGTGTCGCATTCTTCACTCCTGTTCTCAGGATTCCAATCTAATATTAAAACATGATGCTTTAAGGTCTGCAAGGAATGCGGTGTGAGGAAATTTATTTCGATGGGCTCAGAGGAAAGAAGATCGTTCTGAGGTTTTGCTTGAGGGTGGGTTTTTTTAGTTCAGATTAGTAAGAATGGAAGATTAAAGCCATCTTAAGGCAACTTGAATCCAAAAGTGCTACCTCACAAATAATATAGACCACATGTCTAGCATATCATGCAACAAGCCCACGGTGATTCAGGATAAATTTCTGCTGGGTTGACAGTAGCGTAACCCTAGATAACCTCTACTGCCATGGCAACACATAGCGAACGAGTTTATGAAGTGTGCAGCTGCTGTGTGGGGAAAAAAAACAATGAGAGACATGCCCTCCGGCAAAGATGTCATCCAAATCATACAATCCTGCAAGTTGCGGACACACGAGCATGAAAGCCATACATATAATTCATTCAACACTTCATTAGCACACTGTTGAGTGTCAAATTGCCCAGTCTATAAGTGAACATCCAAACCTTTATGAGGTCAGTTAGTGATTCAGTTGAGCGAAAGAAAATCTGTTATGCTTAATTTACATTTATCCCTAAAAGTTGCCTTTAATTATCATCCTAAAAGTCTACCGACACCATGCACACTCTCCTGCAGACAAGTTCGCGGCATGCTGCATGAAAGTAATCAATTTGCCTGAACATAATGTGCTCAGGAATCAGATAAAGACTTCGAAGTAACCATCCCGACACTTTAAACAGACTTTCTTTACATGACGTAAAAAAACAAAAAACACATGTATTGCTAATCTAAATACATCCTTGCACAGGGAGTTGCTGCATTCTTCTAACTCTAAAGACCAACAAAGATAAAATAATTGGTGAGTGGAATGCGTTATCACACCACAAAGACCCATTCACTGAGGGAAACAGAGATAAAAGGTGCTGAGATGGGAGCATAAACTGCTGCACCCTTGTCAGAGAGCGCATCGTTTCGCTGCGAGCACCCCCCGCTCACCACTGGAATACATCAAACGTGGACAAGATGGCTAATTAGTCCTCATTACAAAGGGAGCCAGGCTTCTTACATCAGCAAACAATCGCATCCATCAAAGCTTGACAGCGCAGATCAAACAGAGACAGAGCGGCTCTCATCATGCGATTTCTATTTAGCAGACTGATAGGAGCTGGGCTGCTGCCAGCGAGAGTGAGACGAGGGGTTTCCGACACGCATGGCATCATTTCCTGTCATTACTATGAACGTAACGCACCTGATTTCTGCAAACAGATCCATGAGCTAAGCTGGGTTTTCGAAGGGAATAAACTGACTAATCGTTATTGACAAATACGCCGCTTTGGAGTGTCTGATTTCTCCCGACACCTCTTCTTTCCCCCAAATGTCAGAAAAGCACTGGGTGTAAAAGAGCAGATGAAAAGATTAGAGCCCGGGGATTACTGCGTGCAGCCGCACATTACTCATAGCTGTAGACACCACATCAGTCAGCTGATGAGAAATGTTGGCGGGTTCACACATCATAACAAACACAGCGCAGGCCAGACAGACGTAAGACATACGTAACTGAGGATACACAGCTACGTTCGCTTACAGGAAAACAACCACGATGGCATTTCAGGCAAACCGAACACATTCATTTGTCGATTTAATCAGTGGTTCTCAATCCTGGTTCTGGAGTACCCCTTATTTAACACCTAAAATATGATCAGCGTACTAGCCTGAAATATTGTATGCAAAAAGCAGTACATCAAATATATTGCATGGTCAAATAAGAAAAATTAAACAGCAGGCAAATAATACATGGATACTGGAGCATGCAACCTGTAGTCACTTTGACATTCTACGAGGAGCTTAGAAGCCATTAGAATAGTTGATCCTCATGGTTCATTTTTTTAACAACACAGATAATTAGCAAAGGTTACATCCAGACAACTAAGGGTCACATAAAGAATGAGAACCACTGGAATAAATGACCTTTATAAATGGACAAGCACACCCAGACCTGTTAGTGACAGCTTCCAAATGAGCAGCATAGAAATTAGAGTAATGAAATCATTCAATTAGGCAAACCAGAAAAACAACATTAACGTCTGCTTCTTCGCCCTAAGCTTTATTTCAAGTGAGCATCATGTTAGTCTAATTCTTAAATCAAGGAGAATGTGTTGCACTTGCGGATGTGTCAAAACAAATGGCACATTCTGAAGAATTTCTGACACCTGATTGACCTTTAAACTGCTGCAACCGCTTTAGGAAACCCAATAAAATATGTTTCCTGTTCTTGATCTAAATGCCTCTAAAACAGTTTGACGGATTCTAAACACACCCAGACATTAAATGCCTTTGATTATCTAACCCAACAAATGCCAGCCATGGATTTAAATTGGAAATCTGACTCGAGCCAAACATGCAAACACTGCAGCACTGCAATAGCAGGTATGCATCTGCAAGCATGCATGACCATGGAGCTGCAGTGAAAGCATCTGCGCGAAAATCCAATGCAATAAATTGTGTTCAGGCTAATGCAGGACAAAGAAAGTTTGCTCATCACTGCAGTGACTGCACGGGCTGGCTGCCACACTCCATTCTAGTGCCAGTCGTCAGACTGAAGAAATTGCATTTAACTTGCATGAGAGGACTGGTGTTTCAATGAATCTTAAAGAGCAAATCAACAAGTAAAGCGTTTCAATCAGCTGCATTAGTGAGGATGAGATAAGGATTGCAATGCTGCAGAAGTCCAGTGTAAATGCCCATACCTGGTAGACGTGCCCTTCCGTACATCACAGATGCTGCATTTGAAGGCTTCGGCACTGTTTCTGAAAGTGCACACGCTACAGTCCCAAAATCCGTCGTCCGCTGTCGGTTTGGCTTGTCTTTTTGGCCTTAAATAACAAAAAAGAAGCCAAAATTATAAAGGTCAACCTTCACGTTTACCCCCCTAACTTACACTAGTGATGGGCGATACTGCAAATTTCGGTATCGATCCGATACCAATTAAATACAGGGCCAGTATCGCCGATATCGATACCGATACCAATACTTTTTTATTTTAAAAGCATGCACTTGAACTTGTATGCACTTTCCTGTGCTAGAGCCGTGTGTCATGATTTATGAGGTGAATGCATCATTAATATGCTAAATCTGAATACGTTTTCATAACTACTAGCCCTAAATATTTTGTGATTTGTGCTCTCAACTCGCCTGTAATTAGTCAGTGACTTTTACAAAACTACCCTAATTATAGTACTAGCCTACTGTTCAAAAGTTTGGGGTCTGTAAGATTTTTAATTATCTTCTGCATTTATTTGATCAAAAATAGCCTACAGTAAAAACTGTAATATTACAATTTAACATAGGCTATCTGTTTTCTATGCCATAGTAAACTGTAATTTATCCATGTGATCAAAGCTGAATTTTCTGCATCATTAATCCAGTCATGATGATATTTCATTTTAATATGCTGATTTGTTGCTCAGGAAACATTTCTTATTATTATCAATGTTGAAAACAGTTTCATAATTTTGTGGAAACCATGATACATTTATACAGAAATATTTGATGAACAAAGTTGAAAGAACAGCATTTATATGAAGTAGATTTTTTTTTAACAGTCTACCTTGACTGTCACTTTTGATCAAATTAATGCATCGATCCTTGTTGAATAAAAATATTAATTTCATTAAAAAAATCTTACTGACGTCAACATTTTGAACCGTTATGTACACTTTTGGTTTGTTTATTGCGAAATAACCCGATTGTTTCTCTGTCATCTAAGCAAGGCTTCGTTTCCCAAACGCACTGGGCCTGTGAGCTCAGCGAAGCACCAGCATCGAACGCTCTCTGTGATTGATTGGTTTCGTCTTGTATCCAGATGACTAGGAGAAAAAGTTCTATCCTACACATAGACAGTATATAAATTATCCTACACAATTATCCGCTAACATTCGATTATTTTCCCACTTAGAAGCTTATTTTATGCACTGAATTGCGTGCTAAATTAATAAAAAATTACTGGTAAAAAAACACACATTTGGATCGATATTTTTATGTGAGGATCGATCCTTTTCGATACCACGTCAGTATCGAAGTATCGATACTTAAGGATCGATCCGCCCATCACTAACTTACACCCCTACTTTTACTGTCTCGAATTCGTTTAACGTAACCGAAGTGGCACAGAAAAGTGACAGAAAATCCGACCCGTGACGCGCGAGGGCGGTTTATTAGAACCGGAAAATACTGGAAATACACGCTAACCAGCTAACTAGCCACGGTTATTCTCAACAGCTCCTAGTCACCGGGCTTAACACATATACTACACTCTATAGATTGGTTGTCGCTGGCACGACAGCTAACATTAGCCAGCGAGCTAAAGACATCGCGTCGGTGAACGGCGTGAAATTGAATGTCAAAAACGGTCCATTTAACGTTGAACTTCGACCAAAAACCCCGTCCGAAGAGGCCAGGCGTATCCCGTAGGAAGAAAATCTCTTTGTCTAAGAGGCAGTGAGAAGTGTTAAGAGTCCTATGTGAAAAAGAGAAAGCCGCCATAGCTGCGCTTGTTTCTGAGAGAAAGGAGAAACACTCCTCGAGAAAAGCATCCGAATGTCCACCGAGCGAAAAACAGCCGCGCGGTCACCAAAATCGCCTCGGAAACTACCGACTGTTGACGCTTTCTTACCTGGTCGGGCTCTTTTTGTCGCCCATGGTGGAAAAACAGACTCTCAAAAGACCGAAAAGGGTTCAGTAATTAACAATAATTGTGTGTGAAGGTCCGTGTGAGCGTGTGTGTGTGTACGGTGGATCCACACAGAGAGAAGCGCTTGCAGGCAGTCTCGCCTTCCCCCGACTGACTGACTGACTCTAGGCAGGGCGAAGAGACTGCGGACCCCGTGACTGCGCCGCCCAATCACCGCTGTCGTCGGTTTAAAAGTCTCGCCAGAAATAATCGGCACGGATAGAGTAATACTACTACACTCTCCGATTGCCAAACGTAATTAGACTGTGTGCCCGTCGAAGTGAGAGAAAGCAGCAGTAAGAGACCTACTCAATGACTTAATGACTCAACAGCAGCTATATATCAACAGCAGCACTGGGGAGTGTGCGTTGAGTTGGGGGGAGAAAAGTCAAGTTCAACTTGGGACACCTTGATGCTGAATAATACAGGAGTTTACTTTGTCTTGTGGTTGACCATTTCAAATCATATATAAAAGTAAGCCATGGAAATGCAAGGACTAAATGACCACATAGCCACAGTTTTAATTCTTCAGTGTGCAACAAGTTTACCATTGTAGCAGCTGATATATATATATTTTTACAGCTTATTACAATATTGTATATTTTTAAGTGTCTGATAACTGAAGAACCTGTTAATTATTTTATTTCTGCTTTTTGATCAAATATAAAAAGAATATTTCATGTATTATTATTACTTTAAGTTGTTTTTGATGTCACAAATATATATATTTTTATATTTAGCCTGTCTACTTGTTAAAGTCGTGATGTAACAGAAGTAACAACAAATATTGTAATCTGTAATTGTGCGTAGAGTGAAACAGATTAACCTAAACAAGTTGGACATGGAAATTGTTGGCATATGTCAAGGTGCGTTCACGCCATGTTGTAATTACAACATTCCAATTAGCAAAAAGCATTCACATCCTTGTAGAACTTGTAATTACAACTTGTACTCTGGAAATTTTCTGAGAGCTCCTACTTGTACCACCAGACCGCATCAGATTCATTTAGGCACTGATACTGTTGCCATGGAAAAGCATAATACCATGAAAAGTCTTCAGAAAAGTTTCACCAGAAGATCGAGTTATGTTTTGATTAGTAAAAAAAATAAATAAAATCTATTGATTTGAATTGGTTTACCAAATAGAGGATGAATTTTTATTTCATGCCGAAGTTAATCTTAAAATGCTGAACTTATAAACGAATGAACACATGAGATCCATGCCAAAATCAATGCCATTTTTTTGTCACTGACATCATCGTATTGATATTTTGTATGTCATGGCTATTTATCTGCTTTGACAAGCATGACCAGAATCTAATTGTGCCAAAATACATGCATGGCGGTCTTATGGAGGATACAAGAAGTTCTAAGTATAAACACAATTGACCTCGCCAGTTTCTCTTGGTGCGAAACACATACTGCCCAATCACCACACAGCCAAAGATCATGAAGGGGACACACACGTAATGAGCAACAGACGATGATATGAGGGTTTTTAGCGTTTTTCTTACGGACTTCATGATTTAAATTTCTCAAGTGTCCAGTCCTCATCTGCGGCTCCCATTTATTTTGGATTGCACAGTGAAAACAAACGCTCTAAGAGGCCCCTTATGGTAGACACAAGGGTCCCTGTGTGGGGGGATATGAAATGTGAATCATTAGCTGCTCTCTGGGGTTCCAGCCCCTTTGTGCCCCCTTTTCTCTCCATGTGCTGCTGGATTCTCTGTTGCAACTTCATGACAGACTCTTGCAAGTTTATACCGGCTGATGTTGATTGGAGGTTTGATCTGGAATTCTTTGCAGATGGTTCCTCACAAAATCCAGGACAGCTGAGAATACAAACGTTTAAGGTTCGGAAAAGCCAAGAGCTTCAAAGACCAATACAGTATAAGAAAATGATACTAGAATCACACAATTGTAAATATACTAAATACAACACAGATGCTGTCAAAGTGTTTTTAGACACATCAGACGAAACATGAAATATTACACAGTACTGATTACCTGAGCTTTCAAACCTCAAGTTCACACTCTGCTTCAAACACTGATTCATAACTGAATGCAGAGAACTTGTAGAAAAGTTGTAAGAACCTGTCAGATCCTTAATTTAGAGCTTGCCTGTGATGTCTTAAAATTAGAACAGTACATTTGGCTGTCACCTCTGTGGTACCAGATTGATGTCACAGATTTGTAGCTCACGAACGATGAGATGTGGGAGTAGGTGAATTAGAAAGATGACTCAGACGAATGCTGCGATCAGAACTGAGACTCTAGCGAACAGATGAAATAGACAGAAACCGAGAACATGGTTTCTTTCTGTTCTCAATGTGACTGGTCAACCTTTATTTGATGATGCATTTTAACAGCCCACAGTGTTTGGATCCATGGGTTTTAACAAAGAAAAAGTTTTTAAAAAGAAAGAAAAGAAATATAAAAAAGTTCAACTTTCTCTTATTTGGTTCACACAAATGGCTCAGGATGTTCATATTTTAGATAAGTATTTTAAAACGTAAAACATAATTAATATGGTATATATTTTTTATTGTTAATACTGTTAATGAGTATATTAAACTAAATATACCAAAGTATATTTGACTGTAGAACGAATCCCTTTTCTTTGCATGACACATTGACACTATAGTGAATGGCTCTTTCTGCATTATCCTGAATGTTGTATAAACATTTCACGTGTCACAGAACGGAAGAGAGGTTCTTGCATGTGCGAGTAAGCATCACATTCTTTTGATTTTCCAGGCAAAAGCATTCCGAATCCTTCACATAAAAAAAATGAGTCTACAGGCTTTCATTGACAACCTAGAAAGTCAGAGAAGACATCGTTTTTTAAGTTTCGTTACAAGCTGATCACACATTGGCAATAAAAATGTGATTAATACAGAACATGAAGTTACAATAGGAAAGTGCCCCGTTCTCAAAAACTGTGCCTGAAAATCTCAGGATTTGTAATAATTTCATTCTGTGTAGAATTTTCAAGAATATATGATTCTTTCAATTAAACTAATTGTGGATTTTCTCAGAAAATGCTAAAAGCATCTTAGAAAAAAACTACATAGTGAGCATGAAACAGGACTGAATCTCTATTAATTAGACTACATGAAGTACCAGAATGGCACTTAAAAAACCACTTTTATTTGACCTGCTTGCTTTAAGGATATTTCAATTCATTTAAAATGTTTGTTTTCAGAATAAATAAAATACATTATGAATCAGTTTAAATCAGATGGGGCCAATGCATTCTAAAAATAAAAGAGCATTATGTGCCTGGCTCAAGGACAAAATCAGGATGACCTCTAGATTTCTATCATTTTGTTTGTGTTTGGTTCATGCTCCCTGATTAGTTTCGAACCAGTAATTCGACAATTACCTCTGATGCACAACTCTGACCTTTGCTTCCATTTTCGTACCTGTCGCACTTCACACTCCACAGCATTTTTTTGTTTCTATTGGTTTAAGTTAAGGGGAAGTAATAAAGAAGCAAAGCGGAGCCTGTTCATTTCGTATATTGTATTTGAAGCCAGAAGAAAATCAGATGCATATCTGCAGCCCTGTGGATAGTGTTCTTGCTACTGGGAATGAGTTTATGCAATTTGTTCTACTTGACCTTTCACCTTACAGATAAAACACATCTGGCTGCCGCCCCTGAGGCTGCTTCTTGTTGGCTAAACTCATTGTGTGTTCATGTGCTTGTGTTGGACTTCAAAAAGGTTTTCACTGATCAGTAAACACAGTGTTTAGTGACACATTTGAGCTACTTACAACCCGCATTGTCTCTTGAGACAGATGTGGTTGACCATTTATGCATATCTGGCACTGACACTGGGAATTTTATGCACTTTTTTTCCCGAGCACAGACTGATTCAAAACAAAATTTGGCCTGAGCTTTTAGCTGGCACGCTACCAAATGAAGGGCTCCAATGACAGGCATATTTGAAATGCACATTCTTTTAGGATCCCACACTATCACCAATGATTTAGATCTGTAGCAAGAAATTAGAGAAGCAAAAGATCGCTATCCATCCATCCATCCAACTATGAATGTATAAAACATTTATGCACCTCTTGATGGAAATAACATTACAACATGTATTTGCATCAAGAGGTGCATACATTTTTGGTCAAGATCTTGTATTGTCAATGCAAGAGTCCAGCACTCTGTAAAGTCTTCTCCAGCACATCCCAAAGACTTTCTGAGGTCTGGACTCAGAGGTGCCAATTCATGTGTGAAAATGATTCTTCATGCTCCTCACAACCATTCATTCACAATTTGAGCCTGATATGGCCATGATGTGTCTTCCTACAAACGACACACTCCATCAGTTAGGGTTTGAAGAACTGTTGCCAAGCATATAACATGCTAGAAACACAATAATCACTGCAATCATTGATTCTTAAGCATTTGCCTATTTAAATCCAAACAGAGACTTTTTTTGACCGGGCAGTGTATAAACAGTATATATACACAAATGTTGTGTTTTCAGGATACTGAAAATGCCTTTGAGTATGAAATAACTTCTGCCGGTCAGATTCTCGGTAATGTCAACTCAAAGTTGGAGGCTTTTTTCTCATGTGTGTGTGCGTATGTGCTCTGGGAGAATGAGGGGGGAATGGAGGACATGATTTCCTTTTCCACACAAGGAATGTCTCCAAAAGAGTTCCTGTTTGGAAAGTGGTTCTCTCAAGCTGGTAGAAAGCCAAGAGCTGCTTATGCTCTGATGAGCCCATAGTGATAAGGAGAATCGCAGCCAAATCTTTGGGAAGGTAGATTATCCCACCAAATGCTGGCAAACGCTCAGAGCGTGAGTGTTTTATTTGTTAGAGAAAGAAAGAAAGAGGCAGACTGCTAAAGTCAGGTGAAGAGACTGAAAAAAAATGATGACAAAGAGAGCCAGACTGAACGTTAGGGGGGCGAAGCGGGAGAGAACGAGAGAGAGACTTCTTTAGTCTCACTCTACAGCATAGTGCTTTACTGAATCCAGGGCAAGCTTCACAAAAGGTTGCAGAACAAAGGCCTGCGAGCTAAGTGTGTGTGCAGGAGTGTATGCATGTGCGTGCAGGCAGCGTGGTGGGAAGGCTCAATCCCATGGTTTGTTAACTCAGAGGCACACTGCAACTTTAAACAAGAAAACGAGACGCTTTGCGTCAGCTGCCAGCTCTCCCGCTCTCACTTTCAGATGTCGTTTTCTCTTTGAAAAAGAGCTTGCTTATCTTTCAAATTGTCATTCTTCACAGATCCTAAAAGGTTTATCAAAACCAAAGTCACTTGAAAACAATCAAGCATGACAGACTAAGAATTGTGGCACATTGTGGATCAGAAAAAAACCTCAAATCAAGCTCTTTGAGCATAGGTCACCTTTAGATGAAGGAATGAGAGGTTTGAGACTTTGTAATACTTTCATGTGGTACTTCTGACAAGAGTGGTTTATCCAGAGGACGATAAATCACTCTATGTGGTCAAGGAGACCTTAGTCTTGCAAAGCTATACATTAAGCTGTCTTACTGACATTTAGGCCAACCACAGTTTATTTTACTTACCATTTAAGGGTGGGTACATTTGAAATCAACGATGCCACAATAATATAGTGCAATGCAAAGAATTTCAGTCCATATACAAGTAATACGTAGATTTTATTTCACATAAACTCAGAAAACAACACAGAATATAAAGTAATGTTTATGAATATGTAGTTGACCTCATACTAAAAAAGTGCCTAAAAACACTAAATACCTTTGATGACGTGAATCCTGCATTTTCAAGTTCCTAGCAGACTGATAAAAGACTGTGCTCCCAACTTTTGGAAGTTGTGTAAAACCAGTCAGATTGGAACAAAATTCAGAATTGGCTTCTTTTCGATTCATGATCCTTGAATTGATTCAGCCGCAAGCCACAGGATGTTGAAATGTAATTTGAATTGAAATGACAGGAAAAGGAATTTCCTAAATTGCAATTCAAAGGACTTTAACACACATAAATGCATTCTGAGAAAGTTTTTTTTTTTTTACCCTGACCCACAAAATATGATGAAATATAAGGTCATCCTTTAGATTAGCGTCCAATTCTCACTATTAACTAACTATTAACTATGATTTTAAACTCAATAAACTTATTAATAATTAGTAAGGAAGTTGTTAAGTTTAGGTATTGGGTATTAATGGATGTAGAATATAGTCATGCAGAATAAGGCATTAATATGTGCTTTATAAATACTAATAAACAGCCAATATCCTAATATGCATGCTAATAGGCAACTAGTTAATAGTAACAATTGGACCAAATATTGTTACCAAATACATATTCATTTATCCATATATGTATCTCCAACTCAACGTTCAAATAAGGCTTTAATGAGCCAACATTCAAAGTTTGCCATTGACAAACTTTGCTTTTCTAGTAAAAAAAAAAAGAGAGAATTATATGAATTTCTTTACATTTCAATTCATTTTAATTCTGCTTCCTCATATTGCTCAGTAAACGGACTGTATGTGATCCATGTGCTTGCCGTCTAAGGTTAAGGAGGCTTCAACTTGGTTAATGTTTAGACTGAATCAAGCGGTAGAATCTCACCAGGTAACAGTGGGCTCCAGTTCAATTTGACTGATTAGTGCATTGACGAACACAATGCAATCAACTGGCCAATCAATCCCGAGCACTTGATTCATTTAACAGAGTACCCTTAGAGGATTATTTTTCTATTTGTTCCCCTTTTCTTTCATTCTTTCTGGTGACTCAGCTGGTTGCGAAGCCAACCCTACAAATGCCAACCCTACGTCAACTGTGAAAAAATAACTGAGGCCAATGCTGAAGGTCTGGATATTTTTCCTATACATGCCTACCTGTTCTCTTCCCAGATGATGAAGTTATCAGTGAATATCCATCTGGCACTCGTTGGGGAGAGAAAAAAGATGCTTTACATGTTTATCACTTTCCACCACACGCTAAGCTCCATTATCATGTGTCTGCAACAGTTTGAGAGGGCAAGAAACCTTCACATTAGACTCATATTATTACATGTGATAAGTGTGAGACTCAGAATAGCAGAGGAGGGAGAGAGAGAGAGAGGAGTAGAGAGGTGTGGGTGGGAAAATGCATTAAAGCCAAAGACAGAGGCTGAGAGAGGCAGAAAATGGGGGACAATAGGTTAAGTGGGATTGGATAATGGAGAGTGTTTTATCAGAACATGAGGCGAGAGACAGAACCAGGAAAGATGGCAAGATGGCAAAAGGAACATATAGAGGATTTCCAATAAAATAAAAGCCAGATTAAAGAGACTTGAGCTGAAATGGTCTGGATTTAATGAACCTAATGAACTTAGACTAAAGTCGTGGGCGAGTACAAAAATATTTACACAGAAGATAAACTATATCTTTACTGTTCTCTGCAATTTATGATGAAATCATTGATTAAGTGTCAAGAATATCATGATGCAATCAAAGGAATCTTTCAAAGAAGGAAAAACTTGAAGTCATATCAAGAATCAAAATGTTCTGTCTTTTTGAGATTCAAGAGCTTGATGCACTATAAAAACATACTGCAACTTCCAGAACAAAAAAAAATCTTCCCCAATTTAAATAAGAGTTTTCTGAAACAGCTGAGGGCAATCGAAACACCAGAAGAGCAATATAAGAGTTATGCAACAATATATCAGTATTAGAGTATAATAATGAGGAAATTTTGTCAGATTTTGCAGCACCTGTTACTCTGTCCCATCCATCCTACCTGATCATTTCAGCCTGATCTTAACTATTTATGTAGCACATTTTCAGTGTGGATTGATCCTGTGATTGAGATACATGCTTTGCAAGGAAGTGGTTATGAGAGGACAGGGGAGTTAATAACATAAAAGAACAACAACAACAACAACAACAAAACTTTAACATCATAAGTGAACTCACCTCAGGGGGAACATATAATAAAAAAAGTATGATACAATACGTGATACGTTTTTTCTTTAATTGTCATAAAAAAAAGAAAGAACATCAACAACAACAACAACAATTGACTTAATATTCCTGGTCAAATAAACTTACAAATATATATATATACACAATGGTTGTGTATCTTGTATTTAATGGAACATTTTCCTTTAAGCCTTCATACTGTCCATTGGCAATGGCATAATAAAATAGTTTCTTGTGACAGGTGTTGACAATTCCCTGCACTTTGCTTACAACATATTTCACTGAAATAATGCAAAATACAGTTTTCAAGGTTAGTAAGAAATATTTAAGTCTGGTAAATTTTCTTAATTCAGTCTGCAGTGAAAAAAAAAATTGCGGACCCTGATCTCGAGCCCTTTGCATTATATTAATAGTTTCCAAATTTCCTGATGAATGATTAGCACTCTGACAAATGACTCTAATCTGGAGCCATCATGGTGTGGTCTTGCATGAACAAGCGCATAACATGAATTCCTTGCATAAACATACATCATGAGGTACATGCAAGGGTTATTCCCACTGAGAAAGGAAAGAGGTCAATTTGTCTATATAAATCGACAAAAAGAACCAGAGCTCAATTACACAGCCCAGAGCAGTACATGATTCCAGTGAAGGGTGGTATTATTTGTATTGCAAATTAGTGCAGTATTATCAGAGTACACATTTGCAAGTGACTATTTTGCCAAGCACTCACCCCTCAGGAGAGTTCATTTGGCTGTAATTGAAACAACACCTGCAGCTTTGAGTGAAATCATTAACAAAGGTCACATGTGTCTGCAGTAAGATTACCCCACACATGATGTTAGCATTGACTTGCTAATCCACCTGGCCAAGCTTCGCCGGGGGTTGGAGTTTGCCCTTTCCCGTCAATAAGGGGATTCTTGGCACAGCGTGTGTGCATGCTTCATGCATTAAACAGTTCTGCTCCGGGTCTGCTATTGGACTCTAGCTTTAAACCTGTTATAGCTGTTCAGCATTTCCATTAGGTGAGCGATTCGCTCACTCATGTTGCAATGGAATGCAACAGCTTGCTAGTGTGCAACAACATCGAGTTCTGGATTTACAGCCCATGTAGTCATTAGACTGCTGTTCGATTTATTGCATGATATTATGTAATGAGACAATTCAGATCCGATCAGAATGAATTAGAAATATAAAGTAAACAGCAAGGCAATGCAACAATTAGTAAACATGAGTGCTGTTGCAATGTAAGTAGTTAACTTAAAAATATTAACTACCAGTCAAAAGTTTGGAATAATTTGGAAAAAAATTATGTATTTGATATATTGTATTTTGAAGTCTCTTATGCTTCCCTCGGCTGCATTTATTTAATAAAAAATACAGTAAAAACAGTAACAATTACAATCAAAAATAACGGTTTTCTATTTTAAAATGTAATTTATTCCTGTGATGGCAAAGCTGAATTTTCAGCATCATTCCTCCAGCCTTCAGTACATGATCCACATTCTAATATGCTGATTTGGTGCTAAATTACTATCAGTTATTATCAGTGCTCAATTATTAATAATGGTTCTTAATATTGCAAAGTTTTTGTGCCTTAATTTTTTGTGGAAACTGTGCTACGTTTTTACGTTAAGTTCAACAGCATTAAAAATGTCTTTACTGTAACTTTTGATCAATTTAATGTATCCTTGCTAAATAAGTAAACATTTAAATAAAATAAATGTTTAAATTTAAATAAATCTTTTGAATGATAGTGTATGATGGTGTCCACAAAAATATTAATAATATGAATTGGAGCACCAAAATTAATTTGTAGGTGATTTTTTTTTTTGTACTATATATATTTGCTCCAATTCTGATGTGGGTGAACCGTGATTATACAGTTTTGAGGAAAACTGTTAAAATGACAGTGCCTGCAGCTTCCCCTGCTGGCTTTGAGATTGAGACGAAAGTGAGCGAGAGGGGCTTGTGTCGTGGCAGGCTCGCTGGAGCGAGTCACTTCAACTATAAAACATGCGCCCAGGGCAGGTCATGCGTTATGCATTGATCCATGTAACTGTGGCAGGAAAACACCACATGGCAATTCCCTGCTGCTGCCAAATCCGTTCTTTTTAGACTGGAAAAGTAGCCGGCCCAGCACGGTCCAACAGCGGTAAAACCAGGCTCTTTTACATTAAAATCCACATTCTTTGAAAAGGCAAAGAAAGTTGTTGACAAAATGCACATAATTCACATTTTTCAAATACTATGGGCCAGTTGCATAAACTTATCCACCATGTTTTCAGAGCTGTGAATCCACTTTGCATGCACTTCAAAAGGATGAGGAATATACAGTAAAATACAGTCAAATCGACACTGTTCGTATCACTGCGTATCGAGCACGGAGGAAGCCTTCAGAGCTGAAATTCGTATATGGTAACGGGAATTTTGTTTCCAACACGCACTGTAAGAAGTAGAACAATCACAACAGACTAGGCCATTGGACCAATCAGAGCAGAGTAGGCTAGCGGAAAGGAGGGGTTTAGAGAGACTGAATCTTCGATCAAACCGTTTTCAGACTCTTTGAGACTGTGCAATGTATATAGATTTAAAAATATTTTTTTTTTTTTATCTTCGATGCATGTAAACTTATTGTTATGGACCTCCAAAGCAAAATTAGGAACCATTGAAATAGCATAATAGGGGTTTAAGGATTCAAGGATTTAAAGGCTTGCTGCCATAGCTGAGGAAGAATCCATAGGATCAACGTCGTGTGGACCACAGTAAATTGTTGATCCAATACGATAGAATCCCAAAATGTGATTTCTCATATTTATAGGTGTATACTCGACTTTGCTGCGTTTCTTGCCCAGCCGGGGTGAGTGGAGGACGCCTTTGCATTTGCAGGATTCACAAAGCGCTTGTAAATCTCTCAGCGTTGCTAATGCCGTACAGATGTGCGGTGGGTGAGGTTTGTGCTGAAGCTCAGAACAAGTCCATGGCTGACCGCAGCAGATGAATCGCACATGGGTGGGCGGTTTATTGATCTGGTGTCAGAAGCAGATTAGACTATGTTAAGGTTACACACACTCATGGATGGGATAGATTAGTAAGAAATGGACACCCTTTCTCCTCAGCCGTAGGTCCTGTCAAGTCAGAATACAATAAAGCATAATGTTGCCATAAAACACTGTTTATATCAAGTTTCAAAGTCATATTGGAAAATCAAATAAATAATTTAAAAACACATTTTTAAATAAAATAAATTCAATTCAAATAAAATAAATGAATAATAAAAAAAACAACAACTTCATATTGTTCTCTTATCACAATTTCCTTATAACAAAAACAGTGCAGCATTATCTACCCAGTCTCGGAAATCATTTTAACCTCAGTGTTAAGTGATTCTACATTCTTCAGAAACCTTATCTAAGGAATGGGAGGGTGCAGCTAGTTTATTTTTACATTAATTTTACGTAACGTAGTTTCATTCCTCCTGTGCTGTCCTGAAGATAACAACCATTGAATAATGAACAAACATGGTTCCAGCCCTACATCCTTACCATAAAACCAGTCACATGGGTCAATTTTGAAATTGAGATGTATGCATCACATGAAAGCTGAATACATAAGCTTTCCATTGATGTATGGTTTGTTAGGATAGGACAATATTTGGCCGAGATACAACTATTTGAAAATCTGGGATCTGAGGATGCATAAAAATCTAAACATTGAGAAAATCACCTTTAAAGTTGTCCATTTATGTTCGCGATTGTGCTGCATCCACTCACAAAAATAAATGTTTTATATATTTACGGTAGGAAATTTACAAAATAGCTTCATGGTACATGATCTTTACTTAATATCCTAATGATTTTTGGCATAAAAGAAAAATCGATAATTTTGACCCATACAATGTATTGTTGGCTATTGCCACAAATATACCCGTGCGACTTGTGAATGGTTTTGTGGTCCAGGGTCACATACGAAGGTTACAGAAGGGTGAAGCAATCACTAAAGGTTCAAAAGTCAGCAATCACCTTGAGAGTGTAATGGACTCTGTAATAATCCATTCAGAGATTACATAAGAAGGACCAGTACAGCCAATAGCAACAAGTAAATTAGCATCTTATCTCACTTGACACACTTTCCAGGGTTTGACTTCTAAGTACTAAGTTACTCATTCCACAAGAATGTTACACAGCCAACATCTTTTACACCTCAAGAGCTGATGATCACGTAGTGTTGCTAGAGAGAGCCAAAATACACAAAGTAATTAATCAATAACATGAATTAAAATCCCATTCACACAGTTCATTTGCTGATAAGAGTTTTGATATAGACCATTCAAAGGTTTGGGATCAGAAATCTCTTTTTTGGTCACTAAAACAGCATTCATTTAATCAAAAATATTAATATTGTGAAATATTATTACAATTTAAAATAACTGGGTGCTATTTTAATATATTTTCAAATGTCATTTATTCCTGTGATGGCAAAGCTAAATTTTCAGCATCATTCCTCCAGTCTTCAGTGTCACATGATCACATTACATAACTATATTCATGTCTTTTTATAATTATTATTTAAAAATGTTCTGACTCCAAAGTTTTGAACAGTAGTGTACCTCAGCATTGAAGTCTGAGTCTGGGTCTTGGTTTCTCTTAAAGGGTTAGTTCACCCAAAAATGAAAATTCTGTCATTAATTGCTCACCCTGATGTCGTTCCAAACCCGTAAGACTTTCGTTCCTCTTCGGGACACAAATGAAGATCTTTTTAATGAAATCAGAGAGCTTTCTGTGCCTCCATCGGCAGGCTAAGTAGCTACCATTTTCAAGCCCCATAAAGGTAATAAAGACATCATTAAAGTAATAGGTTTTTTTGGTGAACTATCCCTTTAAGTGCACGGTGTCTTGAGTCAAACAACAGAATTCTGGTGGCACTGACAAGGAGAGAGTCCTTGACAATCCCAAGAATCCTTGGGAGAGAGAGGAAGGAGACGAGGAGGAGGGAGGGAGCAGACAGCAGCAGGGTGACACATTCTAATGATGAGACCTCCAGAAACAGCCCCTCACACATCGACCTCACTGTGTGTATGTGACAATGACAGAATATGTTTGCAACCTAGAAATTTACAATCTGTTTGTTAGCATGTTAGCTGCAGATGAAAGTGTGAAATGATTGATGGATTTGACTTTCAAAATGTAAATTGGACTGAACATGTGTCGTCTACATGCTTGCAGGGCACCGTGTACGTTCCAAAGAAGTCTTTATTATTACAACAAAATGATTTTTTTTTCTATTTTAATATATTTTAAAATGTAATTTATTCCTGTGATGGCAAAGCTGAATTTTCAGCATCATTACGCCAGTCTTCATGTCACATGATCCTTCAGAAATCATTCTAATATGCTGATTTGCTGCTCAAGAAACAACAAAACAAAGCTGTGCTGCTTAATATTTTTGAGAAAACTGTGATACACTTTTACAGCTTTCCTTCAAAAATAACAGTATTTATTTGAAGTAGAAATCTTTTGTAACATATGTCCTTTTGACACTTTTGATCAATTTAATGCATCCTTGCTGAATAAAAGTATTACATTTCTTAATAAAAAAAAAAAAAAAATACTGACCCCAAAGGATCTATGGGCAGATAAATGTATGGGTTTTTCAGATCTTTCGGTGTAATGGACAAAATAAGCTTGCACAGTTTACATATGATCGACCGGAAATGACTTAAAAACATACTGAGAGCATCAGCTTCATTTCTGCTCTGACAGACCATGACAAATGCTGAGTGTGTGTTAGAAATCAGGAATGGTGAGAAAAGATTGTGCTTGGTTCTTCATCTTCAAACTAAACTTGGGTCTTCAGCCAACAAAGTTTAAATCCCGTCCGGCTTGCGAGCTTCCCATAATGTTCAAGCATTAGTCTTTTGTTGTTGTTCGAATGCATTCGACCACATGAGCGTCTACACTATACAAAAGCAATCCGGTTGAATGTGTTTGACTACCTCTGAAAGTGGACAAGCTCAAAACGTTTTAGACCCCGTTTACATCTATATTTAGTGTCGTCCACTTGTGATCTGATCGACTAAAACGCATCTTAATACCAGGAGTAAACAGGACCTAAAACGCTATAGAGACTCACTAAGTTTTGTAACAATGCTTGCATGTTTTGTGTGTTGGCTGGTTCTCTCTATACGTATTACTACCATCATACGTGTGTGTGTGTGTGTGCAGTGAGCAGATGTAATGCACACCAGTCAGGCAGTGAGAGCTGTGCTGCAGGAGTCACAGAGGGCAGTCTAGGGGGTGACAAGCTAACACATTCAGCCATGCACATGTAAGGAGATCTGTCTCTCTACACCATACCCCTATGGGCACTATGTGTGTGTGCGTGTGGAGTGAGAGAAAAGACATGAAGCCAAGCATTTGACAGCCCCACAACCTTGCAAACTATGTACAGATAACAAGGCAGTGGATGGAGTGAGTGGACACCAGGCTCTATCAATGCAAAGCGCTATACAAGGTAATGGCAGGTTAGAAAATGAACGGCTGGTTTACAAACAAACAAAACATGGTGGAAAGATAGTCAAACAACAATCATTGAAAAGCTACAAGCTCAGAGAATGAAGTGTGAAGGCGGATGAGGTAGCCTCTAGCTGTTTTTTACAGTTTTGTTTAGGGCAAAAGGCAAGAGCAAGTGTTGCTTTAGCCTGTCTTTTTTTTTTTTTCTTAGCTGATAGGTTAGCGAGTCTCTCCGCAAGGCATTGTTAGTGCAAAACTCTGAAGTGGTCAGTCTGTAGTTCATGTGCACACACTTGCAGATCCCTTTAAACTATAGTGGTCAGTTTAACAAGTTAATTTAGTAGGATTAATCAAAAAAGCTATTTTTCTACCATCTCAAGGTATATATAACACATTTTAAATATGATTAATACTGTCAGTTTGAATCATTTTGATACACTGGGGTCAGTAAGTTTTTTGAAATAAATAAATTATTTTACTCAAGCAAGGATGCATTAAGCATTAAAGGAGACCAATTATTCCCGTTTTTCAAAATCTTGATTTTGTTTTTGGGGTCTACTGGAATAGGTTTTCATGCTTGAAATGTTCAAAAAACACCTTATTTTTAACGCTCTGTTTAGTTCCAGTCTCTGAAAAAGCCCCTCCTTCTGAAAAACACAATGTGATCTGATTGGTCGGCTGGACCAATGTGGTCAACAACTTTGTGCATGTTTCAGAAATGTCATGCTCTTTAACATAACCACGAGTTTCAACACACTACTAATGCAACAACATGGCATCGTCCCTATTTCTTTATTTTTTTTTAGCCGATCGGATCACAAGTAGATAAGACATACCTGTTTACACCAGGTGTTTTAATCCATCTCTTTTGTCCACTTTCAACCACTTCTGTCCTGATTTCTTTAAGAGGAGGTTCTATGGGTGGGTAAATGTATGGGTTTTTTCAGATCTTTCGATCTATTGACAAAAATAAGCTCACGCAATTTACATATGAACGTGTATGGAGATGACAAAAAAAAAAAAAAAAAAACATACGGAGAGTAGCAGCTTTCGTTTCTGCTCTGATATCTGCAAGACCACGCTGAACGCTGTGAGTGGGTGTTAGAAATCAGGAATGGTGAGAGAACATTGTGCTTTGTACGTTGTTCGTCTTCAAACCGAACTTGGGTCTCCAGCCAAACAAAGTTTAAATTCCGTCTGGCTAGCGCTTCCCGTAATGTTTTAGGTCAGTAGGAGGAGAGTAGGTGTCTTTTGTGGCTGTTCGAAAGCATTTGACCACATGAGCGTCTATATTACAAAAGTAATCCAGTTGAATGCATTTTCGACTACCTCTGGAAGTGGGCGAAAGTGGAAAATCTTCAAGTTTATACCTGTATTTAGCATCGTCAGCTTGTGATACGATCGACCAAAACGCATCTTAACACTGGGTGTAAACAGGGCCATAAACTAAAGACAAATGTAGTTAGGAAATAAACATATAGAAAACTAAATGAAAGAATGCACAACTGCACCATTGTTACCCTCAGCTTATGGAAAGAGAGAGGGAGGAATGAAGAGAAGCACTTTGACAGGTTGGCTTGCTGCCTCCGGCTTCCAATTCCCCCAGCCTCTTCAAGCAGAACTTCTCTCTTCCAACAGCAACTTGTGCTAAAAAATGTATCATCTCGGACTTTGGTTTCAAATGAAAAACAAATAAGGGACTGTTGTTTCTCAAAGCAACAGTTTTTCAAAGTCGAGATTTATGGTGTGGTTTAAAAAGCTCTGAGGTGAGAACTTACAGATTGAATTCTGAAAACTACACTTTGCTATGCTGACTTATGAAGTGTTTGCACAAACATGGCACCCTTGAAAAGTTGAATGAATCTAAGAAAGAAGCCTCTGGCACAAAAAGAAAAGCCATCTTCTTTATAGGCAGGACATACCTTCAATGGAGCAAACAAAAGTATATTCACATTACAGTCAAGCTACTTGAACTTGACACCTCGGCTAATTGTTACCGTAGCCTTGGGAGAAAAGTTATACGGCGCGAGATTCAGCACAGCGCAAAGTGCCTTTGCAATCTGAGAGCTAATGACAGGACAATGGCTTATAGACACTCACCCTCTCTCTCTCTCTAACATGCACTAGAGTACCAAACATCGACCTTGTTAGACAGGCAGGGGAAATAGTGTCCATAGGCTGATAGCAATTGCTGCTGCGAGCGAGGAGTGATTTAACACACACTCTCAGGGACGTACTACTTTAATTTCTCCGTTTAACAGGAGCGATTTAACAGATGCTGCTTATGCCAATTAGAGTGCATCCGGAAGCTCGGCATGTGGGAACTGTTGATGCAAGCACTCTCAGTGGGCCCTGTAGCTCTCTATAGCTCGGTTGCTTTATGCTTTTCGCTCTAGTTGTCATCGGGATGAGAGGAAAAAGCCTCCAAAACATGAGATATCACAAGGACTTTACTTGCAAGTCCAGACAAGAGGATTTGCTCTTCCTCTACTGAAGTAGTGAATGAAGGTTCATTACATCCCTAATATTGACAAATGAGGAGACAAAGATTAGACACACAATCCGAAAGGGACATATGGCACACAAGAAACCTTACTTGCACAGTCATTGGAGAAGCCAAGCCCCGGAGAGGAACGGATTCATTTCTCCTTTAGGGTTATTCATGTGCTCAAGTACCGGAATCGCACCACTTAAAAGGAAAAGAGATTGAGTTTTCTATTAGTATGGCACACTGGGGGATCCTGTGTGTGGGGTGAACACATTGTCCTTGTTCTGTCAGCAGTAAACGTATGCAGGTCAGGACAGTTTGAGGCAGTGTGTCACATAGATTTCACCAGCCTAACGTAATGACGTCTGACAGCAGAGGAAACGAATCTCACCTTCAATGGCGAAGTATGAAATATTTACAGTGATACGGTCTCCTATTCAAATATAATGTACAACTATGAGAAGGTCATTAGTAAGTTATATTCCCTCACAGCAGGGCTGAAAATGTATTTATTCACATACATTTCACAATTCTGGAGACGTATGATGTTGGGTTCAGTCAACGGGTCATCGCACTTATTGGAACATCGCACTAAAATACTCTTTCAGAGATTCTTGCATAACATTCAGTGGTGCCACAAAACTGCTACAGAATCTACAGAGTAAAACAGGTGGTGTGATCAGCGTAGTCAGATTCCCGAATTAATTACTTTCATGAACTGTTTCAGTTCAGTTGACCTCCCAAATGAGTGACTCACTTGATTTGGTTATTTTTGGTGAATCAAAAACATACAGCACGAGCAGTTCAGTCCGATTCCCAAACGGGTGACTCGTATGAGTTGGTTATTTTTAATGAACTAAGCACATAGAGTCATTGGTTCGTACCAAGATGCTCACGCTCTAAGTCGGTTCTTTTTAGTGAATGAAACATTGTTCATACCTTAATGACAATGATCAAAATCCAAAAAGACCCTAGTTGCATCCTGAGAAACAAAAATTTCATAAAGACTTATAGTTATCTTTCACACCAAGATTGACAACTATAATTATATTAGCATCCACACTAACTTGCTAAGTTGTAATAATCATTCTAATTTGAAGAGAATAGGGAAGTCCACAAAGTGTCGTCCTTAGGGCTTGAGGGGGCCGTGCTGAAAGTTCAGACTTTATGGAATCAGTTCAGAAAATGATAATGATCAAAACACATGATCAATTAAATCTTTAGAATTGGCTGCATGCAGGATGGGTTTGCACTTAACTGGCTAGGGAAAAGAAAATCACACCACTTTCATATTTAATCATTTTTGCTCTCACTAATTGATGTTACTAGTGTCAAAATGACAGCTTTAATGAGAAAGTGACAACTGGAAATATTAGTACCTTGTTCGTGCATTTACGAGCTGTTCAAATTTGATTTGAGCAGCAGAATACCAGAAAAACTAATTTGGTCACTCACTGTTATAAGCTTCCAACTGACAATACGTGCAAACAACAGTTAAAAGATGAGACATATCTGGACTTTAATGAGGCGCTCGCAGCAGAGTGTCAGATCTGCTCATAATTACTGCACAATGCAGAGAATGGAGGGAAAAAAAGCCTCTTGAAACACGACGGCATTCATCCAATTTTGTCAGCTGAATACATTTAAAAGACACAAATGTCCCCTTAGCTGCAGGTGAAACCTATTAAAAACTTGGCTGGAAAACGCTCAAGCTAGCATACGTTGTGAAGCACCAGCCTGGCTCCCAGGGGTGGGCATCATAATGGGAAATATAGGCACCTCTTTACCATGAAAAACGACGATTCAACAGAGTGTCACTTAATCAATGGTGGACCCCACAGGGGAGAGGCGGCTACAGCCTGTGGGCTCCCACAAGCTACTGAGCAATGAAGTGAGAATAAAAGATGGAGGCTGAAGGAGGAGGGTTTGATAGAGGTCGGACAAATGATTAGGCTCCCAAGGTGCTGCTGGAGAGCTCGGTCGGCCCCTCTCGGAGGGAGCTACTTTAACGACATCATCCATCCTCAACACAGTGCGACAGAAAAAGAGAGCAAAAAAAGGAGAATGGCGAAGAGACTGAGCGATGGTGAGACGGACAGAAATAAAGAGCTCTAGTTACAGACAGAGACAGCGTCTGTCTCCAAGGTATCAGACAGACTCAGTCAGAGAGTGAACAGGGTAGACAGCCAACAGGAACACACGGCCTAAAACAGCATTTCGTCCAAGCTGCTCCTCACTTTAACAGCTACCAAACTGTCAATGACAAAGTAAATGTGAAATGCCATTTGTAGCCTATTTTACTCCCATACTGAGACATATTTCTCAGCAGAATCTTGATAGAAGGGAAAAAATTTAGGGTGGGACTTGATTTTATCCATCAAATTATATCATGAAAAGTGAGTTACATAACAGAATGAAGCAAGAACCGAATGCGATCATGTGAATCTGCTTCCTTCCTGTTAAACAAATGGCCTCATAAGAGCAGAAAAAAAAGTGTCAAGAAGGTCAAGTTCAACTTTAAGAGCATCTTGACATATCCCAGTGTTAAATCTAGCATTATTTTCTGCTTGAAATTAACAACTGTATGGGTATGATTTTAGAAAGGCTCTTTACTTAATGGCTTTGCATGTTTAATCTGAACTTGTTACCTCGTTCAAAGCTGTTGCAACCCAATTTCACAGCAAAATGTAACTGATTCACAAGGTGGCGATTTCGTTTCAATTTGTAGTATTTTTAGAAAAAAGTTAAGCATTAAAGTCCACCCCTAAGCAAATAGTACGAAAACGTGCAAATAACATTGTATGAATTCATACGACTTAGCTACCAACGAACAAAAACGAGACACGAATTACCAAGAGATTGTGTAGGTTGTTGCTTGCTTTATTTTAAAGCTCTTTAGTAGATAAAACATCTGTTCAAGTGAGGTTGTGTTGCAGTCGGTTAAACTATCTGCTTTCTGAAATGACAGAGGCAGAATCTTACCACCTTATCTTCTCAATTTCCACTTGCACATTACACAATCCCCCATCTATCCGCCTGACAAGTGCTTCCCTGTTTATCTCGCCTCTCCCCGATTGATCTGTTTTCACCCGACTCCTCTATTCAGGACCGATCAATCAATTCAATCAACTGCACTCAAAACCAATGCAAGTGGAGCAGATCTGATCAAAATTGGATTTGTGTAACAGATAGAAAGAAATAACATTATACATTACAAAATAATCTTTAAGAACTTCACATAGCAATTGAAAAAACCTTTAGAAGCACAAAACAATAAATTAGCACGACAAAAAACAAAATGGCACCCAACAATACATGTCTTTAGTTGGATGGTAACAGAAACTTTTTCTCAAGAGAGGGCTGTAACTAAGATTTCCTGTCGACATACCACCACCCCCACTTTATGCTATCGTCAAACGACCACCACCTACTCCTTGACTTCCAAAGGAAATGTTAACGTGCAACATGCTAATCTCACATTCATCAGAAGGGAGAACTAACACGCGCTGGATGGCGCTTCACCGCAAACAGGATGCATGTAAATAACAGAAGCATCACAGACTGCAGAAACTCACTGCAAAAGATCAGTTTGTACAGACAAAAACCCTAAAAATCTCTCTGAAGTACCACAGGAATGCAGACGTTTGCCTTGAACGCGTATTTCTTTGAAGACGACCCTGTATATATGACTGTTTTTTTGAGTAAGCCTTTAAATAGTATGAATATGCTTAAGGTATCTTTAAATGCTTTTTATACATTTATACACACACAGATATACACACACTTGGCATAATGTAAAAAGCAGCATATACAATAAAATATAAGTAAAACTTTTTTATTGCTATATTTTGCAACAAACTAAACTCCATAAAACAAATTAAATGTGAGCAAAAAATTTACCCAGAATTACACAAATGTACAGTGGGTGGAAAAAAAAGTCTTATTTTCAAAAGCAGCGACACTGCCACAAATAAAACCATCATTTTTCCCAATATAAATCCATGAAAAAGCAGAAGCTCTTAAATAGACTTAAGGATACATCCGTTACTCTTAGTGTGAAGGAATCGTAAAATCCAAGCAATAATGTTTCCACTACGGTCCTTCTTTTACCACTGTAAGAGGAAGATCTCCATCATCGTCACTGTCCAATTCATCAGTGCTTATGATACGCAGTGGATTCCTCTGAAGGCACGGATCAAGTAGCTCTCTGCTGGTTGCTGCTTTCGTGGTGTCTCTTTCAATCTCAGCTGCACACCGATGGTAATAGTCTCCCTCTCGCTTTCGCTCTCTCTCTCCCTCGGTGTTACTGCCGCTAATAGAGCGTCTTCCCCGAGGCACATCCTCCTCAATCGTCAGCCCCTCCTCCAGCCTCTCTCCCAGCTCTTCAATCATCCGTCTGGACTCAACACGGAGGGGGGAAGCTTCAGTCGGGGCTTCTTCCTTCAGAACCTCACAGATGACCTGAGGTTCAAGAGGTCGGAATTCTGTTTGGTCATTTTCTGTCCTTTTTTCAGGTTGCGTTTCTTCAGGCTGCTCTTCTTCACTCTCTTCCTCAGAGTCACTGCCACTGCTGGAGTCCTCCTCTTCTTCTTCTTCCTCCTTCACCGCAAGTTCAGCAGCTAGTTCAAGTAACTCCAGCTCCAGTTCTAGATGGTTTTTCTGCAGTTTGGCATTCCGCAGGGGTTCGGCTAGTGCGAGCACATGCTTGGATCTGGTGAAGAAAAAAGAAACAATATTTAACGCTTTATTTTACAGTGTCTTTGTTATATGCGTTACATGTACAGTAGTTATACATATAATATATAGTAATAATCCTACATTCTGTATAATTATTACTTGCAACTAACCATAAACCAAACCCTATTCCTAACCCTACAGTAAGCACATGTAGTTAATTAACATTACTCAGTACTTAAATGTATAATTACACTGTAACAAAGACACCTTAAAATAAATTAAAAAATGTAGCTCAACAAAAGAAGATATATTTGTTACTGGACTTCTGCATCTAATAAGAGATTGTTATTCCACCAAGGAGCTCACGGTCAATTTATGACAAAATATATTGAAAGATGCATGTATACTCAAATCAAATGTACAATGATTATTTTTCCATGGACCACAAAATGAGATTAATTCATTATAAGAGTTTTTGCAAGAAGTCTCTTATTTTCACCAAGGCTGCATATTGTGAAATATTAATGCAATTTAGAATAATACAATTTAAAACTATTTTATAATATAATTTATTCCTGTGATAGCAAAGCTGAATTTTCAGCAGCAGTCATTTACATGCACACCAGTACACTGATAACTCAAATAAATCAGGAATAACCTGTTGTCCGTATTTACATGCAAACCAATAACCCGTCAACACAAGTAAACCACGCCTATAAGACTTTATTAATGAATCAGGTTATTTCCCGGTAGTGACGTCAAAGCATAATAATTTGCGTATATGACACAGAGTATTTATTTTATTATGTTGATTGTGATGTCAAATAAAGCATTAAAAACTGAAGAAGAGAACTGCAACATGTCAGCGGCACAATTACGGCTCATATATTATCCTCTCATGCAGTTACAGATACAGCATTTTGACTGTACCACCACTTCTGCTGCAAGAGATTAAGAAAAGAGTGTGATCAAGAAAGAGTGAGTTTGCAATCCATTTCCTCCTCCCTTACTGTAAAACACTCGCTCTGTCTGGATGCGTTTAAATCCCATTCCGGTCACATATCACGCATGCGCACTTCAATGAGCCGAAAGAAAGCAGGTTAATGCGTTTACATGCTGGACAAAAATCTTGCTGTGACGATCGGTTTATTCTTAAGCCATTTATGACCTTATTCCGATAAAGGAAAACGGGTTAATGCGTTTACATGATCATGTGCATTGTCGCCTTAAGCATAATCATGTTAAAAACATGATCCTTAATCCTTCAGAAATCATTCTAATTAAACGAGGATTTGGTGTTCAAGAAACATTTCTTATTATCAATCTTGAAAACAGTTGTGCTGCTTAATATTTTTGTGGAAACCATGATGCACTGTAACTTTTGACCCATTGAATGCATCTTTGCTAAAAAAGTAGGCTGTTAATTAAAACAAAATCGTATTGACCCCACACTTTTGAATGGTAGTGTAACCTTTGCATTCCATTAAAGAAAGAAAACCATACAGGTTTAAAATGACATGAAGGTGAGTAAATGATAACAGAATTTTCATTTTTTGCTGAACTAATCCTTAAATAATTATTTTACAGGCAACATATTTTTTGTGAACCACAAAATTGGGTTTGGCTGTTGAGCGAAATATGTCAGAGGATATTTTAGTATTCAGTTCACAATACAGATGTCTCCATGGCTACTGTAGGAAGAACTCTAGGACTTCAGCACATGCTTATCAGCTAGAGGAGAATTCATTTTAAAATAGACACTTCAAGCACGTTTTTATAATGACAAAGACTAACTAGACAAAACTAAGCATGCACGTACTTGCCCTGACAATTTAACAAGGGAAGTAGAGATAATCTGAAAATTAGGGAATACTCATGGCTCGTGAATTTTAATTAGATGATGCAACATTCAGCCAGTAGTCATTGCAGAATATATATATATATTTTATTTTTTTTAATTTATATATATTTTGTCATTTTGTGAATATGTAATGCATGCAATATTAAGTGTCTGGACACCAAAATAAATACATCAATCAGAGTTTCACTAATATTGCATTCCGCCACAAAGTTCCCCTGGGGAGAAGCAATATGCAAAGCAACCTGACAAAGCTTCCCTGAGAAGAAAAAAATATATATATTGCTACAATACACTCAATGCAAAGATCCCAGTACTACAAAGGGCCTTGAGGCATACATTATTCATGTAGCAAATGCGATCGGGTGCTGCCAAAACTCAAGTGGCTACCATTCAGACTTGCAAGCCGCTCAAATCCTTCATCACCATGGTGATTAGCGAGCGGACGGGGTGCTGGGGTTTGAGGTCGTGGTCATTCACAAAAAGGATAAAGCGTGCGAGTCTGAGCCGCCCTGTCTCTATTGACGTGGGTCGCTGAACTCTGTGCTTCAATTAACACACCGCTGAGAACCAAGATGCCTTGTTATCACCGCACAGGCCTAATGATGTCCCGGGCCGCCAGCGGACAGGGATTCCTAGCAGGAGAGCAGTGCTACAGTCTCAGGAGGATACTGTGTACACACAACGCTTTAGTCACAAGTATGCCTTCAGAAAGTGTTTATCTAAGATAAAGAGGCAGACTGTGATATGTCAAGGAGAAGTCATGGTTAGAAGGAGAGGCAAAACTGGTTTGACACTTTTCAGTGGCTTTACAAGGTGAATGACATGACATATACAAACAGGCCTTGTATGTGTTATAAACACTTTTTTGAGAAAACCCCAAATGAAATGTCCTTACAATCACATAGATATCACTGAAATGGATGTCTTTAGAAAAGTAAACAGAAAAATGTAAGTTCTGTGTACAGGGGAGCAGCCGGCACTTTTTTTTTTAAGGCAATCTGAATCTGAACAGAAACTGCTTGTGCATCAATTCAGTCAATGTTGTATCCTAGACCTACACTTCTGTTCAAACGTTTTTGGGCAGTAAGACTTAAAAAAAAAAATATATTAATAATTTTATTCAGCAAGGATGCATTAAACTGATAAAAAAAAGTGACAGTAAAGAATTTTATGTTACCAAAATGTCAATTTTTCAATAAATACTGTTCCCTATGTTCATCAAAGAATGTATAACAGTTTCCACAATATATATTAAGCAGCACAACTGTTTTTAACATGAGCAGCAAATCAGCATATTACAATGATTTCTGAAGGATCATGTGACACTGAAGACTGGAGCAATGATGCTGAAAATTCAGCTTTTCCATCACAGAAATAAATTACATTTTGAAATATATTTAAATAGATCTCATAGATTTCAAATAGATATATTTCAAAGCATTCTGCACACTCAGAAACAGCATGTTTTCCAACACCTTATGAAAAAAACGCAACTTGATCCTACAGAATTAGTCAATTACAGGCTGATCTCGAATCTGCCTTTTCTGTCAAAGATATTAGAAAAAGCAGTATCCTCACAACTGTGTTCCTTTCTTGAAAGAAATGATATCTGCGAGGATTTTCAGTCCGGATTTAGACCGCACCATAGTACCGAGACTGCTCTCGTTAGAGTCACAAATGATTTGCTCTTATCATCCGATCGTGGTTGTATCTCTCTATTGGTGTTACTTGATCTTAGTGCTGCTTTTGACACCATTGACCACAACATTATTTTAAATAGACTAGAAAACTATGTTGGCATTAGTGGAATTGCACTAGCATGGTTTAAATCATACTTATCTGACCGTTATCAGTTTGTAGCAGTAAATGAAGAGATGTCTTATCGATCACAAGTTCAGTATGGCGTACCACAAGGCTCAGTACTAGGACCGCTGCTGTTCACTCTGTACATGCTACCATTAGGAGATATCATTAGGAAGCATGGCATTAGTTTTCACTGTTATGCTGACGACACTCAGGTGTACATTTCTTCAAAACCTAACGAAACTTACCAATTCACAAAATTAACGGAATGCATAGCTGATATAAAAAATTGGATGACTAGTAATTTCCTACTTCTAAATTCTGAAAAAACAGAGATTCTAATTATTGGACAAAAAACTAGAATACTGTCTAACACTTGATGGCTGCTCTGTTAAGTCTTCGTCGTCGGTTAGGAACCTGGGTGTGATACCAATCTTTCATTTGAAAGTCACGTGTCTAGTATCTGTAAAACCGCATTTTTCCATCTTAAAAATATATCTAAATTACGCCATATGCTCTCATTGACAAATGCGGAACAATTAGTTCATGCGTTCATGACATCAAGGCTAGATTATTGTAATGCTCTACTGGGTGGTTGCCCTGCACGCTTAATAAACAAACTACAGCTGGTTCAAAACGCAGCAGCTCGAGTTCTTACCAGAACCAGGAATTATGACCATATTAGCCCAGTTCTGTCAACACTGCATTGGCTGCCTATTAAACATCGCATCAATTTAAAAATATTGCTGATTACTTACAAAGCACTAAATGGTTTAGCTCCGCAGTACTTGAGCGAGCTCTTAACGCATTATAGTCCTATAGTCTATTGCGATCTCAAAATTCCGGCCAGTTAATAATACCTAGAATATCAAAATCAACTGCTGGCGGTAGATCCTTTTCCTATTTAGCACCAAAACTTTGGAACAGTCTTCCTACCATTGTCCGGGAAGGAAAGTCCTGAAAGATCTGAAATCATCTGACCAGCTAAAAAAATTAATGAAAAAGGTTCCAGTGTCTGAAATCAATGTCATTATTTGTCCCTTGCTATTTATTTTCAGTAGCTTTTTTAATCTTTATGAGGGAATTTTTCCAAAACCATTTAACTGAAATTATTAGTAAACAAACAATTATGGCTGTTCATTATGTAAATCAACATCAAATATCTATAAATAATAGGCTAGCCCAAAACACAAATGCTCTGCTGGAATACATTTTAAATAATCCTCCAGTCACAGTTTGTAGTAAATGGGAGTGTTTTACCCATGTTCAGTGGTTTTCCCCCCAAAAAACCCCACTTCTTATTAACAACACCTGCTTCTGAGACCGTGAATACAGATATCTGCAGGTTCTGGTCACTAGTGGCTCATAACTACAATATTATTATATATTAGATAACCCTGGACAAAGAAAATTCTCTGAAAAGCACCAAGTGCTCTCAGACGGAAAAAGACAGTTCATAAAACTATTAAGCACTTCCTGGAGTAATGTGGTTGGTGGAAATCCTGTGGCAGTGGCGGCGGCGTTTCAAACATTTGCCATATTCGTTTTCTCCCTGTGGGAAGTCATTATTGAGTTAGGATTGTAGAGGCTCGCTTGTTTTTTTTTTTGTCTCTATCTCTCCCTCTCCTCCTTCACTTCTGCGGTGAGAGAATGCACGCTTGCGGTGGAAAACAAAGGCCCCTTTTGGGGCGAAGGATAATGTTGTACACAATTCAGTCATTACGATGACACTGTTGTGGTTCGCCTTAATTAACCGAGAAGGGGCGGCTTTCAAGGTTGGGAGAAGGGGGAAATAAAAACAAGCCTGCCGCAACAAAGACACACTAGAGGCAGCTTGAGAAAATAGTGGAGACCTTTATGTCTAGAGAGATGGGGTGAACCTGTGGTGAATTACTCGTCTACTTCAGACAAAGCTCTCAGGCTGCGTCTACATTAAGCTCTTAAGATATACAAATCAAGGACACAAGGACGAAATGTACCTCTGCCTTTTTAATGAGATTAGTCTTTTAAAGCATTTAAAGTGGCATAAGACCACATTCACAGATTATCACAGATTCATGAAGTCACTGAAACGAAGTAAATGATTCATTATAAGGCTTAACTGTGAGTTGAACACATTTCAGTCAAGTCCTTACCACATTTACGTTCATTCATTTGGAGGGTTCTTTTATTCAAAGTGACTACATGAATGGTCCATTCTAGGTATATATTTTGCAAATTGGTGGCATTGCTTCATTCAGCCTTTTGCATATTACATGAGAGGATTCTGGAGACTGGAAGCACCGTCACAGCTAAGACTGACATTACAAGCCGAAGTGTTCAAATGCCGCTAAACCACACACTGAGTGTGAATATGATCCACTTATCTGTTTGAGCTCTAAGACCGGGATCACTTTCCTCACACCAGCGGGACACTTCAATCCTCTCTCTCTCTCTATCTCTCTCTCTCTCTCCCCCACTCTCTGCATCTCAGAACCGCGCTCAAACAAGAACATGTTGATCACATATTATTGTAGCCCAGTTTGTGCTGAATACAGTGTCATGAGACTTTAGCCATTAATATGTTTATAAGCAACAGAAAAAAGCGCAAAAATTCTCAAAACACCCTCAGACCCCAGAGGGTTAATGTAGTTGGCTACTGTCACTAAAAACTCCATAAACTATTTTTTTCACAGTACACTCGCGCTTTCAATGCAGCCATTCACTGGATCACTTAAAGACAAGCCACAGGCACAGACTCTCCCGGTGCTCGCTATGACCCGCCTCTCCCGCTATTAATGCACTTACATGATGAGAATAAACCATCTAAAACGCTTTGAATAATCATACTACTAAAACTAAATGTGTTAAGGTGATTTAAATAATGTTTGTGCTTTCACTTTGATGAGTTCCGCTCCAGCGCGTCCGTGCTTCATTTGATCAATGCAATCAATCACAGTTCTAATCGTCTGAATGACTATTCCCAATCTTAAAAGTTAGTTCATCCCAAAATTTTAATTCTGTCTCCATTTACTCACTCTCATGTCGTTCTTGCATGCCACGCACACATTTGAACATCCGTGTTTACCCAAGTATTTGCGTTGTAAACCAGTTTATCATTACAAAGCCCTTGTGTCTCTTCAGATGATTTGGATATGGATTAGACTGCTCTACGGATTATTATGATGATGCCTTTATGACCTTTTTTGGATCTTTTGACATGAGGGTGAGTACATGAAGACAGAATTTACAATTTTGGTGAATTATACCTTATAAATACAGTAAGCCGAGTCTTGGATATCATATCATTTGCATCACCGATACATATCGTCGCATTTTTATATTGCGATATCTCGACATAATGTATTGTTACGCCCCTACTTGATTGTGATAATCAAACTATTAAAAGTTTTTGCAATTTGGTTGTC
This sequence comes from Abramis brama, assembly GCF_963993115.1. Classification (NCBI taxonomy): domain Eukaryota; kingdom Metazoa; phylum Chordata; class Actinopteri; order Cypriniformes; family Leuciscidae; genus Abramis; species Abramis brama. The sequence goes on along the minus strand of NC_139973.1, from coordinate 8,884,639 downwards.
GAATACTTACACATGAAAATAATTTGTATCATTATTGGTTATAAAAAACAACATTTAAATCAGCCTTTACTTAGTAAACCCCTATTATTTAGACAAATTTAGTTACAGAATACATCAGTCATAAGTGACAAAGACACCTGCAGGTACTTCTATATAGTCCAGTCCAACACTATTAATTACTTTTTACAATCAAGATGCAGTCATTCCCCATTTTTTCCAAACACACCCAAGCTGATCAGTACGTTCATAAGTAAACCTCTCGAATCGGATGGAAAGCCAGTGAAATGTCAGAGAACAAAACCAAAAAGGTCACGATCAAACTCAAAGCCATCCAAACTCAAGTGACAGCAATCCTTAATAACCTAAACAGTGCTAACCAGCACACACACACCAAACCGAAATATTTTAAGCCTGATTTCCCTCAATGCTAGAGAGGGATTTCACAATTCACTTGGCTACTGATGCAAGAAGTGAAAACACAGTTTGTGACACTAACACTAACTGACAACAGTAATGTCCACTCTGGGGCAACTGACCACAAAGCTTTACGAAACCCCTGACCCATGTGGCCCCTGGAGACCTCTTTACCCTCAAGCAAGGGGCTCGAGTCCCTGGAGAAAAACAGTTGGCTGAGCGTCAATACTCTGACAATGTGTCGTTTCTCAATGTCAGAGAAAGCAACTTTCTCATCTTGTCAAAAGATAAACTCTTAAGCTCACCTTTAATAGGTTGCCATGGTTTCCGTTCGGAATCCGACTGACCCAATTAAGGAGTTTGAACACAAAGGGAAAATGAAAAGCAAGGCTCTGTCAGATAACAGCTCCATTGCACTTAGTGAAACACAGTAAGTTCCACCTTATCTTATCTGCTTTCTGAACTGGCCGAAGAGTCGACTCACTGGAATGATTCTGGATGCTGGATGGGGGGGGAAGAAAAGATAAGAAAATGCCAGTGGTCTCAGAGTATGGCATCAGCGGCACACATTGAAGCCACATTGAAATGTGCAGCAAAACCTCATCTGCACTGATTGTAATTGATTGCAGAGCTGCTGTAAGGTGACTTTTGAAACGGAGGACAACTGTATATATTGTATGGAAGTTTTGCAAGCTTAGCTAATGTCTGTAGGCAAAACATGAGTTTTCTTTTTGTACAAACGAGTTGTTTTGCAGCCTCTCTAGAGCACAGAGATCATTCCATGCATACATTCCAAGATATTTGCTAATGCAAAACTGCTTTTCTTTCTCTCCCCCGTGTCTATTGTTTTGAACACGTATGAACCTCAGAACACAAACAAAAGGAAACTATTTTAGTGGTCTTTAGTACTTTTCATTCCCAAACTTGCAATGTTCCCGTTTACCAACCAAGAGTGTGCTAGAAATTCCCCTATAAGTTAGTAAACAAATTCAAATGCTACAGTATACTAAAATAAATAAAAATGATTTTTCTAATTAATACCATCCAAATGGAACATATGCATCTATCATTTACTTATCCTCATCCAATTCCAATTCAATTTTTACAGTGGCCAAGGAATGTCAAACTCCAAAGAAAAACTCCATTCAACTTCCTATATTCCTTAGTCTTCTGAAACCTCTGAAAACTTTTATAGTGCATTTTCATTCTTTGTGAAGCTTGGCAGTCTGTAAAAAAACCCCAAAAAAAACAAAAAAAAAAACAAATGCAGGTTTGAAACACCTTGACGATGAGTAACTCATTAATGAATATTACTTTAATAAACAAGTTAGGACATATAGGTTCAGCTAAGGTAAAAAGTTGGGAACATCTGCAATAGCGGATGGATATGGGACAATTTGTCAGACACTATTCCAACCATACACAGAAGGACTGAGTGACAGTGGCGATTGTCAGGCATATTGCCATCAGAATGTCAAACAATGATTCATTGAGCCGTGTCAGTCAAAAAGGCAGAAAGAGGAGTGTCCAACTCAATCCACTTTGTTTCGTTGTTGATCGGAGGGCCAGTACAGAGATTTAAATCACACCTGAAGTCTTTAAGACGTCATAAATTTGAGCATGACATTCCGGCAGTCTGGAAGACTTCAAGAGTGAGAAAGCTGGTCAGATTGGAGAGAGACAATATAAATCATCCCTCAGGGGCAGCGTTTATTAATCCCAGCATTCATCACAAGCAGCTGATCGTGTCTGACTGCCGATACGAGATTTGAGGAGGAACTGCTGCCACAGATGAGACTGGATAACATCTATAATCCAGAGATCTCACAAAGGCTACATTCACACAGTCAGGGGCAAATTCACTAAACCACATTTCATGTCAAAAAACCTTTAGGAACAGGATGAAGAATTGCAATTCAAAATTGGATGCAAGTAGAATGAGGTAAAATAACATTTTAATAAACGTATATGCTTGTAATTTTTAACTAGAAAAGCCAAGTTTGGATGCTGTCTTGATGAGGACTCGTTTTGAAAAAGCTAAAAAAATCCTTAAAGTTTTACGGTTTGGTAGATAGAGCGATGAAAGATAAGACAGACAGACAGAACGATGGATGGATGGATTTCAATGTCAGAATTTTGATCAATCCATCCATTGTTCTTTCTGAATTTGAAAGCTATCCATCGATAGACAGACAAAAAGAAAGATAGATGAATGGATTTTAAATTAAGAAGTTCCACCCATTCACCGATCATTCTATCTATCTATCTATATGTATGGATGAATGGATGGATTTCAAATTCAGAATTTTCATTCATCCATCCATCATTCTTTTGTTTTCAAATTCAAAATTTTCCATCCATCCATCGTTCTTTCGTTCTATTTATCTGTAAGTCTGTGGATGGATGAATGAATGGATGGAAATTCTGAATTCTGAACAATTTTGCATTCTAAAACAAGACTGACAACTGCATTTTGCCACTGTGTGAACGTAGCCAAAGATAACTCGCTCAGATAACTAGACTGGGGCGTCCTTCTGGAAGGAGATTTTCTGTAAGAGAAAATTGTTTAAATAATCTGACAGAGGATATGTCAGATGTTGAAAACGCTGTCACAACAAACCTGCTATGATAACGGAGTTATCTACACAAACCAGAGCAGTGGGGATTTGATCAAATGCTCCAGCACTTAAAAGGAGGAGAAAGTCTCCTGCAGTCACTTCCCATGACAAGAGGGGTTTTGTCTCAACTCAAAGGAAAAGTTTACAGCACTGTTTCAAGACAAATAAAGATACTCTAAAAGGAAGCAAACTGGAAATCAATTTTCAGTGTGATGTTGAGAGATGTCAAACGCCTCAAGGCAAGTATGACTAAGACACATCAGCGGCACTAGAGTGCTGTCACAGATCCTGCAAGCTGCGCCTTTCAACAGCTCTCCGGTCTGTTTTTCCTCAGTTCTGTTCAATAAAGTACCAAAAGAGGGAGAGGAACAGAGAAACACAAGAACTCAATTGCAGGTCAATGATATTGATGCCTCAGATGATGCATTTAGTGATCGATGGAGAACCCTAAGGACACCTTTTTCCCTGCCTTTTAATATTTTATGTCCATTTTACTTTAAATATAAGAGGAAGGGAATAAAGACATGATAGTGCTTTGCCTTATTTGCCCTTTTGCTTTTTCTTCTCCGTAACTAAGAGGCCCAGCAAGAGTGACTGAATTTTCCAGCACATTGACAGTGGAACTGTTCAGTTCTCTATGGACCACGGACAAAGAGTCTCTGTACCCACCTCTGCTCTCTCCGTCTCTTTCCCTCATTTTCTCCCTTTGTCTCACTGAGAAAATAGGCACATTTAAACTCTGCCATTTTACACATCCATTATTAATTAGCTGTCAAGGACATTTTCTTGCCAGAAAATCTACACTTTGGCAAAACACAGGACTGAAAAATGTCTGCGTAATCCCCGCAGGACGTTTATCGCATCTGGGCACCGGGCCTACAATTTCAGAAGCACATTTTTCAACTGGACTCTTTATAGACAAGCGTACGACTTTAGCTGAACACCAGCCGGGAAGCAGAGTAGATCTCATTACTGAATTATGCTATAGTTCGCATTTTAAACATGGAAGTGATTAGAAAAAATGCAGAGCACAATCATGATTGCGATACCATTCATCATGAATCAAGTTCAAGCACTGTGGTTCTGTTTAACTAACTAAGACTGAACTAAAACAAAAAAAATATGAAATGGACCGTTTGGACTCTCATAATAAACTTCATAATTTGTGCCATATTATTGCTTGCTGGTTTTAGGCACTCTGTTTCACATTGTGCCTAAGAAGGTAAATCTCACCAAACCTGACAAAAACATTTATGGAGCTTCTCTCAACCCAAAAAAGAAACAAATAATAAATTATTTTGCCTAAAGAAAATATAGCCTATTTTAGCGACCATTTTGACATTTTCATGACAATTTCCACGCAAATTCTCATTACCGTAATGCAAAAAAATCTCATAGAATATAATACGAATTTTTAATTAAAAAAGTTATTTAAATATGTTACATACTAATTATATACAACATTTATAGTTTAATTTAAAAAAATTTCATGGTAGTAATAGTACTTTAATTGATGTGGTGAAAATGTGGTTAACCGTCATGGAAATGTCAAAATGCAGGAATCTCTCTTTATGCGAAACAATTTCTTATTTTCATCTTTTGATTTTGGTGTGAAATGTGACCTGGACTTGATATTGCGAGATTCTGAAAAACCTCTTACCCCTAGTAAAATCACTATAACGCTATCTCTTGTGACTCACTGCTTTAATGAACCTGCGGTTTAGCTCTCAGCAGGGATTCATCAACACGGCATGAATAGCAGATGGTCAGATTTTGGACCTAGTTCATTTCAGGTTGGCTGATTCAGGCTGGACTGGACCGAACATACTTGATCCTCTGGATCCAGATGCAATAGTCCGTGATGTAGAGGTCATTGAGGATATAGGCTGGATCGTTCTCCCGGAAGATCTTATGGATGGCTAGCAGACATTTCAGGATGCAGGCCTTCCCTGTGACAAAGAAAACATGCACTGAATCAGCCTAAACACAGAAGTATGCGTTTATTAGTGAGGTTTATGCTTAAACCAGCGGGGAAACAAAAACTTAACTGAATCTATGAAAATAGTTTGCCATTATTTTTTTTAATAGTAAATTCATCTTTATTTTAAGAATCCTTGGAATTCCTTCCTTTTTTGGAGATTTTTTTTAAGCAGTAAAGACAGTGGAGTTAGTGATTAACTGCAACTATTTTGGAGCAAAAAAGGGAAATCTGTGCTAAGCAGATGCTTTTTGAGATGATTGTATTTTCCGTCCTGGCAGATGCTTCCACAATACACAAAAAACACACCCACATACACACAAACACCTTAAGGGCACCATGCAGCAGCAATGATATTTGTTGTCATAACACCCGTCTCCCAAATAAGGTGCAAAAATATCCCCTCAGCGCAATGCAACGGGCTCAGTTGTGAAGCGAAAGCAGGACCCCGAGGATTCTCGAGCTGCCCACAGAATAGCCTGGCAGCCGGTGGAGACATTCCAGCCGCCTCAGAAAACAAACAGTGCACTCGCACCGAGGAAAGCCTTACACAAACATTTGGTTCCCATTTAAGCTGGAGCTCTTACCCAGAGCAGCCGCAGTGGCTTCCAGCTTCAGGACATGCGAGAAAAACTCCAGGAACTTGAACCGTACTCTGTCTTTCTCCATTCTTCCTCCCTCTCTCGCTTTCTCTGACTTTCATCCATCTATAATTGAAGGGTTTTCTACTTTTCTTCACTGCTCCCTGGGAGAGTGGAGGAAAAGAAAGCTTTTGGATTCTTCCGAAGACCAGCTGTGGGACTGTGCAGTGCAATGTGTGCTGGGTTTAGATTGCATGTTGAGCCAGTTAATCATGTGCTGCAATCAGGCGTCTCAGGGGAAGAAGTTGAGGAGAAGAGAAGAAAGAAGAGGAAGAGGAGGAATGGGGTGACAAGGTGAGATTTGGGCCCTGGAAGTTCAGATGGTAAAGGTCCACAATCTCGCAAAGCCTGCCCAAAAATATGCCTAGGTCATATTTCATCCAAAAATTCAAAAGAAAGTAAAAATAAATAAAAATTGCATTAAGAAAATAAAACCCATTATCAGTCTTTCACTAGCTACTATCTTGATTTGTGACATCAAATTCACTGGTAAAGCTTCTACTATAATATAATGATATATTTGTGATTTATATGTTACTTGCAAAACATGTGTCATCAGTATCGCTACTTTTAAGGGGAGAAAGATGTCTGTGCTTAATTGTCATGAGAATATTGTAAAATGCCTAACAAAATAAAAGGTCCATCAAACAGGCTTCATATTTTTCTTTGATTTTGGTGTGAAATATGACCTGGATATGTTGTTGACAAACTTGGTGAGATTCAGCGTTAAACCACCAATTTATTAATCATACAAAGGGTGACACTGACTGCTGTCTGTGTGGAAAAACCTCACACGAGTGAACAAAGGAGCAATACTCGTGAAACAGCTGCAAAAATCACATTAAAGAACATTGACATCAAATTATGCCGCATCAAATGGCCTACATCTATCATCGTGAATACGGCAATGTACTTTTTAAGATTGATCACGTTGGCTTAAAGATGACAATTCATGCCAAGGAAAACAATGAATCTCAATAAGCTACGACAGAACAAAACAAAAAAAACAAGCACTGATTGATGTAAAAGAGCTTTTTTACAAAATGCCATGAAAATGAACCTGCTTCCAAACCAAAAGATAAAACGATGTATACTACCATTTGAAAGTAAAATTGTTCAAAAGTTACAGTAAAGTCCTTTGTTACAAACTATTTCTATTTCAAATAAATACTGTTCTTTTGAAGTTTATCCTCAAAAAATGTAAAAAAATATATATCATTGTTTCCACAAACACGGTTTTCAACATTGATAATAAGAAATGTTTCTTGAGCAGCAAATCAGCATATTAGCATGTAATTCAGCTTTGCCATCACAAAAATAAATAACATTTTTAAATATATACAAATAGAAAACAATTAAACCTAGAATTAAGCCTAGTACATATAAAGGGTATTTAACATGGCGCTATGGAGGTAACAACAGTAGCACCTCACTGCAGTACATGAGATCCAGGGGGCGGAGTTGGATCCAGATCTAAGGGGTGGAGATTGGTAGGTTTAGGGGTGGGTTTAGGGATCAGGGGGTGGAGATGGGTAGGTTTAGGTATATGTAATGTTCGTGTTCTGCAGTGAGGAGGACCATCTCGGTAACAATGGCAAAAAGTTGGGAAACACTGTGCTAACTAATAAAGCTCATACCGGTGCAGAGCAAAACAAGTGGAAACTGAATCCAAGCTATGCAGTTAAATGAAATAAAGGCATGCACCTGAACGTTCAGATTATATATGAGTGTTTATATTTGCCCACAGTGCATCTTTTAGGCCGTTATCCATAGTCTCCCTCCTCAATCTCCTTGAGGGCCGCTGACTTTAGCAGGATCTCTTGGAGAACAACCAGACAAGCTGCCAGAGGGCTGTTCAAATATTTACTCCTGGATAGCATTTCCATCACGGCTTTCCTCGTGCAGGATCATTAATGGGTTTGTTTTCCTACTACCTACAACTGTTTGCTTTCACAGCTGGTTAAACGAAGTGCCTCAAATTAGAGTACACACACATCAGATACACACCTCCATTCATGTTCCGCCGACAAATTAATTACCCAGGACAGTCAAGGTGTCACAGGATAGCCTGCTTTCCGAGGGGAGTCACACCGCTGTTACCGTTCATTAAAGGGGAGCCTTATTGCTTGTGAGGCTTTGCTGGTTGTAAATCTGATTTGACTGGATCATCATTTTTTTATCTGGTCTTTAGAGTCAACCTGAAAGCTAAACCGATCCTACTTACTTTCTTAATACCCATCCCTGGTCTTAATGGGAAAGGTTCAGTTGTGTAACATACTCCATTTCACCAGAATTTTTTTTATGTGTTTTTCATCAAAATTATTTTTTGCCTACATCTAAAAAGACTTCCCAGTTGACGTCTCCAAGTGCCTTTCTTTTTCAACCACTTGTCATAAGTAGACAAATTTTTCAATGCAAACAATGTTTCTTTATGAAATCTTCCATGAGTACTTGTCATTCTCAGTCAGTGCAGAAAGCTGCCAGTACCTGACATGAACCTGAAATCAGTGAAGTGTGATTTTGCTTATCTAATCTTGTTTTGTTATGTAGTCTCTGCTCTGACTTAACTTCTCAAATCAACCAACCTTGCTAATCCCAAACCTTACAAGCCCTTTAATTGAAGTTATTTATGAGCGCTAAAATCAACATGTGTTGGATAATCTCACCACACACGCCCCAAAATGTGTTTACACAGCGCTTCTGTCTCTCCCACAGATGGCTTCTTTGATTTAAAGGTTGCTCCTCTCGCAGAGATATCAAAGGCAACAGTGTCTACTCGGCAGAATCGCTGATTTCTTCAGAAGTGAGGAGACAACCCTCTCGGATTCCCTCATTCTTAACCCCCCCTCCCACTTACGCTGACAGAACAGCAAGACTAAGCACACCAAGACATGAGCAATCTGTTGACTGACTTGTCATGGAAAATGTCTTTTACCAAAGCACCCTGCTGATCAGGGAGGGTTATTGAGCGTGGTGTTAAATTTGGTCCAGAGTGAGCAACACCGTCTGCTGTGGGTAAATTTAGGTTGCCTGTCAAGCTCTTGTTGTCATTAGTCTCTTAAAGTCAACATGAAATAGCATTCGCAACTCACACTTCTGTAGTGTGATGCATTTCTGAGATTTACTGAGAACAAAATATGTGGGATGGGACTCTTTTACAATAAAAAAAAAAAAAATCTAAACATTCTTATTTTAGACTTGTTTTGATTTTTTTTTGTATTAATAATATTTCATATTCTGAATGTTATAGGCATAAAAAATAATTATGTATTTGTTGTATTAAAAAAATATTAAATGACTGCACTATAGAAAAGTCATTAGAAAAGTAAAATGACCTATAACAGAGGACTAATACAGTATCAACTAGTTTTTTAGCTATTGGTTACTAAAATGTAAAGACTTCAAAGATCTGCAACAAAAAAAAAAGAATAATAATAATATTATTATTTTATATAAACCTGCCTTTTTGGCGATATGAAGTTGAAAGAGATGCGCTTGCTTTCATTGGCAGCAGGGATTCTTGTAATGAGGTGGAAGCACTGCAGGGTTTACAGGGTGAGGATCAGGTCATGTGTTTAGTCTTGACCCTCAACCCGATCCTTTGGTGGCATGGAAATGGCTAAGAGGTCTGTTTTTAACTGGGAAATAAAAAAAGAGGGACAGGACTCACCAGACTGAAAAATGCAAGCAACGTCTTTCACAACTCTTGTGATCAGGGAGAAATGCCGATAGAGCGGGTAGCACAAAGTCCTCCTGCCGAAAGACACCAGCACATCTTGTACCGAGTGATACGTCTGTAACACACACACACACACACACACACAAGCGTGGTCTGTAAATTGCTCCAGATCTGTCTAGGCATATTACATCAATCATTTCTTAACTCCACTGGTAATTACAGCAAATTGCTCTAATTATTCCCAACGACTTCTCGTTTTATTAGCAGGGTAAATAGTAGGTCAACTTTTAAACACCTTGGCAAGCGGCGTTCTTAATTGTAGACAGTGTTTAATCGCTTGCCTCAGAGTTCTCTGTAGTCTAAGCATCAACAGACAAGTGCTTTGGGGGGAAAAACATGTCTTTATTCTCTCGCTTTCTCTCTTTTCTCTTTGCGTTTTCCAGCCTCCCACTCTACCTCCCCTCCGCTATTCTCTCAGCAGCTTGTTAAGAATGCACCCGGAGCCATTCTAGCATGTCATCATAGCTCATGCACTCCCCCAGGCTATTAAACACTGGTGTAAATAAGCCTGCTGAGGAGGGGGGGGTGTCTCAAGGAGCACTGGCTTTACAGTGGTTAGGCAAAACACAGGGTGGAGAGGAAGAGAAATGAAGGAGATTGAGAGGGGGGAGACAATGATAGGGTGTTGAGAAACTACATTAGCATTTCCTGAAGGAAATACCAGTGCTTGCAAGATAGCTGAAGAATAGCACTGAAGTTTTAGGACGCTTCAGTTTCAGGCCATTGTTCTGTGTAAATGAAATGCCTCAGAGACAGTGCTTTGAGTTCTACTGGCTGTGCATAAGAATCGTCACATAATGCAACACTGTGTTTGTAGCAGTAGGTGGCTTTAAATGGTTTAATAGATGCATGAATGAAAAGACCAATCACAAGTTAGTATGCAAATAACTGCAAGACAATCATAATTTGTCATACAAATATTTGAATGATGTTCAGTCATCATTTACTCATCCCATTTCATACAAGAGAAACGAATGAATCATTCAGCATGGATGAAACAATTAACATAAATAAATAAATAAATAAATAAATAAATAAATAAATAAATAAATAAATAAATGCCAGCGTGCTAAAAAATTATTCATAAATATAATAACAATTTTTACAAATATTTATATATAAAAATTCAAGACACAGAATTGCCATCAAGTTTATTGCATTGACCAAAATGAAACTAGTGACAAGAACCAAAGAGCCAGATAAATCCAACTTGTCAACAAATAATTCAACCTGGTTTTGTGAACCAGATAAACCAATTCATTGAAAAGAAAAGTTTCAAAATTGGCTGCTTTTCATGAACTCTCAAGGAGAACTATGTCAAGAGTGTTCAGTGAATAACATGGACAGAATGGTCTGTTCCTAGCACAAAACTTTCATATGATTTCAAATGGCTTATATAGGTCATATAGACTACTTTGTGAAATAAAAATAAAAACACATAGCAAACATAAGGCTGAAATGATCTACAAATCAAAGTTTTAACAGAGTCTGTAGGCAGAATAAATTGCAGAAGTTTAACACGAGTGTTAATTTTGACAGCAAATTTTGATTTAGTTTAAATCATATTTTAGTCATCTGAATTGTTTTAGTTTTAGTCTAGTTTTGGTTGACTAAATATAAGATTTTAGTCAACTAAATCAACAGTCGATATAGTCGACTAAATTCGAATGGGTTTAGTTCAATTGTAATGCATCAACTAAGCTTTTCTCTAAAATTTCAAAACTCATTACATACTCCTGGAGAAAACATCTATTAACCTGTTAATATGAAAGATAGTAAGGTTTGAACATGCAATACAGACACAGATTTAACTGATCGGACACATATAACATGACTATCTTAAAATTAAATAAAATCACTTCTCATAAATAAACAAGAACATGGTATTTTTAATCAATGATATATGCATTCTTTACAACAACTTGCATACAACATTCTTCATTCTTTCAAGCAGACATATATATTTGTATAAATATAGATGAATCCTTATTAAAGTTATTCATTCAAGATGTTTTTTTTGGTTTTCTGATTAACATTAATGACGGACAGCAGCAGGTTTAGACTGCTGTCACTTTAAAGGGTTAGTTCACCCAAAAATGAAAATTCTGTCAGTAATTACTCACCCTCATGTTGTTTCAACCCCGTAAGACCTTCGTTCATCTTCGAACACAAATTAAGATATTTTTGATTAAATCTGAGAGCTGGATCACTCTCTCTGGGCCTCGAGTTTTTTCACGTAGTGTTTTAACGTGCAACACAGACGCGCTGCGCTAAAACACTACGTGAAAAAACTCGAGGCCCAGAGAGAAGGAAATGAATAGTGGAATAAAGTCGTTATTTTGGGGTTTTTTTGCGCACAAAAAGTATTCTCGTCGCTTTATAAACTTAAGATTGAGCCACTGTAGTCATTTGGACTATATTAACGATGTCTTTAATACATTTTCTGGGCCAGCAAGTTATAATGTCTTAGAAGCCTATGAAGGAGTGATCCAGCTCTCAGATTTAATAAAAAAATATCTTAATTTGTGTTCCGAAGATGAATGAAGGTCTTACGGGGTTGGAACAAAACATTTTCATTTTTGGGTGAACTAACCCGACTTAAGGCCGACTGCACGGATCCATAATCCGATTATGTCACTTAAGACATAACCAACTGCGTTCAAGTGAATACTCACAAAATTATGCCAAAATGTCAGTTTTGGCGTGCATTTGTCCGTTAAATTTTTATTATTTTACAAAATAGTTTTGGAGAAGGCTTTTTGACCAAGACATAAAGGTTGAAGGTCAAGATCATCCTCAAGAATATCTCAACATATGTCAATGTTAAAAAAAAAAAAATTAAATGACTGCACAACAGAAAAGTGGAAAGATGTGAAAGATAGCTCAGTTGAGTAGGCCACTACTCGTGCACTAACGTCTGTGAGTGCACCCAAAACCGCATTGCATTAAGCTCTTTTTCGTGTCGTCACGGTTTTTTCAGATTATTCCATATGTCTGCTCTTCTCTTCCCCACGTTTACATTTTTGAACGTTTTATGAGACATGCAGCAAGTGTATGCCAACTTAGGTCCCAGCGTGTGGATCAGCACGTTACAATTCAAATGTGTGCATCCACCACGTAGGGCATCAGTTCACAAATCGTCCCTCCCTAACATTTTAGTCTCGTTTTTATCCGTTGACGAAAATGTCAATAGTTTTTTATCAAAGTATTTGTCATTAAAAACTGGTTATTTAGTTATTGTCTCATTTTTCATCAGTGAAAATATTTCGTTGACGAAACGAAATTAACATTGTTTAATACTTCAGAGGTCAGAGGTTTGGGACAAAACCCTAACACGAATGTTTGAGGAAGATCAATATAGAGCTGCTTTGCAAGCACTAAAAAGGAAAGAGTGAAAGAGGAAATGAGGGGGCAGAGGGTTTGTGTTGTTTTGTGTGTGTGTGAGAGAGAGAGCAGGCAGTTGGAAGATGTCATTACCACCCTTCCATTATCAGTATTGCAGCGGAGTGCTGGCTCTCAGCGCTGAGCTGGGAGAGGTGTCGGGTTACTCGTCCTCATTGTCACACTCACTGTGGAAATGTGGGGGATTAGGGACTGCTGCCGCCCCAGGAGTCAGGATACGCGTACACACGCACACAAAGCTTAGAGCTCTGTTAACCATACGCAAGCAGTTTAAGGTTAAATGTGTCCCTCGCTTTGGTGTCCACTATGGCACAGGATGGATTATGCTGATGATGAAAATGTAAATGCCTGTCTGCTACATTTCACTATACACACGTTTATGCAAATCAGGGATAAGCAAGAATAATCGAGTACTCGGAGACACCAATGATCAATATTTATTTTTCAATTTCTGCAGTAACTAATAGCCCAGAATGCACATCAGATGTGTGAATTGGTTTTTTTGTTGCATTTCAAATTTAGACCAATTAATTGGTGCAGGAAACTTGGTGTGTTACATCTGGGTAGGACAAGTGTTAAGAACATGCTTTTAAAAATGGCTGAGCTTAGAGATGGACAGTGGTGTAATCTGCATGTATTTTAATATCAGCAGTGGTTCAGAGGATGACAAATGTCTAATGTAATGTAACCAGAATGCTGCATACCCTTATCTTAAGCTTCTGTTCAGGTAAAATTTGCGATGTTAAGCACAAGTAGCGTCATACAAAGTGTGCAGTACTGTCTAGAGCTGCATCCATGAACACTCCCTTTATCATCCCTCGTATAACAAACCAGTGTTGTTTTAGTATTATTTATTTACTATTATAGCATTTATGAATATTTAGGGCCCAAGCCCTGAAAGGGCGAAGGCCCTATTGTTTTCGTAAGGATTATTTATATATTTTTTCTTTATTATTATTTTTCTTCTGCCTTTTTGCCACTTTTGGGGCCCTTAACATACTCAGAAACTCTTGAAATTTTGCACACACGTCAGAACCTGCGGCCATCAGGGCCGGACTGAAGCTGGTACCCGGGCGTGGTAGGGGGGCTCGACAGCGCCCCCTGGAATAATATGAAACTCAGTACACATATAGATCTCATCGGGCCGAACAACTTTCGTGCTCTAAGTTTTACAAAAGCCGTTATTTTTACCCGATTTGCTTCAAACTTTATGTGTATAATGTAGACACACGGCAGATGTAGACCTGTGAAAGTATTATTGATATGTTGCCATGACTGTTGCCATGGCAACGCATCGAACTTTAATATTCTTTTTTGATGCTTTTGAGACTCTTAGCATGCTTGAAATTGGATGAAACTCGACAGACACATCACATTTATTAGCCAGTAGACGTGCAAAGTTTCAGAAACGGGCGTGGCAGGGGGGCTCAACAGCGCCCCCTTGAACGGGGTCTGAAAACTTGGTCCATAGATCAAACACGCTTGCATGAATTAATATGAAACTCGGTACACATATTGATCTCATTGGGCCGAACAACTTTCCTTCGTTCAAGTTTTACGCCAGCCCAACAGGAAGTCGGCTATTATGGGTTGTTTGGAAAACGCTTGCTGTGGAATTTGATGTCCTCCTCCTAGAGAATTCAGCCGATCCCCACCAAACTCGTTGTGCATGAAGTCAAGACATTGAGGATGCTAAATTGTGGATGGATTTTTGATATCTCGAACGGTTTGGCCATGGCGAGGAAACGAATTTATGGCGAGAAAAGAGAGACAGGAAGTTGTATAACTTCTGCATACATTAACTGATCTTGATGAAACTTCAGCAGTGTGTTTGTGGTAAGAGGCCGATCAGATGGATGTAACTATTGTGAGTCAAAGTTATAGCGCCACCAACTGGCAGCAGGAAGTGTGTCACTTTCAAAATGCTTTTGACAAAAGTGGGGGGGTTAGTTTTACCTACAGTTTAAAAAATCAATACGTATATTGGTCTCATCGAGCCGGACAACTTTCTAATTTACAGTCATTATCTCCGAGCAACAGGAAGTCAGATATTTTGGTTTGAATGTGGATTTCTTTGCAAAATCAGCCTATGAATTTTTACCCACTCCTCTTAAATGGTTTATTTTATTCACACTAAACTTTTTCAACACGATGAAAATACATTAAAGATGCTAAATTGTGAACGGATAATAAATATCTCAAACGGTTTTGCTATGGTGAGGGATTAAATAATGTCAAAAAAGGAAAAACTAAAAGCCTCATATCTTCTAAAAATGTAATTATATATCATTTATTTCTATATAAAATTATACAAATATCAGAACTAAACCCATTTTATTCTTTTTTTCAATTTAATAATTGTTTAAGTTTAAAAACAGCCAGAATGTTTTTTTAGTCCAAAAAATAAATAAATCATGTCATTCATAGTGCTATACTGCCCTCTTGTGTTCAAAATCAGGTAGGCCTATTGTATCTATATAAAAATATACTAGGTATGTGACAGTGAGAGTATTTTACCACCGGTTAATCAACGGGTTAATCAACGTTAATCAATGTTGTGGAATATTTTGAGTGTATCATAAAATCAGAATAAGGTAAGACAAGTAATATATATATATATATAAAATATATATATATATATATATATATATATATATATATAAATAAATATAGCTGCGAGCAGCGATGAAGGGCCAAAGCCGGCGGCACCGCCACCCCGGAGCCTTTAAGTAACTAAAGGCACTGGGGTTGCGGTGCCACCGGCTTGGGCCCGTAATCGCTGCTCGCAGCTATATTTTGAATTGGATTTCTCTCTTTTTTTAATTTTCAACTATTTTGTTATGTGCATCTGATTTTTTTAGTATTTGTTTTTTTCTGTTTAATCTTCAGTTTTAGTAATTTTAGTGCTTCAACTGATTTCCTCCTAATGTTGAGAATTTATTCCATTCCATCATGATGACGCTGTATAGTGAAAACTGTGAAGGGAATAGTGAAATGAAGGAACAAGTCAGCAGTATCTTCATGAATGTGTAAAAATCTGTTACTTATGTTCTCTCATACATCTTAAGTTCAGCATGACGGACATGAGCAGAGGCAAAATGTCCATGTTTTGTTTGACCTTTCTTTCCACACTGACAGCTACTCTCACTTGTAGTATGAGAAAGTTTCTTGGCATTGTGCTGATGCTTACAATATTACTATAGCAACTGAAGTAGATACATGGGATATTGACTACATTGTTTGAACAAACAGATCAGATTTAATCACTTGCAGAATGGCAGAGCAGACGTTGAGTCTTAAAGCTCAGCTTTGAACAAAGCCAGAGTCTCCACATATGTGAACCCTGTAAGTTAAAATCTTGTTAACGGTCACTCACGCATTCATTTGTTTGTTCATTCCTTCAAGGCCATGTCGTGTTTTGTTATGCTGCTAAATGTATGACATACCTCCAGCCAGCTGAGAGTACCGCTGAGCTTCCTGATGGTCCAGGCTGACTCTACCTGGAAATCACAACAGCATTGATCAATATTGCCATCAACGATCCTACACTTTATACAAAACTGAACTATACTGATGTCAGACACTGTACACGGCAGGCTATATAAAGCTGGTCAAATTGTTAGCATAAAGCTGCTGTCACACTAGACTTTAAGCATGCCAAAATTTCTAGAGACACTGCAACAGTTGCAACAGTGGCATCAACAGTAGTATGATGCCACGCTCTTTTAAAAAAATGCAATTCAGCATATAATAAATGAACAAATGTAAAATATGTAATGTACTCTACTTTATTGCAATGCTGCATTTCTGCAGATTTAAAGTTTGCATTCTTTTATTTCAGCTAAGAGGTCACTCAGATCATCTATTAGTCATGTCTTTATGTGATATGAAATTGTAGGGCAGAGTTCACCAAACTTGAACTTTGGAACACAGCAAAATTCACATCAGCTTATGTTTTCTTGTTTTCTGCATTCGCATTCCTATGAATGGAAGTCAATGGAAGGAAAAGTGCAGTGTGACCATCCCTTAACTATGACTAGCAATTAACCAATATTAAAGTTTAATATTACATAAATCGTGTTATTCAGTAAATGCTACAATATTGACCATTGCTCAAAATACACTGATGTCAGAAAATGATTCATTTAAATTGTAATAATATTTAACAGTATTGCTGATTTTACTGTATTTTTGGTAGCATTTTATTTTACAGTCCCGTTC
Source organism: Abramis brama (assembly GCF_963993115.1). NCBI lineage: Eukaryota > Metazoa > Chordata > Actinopteri > Cypriniformes > Leuciscidae > Abramis > Abramis brama. Next base: position 8,867,626 of record NC_139973.1, on the reverse strand, counting down.
CCCATGTACATACTATGTACATATTATAGCAATTGCAATAACTGGGTAATAACTATGTACTAACCCCTAAACCTAACCCATGTAGTTCCCTTATATTACCCAGTACTTTCTTAGATAAGTGCACGTACTGTGTAAAAAAAGTATTTTTGATGCTGTGAGCATAAAATACTTCTTACCAACCCCAAACACATGAACGGTAGAGTACACAAAATAGTATCAAACTTCAGACATTTATCGGTTATCAGCCATAAAATAAGTATAATTAGTGGCTTATTGATATCGGCCAGAATATTGATATGGCGCATCCCTATTTTGACACTTTCCATTAAGTCAACAGGGATGAAAGAACAAGAATTAAGGAAAAGAGGGGAAATGTTGACGGATTCAAACTCCCGTCACTCACATGAGCACCACGGCTCACTGAGCACAAGCGCTAACCACAAAGACACAGCTCCAATGCTAAATTTATCACTTTAGACAAGAGAATGTTTTAAGAAGGTTTGATATGTCCTCTAGCTATTATGATTGAATGGAAGCCCAGATTTCTACTGTACATTTAACATATAAAGCTTGGGAGTCAATCCAACAGACCTCTTCAAAAACCGAAGCCCATGCAACATTCTATTACTTCAGTTTCGGAAACTGTGTTTCAAAACATAACCACCAATTTGATATTTTTCATATTTATTTTTTACAATTACTACCATGTGCAGTGGCCTCCAAAGAGACTATCTGGAAAACATTACAGGAATGTATAAACTTCCTGGAGCTTTATTGCATGTGAAAATGCCAGGACCTGCACGCCAAACCCACTTACTAGCCGAGAGAGTCATCTGTGGCATTCAAGCGTGCACTTACATTGTGCTCTCCCTCTGTAGTGCGCACATCATAGACATACGCCAGAATGATGTCCACCAAACCCAGCCAGACGTGGAAGCGCGCTTTCTTATCCAGTAAGTATGAACGGTTTGTGAATTTCCTCATCTGCTCCTTTTCCTCTTCTGTGAAAGTTATTGCTGAAAGCAAAGAGAGAAAAAGAGAGACATTCAGTGTTGTTTATCAAGTTATCTCAGGGAAGTACAGTAAAAAAGTCAATCTCTGACAAATTCTCCCCGAAAAACAAGTTTAAACGCAGGGCTCCAGCAGTGAATGATGGATGCCTCTGCTCCGCGGAGAGCTTTAAGAAACAAAAGCATGTTCGCCGCAATTATTTTTAAATCAGAGTCGGAGATGAGGCTTTTGAAGCATAGTAAAGTTACCGCACGGGAAGAGCAAAGTTACACAGCTTGATTGATGCCCTAAACTGACTTGATACTGCACCAGGGAGGAAGGAGTCGAAGGCAGGGCAGCGGGAGAGAGAGAGAGAGCGAGAGAGAGAGCAAGTCAGCACTTTAGTAGCAGCTGAAAGTGATCCCTCTCCTTGGCTTCAGTGCTGCCCCTGATAGAGCCCCTCGTGTGCATGCTTGCATGTCCATATAGACACACACACTTTAAGCCAGAGTTGGCAGAAGTCAAGCTCTGGCTCTGTTGGGATCTGCTGGATTCCAGCGACATGACGACTGAACAGCTCCCCCATTTTCTCTCTCTCTGACTACCTGATTTACCCTCACACAGCTGCCTCCGCCTGGCAGAAAACACTGACTCTTGAGACCAAAACCAGGAGCTGAGGAGGAGGGAGTTCAGCTCCACCCTAGCTCTTGTCTTCGCCTTATATTAAACTGATTCTGTGCCCAACTACTCATTGACAGATTCAGGGTTTTTTCTTCTTTTTTTGTGTATAACATAACTCTTAGCACTTTATAAAATATGGTAAGACAATAATTTCAAAACCATTCCTTCTATGTAAAAATGTGTCAAAGAAACAGTTCACCCCCCCCCCACACAGCTTTTTTCTACACATTACAAGTGAAAGGTGACCAGAGGTTGCGAATATTAGTAATATTAGTGAATATTACTAGAAATAAAATTTTAATGGTAATATATTTTCAAATTTAATTCATTTCTGTGATGGCAAAGCTGAATTTTCGGCATCAAGTCATCAGTCACTTCAGAAAACATTGCAATAAGCTGAATGTTAGTGCACACAAAGTAAAAATCTTGCCTAATTTCATAGCTGGCATATTTCATCTGAGAACCAATTAGGTGTGCAGTTTCTTCACCACCACCTCCTCATTTTTCTACGACATTGAGTAAATTGCATTTCCGGCTGTATGCAAACAAAGTAGTTCTCACACTGTGAATGTTCCATATTTGAACATATGTAGTAATGAATATTGGCTTGTTCCTCACAAAGCAATTCAGAAGACTTGAACATATAGTATATAGGAAAATAACATGGTTTCTGGTCACCATCCACTTTAGTTTTATCAAAAGGAGCAACCTGGACATTCTCACTTTTTCTCAGTAACATAGAACATAAACATGCTTCTGTTTAAGAGCGAGTAAATAATGACAATTTTCTTTTTTGAGTGTACTTACACATTTCTAATGTACAAATATTGAACATGTCTTTGAGGCAATAACAGAATTCTTTATGGTTTATCCTTCAGTTAAATGGTAAAATCTGCAAAAACAACATCTGACACCACACAGGTGCCCAGATCACTGACACAAACAGCTATTGGAGTGAGATGGGGGAGCTGAATAATGAAGTGCATACATGCATACGCATACGGTGAGGCTGTTATCTCCATTGGGACCTAAAGTGTGAAGTTACCTGATACACATGGGAAAGCAAGTACACCACCACATGTATACACACACACATACACATACACACACACACAACATAAGGGGAGAAAGTAGACACAAGAAAAAAAAAAAAATCAGAACCAGAAATCTTGAATTAGAATCTCAGGCAGTTAACGAAACATTAAGCTTCTCACCATTAAGATAAAGAGGCAGAGAAAGAGTGAAGTCTATTACTATTCCATGACATTTGTGAACTGCATAGAATGTACATAGTCTGTCAAGAACATGTCTGAGTTTCTTTCTTCCAGCAACATATCATGTCCTGGGAGTAATTAAACATGACCAGAGGTCAGATTTGACATTTTCTTCCACAGTTTTGGAGGAACATTTTGGTGGGTAGATGGCAGAATTTTTAGATATAAAAGCAAATGATCCACAGAAGGTGCAATTTGATTGGACTGACCAAATTTAGCCATGTGACTGATCAAAGATACAGGGCACATTGAATAAGACGCTTGTGTATTGACTAATCATGGATCATGTGACTTAAGTGGTTACAGAAGGAGGAAAACTCTTCAGTCCACAAATTCTGGTAACCTGTGACGGCCAAATACAGGCTCTCAGACTGCTGTCGCTGCATGGTGTGATTTACTAAACTGTACATCGTGCGCCATTGAGTTGGTTAATGAATGTGCTTAGTCATGAAAGATATTACAGTTCAATACTACATACTCTGGATTATTTTTAAGCAAAATATAATTGATTCAGTTTGTTTGATTTTTGGGTGAAATATGACCCAGACATGTTCTTGACTGGTTGTGTGAGATTTAACCAATGTTAACCAAACTTAAACTTAAGCTCACCCAAATACCTAAAAAGCAAAAAGCCTAATTAACTTTAATGGCTTAATGAGCCACATCCAGTCAGGAAAAAACATAGAAAACAGTGAGGAGAAGATATTTTGGCAGCGATTGTCCCACTTCAGTCAAGATGTTCAGGACGGTCTGTCCAAGCAATTAGTACCAATTAATCTGCCCCATGCATCCAGCATACTGATGAGAACTGACGTATAGAAGCGTCCTAAGTAGCTAGGAAGTAACAATGTTACTTGATTGATTGACAGCAGAGACAGACAGCTTTGGAGAGCATATCTTGAAATATCTCCAACTCTCTATGTTTAATCCCTCCTCATCTGCTTCTTCTGTGATAGGACCAGCTGTATAACCCCCCCTCCCCCACACCACACCAACATATGCTTGCAGCTCAGAGTAATTTCCTCATTCTGTAAACTGGCACTAAGGAATTAGCACACTGCTCTAGTGATGAACGTGCTGGTGTGGGACATGTCCATGTCTGTGCCGCTTTATCACACACACGTCAATAATCCATGCAACTTCAAACGTGCCAGATTTTAGTGTTTGAAAAATTAAAACAGCTGTGCCAAAAAAGAAAAAGACAGACAGACAGACAAACAAACGATTTATAGACAGACAGGTAGAAAAGAAAGAAAGCAAGAAAGCAAGATAGATAGACAGATAGATAAACAGAATGACTAATAGAATGACAGAAAATACTGATAAATAGACAGAATAATAGAACAATAGATAGAACTAACGAATGAATGATAGATTGATGATAAGTAGATAGAAAGACAGATAGGTAGATAAGATGAAAAAGATGGAAAGAAAGGGATAGACAGACAGACAGATAGAACTATAGACAGATACAACCATAGACAGAACTATAGATAGATAGACAGATAGATAGACAGATAGATAGATAGATAGATAGATAGATAGATAGATAGATAGATAGATAGATAGATAGAAGGAAAGATGAAGAAAAAAAGAGAAAAAACAAATGGGAAAGAGAGCACATTTCTTTGTGGGCACACAAATGGGCTGAGAGGTAGTTTGTGCCTCGTTGACTAAACTAACTCAGTGACTCACACACAGCCTCATCAATATGACTCAGCAGTTATGAAACAACGACAAAAACACACATAAAGCCAGGGAGGGACACACTAATCACACAAAGAGTTAAAGAATGAGTGCTAAAACAACGCTCCAAATAGTTTGCAATCTCCTCCTATATGCAACGTGTGAACACGACGCTGTCACTAGTTGTCTCTTACGAAATGAACGATCAGTTTCCAGCAAAGGCGCGCCACCTGCTGGTAGAAACTAGAAACTGCAATTCTGGAAATATTCCAGTTTACATTCTAAACTTGGTGACCTCAACTTAACCCGACCCAATTCTCCATACTGAGAGACACACACAGGACAAAGCGGTAATTATGCACAGAATGTGTAAATACAGTTAGAGAGTATAACTTAGTAAATCTGAGGAGGTAAAGGTCTCACAGGTGTCAGAGTTTGCTGAAGAGTCGGGGCTCAGTTCTTTCCACCACGGTTTAAACTTCAGCAGGTTTCTGATCTCCTCCTCGTCATCATACAAATTTACCCTGCATCAATCAAACAGACCTGTCAATCAATCAAACTGACTCCCAAAACAAATTGGGTCAAGAAACAAAGTTCTGGATGAGTGGATGTTCTGTTGTGTGTGAGATGTTGAATGAAATGTTTTAAATATGTCATTGTACTATATTTAAGTTTTGACAACACAGGGACAGGGAATGGTGGACTTACATATAATGGTCAGCACAAAATATTGAAGTCTCTGCATCTAGTCGATTGCGTCTTCTGAGCTCAGGAGCGGTATTGTCGGGATCCTTCACGTCAATCACCTCATTCAGCTCCTCCTGATTGGCAAAACAACGGGTTGTCCACAAAAACTCTAAGTCATTTATTTTTCTTTTTTAATTTATATTTATCAAAAGATTAAAAAAAAAACTGTATCTACAGTACCATCAGGGACAAACGTTCTTACTTGCAGTCTAGTGAAGACTCCAGACCTGAGGTTTCCAAAGCCATACTTGTGGTATTCCTTCAGCGTCTCCGCTGAGGTTTCGGTGTAAATCTCCTGTTCTATCTGCCAATCAAACTCCTCCTCTTCATCTTCCTCCTCACATCCTCCACCACAGGCCTCTGAGAGAACACCTTCAGAGGGCATTCAGAGAATACAGAATGAGACGAATTTGAAATGAAAAGAAATGCCACAAGATGACAATCAGCTTTTCATACCCAAGTGAAAATGAAACCTCACCTGTGTCCTCCACCAGGGGTTTGGCTGATCTTGAGCCTTTAGGAGCCAGCAGACTGGTGAGCATCTCCAAACCCTCAAAGTGCTGTCCGGCCGTCTCTTTAGGGACATGCAGCGTGAAGAGACCTGATACATACAGTACACACATAATTAAAGTTGCTATGCAATTAAAAGTAGAGACAGATCCTTTTTTTCTGTATTGTGACCTGAATGGACGACCTGAATGTAAACATGCATTCAATTGTAAGAAAAGGGTTCAAGAGAAGTAAATTGGAGATGTCTGGTACATGTCACCATAGAGAAGTCTGTTGTTTCACTGGAACATAGAGAGATGATCTATATTTTAATTAAATATGATATTTTAATAAAAAAAAAAAAAATGAATCAAGTCCCCGGCCTACATTTTTTTCTTCTTCCTCAATAATTTGTTTCACTTGGATGCATGTCTCAATACAGAAGAGATGTGTCATTATTTCCGTTACATTTAACCTTTTAAAGCGACTGTTCACCCAAAAATGAATATTCAGTTCTTTCTTCTGTTGAACGCAAAATAAGATATTCTTTTTGTCCATACAATAATAGTCAAGGGGTCCAAAACAGTATTTTTCAAAATATAGTCTTTTGTGTTCTACAGAAGAAGTCTTGTGAACACACTCGCTGACTACCACTGGTGGATCAAACAGATAGTCCCGCCCCAAATATATGTCATTGGTTAACACTGTTGCCGTGTAGGGCTGGTCGGATTCTTAAACAAACAGAGCAAATGCTTTGAAAGCAGACACTTTTTTCTGGGAACACAACCTACATGTGGCTTCCTTATAGTTAGGGAAAAAAATATTTTACATTGAAAAAATACACACATCATCATTAAAATGATCATAATTGCCTTGATTGTAGTCCTTAAAAATTTGTAAATGATTTATAATTTCTAATGTAAACATAGAAAGCAATTAGTTGCTATATGATAGGAGACCATTAAATTATTCACTGGCTGTCGATCAAAGAGGACGCGCTGAAATGAGGCCAATGAGATGTCAAGCAGAAGATCCCGTGGCCATTAGGTATAATTAAAAGCGCTAATAGGCAGCTCATTAAAAGACATGTCGGGAATACGGCAGATCGGTCAGACACAATCACAGTGCTGCTTCTGCTGTTTCTTCCTGAACTAAAGATTGATAAGTACCACACGAGAGAGAGAGAGAGAGAGAGAGAGAGAGAGAGAGAGAGAGAGAGAGAGAGAGAGAGAGAGAGAGAGAGAGAGAGAGAGAGAGAGAGAGAGAGAGAGAGAGAGAGAGAGAGAGAGAGAGAGAGAGAGAGAGAGAGAGAGAGAGAGAGAGAGAGAGAGAGAGAGAGAGAGAGAGAGAGAGAGAGAGAGAGAGAGAGCAAGAGTATAATCAAAGTGAAGGTGTATCCCAACAAAGAAAGAGATCGTTATGATGCTGACAGCTCAACCGGCTGATTAAATGTGAAGAGTTTTGTGCTATAATGAAGTCTATCTTCAGAAAGAAAGACAACGAGAGAGAGAGAGAGAGAGAGAGAGAGAGAGAGAGAGAGAGAGAGAGAGAGAGAGAGAGAGAGAGAGAGAGAGAGAGAGAGAGAGAGAGAGAGATTAAGAAAATACAATGGAAGTCATTGGTGACCAAACAGTTTGGTTACCAACATTCTTCAAAATATCTTCTTTTGTGTTTTTACAGAATAAAGAGTGTCCAACAGGTTTGGAACAAACATGGGGGTGAGTAAATGGCAGAATTTTCATGTTCCATTTAATACTTTTTATTTTTATTATTTACTTTTACAAAAAGAGAGGACAGGAAATAATGAGAGGGACAACTCCAAACCCCTGTCTTCCACATGAGCACGATATCTGGATTATGTGCACTAATCACTATCCCTTCAGACTGGTTTTCCATCTTTGACTGTGTGTTTTCTTATGCAAACAGGAATTTGTGGAAATTGCAAAATTATAAGGGTAAAAAACGCAGAGGGATTATATTCCACACATTATGTGCCAAACGGTTACAATCTCAAAGTCTGTGTCTGACATCTTGCAATAAACAACATATAATTTTAGACCGTAATGGAACATTAACAATTAAAATGGTGTTATTTTAAAATGACAATAATTGCTTTGACTGTAGTCCTTACAGATTTGTGAATGATTTATAATTATCTGTTACTCTGTGTAAACACAGAAAGCAATTAGACGTTCTTTATGACAGACTACTGCAAAATTTTTCACTGGCTGTCGATCAAAGAAGACATGCTGAAACAAGGCCAATGAGACGTCAGGAACAGGATCCTGTGGCCATTACTTAGCAACTGGAAATCTTCATGCTATTTGAAGAGCAGGTAAACAGTTTGAAATGTTCTGAAAATTGTAAAATCAAAGGAGTGTATAAAAAAAATACTAACCTATCAATCAATTTCATGGGAAATGTAAGAAACAGAAAATTCTTGGCAGTCAAGTAACACTGTGATGCTGTAAATTCCTTAATATTTCATTTATTTGTATACAACAATATTTGTATACTGTATCCTGTATGTGTGATTTTTCCCGAGTTCAAACCCCACCCTGCAGAAGATTATAAAGATTATTGTTCCAAATAATTATGATGAATAGTGCTTTTGTCCCGTATGTAAATGTTTTGAAGAAAAAAATAATAGTTTGTGCTGCCGATGAACCCAGAGAAAACAGTTATCATGTATTAGTTGAAACAGCTTCACAAGCAGTGAACAATGACACTTCAATGACACAGTATTATTTGCGTGTTACAAATATTTGCATTATCAAAGTACTGGGAAGTTTATAATTCGGATAAAAACTCTGCTGTCTACGGAAGCACCTTTTGAAAGTAACTTGGCACTTCAAATAACGATTGTATCCATTACAGTTACGCCACCAGGTGGCGACCCTATTTTTTACAGTCTATGGTGGCGACAAGTGACTTAAAAATGTATTTGTCATTGAATTATTCATTGAAAAGATTTGTTCAAAAGCGCTGATTCATCCAGTAATGAAACAAGTGAAGTATTTGTGAGTCATTGAATCATTCATTCAAACAGTTTTTTTTAACGCAATTCATTCAGATTAATTAAACATTTTAAATAGACTGCAGCAATTAACATTTTGTCAGAACCTCTGGCAAATTTCATGTTATTTTGTTTAGTTGTCTGTTCAGAGTCATGGGAGAATCGTGATATCTGTTTTAAAAAAAAAGAAAAAGAAAAATTTGAAACGTGATTCTTAATTCATCCAGAATCGTGTAGAAAGGCCAGGACACATCAAGCCGGGCTGTTTTTGAGCATCGGTCAGCTTTATTTTTCCGGTGTGTTCTGCACCGTTGGCCCTAGCCGGACACTGTCTGGGTTTTTTGGGCCGATTCAGCATCTTGAATCGCCGTCGGTGAGAGAGAGAACTCTGATTGGCTCTTCAGCTTAGTGAACGAGTCATTGCGCGAGAATAAAAGCGAAAGTGATTAAAAGCGAGCAAAGATGTCAAGACGGTACAGACAGAAGGCTGTTATAATTTTACATTATCTTACCTGAGCATTCAAATGCATGAATATTTTCATAATAACATGAGCCAACTGGAATGAAGAAAGTGATTGATATTCAAAATGATAAGCAAGCGCTGCTGTTTGCGGTTTGTATATCTGCAGTCCTAGTTTTGGTTTCCCCTTTTGAATGACAAAAATGTACTATTGATACCTGGCTGCTGATATAGACAGAGATTCAGAACGCACATGATAGTTGACAGTCTCCTTTAGTCCTTTTGGTGTGTTCAAGTGCAACTTTTTGGCCGAAGTGTGCCGATAACACAGTCAGCTTTCGCCACCGCTAGTTCTTTGACATCGGCTTGGTGTGTCCCGAGCTGTGGGACCTCTCTCTAAAGGTGCTTCTGCTGAAGCTTGTGAGGTATTGACTGGCAAACAAAAGCAGCGCAGGTTTTCTGAGACAACAGAACGTGTCTAAAGAGTGATTGTTACCTTTATCGATATCGAATGAAGCTTTTTCCCGGCCATCTTCAACTATTCTCCCAGGCAGAGTCAACCTTCAGGGTAGATGATTACACAAGATTCATTAATAATAAAAAACAATTGTTATGTCCATAATAATATACACACATACGCATTTATCTTCAATACGCATTTGCCACCAAAAACCACATGCATATATGTTCCTGCTAATAATCAAACTTAAATGCAAGTGGCATCTACAAATTATTCCAGGCATGTTATCAGAACTTGCAATGGAATTTATTTTAGTGTGGATGAGGTGTCCAAATGCTTTTTTGGGTCTTTGTCTTTGTATTTGTAGGTAAAAAGCTTTGTAATTCATCTTATATTAAGTATTTTCCAGTGTTTTAACATAACAGAATATCAAACAAGGAGTTTGCAGATGAGTCACCTGAGAAAGTATGGCTTGGCATAAAACTTCAAATCTTCTCCCTGGATGTAGATGTCAAACTCAGATGTTCTGGTGTAGGGTACACGAATAATCACAGTAAGGAAATTGGCATCTTGGCTCAGTTCAAACGCCGGTGTTATCATGATTACACACAGCAATGGACTGCAGCAATGAGACAGAAAGATTTAGACAGATTAGAAAAATTATTATTCAGACATTTTAAAATAGTTGGCAGAGGGGGAAAACACTAAAGGAATGCTAATGAAATTGTATTATAATTTGAAACCAATCCTAATGGGATTAAACAAAATACTCTATCAATCAAAAATGTTCAGAATTTCGGTTTAGTTTCTGATTCAGCATTAAAAAGGTAATATAATATAATGCAACAATGTACAACACAATCCTATTAGAATTAAACAAGGATCATCTAAGAATAAAATAATATCCTACTTACAAAATCCCAGCAAAGTCTATTTTCTTATTCATATTTTAAGAGTACCATTTTATCCAGTAGAATATTATTCGATTTAACATTAAAATGTCCTACAAGATCATTTACCTTACAGTCCAATAATGTTGTTTTTTAGTCTGGTAATCGATAGTATCATGTCATCTTGGCAGTTGGCACAATTCCACTTAACTAATAAATCAGCAAAAAGTACAGTTAAAACGTAGGTTTACTTGGACTGTGTGTAAAACTCTAAAGGTTGCTTCTAAACAAGAGAATCAACTACCTGGCACTGTGATATGAACTAAAGATACTTCAGTCTCCTCAACTCCCTGAGTCTGTTTGACATGCAGTCAATATCTGAAGAAAGGAAAAAATAGGGCAGCTTACAACTCCACCTTGTGGCTATTTGATTTGAAATAAATGAGACATAAAACAGCACCTTTGCCAACTAGTACATTATAAACATTGGAAATGATTAGTTTATAATTAAACTTCATTCTATTTCAACACAACACGGTTATTCACCAGTTAAGACACAGTCTGATAATATTGAGGACTAAAATGAAAGAAAACATCGATAAATGTCATGCAAGTAACCAACGTCGTTAAACTGATTTGATGCACACCTTAGAAAACAAATCCAAAATAATAAATGAAATGATAACTAAAACCCACTGCAGCTGTCAAAAGTCTGCCTGTGTTGTTTGTGCCTGCAATGTTTATGCCATCATAAAGAAGCAGGCAGGACACGCTCCATGCACTTTTAGACTTTAACGTTCTCAAATTGTATAGTACGATATAAATAAGGAAATGGCAAATAATATAAACATGATATAACAAAACACACCTTCACGACTCGTCTGTGAACACTCATGCGATAAACAGCATTAGAAACACATGCAGCACATGGCCTGCTTCTGTACTTCCTGCTTTCTCCGTTGGCCATGTTTTACCGTAATTCCACATATAAGGAGGACTACTAACTCACTTTGACATTACACTCAATTTCTCATGGGAATACTACCTGCACAATATTGGTGCGTTCAAGTCCTCCTGGGAAGTTCGTACTTACGAGGTGAGAAGTCGTGTTTATGACGGCATGTGCGTTCAAGTCACTTTCGTCGGAGTAAGATGGCGCTGTAATTTTTCTTAATTAATTACACAAAAATAGAGCAAGTTTCTTAAACTCTAGTCCTAGAAAATAAAGAAATGTGCATCAGGTGTGCTTTGTTTTTTATGTTTTTAATTAATTTATGAAGCCACGTGCAAACTTTATCGTTACATATTACATTGCATAATAATGCCATCATATTCGGTGCAGGCAATGCGCTATTTGACATTGTGGTGGCGTATGTGCGCTCAACTCGTAAATACGATCTTAACGAGATGACTTGAACGCACCATATATTGATTTGAATTTCAAATCAAATATGTATTAATCAGATTGCAAAATTGGAACAATTTATTTCAACAGATTACTTTTATTTGAGAAACTGATCAAGTAGAAGTGTAAACCAGTTGCTATATCATCATACAATAATACAACAATGTAATTATAAAAATAACATTATTTTGTCAAAAACTGCATATAACAAATATATATATATATATATATAAATTATTATCAATAATAAAAGTGTTAATATCCTCCTGACAGCCAGACATGTGTATAAGATAAGATAAGATAAGATAAGATAAGATAAGATAAGATAATTGTGAATATGAACAAAATAGAAAAAAGTTGAATATCGTTTCATACAGTATGGATGCTAGTTTCTGCCACAGAATACATTTTTTTTTTAATGGTAATTGTGACCTTTTATCTCACAATTCTGACTTTTTGCGTGATATAAACTCGCATTTGCGAGAAAAAAAGTCAGAATTGCATGATATAAACTCGCAATTGCGTGTTATAAAGTCACAATTGCGAGATATAAACTCGCAATTGTGAGATAAAAAGTCGCAATATTATCTTTTCAAATGTTTTGTTCTGTGGCAGAAACAAGCTTCCATATTTTATCCTATTGCAGCAGCATTACCGTATTAAATTTACAACAAAAGTATTATAAGTGTTACGGTAAGGAGTGTAAGGTCCGCCTTCAGAGATTCATATACGTGTGTGATATCGGCGCTAAGCTGAGCAGCATCGTCTTCATCATCACAGTACAAATGAAGAAGTATGGCTGCACACTACAAATATGTCCCCATGTTTTAACCAGAGCCATGGTTGAGACATTTCCACGCGGACAGAGCACTTTTTCACCATGAGAATTCACGGCAAGATCGTGGCGATCGCGGTATGCTTTGGAGTTTTCCTACTTTTGTACTTTTTCGGGGGGAACGCTGCGGACGAGCCGCCGCTTAAAGAAGTTGCGAAAGAAAAACATTTTCCATTCTTAAATCATGTCGAGGATTTTGCACCGGCGAAAGAATCGAAACGAAAGCCAGAAGAGCCGCAAAAACCACCGAGGCTAATCCGCAAAGAGCCGAAGTTGAGCAGCAGAGGAGGAGGGAATGTCATCGCAAAGACTCGGTAGGAAATTCTTCAAGTGCAACATTATTTATGACCAACAACTAGTTTGATCCAAAAGAGAATGAATAAATATGTGTTTCAAGTTGTCAAGATGTTTTCAAGACGTTTTGAATAAAAATGTGATATAATATAATGTAATATATTATAATATAATGCATGTTTTTCCTTCTATTAAAGTTGATACATATACTTACTTTCAACTCCCTTTTCTGCAAACATGATCAGTGCATTAGTTTGATTCTCAAGAGCATTTATGACCTCAGTGTAATTTGCAGTCACTGCAAATCAATGCAAATGCATGTTTTAATAACAACAACCCATAAATCATTGGTCTTTTCCTGGATGTCAACACAGCAAATTCAACCAGACATTCTTGTCAAAAGCCTGCTGCTGTGATAATGGAGATTTTAGCAAGAATGTCTTGAGCTGATTGTGCAATCTTGTTTCTTAATGTAACAAAGAGGAAACCATGCATGACACTTTTTTTTTGCACTGTCCACATCCAGATTACCGTGCACTTATGTCTTAAATCTTACCAGATACCAGTGTGCATTGCACATGCTACAACGCCGAGTCTAAGAGCCCCCTGTGCGCACTACGATTATCTCAATTGTATTTTAATTATGACTTTATTAAAAAGGTCACCTTGAATGCAGTTGCCTCGTTCCCAAAGGGTCTCAACGAACGAAGGACAAAATCAATGATTGGTTGTACTGAGTGAGTGCACACAGTCCCATGTGACTAGAGGATGGAGTGGTTTATTCATCAAGATGATCCGTCCTTTCTGAGACATAATTAAAAGAAGCTGTCACATTTATCCTTTAGGTGAACTGAAGATTGGTTCATTTGTGTCAGTATTTTGATAGTGTGAAATCGATCATGTAAAGGTAGGCGAACTATTATGGATGCCTTTTTGATAGTGTGAAATCAATTCTGCAGTGAGGATGAGTTTAATATTCATTGCTTGTCTTCTTTCAGCAAGCATATGTTATCACCCCTCTGACAGCTTCACATAAACGCCACTAATTGCAGTTGTGAGATATCTCAACCCTTAGACCCTCGTGTTGGGTTTCCAGCAGTGAACCGTCTTCATGTCCACACCCCTGTGACTGCTCCTCTGCTGATAAACCCACAATGCAAAGGGCCAATGCAGAGCGGGGAAATTAGTAAAGCAGATTCACCGTACAAACGGGAGAGATGAGAGGGTGTGATTTGGAAAACGCTCTATGCGTTTAATTCCTGGCTCCCTATCCATCTCCCCAGAGGAGATCTCTCTCATCCCGTTTGACCTGTTGTTTTATTTAGAAGTGATTAACTCTTCCGCACGAGTATTTCCTTTTTTAAGCGCATCCTCCAGACGTGCTTCCTGCCTCGCTGTTGCAAAACAGACAAATGTGTCCCTGATGATACGTTTCATCACGTTCAGGGGGCCCGAAGGGTTTGTTTTGTCCTGAGGGCTCTAACAAAAACAAACCTTTTGATCCCAGACCTTTTTTTTCTGTTTTATTGTTGTATTATAAAAAGAATATATCACCAAAAAGTGAAAATTCCTTCATGTATTAAACCTCATGTCACACCAAACCTGTATTAAGATATTTTTAAGAATATAGTCTTGCAGGTATGACATTTTTGTTGGCCACAACCCGGAAATGAGTTAGCATAGTAGTAGCATTTAGTACTTTCAGTTCCCTCATCCTGAAGTCAATGGGTTTTGGTTAAATGCCTAAAATAAGGTCTGTGGTTAAACGAGCGCAAGATATTTTCATGCTTTATTCTACGACATTAAACGTCATCATGCCGAACAGGAAAAGCACTCGCTAGTCTACTTTCACAGCCAATGACGCTCTTGCAATCTAACTCAACCTTTTAGGGAAAAAAATGCTTTAAAATAAAGACTAAAAGAGCTGTCGTAAGCTTAATGGTGGTGACGTTGAAGTCATGTGACCGTGGTGTTGTTCGTTTATAGCCTACTTTAGCTTTTTACTTCCTGTATTTAGGCTTAAAAATTAATAAAATGTGTTAATTTGTGAAGATTATCATGATAAATAAAACATGGAAGAATCATAAACTGTTGTTGGATACAAAGCTCATTTTCTGCAATGATGCAAAAGCCAATGGAAAAATCCTATTGGGTTTTTGTCGAGGGAACCAGGGCGATGCCAACTTCCTTGTTGGCCTATGAAAATAATCAAAAAAAGTCATCACTGCAGCAGTCTTTTGTTGAACTGTTGAAGTTGAAACAACATCGGCTCCCAAAGAAAAGCATTTTTAAACATTGCTCTAAAGAACAAAGAAAGTCATGTAGGTTTGGAATGACAAGATGGTGAGTAAATAATGATGGAATTTTCATTTTTGGGTGAACTATAATTTTAGTATAATAATGAATTAAAATGACAATGAAGTAAACTTGCAGCAGTACACTCATGTTTCTTTCACACCCTTTCCCAAAAATAACCGGCATTACTGGAAAGCTGGGTGCTCATAACACCTTTCTCTGCCAGAATCACAAAACACCACTGTACCTGTTTTTGCCGCACCTAGGAATAAATGTCTACTAAATGTCAAACGAATAGCTCGCTCTGTCATCTGTAATGCAGGTATGACTAGAGGCAACTGCTGCATGGCAGCTACATTATATAAAGCCATAAACCCGTCATGGAGGAAGACTAAGAGCCCTCCATTTGTGTGTCTCTCTCTCTCTCTCTCTCTCTCTCTCTCTCTCTCTCTCTCTCTCTCTCTCTAGCCTCTTTTATCTCTCCATTGCCATTCGTGCCTCTCAATGAGTTGATTTCTCCTCTGCAGTCTTTATCTTCTAACCTGGAGCAATAACACTAACATTTCACTTCAAGTTTTAAAGTCAAGGTGCCACTGAAAACCTGGCTCTGCCAGGACAGGTATACAGACATTCTGAAGAGGGGGAAAAGTGCTAATAATTTGGTCGTATAGATTATGGAGTGCAGTGAATAGCTATAAGAAAAGCACTGGCTGAATTCCATACACGCAGCCATGAGGGCTTGGCTTAAATCAGACAGCGTATTTGTTCTGTAGATGTTTTTTTGGATCTCTCTTTGGTGTTTTTCATTGTTTTGTTCAAGATTAGACTGCAAGTTGCACAAATCACTAAAGCTTCCACAATCCAGTGTGAAGTGCAGCATAATTTCGATTTCCAAATCCTATTGGAAACAAAAATAAATAAATTTCAGAAAAAAGATACTATTACTGTTTATCTCATTAAAGGTACAGTATGTTTTTTCTCAAAGTCGTTGCTGAACGCTATTTGAATTGAAAGAAAACGAACACATCCCTCTCTTCATTGCTCCACCTCCAATCCTCCAATCCTAACCGCCCCTGCTCCGAATTGGTCTAGAACCCCGATCGCTGGCTTGCGAGGCGGGTGCACTAACAAGGACGCTAAACGGTAAACACCAAGTTCTCTAGCAGTCATCAGCCTGCACAACTCTCACTAGCTGGCCTCCGTTACACATGCAGTGCAAGAGTGGATGTCTATTTATCATAGCAGAAGCGCAACAAAATAATGCTTCATGAAAAATAAAGTGAAGGTGATGAACGAATGACAAGGGAGCACAAAAAATTAACATAAACAATTGCAAACAAGAGTTTGTTGTTAGTTGCCAACAGCACAGCAGCTCCAGACAAACAATGACACTCAAAACCAGTGTTACTCGCATATGGAGTCAAATCAAAGCAACCTCAGAGTTGGAAAGCTTTTCTAATATTAACGCGGCTCCTAAAGCTCTTTCCTGATCATATTCATATTCATATTACTCTTTTGTAATGTCTCTCAGCCATCTCTCTTTCTACAGTCTTTCTTCAAATCTCCCTCTTGCTCATTCTCTCTCCTCCTCCATCATACGCCCCCTAATGTTGATTGGCTACACGTTGTTTGTTGTGTTGGTCCGACCAACTTTCAAACAGCGTTTTTCAAATATCGCTTACCCTACCTTTAAGTCTATTCTGACAAATATCATTGTGGTGAATCATCGTCCTTAATCTATTCATGAACTAATAATATAATAATATCATATTGGCAAAACAGATGTGGCAAACACTACAGTGTGTATTTGTGTTGGCCTCTGAAGATGTTTTTACAGCATTGAGCAATGTAGCCAATCACTGTTGATTTCTTGAATACAATGGCCAATCAGAGGTGTTTTTAAGTTAGTCAGTATCCACTCACTGCTCAAAATGCTGGAGTCTTCTGGTGTACAATGGAGACATTTCTGTGTAAATCATTTCTAAAACCATTCTTGCATAAATTGTTGCACTAAATTGAATGCATGTTTAAATTAAATTTTAAGAATGATTCACACAAATAATCAATAATGATCTCATAGAAGCTAAAGTGAGAGATACACTTCATATTGTTTAAAAAGTTAGAGAGGAGACACAATAAAAGTCCACCCTATTTTATTTTCATTCATTTTTGGATCACTGCTAAGTTGATTTCATGTTGCAAGTTGGTTTCAAGTTGTCCACAATAAATTGTATCGCTCAAAGAGAAACATCAGTGTCAGCATTCACTTTAGCTCCATAAGGAGTGCAATATTTAATTCAGCCTTCACAGTCTAAATGTTTCCAGATGTTTCCACACAGACTGCAAGAATTTTTATAAGATCAGTCAGAGCATGTGAACATTTCATGTTGATTAAAAAAGGTACCGAAGTAAATGCCTTACTAGACAAAATCTTAGACAAATGATTGAAAAAATGAAAAGAATAAATTGTTTGATATCATTCAATCAGACCATTGGTGCAATTCCTGTTGCCTAATTTGCAGTGGTGTAAACAAGGGAAGCTTTTTCCACAGGAAACCGTTGCCTTCAAAGCAGATTCTACAGTCTTTTATGATAACAGTCTACAATCTATAATAGGCAGAAAAATCGGAAAATTAACTTTCAGGTGTGAAAATATCCATGCTTCCCTGTTGTCAAACCCTGAGGTGTTCCATGTTTTTCCTTTTATTTCACATCATATCAAGGTCTGCGGTTCAGTTGAAAAGAGAGCAAGAGTGTTTTGCACGTCCTTGGCTTAATGGAAGCTCTTTGATGTCTGTCTGAAAGGCTGCGTGCTTTTCTTGCGGTATGAATTTGTTTCCTCCTCCAAAGCCTTGGATAAATGGAGGACTTTTTTTCCCAGAGGTCACCTCTTGGGTAGAGCTTAGAGGGTTAGAGAGCTTACTTCCCTGGAGTGATGGAGACTCAACATGAATCACAAAAGCAAACACCACACCAATAACAATTTTGTTAGAGTCTCAAGACAAGGAAATGTGTATTCAAGTGAAACACCGTGTGGCCGGGTCACTTAAGTCATGACGAGCAAGAGTGCTACTCATATTCATGTTTAATGTCTCCTATTGTCTTTCAAAGTAGGGCTGGGCGATATGGCAAAAAATATGCTTCCATATAGATCAATATTGATTTTTATCCAACCTTGGTTGGAGCAGACCAAGACATATTTTGCAGACTGTCTGGGCCGGTTCACACAGAACACGTTTTTGCATTCCACTGCGGTAATTTTCCATTGTTTTTCAATGTAAAATTGTGTTCATCTTCTGTGTTCATCTCTTTTGCATCGTCTCATGCATGACATGGCATTCTAAAAACGTGGCGCTTAAAGGTACACTATGTAACTTTTAGCACTCTAGCGGTTAAAAAAAACTGCATGCATTTTTGTGGAGGAACATTGTTTTGGTTGTGCTTTGGCCCTGCGTGACTGCGAATGAGTATGGTTAACCTACTGCTCATAAAACATTCACTGTTTACCACTGTACTACCAGGTTTAAAATATATAACCAGTTTGGATGGAAGAGATCTCAAGCTGACTAGCTGAAGACGGTACTGTAGCTATACCCATTAACCATAATGAAATGACCCTTCAAAATAGATAATGCTTCTGATAGAGAGCTACATATGGCAGTTTTTTGTTCAATAAAATACCTTACTGACCTGTTGAGTAATAATAACAACGCCATTTCTGCATTGTTTTTACAACATTTCAAATCCCTCAGTTCTTGCCATCTCCAAAAAGCCAAGCCAATGTTGATCCTCGTTTTATTACGAGCTCTGTCGCGTTCTCTTTTTGCCAGCAGACTCTCCACTGTTCAGCGTTTCTTATAAAATGGGTGATTCCCCGGAGGTTCGACATTTAGCTGCTCCATGTCAACCTTCCTCACTCGTTGTGACCACTAACCTATGCCACTCCCACACCATACACACATCAAAATCGCCACTTTTCTCTATTTACGGATTTGACAAGACACTCTCAGACGCGTGATGTATGTATGCAATTTCATGCGAAAACCATCCCGCTAGGTTTAAAATATAAACACATATAATAAGCTTACCATAGTGAATCCGACCTTCGTCTCGCATTTGCAAGCACAAAAACGCGTTCTTCTCATTCTTTTTTAAATACGCTTGCCCTTGTGTGCTCTGATCAAGTAGGTTGCAAATCTGACTCTGACTCAGAATTGTTTACCCATGAATCATTCCATGTGCCAGAGGAACCGTGTACAGATTGAGTATTTCACGACCATGTTGTCTCATGGTTTTACCCAGCTGATTTGTACCAGATGTTTTTTGTTGTTGATGTCACGGTTTGTATGGGTTTAAGCTTTATTTTTTCTTTACCTCTAGGCAGAAGAGTGAGGTGGGGCACCCTGTGTCAAAGGTCACACGAGCAGAGGATGTCATGCACCTGGCAGTGGTGGCTTGTGGGAACCGTCTAGATGAAACACTCAACATGGTGAAGTCAGCACTGCTCTTCAGCATAAAGAAGATCAAATTTCACATCTTTGCAGAGGAGGACCTGGCCGAACAATTTGAAAAAGGGGTGAGAGAGCGTGTCCCATGATTCTTTCATCTTTGCTGTGGCTATATTAGTTTTTTTTATTTGATTGTAAAGTCTAGCTGACTGGTGACCTAAAATATTTGGGGGGGTTTTCATCAGACATTTATTTTTAAGTGGTTTGAGTATCTTTACTTTTCTAAGGCATATCTTTATTCTCTGGAAAGCATTGCAATGGATAACTGACTTTCAGACAAAGTTTCATCCCCTAACTATGCAGCTCGAAAAAATCTGGCACACATTTTGGGACTATTGCTTCACTCTGATTCTTTTCCTTGCAACTTAAATCTCTAAATGTAATATGCCAACTCCAACATAACTTATAGGGCTGTGAATATTTGTTCTGGGAACAATTCAATTTGATTACTGTTGTTTTATATTAATTTTATGTTTGACCTTTTCAGTTTATTATTTAGGTACTATTCATAATTTTTGCAAACTCACTATAATTATTGCTTATATTAGGGGTACTGAACCTTTTGCAAACCTCCAATAACACACTCTCACTCATCTCATATTAATTATAATCATAATGATTGTCTTTTTACATCCTTAGTAAGGTATACAGTTTGTTCCCTAAGATTTCTCAGTGTATTTAAACCGACCTTTGACAGAACTGTGACTGTCAATTTGATTGTACTAGTGGCTTTGTGGTAACCCTCAGACAATGTCAGACTAACCCTGACAACCAACCAATCTGGTGAGGAGGGTAATGTGAGAAACCTCATGAATCTATCGATCCCTTTACCATGCTCTTAACACATTATTTGGTTTCTGGTAGAGTGGTCTTTCTCTACAATCCTAATCGTTTACAGTGTTTCTCACCACAGAGGGACTGTTATTGAAAATAGCACTACATTGTTTTCTACATTTAGACAGTTGATGCTTTTTGAGAGGTGCCCTCTGGCCTTGAGCTGATCTTGATCTATTCCTGCGCGTACTGCTGAAGATAAAGGATCTGAAGGCTTTGAAGAGAGAGAGAGAGAAAGAATGCAATGTCATGTTTGTTATTCAAAAGATTTCCTCTGTTTTTCTGCAGCCTTTTCAGCAGTAGTTATTTGGCTATCAGCAGGATATTATAAACCAGTGGTTCTTAACTGATTTGTTATGACTCAAAAATGGATTGAAGGCCTTTTCTGATGGGATCACGGGCGGCTGGAAAAAACGAAGCTAAATGAGAATAATAAAATCCAAGTAGATTTTTTGACATTTATAAGAAAAGAAAAAAATGGCTTTCATAACTTTTGTTGTTGACATGCATCTAAATAAATTGACACAGTCGAATTTACAATAAAATACTGTCAAGTTTAAGGTCCTTTTGGTGGTATTATGGCTAATAAGAAGTAAGGGATAATCCACGGTTTGCTGTGCATTAAATTATTTTAATGCATGATGTGGAGGCAAAAAAACACCCGAGTCCCGATGTGAAGCCTCTGTTGCCTTTGCGAAGTGCATTCAAATTGTTTAATGCACAGCTAGCCGTGGATTATCCTGCTTATACCGTCGTCATTTGCTGGCATTGACAAGTTAAAGCTATTATTAAGGTTTGCACTTTGACCGAAAGGGTAAACAAGGGTAATTTTTGTTAGTTACAGCTCGTTAGATCTATCATTCTGTCCGCTTTAAATCAGACACCAAGATAAAGAAGTGTGGTAAGACTATATTTATTTGAATGAATTAATTAATTATTATAGCATTTATTTGAATTAATTATTGATAGAGAGAGAGGGAGAGATGCGTATGGGAATTGTCTTCGTCTCTGCAGCCTGTCTAACAATGAAGCTGTGAGTTTAATTCCTTCAAAAACAGAGATGTAACCCTAACCTGACTCCGCCCTCCTACGTACTTCTGCTCAATTTTAATTTTCCTTCAGTACGTCGCCTGGGTTTGCCGTATATTCTTGGGTTTTCTCCGGCCAAATTTTTGGAGGTCCAATCAGCAAACAGAGGGAGTGTAAATATAATGTAGCCAATCAGTAGTGAAGCTATTTCATTAATAAAAGCCATGGGGCAGAGTTGATAAGTTTCTGTGCTTCCTGAATTTGTATGTGTGTGTGTGTGTGTGTGCAGCACTCTCTCCAATATAGGTGTGCAAGTGATGTGTGTGTATGCTTCAATGAAAGCAGCACATTAATTTAGAACGGTGAATGAACTGTTTTAATGCACACCTTCCAGCCAGTCAGAATCAAGTGTAATATAATATTTGTATACATTTTTTACCCAATGATTGTTCCATGTGTTAGAGTGGTAATGCATTTTGAAAATGATCAGTTTTTCTATTCTGAATAATTTTGCATATTGCTGGGCCTGTGCAGTTTATGGTGATAATAATAATAATACATATCTTTTTTGTTGGCATTGTAAAAATAAAATAAAAAATGAATAATTATTATCGGTTTTCACCTCCAAACTTGCATGAACCAAAGGGGTCAATTTTATTTTTTATCTCTAGACATAAATGCAAAAACTTGCAACAGCAACTACAAAAGTAGCTAATTTGTTACTCTTTGTGCAGAAAATAGTAAAAAAGCATTCAAACATAAAATGACATATAGGTTTGTGCCAAAGCTGATAGTGGGGAAATTGATCCTTAATATATTCAAGCCTGGTTTCACAGACAGGGCTTTAGACTAAACTAGGATTAGGCCTTAGTTCAATTAGGACATTTAAGTAGCTTTTATAAACGTGCCTTAGAAAAAAAAAACATTACTGGTGACGTGCATCTTGAGACAAAACAGTGGCACTGACATATTTTAAGATATGTCAGTGCAAGTTGCTTTCAGTTAAAACAGCTCAAACATGCATTTTAGTCTTGGCTTAAGCCTTGTCTGTGAAACGGGGGGTAAAACATGCCACGTCCTACTTAGTTAAAACAAGGTATACCACTATGGGTAGATCTCTTCAGGACTTCTAAATTACATTCTATTTATCACAATTCTTACAAAAGATACAAAATGTTGCTCTTTTGAAGGATTGATACAGGTTTCTTCACACACTTCTCTTCGCTGACACCTGTAAGGAATAGATGTGCAGTTTACTGACAGTCATGACATTGACTGATTCTTTCAATTTCTTCTCACAGTTCAGTGTGTGGCCTCAGACGGTGTCCTCCAGGTTTCACTACAGCATATATCCAATCACCTTCTCTGTGGGGAATGCAGATGAATGGAAGAAACTCTTCAAACCATGTGCTGCCCAGAGGCTGTTTCTTCCTGTAGGTCCCTGCTGCTTAAGTTTTTTTGTTCATTTGTTTGTGTTATCCATCTCACCACACTGACTGTAACCAAGTATTTCTTCTGATATCAGGTAATCCTAAAGGACGTGGACTCGCTGTTGTACGTGGACACAGATGTTCTGTTTCTCCGCCCTATGGATGACATCTGGAAGTTTCTGAAGGCTTTCAACAGCACTCAGCTAGCTGCCATGGCCCCAGAGCACGAGATCCCCAAGATCGGCTGGTACAGCCGCTTCGCGAGGCACCCCTTTTATGGAGTCACAGGGGTCAATTCAGGGGTCATGCTAATGAACCTCACACGGATTCGTAGCACTCTGTTTAGGGTAAGGAACAATACAATTGACTTGACTTGAATTTTGATGGTCAATTTGTAGCTCTATATTACTCTGTTCCATACCAGTCTTCATTTTATATTAGAGATTTTTTATTTTATTGACAGCAAAGGTGATCTTTAAAAGCACTAATAATTTCAAATGTAATCTTTGGCAAATCAATATCCACTTTTCATACTGTACATTGTAATGTGGTGCCTAAATTCTCTTCAAATTCAATTATAGCATTTAAAATGAATAGTTTTTAGTTGTTTATTTTGAATTTATTTCGACATAAAAACCTTAAATATCTTACATTTTTCAGTTATCTACTATAACTTGAAAATGATTGTCAGCTTATCGGTATCAGCCCAAATTTGTATATATGTGCATCTCTGTCAAATACATTCTGATTTATACACATATTACATAAAACATAAAATAATGAATGCAAATATTTTAGATTTCATAGAGTGCTAGGTTATTACTAGATATTGCCAGTGTTTTCCTTATATAGTTTATTCCTCTTGGTAGTGGGCTGAGGCTTTGGCGTTCACATATCTTCTGAGGTTTCTTTGCAGATTTAAACCCTTTTAACCTCAGGCTGTTTTTAGTAGGCAGTGATGGAAGTCTACTGATTGCCATCCGTTGAGAGAGAGAGAGTGGGTGACAGCAGTCTAGATTAGCATATTTCTGAAACCCAGCTAGAACTGTAATTTCCAACCCAAGCACATTTTCAAGGCTGTCTGGGAGGACAAAAAGAACATTTCTTCTTCTGAAAAAAATTTCCATATCAACAGCTGTCTGAAAAGTGGCTGCCAGACTCACTGTTGAGGAAAATAACCTGCCACTATTGATTTTACAGAACAGCATGATCGCCAGCGGTCTGTCGTGGGAAAATCTGCTACACCCTCTCTATCAGAAATACAAGAACCACATCACATGGGGAGACCAAGACCTCCTCAACATCATCTTCCACTACAATCCAGGTACAAAGATATGCTTGATTATGCTGAGTAAGATTAGACAACACAAGCAAAAAATTATTTCGTTTTTTTTGGACATGTACCATGGTGTTTTTAAAGTATCATTGAAGTATGTTGCAAATACAATGGTATATATCAAAATACCTTGTTTTTTGGACTTGCACTATATTAAAACCAGGTTTTTGGATATGTGCCATGTCAATACCATTGTATTCTTTGAAGCTCTTAAAATATTTAGATTTTTAGATTTATAGATAACTTGTTTTTGGTACTACACTAATTGTATGCTTCGAAGTCCCATTTATTAATTACATCTTTAAAGTACCTTGCATTATCTTATAAATGCCATGGTGCATGTCAAAATACTTTGGTTTTACCATGTTTTTAGACATGTAAGGTGATAATACTATTACATTTTTCAAAAGCTGGTACATACTATGGTAAATATCAAGATATCTCTGTATTACCATGTTTTTGAACATGTAATAATGGCGATAATAAGTATTATGATATTAGCATATCTGATACCATCACTGTACGTTACACTGGCACAGTAGAAAAAAGAAAGGGAACGTTTTTCGGTGCATCATTTAAACTCTTATATAAACCCGTCTACTTTCTTTATTTTTGTTGATTTGCACTCTTCATTGTTACAGCACTAATTTAATTGTGTTGTTTGCTGGAGGCTTAAATCCAAGTTGAAAAGCTGTTATTCTACTTGTGAAGCCTTGCAGGTTTTTAATCATGTACATGACAACTAAACTTTCCATCTCTGATTGTTGTTTCTTGTGCAGGGCTTGAAGCTACATCTTTCCATTTGTACTCTTCCCAGAAAAAAAAAAAAATATATATATATATATATATATATATATATTTATTTATTTATTTATTTATACAAACAAACAAACTCTCTTTTCTCGCCCTCCTGAATGTTGTCGCTTTATCTGGGCTTTATAGAGATAAGACCCTTTTGTGTAGATTAACACTTCTCTTGACTGGATCAGGTGTGATAGATACTGACAGGTGCAGTAATTAAAGTCTCTAAATTGGTGAGACATTTGGCAAGGGTAGTGCTTGTTTGACAACTGTAATGGTATAGGCCTAAAAAGACTAGCACAACTACAAATAGAAGACAAGTGCTGCGTAGCTATGCTATTTGCAGTTTGGATAAAACGTTGAATATTTTTCTTTGTGTCTACAGAGTGTCTGTACATATTTCCGTGCCAGTGGAACTACAGGCCAGATCACTGCATGTACGGAAGCAATTGCAAAGCTGGTGAAGAGGAGGGAGTGTCTATTCTTCATGGTAACCGTGGAGTGTACCATGACGACAAGCAGCCCGCATTTAGAGTGGTTTACGATGCCATACGCGAGGTGAGACATTTTCAGGAGACGTTTATATGATAGAAATAATAGAATGGCTGTCAGATTGATGACAATTATATTCAAAATTCAAAACATTCAAAAATGTTGACTCACTTAGATGTTTTTTAAAAGGAGCATCTTATGCTCATCCAGGCTGCATCAAAAATACAATAAAAAGCATATTATTGCAAAATATTCTTACAATAATAATAATAAAAAAACTGTTGTCTATTTTCATACATTCTTAAATGTAATTATTCATGTGATGGCAAAGCTGAATTTTCAGTAGCAATTACTCCAGTGATCCTTCAGAAATTATTCTAATATGCTGATTTGGTGCTCACAAAAAATGTCTTATTATCAATGTTGAAAACAGTTTAATATTTGCTGATTAATAACTGCTTAATATTTTATGGAAACAGTGAAAAACATTTTTAATCAGGATTCTTTGATGAATATTAAGTTCAAAAGAAAAGCATTTATTTTATATAGGAATCTATTGTAACATTATAAATGTCTTACCTGCCACTTAAAATAAAAAGTATAAATTTCTTAAATAAAAAAATCTTACTCTCTCTCTCTCTATATATATATATAGAGAGAGTGAGAGAGAGAGAGAGAATACAGATTATACACACCCGCATAAAAATGACAAAGATTAAGAAGTATAATCCATTTGTCTTTGCTTGCTTAGGCCAGTAATTCTTCAGTGCTAATAAAACAAATCGTGAGGGTGTTGAATCATATGAGAATAAATAGTGTTGCAATGTGCATTCAGAGTGCAGTTTACTTGAATCTCTCCTTGAAGTTTAATAGCAGGAAAGCGTCTCTCCACGAGGAAGCCTTTTGTATGGTTGAGTCACGTGAGCCCCTCTGCTGTTCAGAATTGGACTTTGTTCATTGTGCCTCCACAGTTATATCAAAGCAGTTCCTCAAACTTGTATTTTATCTTCTCTTTCAGTATCCCTTTGAGGAGAACATGTTCCAGTCTTTGTTTTATCCTCTTCAGACTAAGTTCCTAGACACCGTTAACACCCTTTGTGGAAGAATACCACAGGTGTTCCTCAAACAGATCGAGAAGACCATGAGGGTTGTTTATGAGAAAAAAGTAGTGCGCCATGTCCGACTGCCACATGAGAAATGAGCCTCAGCTGCATTTCAACATCATAAGGAAGAGTCTCTGCCTGCTTCTTGGATCAAAGTGTTTATGTTTTTGTTTTCATTGAAGACGAGCAATGCCAGAAGCAAGCTACATTTGGTCCATTAGGCCCAGTATGAGCTTCATGAGCCAGCGGAGTTGGAGATTTAAGCAGGAACGAGAAGCAGTTTTGGTCTGCTGGAGGGAGACAGAGATGTAACCAAATGCATTGAGTGCCTCCAATTGTGGGTTATCAACCATCTGATTGTTCCTGAGAGAATATGAGGGACTCGTTGGCAAAGCTGATTTCAGCAAATCCAAAAATATGGATTCAGAGCTGTTTATTTACAACTGTGTTGTACCATTTTTCAGCATCTAGTTTGTCATCATGTCTAGTATTACAAAATTGGAGCATTTGTGTCTAAGTACACTTTATCTGATTCTTGTACTTAAGTGGCTACACCAATTTGTTTGTGCATTCTGCTGTTTAATAGCATGAGATAACGCCTTGTTTTCAAGCCACAAAAATGAATGTAGCATGCAGAAACAACCAAAGAGAATTAGCCTGTCAGCCTTTAGAACTCAGCAAGATGTACATTCAGTTTAGGCACAGCCTTAATGGTGGATGTTCACACTGTTTACATTGAAGATGACTTGTTAGTGAGATTAGACAGGAGTCTGATGTGGTAATTTTATCGTATCACAAAGCCTTTTTTTGAGAATTCCAATCAAGTCAGGTGTCCTGTATTTTGATGTGACAGGCCTATTCTGATGGACATAATGAATTTGATGTTGAATATGTGGCAGAATGTCCTTTTAGGATAACCTGCTGCCCAAAAGGTCTAAGTGGTTAAATATATTTTTTAGCAATATTCTGTCTGGTCAATTACAGAGAACACATTTGGTTGTTTTATTCTGTGCTTTGTTATTAGGAACTTTTGCCATAGTGGGATTAAATTAAAGTGATCATTTCAAATAAAATACTGCCAATTAGAAAGGTTTGTACATCATGACAGTATAATATGAATAAAAACAACATTATAACAAAACCGTAAAACAATACACTGATGTACAGTTTGCAGTTAATTGCACTTTTTTAAACAAATACTGAGTTTGGAGAAAGTAATATGAAAGATAAGTTAAAAATGGCAACAAGGTTAGTTTAACAAAACAAACTCTTTGGACCCAGTATGATCAGTTTACCCATTTTTTAAAAATGTTACATTCTAAAATCATTTTAAGTTTGTGTAATCGCAGCCTTTTAATTTGTTTGTTGACTTTGTGTGAAAGTACAAACATAAAAGGGAAAGTGTGTTGTAAGTGTTTTGACGTTCATTTAGCACAATGTGCTTAATTATATGTGTGACCAGTTTCCAGCCTCCTGTCACTGGTCTGGGATCAGTGATGAGATTTATTTAACTGGAAACTCAAAAGACTACATCTCATGTTATCTCTGTGTCAAGAGATGCACCAGCGATGGTCAAGTTTGTATCAAGTGTGTTTTTCTGTCTTTCTGAATGTCTTCTATTATATGTATTATTGTCCTTTTATACGGAAGTGTGTATGTCAGAAATGTAATAAATAAATATGCATTTAATATTAATTTGGCTTTGTCTCACAATTCTTTTTGCATTATATTTATGTTATAAAAAACAAAAATTCAATTTTCAAAAACGAACTCACCACAAGGACATAGCAAAACAGCCAGGTAGTCGAAGTTTGCCATCATATCTCATTTTGAAAATTCAAACATTTTAATCTATTGGTCAGACAGTATATGTTTAGACAATTACTTTCATTAACATTTAAAAAAGATATAAACCATAAACATTGTCACTGTGTGATATTTTGGTGGGCTGGTGGTTACTATAGTAAAAAGTAAATTCAAATTCCAGAGCGAGAAAATACTTGAATACTTGTTTTTAAATAAATAGGGAGATGAGCGTTCAATTATAATTATAAAGAGGCTAATAATTCCAGTCAGACTGCACAAGACATTGAGACCCTTCTTTCAAAGCATTTATGGATATACACTTTGCTCGGAACGCACCTATTGTGCTTCAAAACTATGTCTACGTAGACAGCTCACTAAGTTTTTTTTTTTTTTTTTTTTTACACATCCACAAAAACACAAAAATTATGTTTAGGTAGGCAGCTGACTGGATTTTGAGGCGCAGACAGCTGGGACTGATCTCTATACCACACCGGCAGTGACGTCGCAGTCGCCGCCATATTGAAATGTTTCCCCTGTCCTCTTCTTCACTGAGCTCAACAGCAGCCATCAGCTCACGATTTTCAGTTGGAGACAGGGACAACAACACAGACATGGAGATAGACACTCTTTTGGAAGCTCTTAAAGGTACCCGATTGTGTGTGTTGAGGTGGTCTGCGCGAGTTTAGAGAGGAGTTGTATGTGCTTATGAGCTTGTAATGTGAGTTAGCCCATGTTAGCATGGCCTGTGGCTAAATGGCTTTTACTGTTTTTCGAGGTCTGTTGTGTGTTACGAGTAGATGAACAGGTTACATCCTCCTGCTTTATGACTTCTGTAATATTTGCCTAAAAATGACGGGATAGTTAAGTAATACGTTAATAAACAAGACTATTTTTTGATTGAGATAACTAGTTAACGTTAGTGGTTTGGCATGATATAGAGCTGATTCAAGTATATTACACATCGGTTTATCCAGGGTTAAACTCCAAACTAGTGAATAATTTAATAATAAAGCCTGATTATTTATTATTTTCCTTTTATAACGTGATTTTTGGGGCATTTATAATAACTAAAGTTAACAAATAGTTTTGGTGATTAAATGGAATAGGCTAAAGTTCAGATTTATTGTACCTGTATGTATTATCTCTTATATAAGTGTCAGGAAAAGGATTTCATATTTTCTCATATTTGTAATGAAAGTTCAGGGCTGGGCTGGTTATAGTTATTCTCTTGAATGGTGTCATAAAATATCACACTTGGAACTTAAAACTGAACTAAAGACTAGAAACCAGATGTTCATAATTTTAATAAAAGCATGCATGCTATTCCAAGACTATTTTAGTTATTTTCTGAGTGCTAAATAGTTAATAGTTGTTGAAAAGAAAATGCTGTCTAAATTTGAAACTTGTTGATGACCTAAAACTAGAAACTGGTGCATTGTAGTTAACTATTATATTGGATATATAGCTAATTAAAACATGCACTCTTTTTCATTAAAACAGATATAGGGTGAGAACTAGAATGGACCAGCCTAACTAGATTTAGAATTGAAGGTATTACTAGATTGTGCAGTTAAATGCACTCCAGAACTAAGATGATCAGATTGTATCCATTACAGATATTCACATGAAATCGACAATGCAATCTTATTATTGTGTTTTCTGTAGATTTTGACAAGAAGGTGAAGAAAGAAGCATCTCCGCCGTTGGACCAGTTTTTGTGCCATATTGCGAAGACCGGGGAAACCCTGTAAGTACCTCCAGATATCTGTGCGTGATCTAAGAGGGGCACAGAAACCCCAACTACCTTTGTGTGACCTCTGTTTTAGTGGTTTGTTTAAAATCATCACTGCTTTTCTGGGTAACCCCACAAAGTGGTTTAGTATAACACCACAGCACTCTTGGTTTTGTTCCAAAACACACTGAACCTTGTCCTTATCGACTAGATCTGCTTTAGACGACCTGCCCTCGTTTCATGAAGTAATTGTGAGTCAGATGCATATCGAGAGATCAAATGTATCTATGTCTCTGAAATATCTGCTTGGGATTGTTGCATTGAGTCCTGTGATGAAATATTTTATGCATAATGACTTCTGAACTGTGTGGCTTTTTTTCAAACTACATAGCTGTGCTAGTTTCATGTCTCTCTTATCAGCCTTGTATTGTCTCACATAATTATATCTCACATATTTAATATTTTCAAATATGAACATTTCATGCTCATTATTTTGGTTGCTGGCCGTATAATAGAGAATCGGATCTTGTGCCTTACAAATTATAGTTGTCTGTGTGACTGAGTTACTTATGCTCCATATTGTCACCTCTCCAGGGTGTCCTGGTCTCAGTTTAAAAGCTATTTCATATTCAAACTGGAGAAAGTAATGGAGGATTTCCAAGCGTCGGCCCCAGAGCAACGAGGGCTTGCCAACCCAAACGTGGAGTCAATTCCATTCGAAGAAATGAAGGAGAGAATTCTTAAGATTGTCGATGGATACAACGGGTTAGTAATACTTTTAATTAATTGTATTGTGTGGTGCTAATGCTATCACCATTTTACTTTTAGAAAGGCACTGGGGTTTGTCCTTGTAATAAGTGTAAGCTGTTTTGGATAAAGAGCAAGCCTGTCTCTTTACCCCAGAGCAAGTGTGCCATCTTCTGGCTGTTGAATATAACCAAGCCTACATCATTCCTTGTTATTTGTGTGTCAGGATAGAGTGGAGAACGTTTGTTATGGAGATTTCACCAGCTAATTCAAATATTATTCAAATATTTTTTCTCTATCCAGGATCCCATTTACTATCCAGCGCTTGTGCGAGCTGCTTACGGAACCTAAGAGGAACTACACAGGAACAGAGAAGTTTCTCAGGGGGGTAGAGAAGGTCAGTGCGTGATGCATTATTCATTTTAAGAACTAATAAGGCTAATACAAATGGTGCACTTGTTACAAAATACATTTGTCTTGTCAAGTCACCTTTATTTATATAGCGCTTTTTACAATAGAAATTGTTTCAAAGCAGCTTTACAGTGATAACAGGAAAATGATGCAACAAAGTTTGTTTCGGCTATACAGTAGATCTAGAAGAAAATAGCGTCGTAGTCCAGCTTAAGTAAGTTCAGTGATGGTTCATTTCTTGTTGTAAAAAAGTTATTAATTTAGTTAAAATATATAGCCGCTCTGGAGAAAACGGTGATGTCATCGTCCAGCTCAGTTCAGTTCTCATTTAATGGTGTCAATGCAGGCAGATCAATAATATTGTTGAATATTAAGTGTCCCCAACTAAGCAAGCCAAAGGTGACAGTGGCAAGGAACCAAAACTCAGGTGACAGAATGGAGGAAAAAAAAAACTTGACAGAAACCAGGCTCAGTCGGGGGGGGGCAGTTCTCCTCTGGCCAACGAACAAACAGTGTATGATTATGATTCAGGCAGCATTACAGGGCAGAAGTCAGGTTGGATCAGAACATTCAGAATATTTATCCAGTTCCATCTGGTAGAAGATCGGAGTCATCACGTGTTGTGGAGACGGGTTTGTTGAGGATCAGTGCCACTGGCTGTCGTGTCGATGAGGACTTCACAGGGGAGAGTCTAGTTGACACAATCTCTGCTGACACTTCAGGGATGCGTTGTGGTCGTGTCTAGGTGCAGGTCCACCATCTAATCTGGATACGGCCCAGATCCAGCTGACTACATCATGCGTTGTGGTTATGTCTAGGCGCAGGTCCACCATCTGATCTGGATACAGCCTGGATCCGGCTGACTTTGAGGCTTCTTCTTCACCATGCTCTTATAGGGGTGACAGTCCCCGTATGTTCCCAGTATGTTTTCTTTGTATTTGCATTTTTATTGTAGTTTTGCTACTTTCCATCTGAAGTCAGATGTGGGATATTATCACATGCTATCTCTGACTTCCATAAAGGTACTCTGTTGATTTCATGGCCGCTTGCATTTGGTTTGCAGGTGTGCGATTATCGATATAGAAATGTTTACATTGCTTTACATACTTGTCTCTTCAATGTTTGCTAAATAGGTTTTATTATAATGTGATGGAGGAACTTTGACACATTGATGTGTTTTATGTGCTTAAAAGTGATTTGATTATCATTAAAAGGTGCACATCTTAAAGAAATACAAGCAAGAAGTTTAATTTTTTATTTATTTTCACCCAAGTAGGTTGTAAATATAGAATTTATGTTGCTTATGTTATGTGATATTGATTTTATTTTTCTCTCTCTCTTTGTCAGAATGTGATGGTGGTCAGTTGCATTTATCCTACATCTGAGTAAGTAATTACTGTTCAATATTAAAATCATAAAGCTGCTACATCTTAATTTGATCACCTGGATTATCTTTAATTACTGTAGACAAATGAAGAACTATTTTTGACCTTTGTAGGAAAAATGGCTGCAGTGGTGTCAACAGAATGAATGGAGTCATGTTGCCAGGGAACACATCTGCTTTTACAGAGAGGTTAGGAAAATTAGCTTAGGACCAGTCATTTAAAAAAGAAAAGGAGCTTACGGCAACTTGATTTTCCTGTATATTACAGGAAAGTGAATGGTCCAGGAACACCCAGACCATTAAACCGACAGAAACACTCCATGGCCAGTTCGCTGGCCACAAACGGCCTTCCGGACAGTACAGAAAACAAAGAGACGAACTCACCACAAGGACATAGCAAAACAGCCAGGTAGTCGAAGTTTGCCATCATATCTCATCTTTCATGATTTTGGGTGTGTAAAATGCTGATGGTTAAAGGACAACTCCGGTGAAAAATGAACCTAGGGGTAGGGCTGTAGTCAAGACCACCTTTGTCGAGTCCAAGACAAGTCCAAGACCAGGACTAGTCGAGTCCAAGTCAAGACCGAGTCCAAAGAGGTTCGAGTCCGAGTCAAGACCGAGTCCAAAAAGGTTTGAGTCCGAGTCCAGGACAGGAAAAAAAAAGTCTGCTAAAAAATATAGGCTAGCCTATAGAAATTAAATCATGATGTAATGATGAAATAATGAATAATTTTAATTTTATTTAAAATAATTGACTAATTCAAAGAACAAAAAAAAAATAATAATTATATAGCCTAGGCCTAACACATTCGTTTCGACTGTCTGATCAGCCTTACATTCTGTTCCTGTCAATCATACACGCGATGTCAACCAATTAAACTGCATGAGGGAAGACCGAGACAACTCACAGACACACACACACACACACACACACACAAGAGATGCGGATAAACCGCGGATCGGGCGGATGACGTGACGAAAAATAATATTTTAATTAAATTCGGGCGAGTGGCGGCTGAAGCAATCAAATGAAAAAAGTTTGCCACTAAGCAAACCTGCAAGTTATGAGCTGGGTTATTTTGTTTCGATATTAGCTATATTTTAAAACAGCCAGTCATTGCGCCTACCACTCATGGAATAGGCAAAGAAAGAAAGGTAAGAAAAAAAGTCGGAAACCTTTGCCCATTAATTAGATGTGCAAGGCAAGCAGGCTAGTTTTCGGGGTGTTATGGACAATTAAAAATGTGAATATTCACGTTGCACTAGCGGTGGACTTTCAGCGAGTTTATTTAAACATTTATTTTTTAAAGAGCTGTTTGTGAGTGAAACGAGCCGGCTCACGAAAAATAACCGAAATACTTATTAGGTGGCCAGTGTTTCACTTTCCCTCCAATAATATATTGTTTTAATATCGCGGCGACATATGTGTGATTACTGGGAACATAATAAAGAAACCTGGACTCGGTCGAGACCAAAAGCCATATTTGGCAAGACCAGTGGCCGAGACCGAGACCATAGAAAAGCGGTCTCGAGTCCGGACTCGAGTCCAAGACCGGACTCGAGTACTACAGCCCTACCTAGGGGTAATTAACACATGGTTACCGAGTTGATCGTTCCCTGGGATGCGTTTTCATGAAAATTGGATGCAAAGAGTTTTATCTCTAAAAACAGATGATCTTATAACGCTAGTATATGGGGCACAGAGTAAGTAAAAGTAAATCGCTAGTTAATACCACTAACAAGGCTCAAAATAGCCTCACACTAACACGGTAGCATAATGAGGTTCCCTACATGCAAACCGAAGCATTGAGAACTTTGTAACTGTACAGACAGTTTAATAAGAAGATACTTTATAAAGACAGTACATTACGCGTTTACAGACAGGATCCATCTTGGAAAATAGTCTCGACTAATCGAGCCACGAACGCCGTGCTACGTTAGATTTCACAAACGTAATTCCTATCGACCAGCTCACTTGGCACGGCGTTCGTGGCTCGATTAGTGGCTCAATGCTTCGGTTTGCATGTAGGGACCCTCATTATGCTACCGTGTTAGTGTGAGGCTATTTTGAGCCTTGTTAGTGGTATTAACTAGCGATTTACTTTTACTTACTCTGTGCCCCATATACTAGCGTTATAAGATCATCTGTTTTTAAAGATAAAACTCTTTACATTCTATAATCATGAAAACGCATTCCAGGGAACAATCGACTCAGTAACCATGTGTTAATTACCCCTAGGTTAATTTTTCACCGGAGTTGTCCTTTAAATCAATGAACATGTTTACTTATCTCTCACATGATGAATAATTAAACGGCTTGAACTTCAGCAGCCCAAAATGTCCTTTACATTAGAGAAATACAGAATATATCTTTGTGTTTCAGTGATGCATCTGTATCAGGCATTGGTGGGCCTCTCAGCAGCTCTGTTAAAAACAAACACTTAGATGATGAGGAAGATGAAGGAATGGAGGAAGAGGAACATGAAGTAAAGAGACTCAAATTCAACGAGGATGGCAATGAAGAAGATGAGGATGAAGATGTAGACGAGCAGGTTGTCGAGAAACCCAGATCTACGTCGTCCAAAAGCTCCTCAGATAAGTCGGAGGATGCCGAATCACCGTCATCCATGTTGCAGGAGGGGAGTGAAGAAGAGGAGGAAAGTAAACCTCATGTTTCAGTTGAAGGCCCTGAGGACCAAGGTAGTGTAATCTGTTTCTCCACTTTTTGGGTTTTAACACGCTAAACAATGCTCTAATGTATTCTATTCTTTGCTAACGTAGAGCCTTCCAGCACACAGCCCGAGTGTCCC
Source organism: Abramis brama (assembly GCF_963993115.1). Taxonomy (NCBI): domain Eukaryota; kingdom Metazoa; phylum Chordata; class Actinopteri; order Cypriniformes; family Leuciscidae; genus Abramis; species Abramis brama. Next base: position 8,831,681 of record NC_139973.1, on the reverse strand, counting down.
GCCGCAGATTCCAGAGAGTCTTTTACTGAGAGAGAGGTTCCTTGTGGCTCGGATGACTCTTCAGAAGAGCCCAGTGATATGGACCAATCAGAGCAGAGAGCCCCGGCGGGTGTGGCCTCTAGCCCTGAGGTGAGAGAAGGGGAGGAGCCAAGCGAGGAGGTCAGCAGCAGTAGCACTGATGAAAATGCCTCTGCACCCACATCCAGCAGCAGTAGCGTAGAGTCACCCACAGAGGGCGACTCCGGGTCAGGGGCCCTGGACTCAGAGAACGCAGAGGAGGAGCCTATGGAGCAGGACTGAAAGCCTGCAGACTACTGCCCTAAACAATAACTGCGTTCTTTTGTGGAGATTAAAACGGCACACACTTAAGTGGCCTTCCACAAAGGCCATCAGAAGCAACACCCAATCTACCACCATGCGCCTTTTGGTCGAGAGTCCACCTAACTTCTCCAACCTTCCCAAACGGACACTTTATGCAGATGTACATATGATTTTATTGCTAAAGTCAAGGTTTTAAACTCTCTTTTTTTTTTTTTTTTTTTTTTTACAGTTTCTTTCCTTTAGTTTCATCCATGTCATCGGTTTCTGCCAGTCTGTCAAAGCAGTTCAACTGAAGTTCTTTGGTGTCCAGTAATCACACTGTCAACTCTGACACCACTAAACGGCTAATTAAAAGAATATTCATGGATAAATACAAGTTAAAGTCTATTGACAAAGCTGTTGGGATTCTTTCAGTTACTACAGGAAATAATTCCGACTCATTGTTCAGTAATAAAAAGCAAAAGAGGATGTCGCTTGCCCATAGACTTCTATAATAAATGCGTTTCAGAGACAAAATATTTTGTTGTAAATGACAGCATGTCTCAGCTGTTGTTAAAGCTTAACTTGTATTTAACCATATTTTAGTCTTTGTTGAGGAGAAATTTAAACCGTATCCAGTCTTGTTTCTACGTTTAGGACACCTGCTAGGACGTGTCGTCTCTGCATTGGTGTATTAATATTTTAGTCACAGTGTCAAACATCAGGGCAGTGGAGTTTATCATCTTGCTCTCTCTGAAGAACCATAACTGGCTGCTTTTACAGTTATGTTCAAAGCAAATACAAGCCATAGCTATCTTTGTTCTGTTAAATGATTCAAGCCTAGCGTAACATCATTTCTTTCTGGTCCTTTGTGTGTAACTGACAGGATGTAAAATCTCTTTTCTCACACGCTACCACCTTCGCTTTTGTATTATTGTGCAGTCTGTGCTGCATTGAAAGTAAGTGGTTTATGTCAGGTACATTTACCTCTTGATTTAAACTGATTTCATGATTCAAGTTAATTTATACCAACATTTCAATCTCCTGTTTTATGAGAAGTTGTTTTTCATTTGTTGTTTTTGGCAGGTGGTTATTGACTGCTCCGACTAGCTCAATTACAATGTCATTTGTGACAGTCCAACCCTGAGTTGTCCCACCAACTTAACAGCTGGCTGCCGTTTTGCAGCTGTGCGATTTTTGATATTTAGAATTTTTAAATTTCTGTAAAGTAGTGTTTTGTAGAGCATTGTGTTCACTGCCTTTTGTGCATCCATGTATAATTTTCTTTGGTGTATTACTGAATGCGTGTGGTTTCAATACAGTATTCAGATGAAGCAATAAATGTTATTGTTTTAAATGTTTGTAAGACCTTTTAATTTCTTTGCCAACGTGTTCTCATGAACCTATTGCTTTGCTTTTTGGTCGGTAGGGGCTTGCTTACTGGTCCAAGACAAAAGAGCCCTCCAAGTGTTCATGATACTCTGGTCTCTAGATATGACTTGGGTCCTTCCTTCAATGTAAGTTTTGCCTGTTTTATGGACATCAAAAGATCATTGAGATAAATAACACAACTCTCCTCAACAAACCACACAATTTTATGCAGCCATGTTCACAGTTTGTGTTACGGGCAAGTTCTACAACAAAGTTTAATACTTGGTAAGCACCACAAACTAGTAGAGATGTTGTTCGTAGGCGGATTATCGTTACATAACGTCTCTTATTCTTTCATCCAGGTCTTTTCATAATCCTTAATCATGTTCCTCAAATGAATGCATGCTAATTCATTTTGCTGTTACTAAGCTCTTGCACAAATTTTTCTGCTTCATTTCCCAAACACAAGTTTCCTTTTCTTGTGTCACAGTCATATGCCTCTAACAGGCTCCTGCTGACTCAGAACAGAACTCACACTTACCTGTGCTCGTACTGACTGGATAATGTCAGAGGTCGTATGAGTATGTGCTACTGAAATTTACCCAGCCCTCTCGTAGGAAATAAAAAGTGGATTTTCTAAATCCTGCCGTGATGCGCAGTGAGAGGTTACGTTTAACTGACGTCTTTGAATGCCCGTCTCTTGGGAAATAACCCTGCACGCTGTGGGAATAGAAACAAGCCTTAAGTAAATGAATTGTAATTTGATCCATGAGACCAGGACCCAAGCTTATTAATAATGAAGTCGAGTGACTTTTAAGACATTTCCTGTGTTGTGTGTACTCGAGGAGATCAGCTAAAATATACTACTATTTCAAGCTCTAAAATATAACATTTTGTATATATAGTGGGTACGGAAAGTATTTATACCCCCGGTAAATATGATCAAAAATGGCTGTAAAAAATAAATCTTTCATTCAAAAAATTTGATCTTTCATTCAAAAAATTGGCAAAAATCTAACCTTTCATTGAAGTAAAAGAATTCAAATTGGGGGGGAAATCACATTATGAAATAAATGTTTTTCTCCAAAACACGTTGGCCACAATTATTCATACCCCTAGAATTTTTTATGAATAAAATATCTCTGAAGTATATTCCCATTAATATTTACCTTTTTCAGCACACCAGGGGGACTAGGAACATGAAATTGTCCAGCCATGACTTCTTGTTTCACAGGATTTTAAATATGAGGAAACACAAAGGCCAAATTCCCTTAATTATCCATCACAATGTGTAAAACCAAATAATACAGTTCTGATTTGCAGCAAAAGATTGTTGAGTGTCACAAAATAGAAAGTGACTGTAAGAAAATAGCTAAATAATTGAAAATACCCATTTTGACCATCAGGGCAATAATTAAGAAGTTAAATCAAGTAAAAATGTTACAAATCTGCCAGGAAGAGGACGTGTGTCTATATTATCTTAATGCACGGTGAGGAGGATGGTTTGAGTGGCCAAAGACTCTTCAAGGATCAAAGATGGAGAATTGCAGAGATTAGTTGAGTCTTAGTTGAGTCTAATGGGCCGTGGTTGTATCTTCCATCAGGACAACGATCCAAAACAAACATCAAAATCAACACAAAAATGTGTTAGGGAGCACAAAATGAAGCTTCTGCCATGACCGTCCCAGTTCCCATACCTGACCTGATGAGTGGAGTGAACTGAAGAGAAGAAGCACCAACATGGATCTGGGAATCTGAAGAATCTGGAGAGATTCTGTATGGAGGAATGGTCTCTGATCTCTTGTCAGACGTTCTCCAAACTCATCAGGCATTATAGGAGAAGACTCAGAGCTGTTATCTTGGCAAAAGGAGATTGCAAAAAGGTATTTACTAAAAGGGTGCGAATAATTGTGGCCAATGTGTTTTGGAGAAAAACATTTATTTCATAATGTGATTTCCCCCCCAATTTGAATTCTTTTACTTAAATGAAAGGTTAGAATTTTGCCAATTTTTTGAACGAAAGATCAAATATTTTGAATGAAAGATTTATTTTTTACAGCCATTTTTGATCATATTTACCTGGGGTGTGAATACTTTCCGTACCCACTGTAGGTGAAATCTGAATTATGGCTGTATGTCCAGGTCATTTTTAACCCAAAATCAAAAGAAAAATAGTTATTTAAATAAAAATGAAGCCTATTTTTCAGACCATACACTATTAAAATGGCATCGCTGTAAAATCCCCCTTTTGGAACCTTTATTTTTAAGTGTTTTTTTCTTATTGACATTTACCATAATGCATACCATATATTAAAAATGTATTTGTAACATTAAGAGCTGTACATCAGATACTTAAATGTGGGGGGTAAATTGTGCCTAACTGGATAAGCATCAGAAAAATAGGCTTCATTTTCTTGTAAGCAATATGTTTTCAATTTAAATATGTACTGGATATGTTCTTGTCAGGATTCATGAAATTATAGATTGAATTTGATATGACATGAAGTGATGGGTACCCTAAGCTGTATCATATTCTGTCATAGCAGCATATGACAATTAACATCAACCCTTGTGTGCTGACTCCCAGTCTCATTACTTGAGGATAAAGGGATAAGAGTTTAAACAACCTCAATAATGTCAGATTTGCATGAGAAAACAAAACGATATGCTAAACATGATCTAAAACACATTTGCTCATTTCTAGTAAGCTGATGCATTGACTCAGATAATGTGAGAATTATTGACTTTCTCTTGCACTCTTTTATTGTAATTGTTGGTCTGCCCCCATGTTATAACTCGAAATGAGATTTAATAACCTGTGAAGTGCCTGTTATTTACAAAGCTCAAGACAGATGCCAATCATAATGTTATTGTCAATGGGTGGCAGCTGATGCACAGTGATAGGATATTGGTGGCCAGACATTGGAGCTTGATTCTAAGCTTTCCTTACAATGCACCTTTGTAGAGCATAGGTGAAACAACAACATATGTGAAGTTTAACATTAAAAACAGTTGAACCCACTGCAAACCCGAATAATTTGGCAAAACTCAAATTTGAGGTAATCAGATACATACCTTTTTTTAAGTTAAGAAATTCAAAGTTTAAGAATTATATTTTGTACTCATACATTATAATTGCTCTTAACTTGTAATATTTGAGTAAGCGAATTCATACATTTAACTTAAAATTATCATGTAATCTCAACTTAAATATTTTTATTAGTGGAAACTTGGCTAGGTTTAACTAGCTAATTCAGTAAATGTTAACTTGCTAATTGGTAACACAATGCTTTAATACTCATCCAGCAATTGCTATGCTTTGCTAATGCTAAGGCAATATAGAATATTTAACATATATCTGTTCTCAAACCAAACTCATCACCATGATGCAACCCCTGAAAAAAAACCCATAACAGAAACTCTTTTAAATTATCATAGCAAAACATTAAACAGTACTAAATCTCCCACTTCACATTCATTTTAGCATTTACTCTCCCTTTAGAGCAGGGGTGCCCAATCCTGCTCCTGCCGATCGACTGTCCTGCACACTTCATCTCCAACCCTATCAAACACACCTGAAGCAACCAATTAAGGTCTTCAGGATCACTTGAAAATTAAAGGCAGGTGTGTTTGATTAGGGTTGGAGATGAACTGTGCAGGACAGTCGATCGGCAGGAGCAGGATTGGGCACCCCTGCTTTAGAGTGTCATGGCAAAGCATGCTGGGAAATAGGAATCCCAGCCCAGTTTCTGTTCAATTTAAGTTAGTCTAAATTAAAAGAAACAAGTTCATACAACTCAAAACAATGAAACAATTTAGATTACTTAAAATGTGTAAATTTTGTGAACTTGAAAGAAAAAGAAAGCTCTAAATACTCCTAAAAGTTAATTAGTTTCATTTAAGTTAACCCTACTGAAACCAATTGATTATTTTGAGCATTAGGGTTTACAGCCCTTAATAATTCACTCACTGGTGTCTTTGGTACTGAAGTAACCAAGGAGACCGTCTCTGATCCTTCTGCATAACCAATCCAGCCAAGTCATAATTTGCATTTCCCATGTGGGCTTCATAAGAGGCATGTCTAATTTTTTATCCCCAACAGAGGACATGTTAAAAGTGTCTGAGACTTAGAGAAGACAAAAAGTGTTCAAAAGTTCGAAACAGGTCATTGTGGTGAAGTGGTCCTGCACATCTCATATTCTAAAGCAGAAGCCATTATCCAGAAATGAGGACCAAAGAATAAATGCAAAATCATGAATGCATCGGGCTGTTAGTTGATGTCCACAGTTCTTTGAATTTAAAGTCCTTTATATTAAATATTTTCTTTCTTAATGCAGGTTTTTGGTCTAATTGTGAACAATTCCCAGTCATCTCAATGGGGAAAAAGTGTCCCAATCAACCTAACAAATGTAACATTTGTACAAAAGTACAAAAAGTACAAAAGTTACGTCACTTATCTATTAAATAAATGTCTAAATAATATGTAATTGAATATATATATATATATATATATATATATATATATATATATATATATATATATATATATATATATATATATATATATATATATATATAGCCTATATATATAGCCTATATATATTCAATTACATATTATTTAGACAAATTCAGCCTGGACTGCTATGCCTAATTCACGATCCAGTTAATTCAGGATAGATAAAATCAAGTGCCAATTGTTCTTTTTTCCCCCTCATCATATAGCCTGTTTCACTAAGAAATGTCAACTTCTGCATGTAAAACTGCACACAGCAATTCATGTTGACCTCAAAATCTGTATTTAAGAATGGAAGAACAAGAACATGATGTAAGCAAACAAGTTTGAAGAATTCTAAACCCATCCTGTATAATTTCATTCCAAAATGAAAAGTAGCTTATGTCCTTCATGCACATTATCGCATTTTGGATTGACTTGGATCGGATCAGACTGGAAGTTCACTGCTTGGTCACTGTTCTCATTGCTGTAAACCTTACCATGGTTCAAGCGAGGGTCAAGCCTCACCATGCACAATCTCTGTGTCATCCAATAGAGGGTAGTGTTTAGTCTCCCAGCCAGGCCTAACAGGTTTACCCCTCCCCAGAACGAGGAGACGGACTGACAGCCCCAGGGCTGTAGATATGGGATGCCATCGTCCTCTGTTCTGCTTCCCCTTTATCCTTCTCCCTGGCATGAAGTCTCGATGACTGCTCAAATGCTGTGGGCACCGTGTCCAATGCAACCGTCAGCTGAGACTCCCACGTGGCCATCAGCTTAAAGAGCTGTTTAAAGTATGTGAAAGCTGAAATGAGGGAGCAATTGCAAACTCTAAAAATTTAGTGACTTTTTGAACTTGGTTAAAGGATAAAGGGTGTGTAGCCAGACTTTAGACTAAGTAAAGTCTGTTCCACTTTCCAATTGATCCTGGACAAAAAACACCAATTAAATAGCAAGAGACGGTTTGAGCAGCATGCAAAGTGACCAGTCAAAGAATGGCCAGTTATATAGTAAATTTTTACATTACATTTAATCTTGATGAATGGGATTTTTTTAATGTGTGTCATATTCAACACATGAATGACAATTGGCAAAGGGCAGGCGGATAGTGGAGCGAAATGTGTTTGCGTATGGCAGTTCTAGTATTTATGCGAGACATTTTAACCTCTTGCTGAATATTCATTTGTTTGAGCAGCATCATTCTTTTTTATACCGTGTGGAGGGATGAGTTGTCAAATGCAGTTCCCCAACAAAGCTTGAAGTCTTGGAATTGCCAGACTGTTGAAGAGGTGTGATGGAAAAAATACACTGCTCAGGCAAATGTTATTTGAACTACCACTGACTTGTCAGACAGGCATTGACCATGACCGTTCTGACCTTCATATCCAAGGATGAGGCAGAGCCAATGGATGAGCTTTTGGTATCTAAAGATATATCATTAAATGGGAAAATAACTTACAAATCTTCCCACGTGTGCTATTTGCAATTTCTACTGAGACTTGAAATGAAGCTTGGCGAGAGAAATTACAAGAAAATTACTGCTTTCATATTGCAAAATGCATCCGACATCTGCTTTTTGCCATCTGTCTTCTCCACATAAACAGGTGAGGGAACATATTGAACACAGTCTGCCAAGCCCATTTTCTTGGCTCAACTCTTTACAGGGTAGTTACGAGATGGAATCGGTGGCAAAATGCCTGTCATGTAAAGTCCCCTGCCTATTATGCATGGTCCTACTGGATAAACCCTTACAAAAATGTATCATTGTAACCATAGTTTCTGGCTAAATAAATAAATGTTTCAGAATCTTTCTGTCATTATATTGTATCGATAATATGTTATACAGTTTTACAGTTATACCAGATAACTGTAGTGACTTATTTTGAGAGAATCTTGTTATCATGGTAAGTTACTTGCAGTACTTGTTAAATTTACAGGTGTAATCTCACACTTGGACTGAATTATTCTAAGGAACACTCCACTTTTTTTTGGAAATAAAAAAAAACTTCTAGATTCAAACAGTTAAGTTTTACCGTTTTCGAATCCATTCAGCCAATCTCCGGGTCTGCCGGTAGCACTTTTAGCATAGCTTAGCATAGATCATTGAATCTGATTAGATCGTTAGCATCTCTCTCAAAAAAAATGACCAAAGAGTTTTGATATTTTTCCTATCTAAAACTTGACTCTTCTGTAGTTACATCGTGTACTAAGACCGACGGAAAATGAAAAGTTGAGATTTTCTAGGCCAATATGGCTAGGAACTATACTCTCATTCCTGCGTAATAATCAGGGAACTTTGCTGCCGTACCATGGGTGCAGCAGGTGCAATGATATTACGCAATGATTTATACTTGTAGCACATTTTTTAGTTTATGAAAGTACACTTTGAAGTATACTCTCATTAAACTACTAGTTTCTAGTTTAGTAGTTTTATACTGCAAGTATACTTGTAAGTTTTGTTACGTGAACTTAACATCATAGTTTACTATTTATACATATTATTTTTTCACTTTATGTATATTACTATGTTCCTTTTTAGGTATTAATTTTTATACTTGATTTATACCTTTAAATGTACTCTTTTTCCTGTAGCATTTTTTTAAAAGTTGCCAGTCAGTGTTTTTGATCATATTCACAAAACTTTTATGGTCCCCAGAATAATTTGTTTAATGAATATCAGAACATGCAATATATCAAAAAATATCTTCTTCACCTTCACCTCTTTCAGAAGATGCGTAAAAGCGCATGTTTGCAATGAACAATTTGAACACATGTAGCTAATTGAAATAGCTCAACACAACAAATGTTCCAAGTGGTTTCCCCAAATTCAACTGAAAATGCAACTTTTAATGACTTAACCCCCTGAACAGCACAGATCTGCAAAACAGGTGTCGTCTCAAGCACACCTGGTGCAACTAATCAAGGGCTTAATTAGTTGCACCAGGTGTGCTTGAGCTATTATGAAATATCTGAACTGTCACGTTTGACTGCATGTTAGTCAAAATAATGGTCCAAAAAGTTAAGAGAAGATATCATTGCCCTTCACAAACAACGAACAGGATACAAAAAGATAGCGAAGGCACTAAATGTTCCTAGAGACGCTGTTGGAAGCATAGTTTGCAGTTTGAAAGTTAAAGGAACAGTGGTTACACTACCTGGATCGGGCATAAAAAGAAAGCAACCAGATTTCTAAGAAGGCAAGTTCAGAAAAACCCTTGAGTGACTGCAAAAGACCTGCAGCAAGACTTGGTGGCAACTGGCACTGAGGTTTCAGCTTGCATAGTAAGGCGCGTACTAAACACATGCCAGAACTCCAAGACGTACACCACTACTGACCCAAAAGCACAAGAAAAGTCGGCTCCAATTTGCTCAAAATCTTATAAATAAGCCACCGATGTTTTGGGATTCTGTTATGTGGAGCGATGAACTTCTCGGCCCTCTGGATCAGCGGTATGTCTGGAGGAAGAAGAATGAAGCATATGCTGAAAAGAACACTCTGCCTACAGTTAAGCATGTTGTGGCTCGGTGATGCTCTGGGGCTGCTTTACATCCTCTGGCACCGGAAAACTGCAGCATGTGGAAAGCAAGAAGGATTCATTGTAGTATCAGAAAATCCTAGGAGAAAGCGTCATGCCATCAGTGAGGAAGCTGAAGCTTAGGCGTCATTGGACCTTCCAATAGAACAATGATCCCAAACATACCTCAAATTCTACCAAGGCTTGGTTGCAGAATAAGTCCTGGAAGATTCTACAATGGCATCATAGTCACCTGGCTTAACCATAGAAGATCTCTGGTGGGATTTGAAGAATGCGGTAGCAGCATGCAAACCCAAGAATATTACTGAACTGGAGGCCATTGCTCATGAGGAATGAATGGCTATAAGATTCCTCAAAAACGCTGCCAGAAGCTGGTGTCTGGTTATACATCTCGTTTGCAGCAGGTCATAACAGCAAAAGGATGTTCTACTAAGTACTAAAGAAGGGGTTGAATAATTTTGAGACTGCAGAAGTTGCATTTTCAGTTGAATTTGGGGAAACCACTTGAAACATTTGTGTTGAGCTATTTCAATTACTTTTGTTTGATTTGATCAAACAGCTGAAATTGCCAACAAACCTGATTTACAATGGGGGTTGAATAATTCTGAGTACAACTGTAAGTCAAGTATACATAAGTGTAATTTTAAGTATATTTCTGAGAGGTATAAAAAGTAGACTGAAAGTATACTTTCCTATTTTAGTCTATAAGCAGGCTATAGGCTAATAGCACACTTGAATAAACTACTTTTTTGTAAGGGTTTAGCCTTCGCGTAGTCTGACACTACCTTTCAAACATAAAACTCACTTCATATTTTGCCATACTTTCTGGCTCATTATTCATCTTAGCATTAAGAATTAGCCCTGCTTCAGACAGCTGTGGCTAATTCTGAGTAATACACACATTGATTGGCATCATTGCTGGGTTCGTGGGCCTGTGGCCTCTGTTGGAGAATTGCAGTCTAATGAAGTGCTTTAATTGACTTGTGTGGAGGATGTTCCATCATCGCTCCATTTATAGATGTACCCTCGGCCTCTCAGGCTAATAGCAGCTGAGGGCCTGGTTTACTACACAGCTAGGCTTTTAGCAGCCATTTTGTGCAGGAAATGCTGCTTTTTGCAAAAGGTTGTTAAAAGTGTAAATGGGAGACTAATAAAGGGGCAATTTGAGCAATTTTGCCCCTGATATAACAGGAAAAAAGGTGCATGTCTCTGAGTGTATTTTCATGAGGACTTGAGAAATGTTGGGGAACATTTTGTTTTGTGTTTGTGCAACATACAACATATGTAATAGATATGTAAAAAATAGATTTTTAAAGTCAAAATCTCAATGATATTCTGTGTCCCACCTTTAATGCACATTTAGTTTTTTTTTTGTCTGTTTCACAATCACAAGTCCAATATCTTAGAAAAGTAACAGCAAACCTTTCAGTAACACACTCGGCATGAATACTGTGTGTTGTAATTTAGCAATGGAGAAATGAAACCCCATACTGTCAAGGTACACGACAGGTCAATCGACTGATCTTGACATCCAATTTGAGCATGTGCAATAGTTAGAGCTGATTATTGCAGCGAGTGCACAATCATGTGGACAAGTCTTTGAATCCCTCATGCATTCAATCAATTTCCCAGTGTGATTGCATAGCGGCTCATACTGTGACTAAACAAGCTACATATGAGCAGAGGTTATTATATGATGTAATCATCACCATTACAGCTATATGTGAAATAGCAGATTCATCATAATAGAGGTTGGCAGGTATTAAATGACCTGACAAGTGAAAACCAATAAAATCAATAACGTCTAAATACAGTGAGTGAATTGATTTTGAGAAAGCTAGCGGATTTAGGGCTTGTGCTGCTGTTAAGCTTGTCTTTGAACTGCAGTGTTGCCATCAGCACTGCATCATCCCCCGAGGGAGCTATTATAGTTCTGATGGTCAATAAACCAAATCTCCCATGACATATAATGTGTGAGTGACTCACTGTCGCTACACTGATCCAGGCCACCAAATGTGAAAGTCTCTAGTGTAAAGATATTTCTTAATAACATAAAATAAATAACTCAGGCAGATATTTTAGTAAAATAATTTATTTTTACCCCCCCGTTTCACAGACAAGGCTTTAGCAAAACGCATTTTTGCGCCATTTTAACTGAAAGCAACTTGCACTGGCATTTCTTAACCTGTTAAGCCTCACCAGTGCGTCGGCGCACTGAAGCGTTTTTTTTATTATTTAGTTCAAAGTTACTATCAGATTTAATGTAAACTTTGAAGCTATTTATAACAATTTTTTTCATTATGACAATAATTAATTCTACATTTACAATAAACTGCCAGGTGTCAGCTTTCAAATGAGATCATACTTGTGCTTTTAGTACAAAGGGTTCATGAACTGCATCTGTTTCAGTTTGGGTATGTCATTTCTGGGGATTTTTCAAAAGTGGGGTTGCAGCTTAACAGGTTAAAATATTTGAATAAAGCGCAAAAAACAAAATCTAGGTTTTAGCAAACAGCACAAAATCATCCAGTAGCAAGTGCTCAAACTGATCTTGCTCTTTCAAAGGCACAACATTCCTCTGAATCCTTAGAATTCCATTCTTTCCCAACACACTCAAAGGCAGTAAATCTACAACACTTTCACTCTAACATACGAAAAGAGGGGTTGTAAATTAAATGAGAAGCAACACCACATTGTTACACTGTCAAAGACCTTTTAACATAAGTCACTTCTTTTTGTAGCAGTAAGGGCATTCAGCATGTTTTCTTCCATTTAAAGCATCTGAATGTATCGATTTAAAACATTTCGCAATTTTGGAAACTTCATGCTATAGTGACTTTTATCTGCCATATTTATTTTGGATTCCATTATGTTACCCATCACTAAATTTAAATTAAATGGGTAAATAATTACTAAAATTTATTATGCATCATCATATAATATGTTGGCTTACTGACTTGCTTAACAAAACTGAAATTTGTTTGGCACAGCTCATCAAAACTCAATTATGGCCCACCAAGGCGTGCATAAGTCATTTGCAATGGGGGAAAAAAAATCTGAAGGATCTACAATACATTTCTTATAGCAACACAAAGGAAAGGCATATTAAGCACTGTGCCTTTGAGGTTCAACATGATGTTTAGCTTCTCAAAGAGAGGGAGAATGTTGAACAAACAGTTCTTGGATCGATGCCTCGAGGTACTCAGCGAAAACATGATGGAACAACGCGTAGAGTTGCTACTGCCCGGGGAGAGCAGAGCGACTCTCACCTCATTGACAGTTCCGACACGGCAGACAACAGTGACAGGAACACCAGGAGGTTGAGTGTAACGTTTACATTGCACAGCACTTGTTTCACCACTGCTCTCACTTCCAATATTTTGACCAACAGGTGTGGAAAAGTGTAAATGCAAAGAGAATATCAATTATCAATTACATATATATATATAATGCTCTGTGAACTATCATGAACAGTGACTTTTTTCATTAACTAATATTAACAAAGATTAATAAATGCTGTAAAAAAAAACATTGTTAGTTTACATTAACTAATGCATTAACTAATGTTAACAAATAAGACCTTATCGTAAAGTGTTACTAGTATTTTTTTTCTCAATGATGTGCTGATTTAATAGGCCTTTTTAATTATGGGATCATGGGAATAGAGCTCTTCTGCAGCCCTATAGGGAAAATTGCACTATGAGTTGCTGCAATACTAGGCCATAAACAACATGGCTAAACAGACCTTTGAACCTAACAAGTCCATGCTACTGTAAGTTCAAGGGTCAGGTGACTAGTGAGGGTAAATTTTGCTTGCGGTCATGCACAGGTTCAAGGCCATTCTTCACCATTTGTGTGTTCACAAAACAAATGCATGAATTGCATATTTTCTGACTTGGCCTCATTTTAAATTAGGACTGATGTGAAAGTCACAACAGCATTTGAGATATAATATATTGCAACAAAACCATCATCTACCAGGCAAAAAAAATAAAAAAATAACTGTGATGCTTGTGTTGATTTCTTGCTTTTAAAACCACTACCATTCATTCCCTGTAGTGAAATAGGAGAAAGCACTCTGTGACAAGTAGGCTGCTGAAAAATTATTGCATAAATGCAATGCATCACTATTGAGCGCAATTCCCCAAAGTACTTGTCTCAAACAACGCTAAATGAATTGGTGGCAGGCATGTTTCTTCAAAATGAGAATCAAAGTGATTCAATTACCATCAACCCTATCATCCTTTTCAAAGTCTGTCATCATAGTTAATAGATCTTCTCATTAAAACATAGAAACAAACACCAGATCTCACTTTTTGTTGGATGTGTTGCTGTAGGCTACAGCTGTCCTCCACACTTCCTGGTGTTCAAATCACTGGTCCAATTGCGTCTACTGCCCAGAGTCTGAAGGATAATAACTTGTGTGAGGAATGTATGGATAATGAAAAGGTCAGTGTGACTGAAGTGTGAGTTTTTTGAAGAGTGGCAGATCTGTGTTTGAAGACAGAAAGATTTCTACTATTTCTACAGTTTGGCAGAACTAGTGTAAGAACATCATACCATAACTAGAGAACAGAATAGAATGATTGAGACTATGGGTGGCAGTCCTACCAATGCAGTGATGACTTTTGTACTAGTTCGATTCTTGAACGAATCATTCTTTTAAGCCCGTAACCTATCGAGCCGGTTCACAGAATCGAACAATCAAACTTTAGTTCCGAGTTGATGACTCAAGATGCAAATTCTCCTTGTGCAGCACCGAATGAGCCAATGAGCATGTCCAGAAGGGTTATTCAACCAAAGAACTTTGAAATTTTGAAATCAAGAAATCAAACCTACAGGCAGTTGAAAGTTAGCTTTTCGGTCATGTCCGATTCAAAAAGAACACAATCAGATGGTTCTAACTGTTGAAGTTTTCATAGGTTATCCTTGGAAAACTTCAGACAGAACCAGCTTATTTGTTTCTTTTTGATTCTTCTGAATCAGTTCTTTGGTTCAATAACCCATCTAGGCTACATGCTCATTGGCTCATTCAGTCCTACTTCGAATGTGCGTCTTGCACCATCAACCCATAACTAAAGTTCGATGTTTTTAATCAAATAAACGTTTTTTTTATTATCCCCCAGCACACCAATACAGTGTATTAGGAATCTATTAAAACTATGGAAGAATGGGTGCTCACATAAAAAATAAAAATTTCTCATAAGAGAAATTTGAATGTGTGACCAGGTATTATTTACCCTGGAAATCCAGAGTTCTTGCGAGAGAACAATTTGAATCTGTTAAGCAAGTCACTCTGGCATTGAGTAATGATGCTCAGTAACTATGCCCTTGTAGCTGAGCTGCACCAATCACATCGGGTTATCTGATATAGGCGGGCCAGAGGCGAGCTAAACAGATGACGACATCGCTGCGACGTCGAAGTCATTAGTAAACATTGCAAAATGGCTATGGATGAACACCAGTTGTTTGAAACAGCTTTGGCCGCTACAATGAACGAGTTAGACTTGGCTTACTCAATGCCAGACCCTTAATCTTTCGGATTTGGGTCTGGATTTCCAGGTATTATAGGTATTATTCTATGTTGCTTTGAACTGAGACTCTGAAATTGTCTCTTGCATTCCTATACTGTCTTCTATCAATGCACTCTGGAAATTACACATAAACTCTTGTCCTACCGCACGTTTCAACTGATTGAAGTGTTTCAGAACATTGACAGCTGAACATTGATTGCTTTTTTATAAACTACATCATCTTAAAAATAATGAGATGTCTCTATTCAGAATTCATGGATCTGGTGAAACACACAGCCCAGCTGAGGGGGGTTAATTGAATTGGGTGCATACTTCATGTTTTCTCTGACATCATCTAGTTGGAGCGTCTGTGGGAGTTTTATATGATGAATGATCAGATGGGAGTCTACATTCCTGCTATAAGTCATTGTTATGTCTGATGCCATTTCACCTGCATAAAATGAGAAATGATATAGTTTATGGCATCATATATTTACATACATGTTTTCATTTTCATTCTTCTGATATGCCTGGTCCATTGTGCTGTTTTGATGACATGCCAGTGATGTTGCATTCGATGTATATTTGCCAACAAAGAATGGTAAGCTAGCTTTGGTAAGTCAAATAATTAACAACAGACAAAAAGAAACCAAACATGACATAAGTGCAGTTGCCTACGCCAATGTAAAAATGAGTAGGTTTAAGTCAATTAACATTCACTACGTTTTCACATTTTCATCTTGTACCGTGACCTTTTTGGGACTTGGAGAAGTGTGAAATAGAAAACCATACGGGGTTTGAAACGTGAACAAACTATTCATTTTTACGGAAAAATGACCAATTATTCAGGATTGAATGTTTTTTAATTGACAGCCTATATTATTATAAAAAGGATCGTTCTGACTTTCTGATAGGACCAACCATGTTTGAAGTGGTTGTAAATAAACACACTTATGACAGCATTCTACATGGCACTGTTAATGCGCCAAGTTGCTGTTGCTTGTTAACCTTAAATAATGTATAGTACTACTAAGTGGTGACTACCACAAAGTGACAATATTCAATGACAAGTGTGCATTTTTGCCAGTCCAGTCTTTTTTTTCTTTTTTTTTGTGGTCCAGTGTGTTGAGCGCGAAAATGGGTCGGCGAGGTAGATTGGTTTATTTTGATTGGTTAATTTGAATCCGAAAAGTAAGACTAATTATACATAGAGTGATTTTCACCATATTGCTGTTGCCACCTCAAGACCTTGTCTTACAGTGATTTTACCACAGTTAAAAGTGGTAAAACAAAAACAAAACAATAAGCTCACTATTGCCAATCTCCCAAGCGGAGAAGGCCCACTGGGGTTCATTCTCATTCTTAACACTAAACCCATCCCGACACGGTTTCCTCTCACAAAGCTGAACAAGAGCCAAGGACGCAAACAGTGGTCTTATCGGTCAACAGCCGATTTACTCTAGAGCTTCTCCTTTTCTTTTGCCGTGGCATTTAGACAAATGAGAGGAGCTCCAAAACTAACAGCGGAGGACGGCCGGCCGTATCACACGCTGCCCACCTTCATTCATTACCAATATAAAAACAAACCAGAGAGTGTGATCAAAGCAATCTCCACTTCGCCCCTCTTCCTGGCCCGGGAAGGGAACAACTCAGAATTGATTGCTGTTGCTTCTTTTTGTTTGTCTTTGCATAGAACGCTGTTATCTCCTATTAAAAGAGTGTGTGTGAAGAGATCTCTGTGGACATAAATCACATAAGCAGTCCTCCTTTAGGCAAGCAGAAAGGCAATCAATTACATACAAGCAGACAGAGAGGAGGAGGAGGGTGACAACATGTTCCTTCCCCTCCCTTATTAACATAATTATTCCCTTAACGTTTGCACAAAGATACACAATGGTATGGGCTTTTTTTTGTTGTAGATTATAAATATATACAGCCTACTGTATATATATAACATAGAAAGAGACAAATAAGTGGCTTTGATTCTTTATACCCTCATAACTGTGGTTGTGTGTTATTTTTGGGGTGTGTGGGGGGAGGATGTTAAGGGAAGAAACAGGTATTTTCGGCTACATTTGTATTGACAAAGTCTTTAGATAATACAGTGGTAAATCGTAAATGCCTAAAAAGCCTATTTGCTCCATACACAATGCACTCACAAAGTATTCACTTAAGCCATGTTTAAAAATGTATGAATGTTTTTGTAATAGACAATAAAATAAGTGGCACTTATTGATGGCAAACCATTCAAGCCAAAAAAAATTAGCTTTACAAAAAAATTTTTTTGGGGGGTGCACACACACACACACACACACACACACACACACGCACGCACGCACGCACGCACGCACGCAGACACACACACACGCACACACGCAGACACACACACACACAAAACTTTGACAACAGTTGGTTAAAACAAACTACAAAATTAACTAAGAAAAAGGTTCTGAGAAAAGTTCGAGCATCATTTGTTTGCACTCGATTTGATATTTTATCATATGCAAATACAAAGTTTATCAGAAAAAGACTGAGCTAGTAAGTGTGTTAGTAACAGAAGTCTGCGCCGCTCACTGCAGCTGTGGCATCGCAGACCTTTCAGTGTGATTGTAATGAGATAGAGGTCTGTTCACTGACCTGAGCTCTACATTTCAGAGCTACACACAGCTGGGGACAGATAAGCAGAAACAGGGGCTTGGCTGGGTCAGTGGCCCTGAGGTCGAGTGGTCACTGAAGTGTGGACATCATCCACCCATAACCCCCCTAACAGACTTTGACACGAACAGAAACTCACACATATCTGCAGAACCCTTTCTTGCAGTCATTTCAGTTGGTTTGAAGAAAAATCCAACTTATTGCGGCTGCAAACTGAAACCTATTTTTAGTAAAAATGTACTGAAAAAAAAAAAAAGTTCACAACAATATTTTGAAAGCTCATCAAATATAAAACAATAATTTATTATTTCTCTCATTTTACAAGACATCAAATTGAATTTCTAACTAATGATTTGTTAAACTGTATTATCTTGCTGTAATAGAATGGAAACCTATACAAAAGGCTTTTTGTCTACAACAAACATTGATATCAACAATAATATGAACAGATTTAGATTTTAATAAATGGTTTCACTTTGATGCATGTCTAATGTAACAGTAGCTGAGTGAAGTATGAACTTTAGGAATAACAGCACCTTTTCTTTAAAATCTGTAAAGCAAAGTTATCGTTTTTTGTTGTAAAACCCTGTCATAATGACTGCAAAGTATATAATAACACATGCCAAATATTCTGTGATGACCATGAAGCTAAATATCTGCATTACTTTAATAAGCAATATGTATGCATACAAAAGTACAATACTGCTGACTGTTAGTTACTTGTTGGAAGAAAAAAAAAATGCTGATGGTTGTTTATGGTCCTTGTATTGTTTAAATAAGCCAATAAGCCCCATTATGGTCCTTGTAAGAGGCTGAATGGTCATGAATCAGTTCTTTAATATAATATTTCAAACCACAAGCTCAATATAGAAACGAACAGAGCAAATAAGAAATCATTTGTATAAATCCATCGTTCTATTCAATCTCTGAGACTCTCATTGTACCTACTCTTGGCAAATGGCAAAGTTCCTTCAAACAAGGCATTCGTATTTCCTATTTACAAATATTGCCGCATTGAACGAGGCAGGATTGTCTACCCCAATCGGTAGTGTCCTATTTACAGAACGTTACAGAGCCTACACCGTGGTCACTGACAGTAGGGAGTTGTACACTCGTGTCCCATCGGGGGACTTTGTACCATGAGTCAACAGTTCCTGGATAGTCATCCAATTGTCGAAGATTTTCTTGTTCCGCTTCTTCATCATCTTTTTATGACTCAGTTCAATGATGTTGAGCTCCTTCTTGTCTTCAGCACTGCCTCCTTGCTCCTTCAGACAGTCAATACGGCTCTGCTTCATAAACTCCCTGCGCTGGCGCTGCTCTTTGGCGCGAACGGCGTGTTGCTTGCGCTCCTCTTTGCTCCAGTAGCGACCCATCTTCATTTCGCTGATGGCATCGTCATCTGTAGTCATCCCGCTGCGCTCCTCTCGGATCCGTATGGCTCGCTCTTTCAGGAGCTTGTCCCGGACGGGCCGCTTGGTAATGTAGCGTGTACCGTCACTCCGGATCTTCACTTTCCATTCCATCTTGGGTCCCAAGTCAGCAGAAGCAACGGGGTCCCGGCACATGCTGACTAGGCTCATCTGGCTTTGGGCGTACTCCACTGATTTTTGCTGGATCAGTTGCATGTAGCTCTGATAGTGCTGGGCGTGGGCCGGGATGTGTGCGTGTTTGTAGGGCGATTGGGGCTGGGCATGGCGACTTACTTTGCGCTCTCGGACTTCGGGCTGGATTCCAGCTTCAGACTCTTTCAATAAGGTTGGGCGACCCCTGGTGGGGCTGCAAGCCTCTTGGACGGGCGATAACAAAGGTTTAAGAATTCTGCTGCCACCCGATGTACCGCTACTTGCCCCTGCCTCCGCCTGATTTTCATTTCCACGCCGCAAGGAGTTGTCCGGGGAGAGCTCCAGAGTGAGTGGCGTGCTACGGCAACTTTCTCCTGTGTTGTACGCGCTGGAGCTGTCCTTGTCGGACTTTTCTGGGAGTTCGCTGATGTCCGCCAGCTCGTGGCGTCTTGCATCCACGCTCGTGTTGTAGTTGCGGAAGCCGCTGTTGTGCAGCATCCAGGACTGTTCGCGGCACTGCTCGCGCAACTGCTGCATGCGGTGCGCTCGGACTATGCTCAGGCACTCAAGCTCAATGCTGCGGAGCTCCTCGTTCAGAAGCTCCAGCTCTTTGTCGACGCCCTCCTCGCCGACGCCACCCTGTCCTCCACCTACACTCCCACTGGGCCAGAACAAACTCTGCTCTGGTGTACCACTGCTGCCTGTGCTCTGTATCTGGCACTTGAGCTCCAAAAGCTCGCGAAACCGTTCACATTCGTCAGCAGGAAAGTCACCCAAGAAGTCTGCGTCCCCATAGTCTGCGGAAATGAAAGACTCGCTGCTGAAGGGGAGGTCGCCACTACCTAGGGTGTCCTGACTGTAGGCGAGCATGCGCCGGCTGCCTAGCGTGGTGGAGGCGCTGGTTTGGTCGTCTGCAAGATTCTCCTGCTCAGAACTCTCATCGTTACGAGTGCTGTCGTCAGTGCGGCCCACTCCACTGTCCTTCTCATGGTGGTGGGAGAGCAGCGTGGCAGTGTCTGTTGTACCTTCATCTTCCTCATGCTTCTTCTGAAAGAAAACAAGTCAAGGAATGTCATTACTCTGATTTGTGTAACTTCATACTGCAAATTTGATGTCAGTCACCTTCATATTAATATTAAATATAAATAATTATCAGTTATCATATATTCATATTGGTGCATCCCCATCAAAATATATCTTGTGCATACACTGCCCGGCCCAAAAGAAAAGTTGATGTTTGGATTTAAATAGGCAAATGCTTAAGAGTCAATGATTGGATCATTATTGCAGTGATTATTATGTTTCTAGCATGTTATATGTTACAGTTTAGCTTTTCGTTTCTTAAACAACCATGTATGAAGACACTTAATGGCCATATTCCAGGATGACAATGCCAAGATTCATCAGGCTCAAATTTTGAAAGAAAGAATTTTTGGTTAAGAGGGATAAGAGGGGCATGAAGAATGATTTTCACATATGAATTGGCACCTCTGAGTCCAGACCTTAAATTCATTGAAAGTCTTTGGGATGTGCTGGAGTAGACTTTAAAGAGTGCTGGACTCTTGCATTCTCAATACAAGATCTTGACCAAATATCTAGATCTACAGTACGTACAGGCTTTTCCAGATGTTTTTTGGAACCTTTGGTGAACTGGCAAAGTTTCTGGTTTTGGCATACATATTATAAGAGTAAGCAAGAGTAAACAATCATTAATTAATGTTTGGGATGAATCAGGACACATTAGTGCTTACATTACAAAATGTAATACAGCCATACGAGATCTGACACCTGATCAAGATGCATTTTACCCTGTTTACACATGTAAATTGCACAGTCCACTCGATCGAATCACCTGAAACAGATGTTAATACCAGGTGCAAATGGGACCTAAACTAGTCATGCTTTATTTAAACCAAAGTCCTGGCTTGCCAGCTTTATCTCCTGCTCGGACACAGAATTTATGATTGATATGTTAGATGTCATGCAATGACAGGCTGAGATATGATTGACTGATATGCCTCCTGACAGACACCACGAGTGACTTTGTGATGGATTTACTGTACCTGCTGGAGCATGCTTGCGGTGAACTGCATCGCCTGATGGTGTTGTTGCTCCAACATATCCATGTGGAGGTCATCCAGGTAGTCGTTTCTGTCATCATCCATCCAGCCTTCATCCAGCTAAAACAAAAAGGACAGGAGAAAAGCTATCAGCTATCAGCTGTCCTTGAAAGTAGAGTAGCTTGGTCTCTGACCTGGGTCTCTTACCTGTATCTCTGGTCGAGCCAATAGCAGGCACACATTTGGGTGTTCTTCACTGGTTAAAAGAGCCACTGCTTCCTCACGGTTCTGAATCTCAATGCCATTGATCTGAATTGTGAAGTGGAGATTTTTTTAGACAATGCCTGAAAATGATGGAATAAGACGAATTACATAAATTAAAAAAGGCAAACCTGGATGATTCGATCTCCCTCTCGAATTCGTCCATCTCTTGCAGCAATGCTGTTCGGATCAATCTGCACAATGAGAAAAATTGGTGACCAAGACTATAAAAAAAAGTGATTCACAATTGAAACCACAGATGTTTTAAGAACGTGCCTCAGACCTTCACAATCACAAATATGGCTATTTTCATGATGCAACTCACCTCACTGACATATATCCCCGTCTCATCCTCATCATCGGTCCTGTAGCACACAGTAAACCCCAATTTATCCTGGACATTAGTTCTGTATAAATCCACTTCCTGAAAGAAGAGAGTGATATTTTAATGCATAGAAAAATAGAAGTCATTTGTAAGCTGACTTGCCGAACAGTGTAAACAAAGCAGTTTAATCAGAAAAATTTACACAATCTGTTGTCTTGATCTACACATTTGAATAATTTGCCCAGATGTAAGAGTGCCGCGACAGAACGGCATACTGCCACAAACATGTACATGAACAGAGACTCGTTCATCTTGTGTCAACACCTGTAATCTACAAGATACAAATGGAGATCACAGCTCTCATGGGGCGGGTATCACAGCAGACATGAAGGAAGAGGGTGAATGAAGCTGTTATTGAGCAATCAAACAGTTCACTACAAAAAATCCCCTGTAATCTACTACACCAACCAACGAATGCTCCACCATCAGTCTTTGTCAATGTAAATAGGTGACTCACATGAATACATGCCCAGGCAAGGAAACATATGTATATGCTACACTTCAAAAAATGTAGGGTTGGTAAGTATTGTGGTAATGAGAATAGGTGGTAGAAATGTCACAATGTAAAAAAATCTTCATGGTCCTAAATATAGACTTAATTAGTTTTTAAATATAACTGTAAAAAATATAATTCCTTACTTATTATTTCCTTTGGGTTTGGGGTGAAATATAATCATAACATTCTTGACAAATTTCATGAGATTTGGCCAAGCAATTGTCCATTATAAATCTCTCAGACTATTTAAAAAAAAAACTTGATATTTTCTTAGAGTATGGATTTGCTTGTGACCATGCTGATGAAGTATTTGATAAGCTGGTTAGTTCATTACATAACATGAGGACAAATGTTTTCCAACACTACACTATGGTATGAAAAGACCCCAAAACATTTAATGCATTTCTACCTCACAGCATCTAAAACTATCTTTCCTTTGTCCTTCAAGTGCAATGGAGAGCATTAATAAAAGAGGTAAACAATGCAGGAGGGTGGTGGTGTTGTTGGGCATTCAGATTGGCCCCATCCTGGTCGTTGATCTCTGTCTGCTGGGCCCCCAGTACGGCACCTGGAGGCCCTCAGGGGCCAATGAGAGGTCGTTAAGAGGGCTATGTGCAGAGCATCTGCTGTTACAAGTCTCTGAACTTCATCTCTTTATAAACTCACTCGTGACCCCTCATGACTCACTGCCTACCACTCTCATTACAGTGTAATCTGTCTATGCTCATTGTACATTCAGATCAATCACGCCAGTCTAATCACCGATATATAAGTCAATGACAGAAGTAAATAATGATATCCTTGTCTCGCATCTGTTCAAGGGAACAAGGCTAAAAAGGCTACTTGATATCGGTACAGCTGACCACTTCAATGTCTGTGTGAGGTAATGGAGGGTATGGTTAGTCAATTCACCAATAGATCAGTGGACACAGTTTGCATCAGGCCTGGCGTCAGCATGTCTTAATTCACATTTCAGGGACAGAAGATGGAGTAAAGAGAGAGAGGTTCTGTGGCATCACCTCATATTCTAGCTCCTCTCTTTCCATCTCATGCTGCATTCCCTCGAGGAAATCATTGGGGTCGAAGTATTCATGAGCAGGAGAGTGTCTAGAAAACACAAAATCAAAAGTTTTAGACTTTTCAAGTTTTGTATTCAAGTTTTAGACGGTTGATTAATACATACGTTCTATGAAATGCTACAAGGCTGGCGGAGGTGCCAATTTCACATCTCACATTTTACTCTTAGTAAATCACTGGAATATGTGGTTTCTTGTGGATAATTGCTTTATAAAACAACCTAAATAATGATAAAAATAGCAATGTTCAATACATATTTAAATTGATGAATAATAATAATAATAATGATGATAAAAACATTCTTTAGACAAAGAATTTTTTTTTTTTTAAATGGCTCATCCAATCGATTTTAGATCTGTAACTACCAACTTTATAAAATGATGTTGAACAACACCGTTCATAATCTATTTTGACAACTCAACCCAAATCTTTTAATAGTAAAATAATTAATAAGATAAAAACAAGCATCTGCAGAAATTAGATATCAGCAAGTTATTTTTTTAATTTTGGCGTATTGGGAAAAAATCAATTCAATTATTTTCCTGTCAGTAACATGTGAGAGACAAACCCCGAGGACACATGCAGTCAGATGTGAGAGGACAATGCAAATCCAAATAAATGAGAGCAACTTAATTTCATCTTGTGCCCTGGGCCAAAACACTGTTAGTGTGACAAGTATATTAAACTCTAGTTGGGTCGGTTGAGCAACTTCTGAATTATGTGCAATGGCACGTAAATGCTACATTTCCAATTCGTCTCAGCACTCTCTGCTATAAACAGCACCATCTTCACTAGTTAGGAGTCAGTCATAACTGAAATCTGTGATATGCATTCTGATTGGTCCAGAGGTCTGAGACTCACCCCTCTGGGAGCAGGTACTGTTCAAGCACATCCCCAGGCGGGGAGGACGTGGGCAGCTTACTGAGGGCCATGATATGTTGGAAGGTGATGTCCGTCTGGGTGCAGATGTCCACTACCTGCGCTTCCCCAGTTGGGCCTGTAGGTTTGGGTCTGGGAGCACGGCGTAGCACCTGGACCATGATAGGCTCTTTAGCCATACGGAAGGCCTCAACTGCCTGGTCGTGCGTCGCCTTGGACAAGTCCTTTCCATTGACCTGTTGAAACGGACAAACATAACAGCACTGATGTTAAAAATCGTTTAAGCATTAATGTGTGTGGAGTTTTGCATATGACTGAGCAGGCTGCATAACACAAACTACTCCATTATAAACAGTAGAGCTGCACTGAGATGACAAATTCAAGGGAGCAAAGCAATAAAAAAAAACGTTACAACAGAACAAAGCATCTGTAGAGCCTCTCGCAGCTCTCGGGGGTCAAAGATAGACTCAGCAAAACAACAACATAAATTAGAAAGCTCTCTCTTGCTAATTAATCAGGGTCATTAAACAAACTGAACCAGGGGAAACGAATTTAGCTAAGTAATTTGAAGACGAGGGCCCCCCTGGAAGATGATGTGGGAGCTGTACAAGAGGAAATGAATGCGAGCTTCAGGGCCAAAGCATGACACACCAATCAAGAGCAGAGCACTGTTGATGAGGGCTGAAAAGAAATGAGAAAGAAGGTTCAAAGCAATCTTTTAGTGCAGAGAACCAAGGCCAGATGGGGTCTGAGCTGCACACATAAAGGGAAATTTCAAAACGGATTTGTACAGTAGGCCTACTGATTCTTGCTACCCTTACAAAGAAGCAATATGGAGGCAACACTAGTACTTTGATGTATACCATTGTAAGAGTTATTACTTATTACCATATTCTTTTAATAATTTCTAATGCAGATATGAATCAAATAAATAAATAAATAAATGAAAGTTTAGGCTATATAATATATAACTGAGAACAAATTAATTGCTTAAATCAAATGACAAACACATGTCCAAAAACATGCTGTCAAGTAGTAAAAAGTATACATTTTATTGCTGTTGTATTGCATAATTTATTTCCAAAAAGTGTCCTGTATGGGGGCTGATGTGATGTCAAGCTAAACCGAACAGCTAGCACACCTTCATTAGGTTGCAAAAGCATGACAGTTTCTGTTAGTGTGTTTGCTAACAGGGTGTTTGACCTTGGGTGGAACCGTCTTTCTTATCTCAGAGCTTATAGAGATTTTCCCCATGTTCCCGTCTCAACAAACACAGCATTCCCATTTGTTCATTCTTGATTTCTAGACGAGAGACAGCTTTGATAGGATCTTTGCTTGAGGCATTCACAGCCTCGTATGCAAACCCACACACACACACACACAAACAAGGGTGTGATGAAATTCAAGGAAAAAAACACAATAAATTGGGTGATGCAATGCTTGAGAATGCACAAACATCTTATTAGTGCACACAAAGTGAATATCTCCAAATGCATGCACACATATTTTTACATACAAATACTCAAATAATGGTTTAGCCTTCATTTTCTGAGACATGGATGGATTTCTCTAGTTGTATTCCATATTCTTTTACATCAAACATTTCTGCAACTTGTCCGCAGAATCACACCTCTCACGCAGCTTTTAGAAATGTATCCACTGAAATCCACTGTGCATTCCATTTCCTTTATAAATAAATAAATCACTTGTGAGAAATATATAGAGTCTAATTCACAAGCTGCTGGATCCAATTCTCGGATTTTCAAACAGGCAGGACCGGAGCACTTCAGCTTTGAAGAGGGAATATGTTAACTAATAACCAAGAGGATTAAAACTAATCCCAGCTAGAGGGATAATTGGAACATCCAATATGAATCCAAACTCTGAAACTTCCGAAACAGAAAAAAACCCACTAAAAAAGCCTTTTAATTTTTTTTTAACCAATATTCAATATTAACTTTAAAAAGTATGGAGGTTTAATAGTACAGCGAGGTGTATAAGATGGTTAAATCATGGTACATTCATTTTACAGGTAGTATGGTCCTTGAATTATGGTATTTACAGTTTGTGGTACTTTCAACATTATTTAAATCCTTACAAAAAACAATTCAAAGGTATGTTTTATTGGACATGATAACATGGTACTACCATTATAAACTAATTTCAGTACCAAAGTATATTTCAAAGTACCACAACATAACCATCTCATACCATGGTACATTTCAAAACCATATGGTAGTCCCATGGTATATAATTTTGAAAAGGAACTAATTAGTAAATGCTAACCTAGAAATAAAATCGTGTCAGTACAATGGTACATGTCGGAAAAAAACACACCAAGGTACCTTTTTTTTTTTTCTTTTTTTTTTTATACTTTCCTGCTGTTACTGAAGATGGCAAATCTTTTTTTCTTGGTTTTTTTTTACCTTTCAACTGTTAACTCCTTGTATTAAATTCTGTATAGATTTTCTTTTCCTCTCTCTTTCTCCATCAGCTAGGTCAATAACACAATCATCCCTTTTTGTGTGTCCGTCTGGTTCACGGTAAGACTTAAGTGTTTAGGAATCCCTCTCCTCCTCGAAGCCCACGACCCCGAGACAAAGCCTCAACCCTGGAAACGTTCTGCCTCACTGCCCCTTCAGCAAAGGGAAGGGGGGAACCAGGACCCCCATTCACACAGCTCACCTCTGACACCGTCTCACTGAGGAATACACACCAGAATAGTGCAAACTGAGCCTCCTCACACTCTGTTTAACACAGACCCAGTGGAACGACCACTCACGGATGACATGCTGTTGCATTAGACAATTCATACAGAAAGAATATTCATACTGACACAATATAAAAAATGAAATCTAAAATATAAACTTCACATGCTGCTTAATATTTTTGTTTATATCTTACTGACCCCAAAGTTTTGAATGGTAGTGTAGCTAAATATCCTTAGTCTTGATCTAGATCTGGGTCTTGGCTTATGGCCTTAAACAAGACTACAGTCTATTTCTAATATAATAAATGCCCTACTAACCTAAATCACAAATTTGCGTGGTATATTTACCATTATAGATAATTCACAAGGAATTCAAGGCTCTGAATGAATTCATGTCATTACTCCAACTCTGGTTAGTACCAGAATTATAAAACAAGTCAATCCTTTCTGATGTGAGGTGGATTTGGACCCTTTTCCCGCTACTTAAATATCAATAAACTCAATGAAATGTCAAAATTAAACATGCATTGGGAAACACTACTCAACAACACAGAAATATCAGATGCGAAACTAGATCAGGAGCATTTCACTTGGAAAACAATTCCAACTTCATCATCAATGTCTGCTTCACAAATACCAAATCAAATTCTGATTTTCCCATGATACAGTTTTCTCTAGTTAGGTGGATGTTTTACATTCTACACATTATCCCCCGGTTTCACAGACAAGGCTTAATCCTAGTCTCAGACTAAAATGCATGTTTGAGCTGTTTTAAATGAAAGCAACTTGCTCTGATATATCTTAAAATATCTTAAAATATACCAGTGCCATTGTTTTGTCCCAACATACACACCAGTTTTAAGGCAGTTTATAAAAGCTACTTAAATGTCCTAATTGAACTAAGGCCTAATCCTGGATTAATCTAAGGCCTGTCTGTGAAAACAGGTGTATGAGTTTAAGAAGAACATCATAAAAAATGTGCTAATCAAAAAAAAGTTTAAGCTTAAAGGGTTAGTTCACCCAAAAATTAAAATTATGTCATCAATTACACACCCTTCATGTTGTTCCAAACGCGTAAGACTTTCATTCATCTTTGGAACACAAATGAAGATCTTTTTAATGAAATCTTAACGATTTCTGTCCCTCCATTGACAGCTATGCAACTACCACTTTGACGCTTCAAAAAGTTCATATAGAGATTGTAAAACTAATCCATATGAACTGAGCAGTTTAGTCCAAATTTTATGAAGAAAGACAATCGCTTTATATGATGAACATACTTAATTTAGGCTTTTTATTCGCATATAAACATTGATTAGCGAACATAAACAGAAGCTCAACCGATCCTGCTTGACGTGTGAGAATGAACCTCACTGGTTCTTGCTGAAGCTCAAACATGCTGCGTAACACACAGGAATGAACCTCATTGGTTCTTGCATGTTAAGAGAACATGCTTGAGCTTGCATTTACCACAACTGACGTGTGAGTTGATAAATGTTTATATGTGAATACAATTTTACAATCTCTTTATTAACTTTTTGAAATGTCAAAGTGGCAAATTGTCAACAGAGGGACATAAATCTCTCCGATTTCATTAAACATATCTACATTTGTTTTCTGAAGATGAACGAAAGTCTTACGAGTTTGGAACGACACGAGGGGAGTAAATGATGACAGAATTTTTATTTCTTGGGTGAACGAACACTTTAAGGCTTTATTCCCAGAATCCCTGAAAGAACATTCTCACCATGTGTTAGTTCTGTCCAGAGACTTAATTCCTCTTTTCTTCCAAACATAACAGTCTTAAAGAAAAAATGGGGGAGGGGGGTTTGCAATCTGGCAGGGTTTGATATGGTCTAGAAGATGTGTATGTCTGTGTGTGTGTTATGTCATTCAGAATGAGGAAACCTTCTTACAGTTCTGACTGACTTGAAACACAGCAACCTTTATACGCTGCGGCATGCCATCTCAGTGTGGATTAAGCAGCAAACAGAGGGAAACTAATGCCCCTGATAAGCATGGACGCCTGCTAAAAGACGCCGCTGTTTACTTGCTCTTAATCCTGTTTAAGCATGAGACCTTCTGTTATCCACAGAGGATCAATAGTAGGAGGCTAAATCACTTCCTTCAAGCTTCCTGTCTCCTATAATGAGTTGTCTGCTACTTTCCGTTTGAGAAAAAACAGTTTCCCAAACTCTACCACCTGTTTCCTTACCTTACTAGCAGTTTGAGGTTATAACCAGGCTCACATGAAATCATCTCCCACTGAACTTTCTGCAGAATTTAAGGCCATATTTTGGGTACTTGAATATGCTTGAGGAATAATGCAATTGTCCCCAGTAAAATCAGTGCAACAAAATGTGGAAAAAGTCCAGATCCCTTCTGGGCCTGGTCCTAACCTGGTCTGGTAAACAAGAAATGACTTCCTATGGAAAAATACAGTATAGACAAATAGAAGTGTTTTGTTTCAGCATTCAGAATTAGTGAGAAATCAAAGTGGCGGAGATGAAGAGAAAGCTGGTTTACATGTAGTAATGAAGAAGTGCAGAACCGAGAACTTCAGAAACATCTGCCAGGCTCTCTGTGGCACCTGCATGGACTCATTTTTTAATGATAATTACTTTCAAAGAGTACACCTGTGAATAATTAGTGACTGCCTTCTAATCACTGTTGTTTAGTTTGCTTTCACTCTTGAGCTTGTGCTCATCTAGAACCAATCTGTATAGATAATCCTGTTTATACAAGAATCATGTAACCAAATATATGCGATCAGAGAGGAAAAATGAACAATTTTTCATTGCACAACGGATATGGATAATCTGAATATAGAAATTTGCTCAATGTCTAAGGACGTTACAACCAAGGTTTGAAGTTATTTTATTCTATTCACATAAAATTTAACAGACCAATTTGCAGTCGTACAGAGCAGTAATAAAGTAATATGGGTTTTTGATGCAAGTGCAAGAATAAGAAAAAATAAATAAAAAAATAATAGCATCACTGCGACCCCACATAGGAAAAGCAGTTTGGAATAAAATGTATGGTTAAAATATAAAATAAAATAATAATATCATGCAGACAATTGAGATGTATGCAAAACTGCGGACACTCACACACTCTTATGTTCTAGTTAAATGTTATCTGTGGGGATTGTGGGGAATATATAATGTTACAAAACATATATTTGACAAATGATGCCATCTGGGCAAAGAGAGCTAACACTAGAAATGCTGACAATACCATCTTCACACTCTTGCACAACAAGCTTTTAGTGCCCATGAATGTGTAAAGTACTTCTTTAAGACATAGCAGCCCCAATATTTTTAAAGCGAGCCGCACAGCAAGCAGTATTTAGCCACTATGAGAGTGCTCATTCTGAATATAAATGATATATAATAGCTCCATCATCAGCATTCATCAGCCAACTGCTCTAGCCTAGAGAGTTCAAACTTCTCTGTTAGCATGTTTTATTCATGACTCAGCATGGACACCAGGGAAGCATGTCACCAATCCCCCCAACATGCATGCACTCGATTTTATGCTGTTAAATTGTGTCTTATCACATTCTAAAGAATAAAAAGTCTCTGGAGTGGAAGTCTGTTCTCTGATGATGGAAATGTTAACAGCAGTTTAGCTTCTCAGAATTGAGTCTATTAATATAAATTATTCAGAATTAAGTCATTTCTTTGGTTAGAATGGATAAAGGTTGACATGCTTTGCTTTTAATATTTCCTTGTGTGTAATTAAAAAACAGACAGCAAAAATATTTGACCCCGTCCCCTAGCATTA
This sequence comes from Abramis brama, assembly GCF_963993115.1. Classification (NCBI taxonomy): domain Eukaryota; kingdom Metazoa; phylum Chordata; class Actinopteri; order Cypriniformes; family Leuciscidae; genus Abramis; species Abramis brama. The sequence continues at coordinate 8,800,592 of NC_139973.1, read as the reverse complement.
GACAGAACAAATGGCAGACGTAACATCACGAGTGAAAATAAAGACAGTTGGGACGCTTAATCTGGTCATATTTCATTTTAATTGCAAAGAATCTGATGCATCTGTGCAAATAAAGCTGTCCATAAAAACGTGTGGGCACACCTGTGTTTGTCCATCACCATGCATAATCATGTCTGCGCCAGACTTATGGAGACTAATGACAAAACAATGCTCATCTATTCATATTCTCCACTGAGAATCTACTGCAAACTATGTATCGTCTCCCTGTAAAAAAATTAAAATAAAATCTCAAGATGCATTGAAAAAAAAATTCAAATTCTATCTGATATTTGTGTTTGTTTTGAGTTTTTTATGGTCAGAATTGCATTTGCTTGTACACATTTGCGTATATTATTAATTATATTACAGCAAACTCTAGTACAGTTTATTTTCTTAGTGTTAGTCAATACAAATTTTCAGAGAATTTACATTATTTTGAATTAAGTTCATTATATTTACCTAATTGGCAAAGCTTTTTTGTCTTACAAACTTTTGCGCTTAAGAAAGTTTTCAAATCAGTCATTTATGAGGTTACAATTCAGTTAGGCTACTGTCTAAGAAGGCAGCTTCCTATGTAGGCAGTAGACAGCAAGGCACGTCATAAAGCTTTCAAACTGAATTTCTGCTTCTTCATGCTGAATATGTTTTGTCTGTACCTTAACATGTTTAGTCAAACTGGGTCTGTGAGCAGCTTAAACAGTTCATGTTAAGTCCTTACTTTGCTATGGTAAATTAATATTGTCTAGCACTGTCAATGACATGTCAATATTGACATGTTATGTCTGTATTTCATCTGCCCATTTGTCTCATTCCATCTGTTTCATGTCACTTTGTGTATGTCTTTGTCATGTTCTGTCCATGCTTTGTCTACCCATCAATGGCAGTAGAGGAGAGTGTTAGCATGTAAGCCAGCAGACTGTCGGCCACCTGCTACAGCGTGAAGCAGCTGTGGAGGCGCTGTGGGGAGGACCTGTCCCTGATTAAGATAACTAGACTACCCTCAGTCTATTTCCCCACAGCAACGAGCGTTTTCCATCCCATCAATGTAAAGACTTATTAGGGGAAGAGGGGGATAGTGAGAAGGATTGTGATAGTGGAAGCAGTTTGGAAAAGACGATGCAACTAAATGACACAAACATGAACAAAATATTTGCAGTAAATCCTTTGTAACAGAATTATTAAAGTCTGATGCCAAATTAAAAATTTCATATGGATGGATGGATGTTCTGTATTTGAAGTCCCACCATCCATCCATCCATCCATCCATCCATCCATCCATCGACATTGACATGGATGGATGGCATGATATATTTAATTCATATTTAATATATGAAGAGTTCAGATGCAAAAGCCTCTAAGTGCCATCTGAAATTTTCTTATAGAATGATAATTTTTATCAAGCTTGTATATTTAAGTTCAGTAGTTTCACTTAAATGACAATTAATAGGTAATCTTCATTGCCATTTAAGTGAAATTATTGAATTTAAATATACGAGCTTGATAAAAATGATCATTCTAGAAGAAAATTTCAGATGGCATTTAGAGGCTTTTGCATATGAACTCTTAATATAAATCAATATTTATATTGTTTGATCTCAGTGACTTTTTATTGTTGATTTTATTTCTTAATAATCTGTTATGATTATTTTGAATTCCTTTTTATGTAGAGCACTTTGAATTACCATTGTGTATGAAATGTGCTGTATATAAATAAACGTGCCTTGCTTTGGGGGATGTTTAATTTCTGCAAACGTTTTGAAGAACGTGAAAAGTCTGCCAAAGTGTGTAAAGTTACTAGCAAAAATGCATTAGCTAGCACTCATCCAATACAAACCTAATCTGTGTCCGAGCTTCAACAGTCTGACTGTTTTGATACTTTAATTAAAACGAAGGTCTTACATGAGGTGCAGACAGGCGCCATGGCCATTACAGGCCACTTCTAGGGAGATTAGGAGCCATGGAGCTGTCAAACACAGTCTCCACCAACATGATGGGCCAACATGGGCCCATCAGGGACAAAGGAGACTAGATCTCCACATGGTGCATACCTTTCCTGTTTGAAGCACCGAGTTCAGCACAGTAAGAGAGAGATCAAGTTTACTCGGGGATGGCGAGGCAAGCTCGCTGCGTACCCTCTCGGTTCTAATTATCTTAACTGAAGGGGAGAATGACCTTCTCTCGACCTGTAGCTTCACAGGGACTAATTCTCTTTTCCTGTGAGCGGTTTTGTTAAATGGGGCCGCTACACTGAAATCAATAGGCCAACTGAACCTGTTTTTAAACACAGAATTTTGGCAAATGTTGCCAGAATAAAACATAAAAGCACAGTGGAAGCTAAGCTGCTCTTCCAAGATGAATGCTTGCCACTAAAAAATTGAAATGGTTCAAAAGTTTTGTTTCATTTTGTTGACATATTACAGTTAAATATTTTTACAGAGGGGATTTTGGAGATCTCTTTTTATCACTTTAATCAACCTTTTTTTTAGGAATACAATTTTGTCTAAAATCTGGTGAATTATATATAAACAAACCCCTCAGTAAAAACCTTCAGAATATAGATAGGAATAAAACTGTAAAGCTTGGTATATGTAAGTGCTAATGAATTGGAGATTTCTGAAAATCAACACTTACAGTAAAAGTGTATTTTGGATGTTAACAACACTTTATGAAATGCCAAATAGCCCAACATTTCTAAATTGACCGATGCATTTTACTTGAAGTGTCTCACCTTAATGTTGGAAACAGTTTATTTTTCCTGCTTAATATTTTTTTGTGGAAACCGTGATACCTTGTTTCAGGATTCTTTGATAAACAGAAAGTTCAAGAGAACAGCAATTATTTGAAATAGAATATCAGAGTAAAACAGAATATCATAAAATACTTTGACAGTGCACTACTTCACTACTTCAATACTTCATTGCACTATTCAGCGGTAAAACATGAAAAAATACAAAGACCACATAGACAACAATAGGAATTAGCATACAGCAACCAGTGTAGTCTGATTCACAAATAAAAGTAATCTCATGAACTGATTCTTTTGAACAAATTAGTCAAAAATGTCATGTGTTATCAGTTTGAATTTATTCCTTTCACCATGTCCAACGCAAGAGTTTTGTAATAATAAACGGCACTATAATTAGAAAGAAACAGTAAATTTTGGGCTGCCGATTGATTAAATAATCAAATTAATCACATATGTCAATACTTGCACTTAGACAAAGCTTTATGCTTGAATTGCTCCCATGATATCAGAATTCCTTCTTACAGAATTTACACACAGGTTGAAGAGCATGATTAACCCTCTGTGGTTGACGAACGTGCCGGCACATTTTGGAGGATTTTTTCTTTTTTTTCTTTTACATAGCAGAAAAATCGACTTACAATACTCCGTCAATTATGGTCATACATATAAAAGCAGATTCCCATGTCTAGAGTTATTTGTAGTGTATCCTGGAGCACACGGCCTGTGTAAATATTTCTGGGTGCCCATGAATCTCTCTCTAAGTGAGTATGTGTTTATGTGAGGAGGAGGCATCCCTCTCTATCAGTTAGCCTCTGGGGAGCTCTAAAAGAGAGAGAGAGAGAGAGAGAGAGAGAGAGAGAGAGAGAGAGAGAGAGAGAGAGAGAGCCAGACACCCTAATGAAGAGGATCTGTGTGTATTATCTGGGGATGGGCCCAGTCAGAATCCTGATCCCCTCTATATGCCATCCAATGAACCACACACATTCTGACAAATCTCCAGATCTCCCCAATAACATCTAATTTTCAGAAAAGCTGTTTGAATCCCCAAGACCAATGTCAATCCATTGCAATAACGCAATTCCATGTCACAATCTACAACACGCGTGTGTTTACACACATGCTTGGAGAGGTCAGCTGGACACATGGGTAAGCGGGCGCCTGGGAAAGGATGAGTCAACAGATCACTTTCACACTTCAAATGAGTCTTTCACTCTATTCATTAAAGCCCAGCGACATCCTGCCGCCACTCACAGGCCTTAATTGTGAGTGACCCCGACGCCAGCCAAAAGCACTCTCAACATTATCCCACGAAACAACAACCCCCTCTGCCACATACTTCTCCAGGCACCTACTGTCTGTGTGAGACGGACCGATCGGACATCACAAAGACTCCATTATCTGTCTGTGCACCTTTGCAGCATACATGAACAATATACTTTCCCATCACGATTGTTGATTTTATAATTTTACAACATACAGGCATAATATACTGTATGTATATAAATAGAATAATATACAATACCATAACATACAGAATATATACAATTTAATGATACAGTCATGCTGTTTGTGGTTGCTGCACTTTTTGAACAAAGTTATATGATTTGCCATGACCTTTTTAAGTTGATTTCTGGAAAAGGATTAGAAATTTCAAGGTTATTTCCAGGTTAAAAACTGATAATTTATATATATATATATATATATATATATATATATATATATATATATATATATATATATATATATATATATATATATAAAAAATTGCTTAAATATACTATAAATATATAAATTGTATTAACATTAATATCATCATTATACATTTTCATAATGCATATTTTTTCTTGTTGTGTAAAAACTCAACAATAATTATTAATCGGTTCAAACATCAATCAATTGGTATCAAACATGCTATAAAAACTATATTAGTCCTGGAAAGCCTTGGATAGAGATTGAACGATTCAGCGGTGCTCTGTCTACCTGGTTTTAAATGAGTCCTGTGTTAGGAACAAAAGAACGCGTCCTATGCTGTTGCTTTCAGCAGGGACGTCTTCTCTCTTCTGAAATGTCTCTGTTTGATGCTTGTTTTGGTAAAAGTCAACTGCTCATCATGTCGAATTTCAGCAATGTCACAATGTCTCATTCAGCACAGAAAAATGGTGCGTCTCTTTGACGCATTACCCCAGACAAAAATGGCAAAAACAGCTGCAACATCTACAACCAGTACAGATAACTGTAATATCAAATCTTCGCAAATGACAATGATGTGTAACGAACGCCATCTGATGTTAAACATGGATGAGCATCTTTGTCTGACAAATCTTTTCTCAGGCATGTGATGATCCGGCTTCGAGTAACTGACAAAATGAAAGTACCAATAGAGAAACCAGTATGGTTCTCTTAACTAACAGCCTGTCAATCAAAAGTAATTGACTGCAGCATGACAGATGCAGTCGAATGGAGGAGTGGGTCGAATAAAGAGCTCATATGATGGGCCCAATATGTCTTTGTCTCTTTTCTAATTTCATTCAGGGTTTTTTGGGGATTTTTTTTTCAACAGGGAGTGATTTGAAAAGGCTGACGCTTCCTTTGAAGCCCAACATCGGCTGTTGGGTTGTTAACAAACAGAGACCATTTATTGTTGTAGTGCTCACACAAATACACGTATATATTCGCTCGGCCCTTAGCGGGAGAAAAAGCTTTTAGTCCCGCTTTCACACAGTCTGTATGATCAAAGCGAAGTCTTTCACAATAGTGACTGCTCTGTCATCAACAGCTAATGCAGAGAAACAGCCACTGTGGAATATAGTGAAAGGAGAAGACGAAGTGGCCAGGCCACTCATTAGATTTACTGAAAGCACCTTCCACACACCATACAAACACCAAGAATGCATCCCTTAGTAGGCGAGGAAGTGCTAAAAATGTGGTTGTACAATCTTCCTGGATGCTTTCATGCCTGAGATCCACAAGAAGTAGCGATTCTAGGGTTCTTTTATAAGGAATTGAATAAATTAACATGTTTTAGTTTGTGTGAGCTTTTTAAACTAACAAGAAGCCCCCATTTTGGAACATGTAATTCAGGTTACAATTTGTTGATAACTGTCAATTTCTGTGATAATGTGTTTATGGGTGCACATTTACATAAGTATAAGTAAGAGCGTGTGTCCTGCCGTGTTCTCAGAGGCCCCCTACTGGCTTTCATCTACAGCCTCCCGGCGATATTGTGTCAGACATCCTAAAGCTGTAAGCGTCAGGATCAAAAAACCCACAGGAAATTAAATCAGAGCTGACAACAATGTCAAACAGTAACACACTGCTCACAAGGGCACAGTTCATACATGATGCACGACATGGCACAGGTTCAGAAATATCTGACGAATAGAAACCAAAATGTGTGTCAAACAAAATTACAAATAAATAATTTATTTAATTGCATACATGTCATGTTAATGATCTCACCAATAAAAATTCCAGACACCTATGTTGTTATTAAAATCTATATATATGCGTAATCTGCCAATAACCCACTTTATGCAAACCACCAGTGTAGCTTCACTTATAACAAACACATAACAAGAAACAAAAGCAACAGTCATTTTTGCATTTGGCTCAAATCTAACCACGCCAAATAGATCATGGTCAGCGATTTACAAACAATAGTGACAATCAGCCCAAGAATGGAGTTAGCTGCTTTAAACAGAGAAGATGGACTGAGATCTATCCACACATCAACCTTATTACATGACGAATCATAAACTGTCTGTCACACTCAATTCAAGCTATCCCAACCACAGTCACATAACTCAAGAATATGGACTACACAGTGCCACAACATCACTCTTCATTCTGTCAGAAAATAATTTCATAAATATGAATTAAATGTTTGTATATTATTAAAAAATGATTGATTATCAAAAACAACTCAACATGACCATGAAATAAAAGTCCACTAAGATTCATGCATGGCGCCACCTTGAAGTTATCATACATTATTCATAAAATGATTGAGATTAATTCCAACGAACAACTTCCTGTGAGAGAAAAAAAAGAGATCAGTTACCTGGCATACTTCATACAGGAGTTTGTATTGCTCTTGAGGCTTCTGTAGAGTACAGACTCTGCACCCCATCATGGACAGATCAGACCATCTAGTTTTTCTCTTGGAGGAGAGCAGGAACTCAGTGCGCTCCCTCCCTCTGGCTCTCTCTCTCTTTCTCTGTCACATGTGGCTGCCCTCTTGACCATACACCTTGTCTTTTCTCTTCCTCCTCCTTTGTCAGTGTTTCTCACTTCCTTTATTCTGTAAGATTTGCACAAGCTCTCCAGCAAGCATTATCATTCAGTATGAGTTCATGTGTGCATGGAGGTCTGAGTCAGTCCCCCTCTCTGGATCGGTCTGCTTACATCGGCAACACTCTACTACTTATGCACGCCCACTCATGCATATTAAGCACTGCCTCATTGAATATTCATAAGGGGGCTGTCCTACAGTGCCACTGTGTGTAAACGGTGATTTGGGTGCATTTAAGTCTGCTCAAGATTAATTTATTACTCGTTCCACCTGATGTGTAAATGCAAAGGCATTATGCCAACAACAACGACTGTTGAATGGGGTCTGATAATTATGCAAATTGAAATCATTCGAGACAACAATTGTTAATGCAACAAAAGAGAAGCAAGTAAGATTTTCTTTTCACTACTAATATAATTTTTCAATAAATTATAAAAAACAATGAGCAGAGTAAACATTCAGTTTTGTCTTTATTTCTGTGACCTTTGGTATACATCATGCATGAGGACTATAAAACAATAATCGGGGCAATCCTTGGGGGTTTTTAATAAGTGGGCTAACGGCCAAGCAAACAAATCTAAAGACCGAATGTTTCCTTTCACCTCAACGACCAGGCTAAGGTGGCTGATGCAAAACGACACTGTGCTTTTGGTTCCATGCTAATGTGTGAGTTGCCCTTTACGGCACCATAGCTGACAATAGGGCAGTGCAGACCTGGCATCGGCCATGTCCAACACTGTGGTGCCACTCAACCAACCAAACATAAGTGCCAATTAGAAGAATGTTGAACTGTGCTGGGGCAGTGTTCCTTATTCACACAAGGGGAACTAAGATATAATTTCATTCACTAATGGGGCATTGCTGTACCACAGGTTGCTAGTAGGCACTCTTACTTGACAAAGAGATAATTTGCATACTCAACTTGTCAATCATGTTGCCAATTCTGATTGAAAACGAATGACTACTGCCAAGTGCGCCCCTTAATCCAAAGAACACAAACTGATCTATACAAAATAAATAAATCATTCATTTTAAAATGATACAAGTGAATTTAGGCATTACAAAATTATAAATGTACAGCATGATTTAATAAAGATTTAATTTATCAGTGTTATTAACTTACTGTTTTTAAAAATAAAATGTAAGCAATGACACAAAGATCATCTAAATGCATTTGCACAATTAAATATCCAACATCATTCAACATTGGCCGATGTATTGTGCATCTCTAGTGGTAATACAACATAGAAGTCAAGAAACAACAAGAGTTGATATCAATGGGTATTTCAAATGCAATATATAGAGGAATAAAGAGAGCATGTTACTACTTCATGGCATGACAGCTGAATGTCTGTCCACATTCCACATGTGTCTTTGTATTTTCATTAACACGTTTTGCAGTCCAAAGATATCAAAAATGGCTTGCCTTGTTGTATATTCAGGGTTATCAGATAAGAAAATATTATTTCAGACGCGAGTTTAAGCTGCCTCTGCCCTGTTTGAGCTATCATCTCATTGACCGGGAATGTCATGAGGGAGCAGCACAGGAAGGTAGTTGGCATGGACCATCCTTTCCTACCAGTCTCTGAGAGAGGAACTAGGATGAGAACTGAAGTGTTTCTATGTATGTTTATGTTTAATATGGTGGTGGGATTTCCTCTGACCAGATGTTTCCATATGATACTTAACTCTCCCAGTTTCCTGCCATTTCACAGTCTAGCTCCATAGGATTATTCCACTTCCAATGTTTACATCATTCCTGGACCATCCTGTTGTCCTCTCTCAATGCAAGCATAATCCCTTTCCAACATCTCTGGTTTTGGAATGATTGACAGCCCTGAACGCTTGAGATCAAATGATATGTTATAAAAAATCCTGGAGAAAACAAAGGACTGCAAGAAGCATCATGCCGAGCAGATAATAAGGGTTTGGTTTATTTGAAGGCACGGTACCATCATTTGGATGTCATTCTTTCTTTTTATCATCTTCATTTTTCTATCTTCCATCCCTAGAGGTATTGTTTGGCCTTGATAGAAGCATGTATGGATTAGCCTCTGACCTGCTTAAGGCTGAAATGATCGAAGAGATTTACAGACTCTCGACTGATCTCACCTCCAGCAAGAAGATTACAATATAGGCACGACTCTCATACATTCAAACTTATACACTTGCACTCACAGAATAACACATAATAATAATATATATATGCTATTTTGCTGTTGTGCCAGCAGAACACTTCGCCTCCTTCCCTAGGGAACTTATTTTTTTACCAGACTCTTGATCTTTAAATTCTGAAAAAGAAAAAGAAAAAGATGAAGAAAAAAAAAATATTTAAAAAAAAATGGTCATTAGTGAAAGTAGGACTCCTGTTGTCTGAGCCAAACAAAAGAGGCAGCCCAAGTCCCAGATAATGATGTTTCTCGGGGTGTCACGAGCCACATGGGAGGTGGAGGAAGGGCCAGAGAGGAGGTGAGTTGACAGGAGGTGGCGGCGGCTACATCACCCCCACTTTAATTAAGACAACACCGGCACTGGGAGAGCACTGCCGTCCTGCCCGGGGTTTAAGCTCTGATGCAAACATTTATATTCATCGCCTGTTCCTCCAGATGTCTCGCTGTGGCCCCATTGGACCCGGTTTAACAGTTGTCTCTGTTGATGTTTTAACAGCCACAACAGGGGGGCAAGGATTCTTTGTTTAAAAACCACACTTTGAATCCAACTCTGAGGAGGTACTTGCATTCATTTCAGGTTGAATTTTTACATCAGTCATTATTGTATTCTTTTTATATAGTTTTATATGACATTTAAAATAAAGAGAACTGTTCAATATATTTTATATATATATATATATATATATATATATATATATATATATATATATATATATATATATATATATATATATATATATATATATATATATCTTTATATTGGTATAAATAACAGCAAAACAATTATCATATAACAGTAACCACTAGGGCTGGGTTAAATATACAGATTACTCGACTTTAATCGATTCTCATTTTGAAGAACCGATATCGATTCTTAAATCCCAAGAATCAATCTTTCAGTCTATGCTGTTTTCAGTTGATGAATGAACAAAATTGTAGATATCAGTGAGCTTTGTGCTTTATAACGTCTGATATGAAACAACTTTCAAATTCTCTCAATTTTATTACGAATTTCAAACAATAAATACCATTTTGGCACTCTATAATGTGACATGACAGATCGCTGATCAAACAAAGCGGCAGCACAAAGCACACGTGAACCAATAATTTCTTTCCCTTTACTACTAGTTGCAGCACAAAATAAACTTCAATGAACATCAGAAGGTATGTTGAAAGATAAAGTACAATTTACAGAAATCTGTACACTGCCAAAAGACATCAATAAAAAAGCTTGTAAAAAAATGTCACGTTACATTTACCTCAGAATAGCCATTCAAAACTCGTTAGTCAGCTAGAATTTTATTTGAAGAAAAAACTAGAAAAATTATTTTAGCTAAATATATACACTTTAATACATATTCATTGTATCTTAAACCTTAACCTTAAATCCATCATGTTTTTAGGAGTCAAAAAATAAGTAGAAACATAATTATGTCATTAAAAATGAATTATTATAATTATAATAAATGTATTATAATAAAAACTTCCTTATGTGCAAAATCAAGTGAGGTTCCCATGTACTATACAGCATTAGTTGAGAGAGATTTTTTTTCCTTGAGGAAATTTGCCATGTACTGTACCTGATAGGCCCCAATTAATCGATATTGAATCCAACTGAAATGAACCGAATTGTGAAAATTGTGTCAATGCCCGCCGTAGTAACCACATAATTTCCTGGTATGTAACATAATTTGCATGCATGTAACTCTCAAACCCTTAACAAATCAACAACAATGTTCAATATGGAATCGTTCACACTATTAGACTAATGGGGGAATTGGAAAAATTGTTGGTCTAACATGTGTTTAAGTTGATTCAAAGTAATTAATATATCTTTTAAACTCAAAAAGTCTACTAAACTAGTCTGGAACACCCCTTGTTTCTCAGTGACAATACATGACAAGCTGTATCTCCCTGAAACTTGAGTTGGAGATCAGAGTTCAGCCCAGGTTTGGTTGGGAGTTAATGGAGCCTTGCCCTGGCATTTCTGACGTACCACTAGGCTAAATGTCACACTATCACTCTCCCTACCGGACAGTTTAAGCTCTGCGAGGAAGAAAGAGAGATTCAAAGGTGCTCATCACACTTTTATAGCGGGGGTAGAGTTTAAAGAGCAAGATACTTTTAGACATGGTGGGGGAGGAGAGGACACTGCAGTGATGGACAAACACAAGATGATGAGAATTTTTAACAGTTTCTGAAAGTTTGACCGACGCAAGCTTGTGTTTCAATGATGCAGAATTAAGTCGGAAAATAAACCTTGACCAAAAAAAAAAAAAAAAAAAATTGCACAAAAAATATTATTTTAAGATAATATGACATTGAACTGACACTTCTACCTTGAATGAAGTACCTCATACAGTTTTGACAGTCTTTGCTTGTTTGCAATGCAAGGGTAAATGAAGAACTGGTTATTTGAATAAGTACAGCATTTCTTTACTCTAGAATAATGTTATGTATTTATGTATATTATGTACAGGCTAATGTTTTATGTATTTGAGGAACGGAGAAGAGTGTCTTAGTCTAGAATCTGTCGTCGAATCAAAGTCAATACCATCTTAAATAGCCTGTGCGTAGCACTTCAGTTTTAATAACATGAGATTTTGGCCAAATGACCGAAAAATCTGAGCGCCCACATAGCTACAATAAACTTAATAACCTACAAATTGATGAAAACTTACAAAATTCGCCTCATAACTCCATTTGTGTCCCTGGATCACAAAACCAGTCACATGTCGCACGGGTATATTTGTGGCAATAGCCAACAATACATTATATGGGTCAAAATTATTGATTTTTCTTTTATGCCAAAAATCATTAGGATATTAAATAAAGATCATGTTCCATGAAGATATTTTGTAAATTTCCTACCATAAATATATAAAACATTTATTTTTGTGAGTGAATGCAGCACAATCAAGAACATAAATGAACAACTTTAAAGGCGATTTTCTAAATTTTTCGATTTGTTTGCACCCTCAGATTCCAGATTTTCAAATAGTTGTATATCGGCCAAATATCGTCCTATCCTAACAAACCATACATCAATGGAAAGCTTATTTATTCAGTTTTCAGATGATGTATAAATCTCAATTTCAAAAAATTGACCCATGTGACTGGTTTTGTGGTCCAGGGTCACATTTGAGCTTGATTTAGGTCAAATGTTAATAATATATATATATTAAGGAAATATCGTCATCCTCGTATCAGCAAAATTTGCTGATGTCACCAAGATGATGTAGAAAAAAATACAGAATATATATATACACCCATAAGGGAAGAGAGAGAGAGAGAGAGAGAGAGAGAGAGAGAGAGAGAGAGAGAGAGAGAGAGAGAGAGAGAGAGAGAGAGAGAGAGAGAGAGAGAGAGAGAGAGAGAAAGCAAATACTATCTTCAGAAGCCATCAAGATATCTCACAACCGAGGCACAAAAGCACACACCTGAAACTATTAAGACACCGGCAACCATTTGGAAGGATTTTTCCAGTGGCAAAGCCAGAAAAAGTCCTAAAATGGGGTTGAGGACTCATAATAAATGAAGAACTGATAGTGAAAAGCTGTCAGACTCCACGCTGAAAGGATAAAAACGGATTTAGATGTGAATAAATTGGCAGAGGTGATGACAGAGGTGGGACTTAACTGAGGTAAGTTCTTTCTCAGCCTCTGACTGGCACATCTAATATGTCTTCGGCCATGGCTGGATTCCAGCGAGCAGTCATTCGCCCTCGTCGGCACAAAGCGGAATTAACGACTATAATAAGGGCATTAAAATCAGGGTCTAACCTTTGCCACAATAAAACCTCCTCTCTTGCAAACCCAACCCTAATAAAACAATATTTACGGTTCATTATCTAAATGCCATGACATTCCTAACTCCCAGTGCTTGTCACCACCACTATTAGACAGGATATTAAAAGATTTGATATTCAGCTCGTGGCTCTTAATGCGCTAGGGCTGGGAGCGAGTTTTATCAAGCGTTTCACAAAAGCAACGTTGCTTCTCGATCAGTTTTGCAGTATTTGGAGTCACTTAATCTGATTATACGGCAGAATCAACAACATCTGATCTTAAATTAGCACAGGCCTGATCTGTATTTGTTGAATGAGGTGATTTATGAATTCAGACCTTGGCATGACAATCAGTGGTCCTCATTAGATAGAATCTGCTATCTTCATTTAACATGTGTTTTTACCCAAAGTGACTTAGAAATAAGCAAAAACACAAGCAATTTATCATTAAGTTATAAATCATTGTTTAAATATCCCAAACAGGACAGCAGGGGCCATTGAGGTTACACAAAAACCTTGTCAACATCAAAAAAAAAAAAAAAAAAAATCAGAGATGATTACATAGAAAAAAGAAGAAGAAAATAATCTGTTTAGTCTTCCAAGCATTTATGCACTGCAAGCCGATCAGGGAATTTTTAGGAGATATGTCCTCTACTACAGGCTTTTGGGATTACCTCTGACATGTCCTGTACATTTCTATTCTGATTACTTATATATAGGATTTAAAAAAAAAGAAAAAAAAAAGAAAGTATTTTATGAGCTCTAGGGCGATCGCGATGCTGATCCATGTCTACTTACACCTTTATATGACTTTGAGGGCACCACTATAAAAAACAACAGCAACAACAAAACGAATCTGTAGTGGTACCCAAGTCTCAAAGTACTGGTAGCACAGAACTATTTTTCAAATGGTGGTATTGTACTTACATTTTTTGGCGAACAATTCATTTAAATACTCTTTTATGTTTGGCAGCAACTAGTTGCTAGCCAGAACATTAATTTGAATCTAATTTTTTTTAAGTTATGTTTGCAATAACATAAAATAGTAACACCATAAATACTGCATATTTTAACTGTGGTCTTACCAGGAGTTTCATTTTTAATTCATTGAAGTATATAGAAAATAATTTTCATTCATTTCAAAAAAAAAAAAAAAAGTTGCTGTTTGGATTTAAATAGGCAAATGCTTAAGAGTCAATGATTGGATCATTATTGCAGTAATTGTTATGTTTCTTGCATATTATATGTTTGGCAACAGTTCTAACCCTAACTGATGGAGTGTGTAGCTTTTTATTTCTTAAACAACCATGTAGGGGGGCACATTATGGTTATATTCCAGGATGACAATGTCAAGATTCATCAGGCTCAAATTGTGAAAGAATGGTTATAAGAGGGACATGAAGAATCATTTTCACACATGAATTGGAGTCTGAGTCCAGACCTTAAATTCATTGAAAGTCTTGTGCTGGAGGAGACTTTACAGAGTGCTGGACTCTTGCATTGTCAATGCAAGATCTTGACCAAATATGGATGCACATCTAGATAGAAATAAATGTTGTGATTTCATCACTGACTCTTTAAGCATTTGCCCATTTAAATCCAAACATCAATTTTTTTTATTTATTTTTTTTTGGCTGGGCAGTGTACGTCACAATAGAAAAAAAAAAAAGATCACAATATCAAATTCATACTGAACATAAATGCTCCAACGGGGTGTACAATGTCCGCTCACTTTGTGCTATCGCACTTCCTGTTTGTATTTTTCTCCAGACACATCCCCTTCAGACAATACAAATCTTGTTAGTGAGTCGCTTCAAATTAGATAACATGTCAAAGTGTAATCAGATAACAATCAAAGTGCAATTTATCAAATCTTCACCCCGGATTTGCCTCTCCGCATTGAAACACAGTCGTCTAGGGGTTTAGACTGCAGTCTCTAATCATTTTAGCATTCATGAAAAATTCATTTGTAACAATTTCAATTATTCAATGTCTTATTTTCCAAAAGGTTAGCCAATATTGACTTCTGAAGAACATGCATGAAAAAGGTGGAAAAAGAATAATGATTTTTGTTGAGTCAAATTTATTGTAAATCATCACTAGATTTTTGTTTAAAAAAACCATTCAGATTAAACAGCCTTATTAATTCACGAGTGCTAATTGTGCGAAACTGTGTGTGGTAAAAACGAACAAGTGCTTTAAAGACGTTTTCAAAAGCAGAAGAACAGCGACAAAAGCTAATCAATACTGTCATTTGGGAGCTTTTGAGTGTATTTGTTGTTTCTTTCAAATGTCTTTAAGAAAAACCACCAGCAACAAAGCGCCGGTTTCCCCATTGGCGAACGCCACAGTGTTCCCTTACTCCAGGGTTATTAGCGTGGCTCTAATTCCCTAAGAGCTGTTGTCCCCATACAGAGCTGCCTGTTTGTTTGAAGATAATTTTACCCTAGACTTCACATAGCCCCTCTTTCCTGGCTGAGAATGGGGGGGAATGGTTGTATGAGGCTTTTAAAAAGACCCAGCTCCTATAATTTTCATCCAATTCAAACTTCATTTGTGCTGAAGTACTCTGCAAATGCTGTCATTATGGCATACAATACTATGGCTCAGTTAGAGGGGCATAAGACTCCATTAAGCAGGGGAACAGAGGAGTGTCTTAACCTTCGGCTGTCAGACAAAGAAAGAACGTGAGTGAGTGAGTGAGCCAAAGAGTGAGAGAGAGTGTGTTTTGCAAATAGAAAAATGAGCATCTCCACCAGCCAATATGTGCCACACAGTTGCTAACACATACACAAACAGTTCAATGCCGAAGGGGAGACAACACCTTTCTGTGTGTGTGTGCTAACAGACTGATGCCTCCTAATGAGTGTTAAGACATTAGCCTATAGATAGGACAGTTTTTATGTTGTCTGAAGAATCACAGGGAACAGTTTATGTGAAATATAGGTTTATGCAAAATGAACTCCTCTAACATACAAACACTAGAGAAGAGGATAGACTAAAGCAGGGTTCACCAATCTCGGTCCTGGAGGGCCGCTGTCCTGCAGAGTTTAGCTCCAACCCCAATTAAACACACCTGAACCAGCTAATCAAGGTCTCACTAGGCATACTAGAAACTTTCAAACAGGTGTGTTAGAGCTGGTTGGAGCTAAACTCTGCAGGACAGCGGCCCTCCAGGACCGAGATTGGTGAACCCTGGACTAAAGCATAGGGCTAAAAAAAACGGGAGAAACCCGGGAAAAACGGGAGTGTTGACAGGTATGACACACACACACACACACACACACACACACACACACACACACACACACACACACACACACACACACACACACACACACACACAAAGTTTAACAATTAAATTAATAAAAAACATTAATAGCACATTACATTATCAAATTTCATTATTTCCATATGCTATGGGCTATATATTTATATAAAGCATTTTAAACAATATTATATGTTAAATATAAATTAATAATATACAACAATTAATAATAAAAAGAAAATGTAAATAAAAATAAAAATAAATTTGAATAAATGTAATAATGTAATAAAATAATAATGTAATATATTTAAATTAAAATTGATCTTACATAAAATATATTATTAATAAAGGTAATGTATTATCATATTTAACAGTATTATTTATTAAATCATCATTAAATCATTAAACATTTATTGTATTATTTTATTTTACGTTCTAAATTAATTTACTGTATTTTGCTATGTTTTTTTCTATACTTATCTCGTTGCAATTTTGCAAAACATTGGGAATGCAAATATAAAGTTTTTTTTTTTTTTTTTACTAATATTAACAAAATGGACTGGAAGGGGTAAGAGAGACAGAGAAACAGACGGAGAGAAAAACTGAACGTAGCGTACCACACTCAACTTTTACCCATAAGCCATCAAACACTTTCAGTTCAAGGCAGGTTTAAGACCGAACCTCATACACACAGAGGATTCCTCACGTAACCCAGTCTCTATGGAATATAAATCACTGCTTCTCTCTCTGAATTTGCCTTTTCTAATGGAGTCATAGTCAGTGAGGCATATCCTCTCTCTCCTGACTGCTTTTTCTGTCACATGTTTTCAATTACTATTGCCAGAACACACAAAGAGAACCAGTGCCATAATTCAATAAGGACACAAAGGGAAGAGGGCAGGAGGAGCCCCCCTCATTATCACCGTAACGGGTGAGTGACAGTGGCCGTTCTGCATCTTTCT
The DNA here is from genome assembly GCF_963993115.1 of Abramis brama. NCBI lineage: Eukaryota > Metazoa > Chordata > Actinopteri > Cypriniformes > Leuciscidae > Abramis > Abramis brama. The sequence continues at coordinate 8,783,328 of NC_139973.1, read as the reverse complement.
CCCAGAAACCATAACAATGAATTCTAACTTTGTACCCGCCATTCAAATGTTGACACTGGGACCTCACAGGGCCTTCAGGGGTTGTGTTATATGCAAGGGTGTGTGTATAGATGTGTGATGGGGCGGAGAGAAAGGGTCTGTGACCGTGGCCCTCTAAAACAGCATGCCTTTTAAAAAAAAGACACACTTGGCAGCTGATCCACAGCTCTCACATATACTGAAGCAGAACAGCACACAAAATACAATAATTGATGACGGATATATTAAATGAAGCTCAACACTTTAAATAATTCATATCTCATGCTAAAATGCGCCAATCAAATTAGCTCCTACATGTAGGCTATATTTAGCTCCAGGGGTGTATTTATGAATTAAAGCTATATTAGTGCACTGATCATTTAACTGTAGTGTGCAGGTCTGTTCAAATCTTGTTTGATGCAACCAAACAATGCAAAGTTATAAAATATTTGAAATTTGTTTAATATATAGATATTTTTTGCAGCTACTACGTACTATTCATGGCAAATCTGATCTGTCCAGGTATTTAAAAAATACCAGAACAAATTGTTTGGCATTAAAACAAAAGTATTTGAATTTTGAATCTGAATTAGTAAATAATACATGAAAGAGTTTTTAGACACTTAAAAATAAAGGTGCTTTATTGGCATCCATAGTTCCATGAACAACCTTTAACATAAATGAAAACTTTCATTCTTTATAGTGGAAAAAGTTTCTTTATATCATTAATATTCTCTATCATTAAAATAAGGTTCTTCTGTGGCATTTCTGTGAAAACCCACTTTTGGAACCTTTATTTTTAAGAATAGAACCAGCTTGATTAAGGTGCTAGCTAGTTTTATATGGTTTCTAACTGGTCAAATCAGGTCCTTAATGGTCTTTATCTGGTCTAAAGTTGTTGATCAGCAAGACTACCTGTACCATAGGTGGGCCTGGTAGACAATCTTGAAGAAGTATATCACTTTGGATGAGAAAACAGCTACCATGTTACAAAAAACAGCTTAAACTATGGTCTGAATTATCCAGCAGAGGTATGAAGGATGCAGAAATATGAACAAAGTAAACGGTTCAAATCATAATGCCCAAGGATCAATGAAAAAACAAACAAAACATGTATCTATGCATACTGCATATTATCCATAAATGAGACTAGTCAAAACTAGACTAGAACATTGAATATGGGATCCATCATACTATTGATTCAGAAAGGATATAGTGTGTTTACAATCTCCTAAACCAACCTGGTCCATTTGCTTAATCAAATTCCCTCATCCTCTCTTTCTTTCTTTGTTTTTTCTCGTTCTCTCTCAGTGGGGAGTGAGGAGTGCTGTTCTGTTCAGTTATATTAGTGTCTTGGGCATGATGGAGATTCATTACTAAGAACTCTGCCTTGATGTTTCTTCACAGCTCACCAAACACCAGCCCCCTAATGTGACAAACAGGTGTGCAGTGATCTCCACACACACACACACACACACACACACACACACACACTCACACACACACACTCACACACACACACTCACACACACACACACACACACACACACACACACACACACACACACACACACACACACACCTCTTAACCTGCTCAACATATTCCACTGTTCACCAACAAAACCAAGTGATAAAGAACCATAGAAATGACATGATGAGGGCTTCAATCAAACTAGAAATCATATACTGTACCTCTAACCTAAAAAAACAAACAAACTCTAACCTAACTAAAAGAAAGTCTTGTTGCTACTGTGGTCTTTATGCAAGTGAGAGCTTAAATTACTTCCTCAGAGCAGCCTTTATGTCGCTGGGTATTTGGAGAGAGAGAGAGAGATAGAGAGAGAGAGAGAGAGAGACAGAGCTCAAGTGAAGTGGGCCTTTTGTCTGTAATGCGATTATCATGACGGCTTCACTGTAGAACCAGGTTAGGCAAAATGGCAGGTTCAGCCATCATGAACTGACCAGTGCATCAGCAAAAGAAGAGGTTCATCTGAACAACAGAGATTAACTCAAGATTATATCACAAATCCAATCGGGTGACCTGTGATTTAAGGCATCCATTTCTTTTTATCTTATTCACTGCTCTGTCTGTACTGCAATTTAGAACGTTGTGATGCATACAACTTAAGAACTGACTTGTTAAATGTCAAAGTTACGATCTCTCCCTGACAAAAATCTTGGTTTCACACTCAATGAACATTCACATAAGATGAACTAATACAAAGAAGATGAATGGGCATGTCATTATCAGTACTTATATATGAATTGTCGATGTAAACAGAAGCTCATGCAGAGTACATGGAAATATAATTTTAGTTCATAATCAAATTATGATCAATATATCACTTTAAAGTGTTAAGATTAGAGCTTTATAGATAGTAATGATAGAAGAACTTATTTTTGAAGTTTTAGCTCCCCCTATAGGTAGCAAGCTTTAGCAAGCAAGCACAACAAACAGTGGTGTGACCAAATAGCCATGATTGGGAAGTTAAGGGTCATTACAAACACATTTGACTGACCACTATTGTGAACACTGGGGCAACTACAACCCCAATAGTAAAAGAATGGGAGGGGAAAAAAAAGTAAAAAGATAGTTTTAACTCATGTAATATAATATTAAAGGGTTAGTTCACCCAAAAATGCAAATTCTGTCAGTAATTACTTAACCTCATGTTGTTCCAACCCCGTAAGACTTTCGTTCATCTTCGGAACACAAATTAAGATATTTTTGATTAAATCTGAAAGCTGTCTCACTCCTTCATAGGCTTCTAGGTAATTTCATTCTGCCGGTCCAGAAAAGTTAGTAAAAAACATTGTTAAAAAAGTCCAAGTGACTACAGTGGCTCAACCTTAAGTTTATTGAACTTTAAGATTTAACTAAAAAGTTATTAGAAATTGTGAAAACATTATTGGTTATTTAGCCATTGTAGGTTTTTATATATATACATAGGGGTGAATTTAGACTGATTTGGGACACTTTTCCCCAGCCATCTCAATGGCAAAAAGTGTCCCAATCAATCTGAATTCACCCTATATGGATTGTCGACCATGCAGATGTGGCTCGTCTGTAGGGCAGGCTCCAATATTCATCCAAAACATAGACCTCTGAATCAATAATGAACTGTAAATGTGTTCAGCTGCTACTACTACCAGGTATCGCTGATCGCTGATAAGTTTAGACCATCTAAAGACCATTAAGGTCCTGATTTGACCATATAAAAAACTAGCACCTAAATCCAGTTCATTTTCGCAGTGATGCCATAGAAGAACCTCTTTCAATATAGCCTATATACACAATGCTTCTTGTGGGGAAAAAAATATATCTGACTAAACCTCTAACCAAGGTGAATCATAGGTGTGAATATGTTGGGTGTGAAAGAGGGTGAGAGAGGGAGGAAAATGTATGTCTGTGAAAAGAGAGTGGAAAGTTGACAGTGTCCGGGAGTTTATAGCAAACTGAGAATCTGTGCAAATAGTATCAACAAGAGAGCAAATCCCAGACATAGAAAGACAGAGAGAAAGAAAGAGAGAGCAGGTGGAGGAGTTCTACTGTTTGCTTGCTACATTCAACAGCATCTCATAAATCTTCCCCGCACTCATCACAACACACACAACACTCCGGATGTCTGTTATTCCCTGCTCTCCCATGTGATTCCCTCTTTATCTTCACTGAAGGTCCTTTCTTTACCTGTCTCGAAGTCTGTGATCTTTTTGTCTTTCTCGCACTCTTTTTTTCTACGCGGTTCTGTTCTGCTTTCTCCCATCTCTACCCACTCCACTTCCTCTGAATCTCTCTCAGATTTCGTTCTCATGAACCCCCTCTGAGTCCATCTGGACATACAGTGTGTGAATCATCCAGTGTGTAACTCGGCTCTCAGAAGATGTCAGACCGCCAAATATCCCAAAAGGTCTTCCTCTCATTAACACTCACTTTCCCAAAAGCTACTGTACCTCTCTCAGTAAGAACAATAAGAATCTGTAAGTGTGTTTGTGTGTCTGCAAACACAGCATCTCTTCATAAGGCAACCAAGGGCAAACTGCTGTGTTATCAGCATTTACAGTCAAAAAGGATAAAAATCAATTGAAATAATATTGGATTGTGCTAAATATGGTGTAAGAGAGGTTCATAGCTCACAAAAAAACATCAAATCACCTTAAACATGATTATATTTCAAATGATATCAGGAATAAATCAGAATATTCTCCCTTGTTCTAAAACTTCACGGAGAAACAAAACCATTTCTATCACTTCTGCCTGCATTCTTCTCAAACATTTTTAGACCAAGACAAATGGGCTCCTCTCCACAAAAGCACGGTCGATCTTTCTCTTTACTGTTTGCTGAGTTAAACACAGCCCTTGAGGCAAGCAAAAGAGCATTCTGTGATGTGTGCTGGTTGTTTGGGGTCAGATACAGAACAAATGTCAGTGTCTGCTCTGAGCTTGACCCTCAGATTCCTCAAGCCATACAATTGTACATTACACTTAACAAACACTGTCAGAAACCGAAACAGTCTGCCTGACAATTCAAGCTCTTCAAACACAGACAGACCCTATATTAAACACAATGACTCTCAGAAAAGAAAGTCAGCGACTAGAGAGATAAAAGCCTTGTGAATCATGCAGAGTAAAGTGAATCATGTCACTACAATGACAGCTGCACTAAACTGTTCTGTTTTTCTCCCCCAAGTATGTGGTGATGAGCTTTGTTATTGATGAACTGAATTGTTAAGGCCCGTTCTCACCAAGAACGATAACTATATTAGCGAATACACCAGCGGATGAAGTTAAGAGTTTAATGTAGTAGTGACCTTTACAAAATGTAATGTGGTGATTTCATAACACGATGGTATCATCATGATATACTGCACATTCATATGCAATGTTATTTATATGGTACTCATGTAATTCAAAAGAATACCATGGTATCACTATAATAGCATTGCCCTGAAAAACATGGCAATACCACAGTAATTGATTGGAAAAGTGTTGACAAAAGCAAACCAGTGGCAATTTGCAAAAGAGTCAAATTGGTAAGTGCAAATACAAATGTAAGGTCTTATATCTTTTAAACACTCACTTAAATAAACAAATGGTTGGTCTTAAATTTGAAAACGCTTTCTAAAATAGATATATATTAAAATAAAATAATAAATATTAGTAAGTTACTAAGGTAAAATAATTACTATAAGTTTGTTTTATGGACATTGTAATGCTAATTTTTTAAACAAATATCTTTAAGAGTCATACATTTTAATAACTCTACTTTTTCAATTCAGGTAAATAAATTCTCCCCAAAATAAAATGAATTCTGCAAGTACGGGTGCTGTGAGTGTTTGAGGTTGCTGAAAAACTGATTTGTCCACTAGAGGGATCTCCTCTCCTCCGGTCTAATTCATCTCCAGTGGAATGGTTGAATCCAGCCAGCCTCTTGGCAAAAGGCAGGGCAAACAACATCACATTCTCTCAGTCTCTTAAAAACAAGACATTGTAACAGGTCAACGGAGACCTGCCTCAACAGACAACAGCCCAACTTAAAGGCCAAAGCACATTTTTCAGTGAGCACATAAATATTTTACAGTAACGGCACACCTGGCACCTGACAGCCTGTAAATCCTCTCGCTCTGACAGAAACAGTTGTGTAATGTACAGTTGGGTCCACTTTGTTGGAAAATATACATGGTAATGCAATATTTGCCACCATACCGCTTAAACTAACTAGTGTTTGTGTTTTGGCACAGATGAGGCAAAAAGGCCCATGAAGCATGAGCATTTTTGACTGAAGCTTCATGGCTGTGTTCAAGGATACACAAATTCTTTGAGCATTTTAAGACCTTGAACCCAGACACATAAACTTGTGACAAGTCTGATGTCGCTGATTTGACACAACATATGGAAAGAGAGAAAAAGAGCTCTCAAATGTCATTCAAAGTTTGTTCAGTTCAAAACATTCAATCAGGTTGTCAAACCATTATTAACTTAATAAACAAATACATTTCTGTCTGTTCTACATAATAGTCACATGGTTTAAGAACAACTGGAAAAGACTTGGAGACCATGCAATAGCACAGAATATTAAATAATTTACACTACCGCTCAAAAGATTGGGGTTGTAAAGATGTTTATTGTTTTTAATAAGTCTCTTATGCTCACTAAGGATGCTTTTAAACAAAAATAAAGATATAGTAAAAATGGTAACTTTATGAAATGTTATGTTACATAATTATATAATATATTATAAAAAACTATATTACATCATTTAGAAAAAATAATAATTTATTCATGTGATGGAAAATAAAAATAAAAATCAGCAGACATTACTCCAGTCTTCAGTTTCACACAATCCTTCAGAAATCATTCTCATCAACAGTTATGCTGCTTAATATTTTTGTGGAAACTGATATTTTTTTTTTAGGATTCTTTGATAAATAGAAAGTTAAAAAGAACAGCATTTATTTGAAATAGAAATCTTTTGTAAGATTATAAATGTCTTTACTGTCCCTTTTGATAAATTTAATGTGCCCTTGCTAAAAAAAAGTAGTAATATCTTTTTCAGGAAAAGAAAAATCTTACTGACCACAAACTTTAAATATAAATATTGAATGTATCCAAGACAGATGGGAGACCATGAATATCCTTATATCTCAGTTCATTTCAGGTTTATTACATTCTTCCTTAAGACTAGAGCAGCTGGGTGCAGGGGCTCTAGCAGAATGTTTGTGTGTATGTGTGTACAGTTACCATCCCACACCACACAAACATCTCTTTCCCATCATGCAACACAGAGACAGCTCTGTCTCCCATGGAGCTTATCATATATAGAGAAGTTTGTGCATTTAAGCAAGAAGACTAATTTGAAGGAATTATAATAGAAAAAACAACAAAAAAAACAAAAAACAGTATGAAGTACTATTAAAGCAATCTCCAAAACTGGGTTAGAGTTCAAAACCTGCTAGCCAATGAAAAAAGACCATTTTACTGAAGCTAAGTTGCAAAAACATCTTGTTACAACAACATCATCAGACATTAAAACATTCCCATGTCCGCCCACATTCAGATGTTAGAAACACCTATTCAGTGTTTAAAAACTTGGCCTGCAGTCTTTCTACGGTAAAGGGATAGTTAACCCAAAAAACAAAGATTCTGTCATCATTTATTCACCCTCATATCATTCCAAACCTGTATGACTTTCTTTTACAGAACAAAAAAAATATATATATTGAAGCATGCTGGCAACCAAATATACGTGAGCCGTGCGGGAAAAATGAGTCGGAAATGCGCATAGGCTAATTACGAGCTACAGGCAAAACAAGGAAAAATGTTGAACTTTAGGTTTTCACAAAAAAAGTACCTTTATTTGTACATTTTCTGAGAGAGTACTCTTTCCCTATGAAAATTGCAGTTTCTCTCTGCTTGCTTCTCGACGACTGGCGTTTTCCCTCAGCACAAGTTCGGTATTGTTTTAAAGTGCAGCATTACAACTTTGTGAATATTCATAGCGAATTCTCAAGTTTGAGCCAATGAAATGGGGTTTTCAAACTCAAGCTGATGTAAACAAAATGATTTAACATGCGTTGACTGACAGAGACGAAGCGTGCGCACAAAGATGGATCAGACGTGCGATCCCGATATTCACAGAATTACAGTATTTCAAAATATCTGTCTTGGTGAGTATTCACCCAACAATGATCTGTTCTGTCTTAAATTAATATCTGGTTAACTGTTGGGGGAAAACATCTGATGTGTAACATTATATTATATCCGTGCAGTACAGTAGGTCTTAAGGCTGTCTGTCTCATTCATGTTAATCAAACTGTTGTATCATGGAAAAAAAAAAGTTGAATATAGATTTTTCCTATAGATATTTGGGTTTGACTTGGTGTGTGCCAAATTTGGTGTTATTACCATTGCTTCAGAAAACTTTAAATCGATTTTTCTCAAAACTGACTTTGCTGTCTTTATCGACTTCAAACAGGTGTAGCTCATTTATTTTTTTGTCAGATTCCAACAAATTATACATCATTTGAGAATGTGAAAATAATATTAACTCATTTTGATAATTTGCTCATTGCAACTCATTTTGCCAGTATAGGTCACATATATGTTCCATAGAGGAAACAGTGTCATACATTTTTTGCAACATAATGAGGGTGAGTAAATGATGACAGTATTTTCATTTGTGTGTGAACAATCCCTTTAAGGAAGAAGTGGGATAGATACTATTATTTGTAATTATGAGTAAATAAGAGAAGTCCAGCAAAGATGTGCTCTCAAGTCTCATTCACGCTTACATTCATTTCAAAACATTCAAACAACATCAGTCACAAGAACCAATGAAGTTTCAGGCACCATCTTTAAATATGCACAAACAAATTTTGAGAGCTACAGAGGGAAGGCTTTTCAGTCAGCTATTTTGTCCATTTTTCTCTATTCCACACACAGCCAAAGTAAGCTTCAAAAGACTTGGACTATTAGCACACAAGTCATATGCACAACCTTTATGCCTCGTTTATGGCGCCTTTGTCTTTTTTGGAGCTTATCTATTGATTTTCATTGTATGGAAAAGAGCAGCCTTATCATTCTGCTAAACAGCTCTGAAAAAAATAAATGAATACAGGTCTAGAATGACATGAGGGCGAGTAAATTGTAACACAATTTTCATTTCTGGGTGTCCTATTCCTTTAATAGGCTGAAATGCCATGATCCCTGTTTTTCTTCTGTCTCTGTGCGGCATTAGAACTCCGCCGCTGCTGTTGCTAGTCTGCACAAGTGTGGGTCTATGCATAAGTGTGTCCTACTTGCCGTATGGTGTGTGGCTTGGCCTCACAGAGACAGGAAAGGGAACCAAATGTGGCCACGGCAGCACGGAGTCCAGCAGCCTACAGTAAACAGCTCTTTCCCAAACAGTCCTGTAGAAACACCAGTAATCCCCACCACTCGAAGACAGGCCATCTGTGGCATAGAAAAACAGCATCTACAACGACAACCGGAGCTGTGTGTGTGTGTGTGTGTGTTACTGCGTGTTTCTGTGAGGGGGGAGGCTAAGTATACAAGACCTAGCTTTGCTAAACTTCTCTTTCTTGGAAGAGAGTTCGGTACCACAGTCTCTGAAAATACCCCTCATGTGTGAGGCACTCGGATGAAGCCAAGTGCTGTAAAGACTGTTTGGAAAAACTATGTTTTCTTTGCTAAATTAAAGTCCACACAGTGACATCACTACCTCCTTTGAGACAACTTTATTATTGGTGCGTGATATTGCCATTCTTCATAGATATGGTTTGAGGTATGTTCAAATCTCTAATCCTAAGAATTAAAGTTGTGATGTAGTAGTGATAGTTCTATTCATTGGCTGTTGATTAGATGAAAGCAGATCCAATCCAACTGTGAGTTTGCAGTTGACTGTATGGGGCAGGGAAAGTCCAAAATAAATCATGTGATAGAAGTTTCCTTTCACCAGGACAAAGAATTGACATTTTGATTAAAAATTCAGAGGTCAGTTTCTTTTTTTCACCCCATGAACATTTGGGAAAACAAATCAGTCTCAGACACTGAAGAATAAGACCAAGATATCACAGAGACTTGGGCAACCACCTCACAACAAACTGCATTGACAACCACTTACACCACCCTAGAATCATTGTGCGGAACTTTGCATTGGCAAACACCACATTTTCTTCATAAAATGTAAAGATCTACTTCATTATTTTAGCCTCAAACAATAAGACTTTGTATACCATATGCAAGGCATTATATTCTCTGCAGTTTACCTATATGTTTTGATTTGCTTTGGACTAAGTTACATTTTAACTTGGAATAATAACTTCACTAACTAGAAAGGCTCTGATGTTAGTCATTTCGCACAGTGATGGAGGTTAATACGGGCAGCTCATGCAGTCAGACAACAGACCTCCCTCTAAACTTGAAGAGAGCCATAAAATGCAAGAAATCAACCAATAGTGATGGCTTTTTATTTGGATAACACAAAAAACATAAATAAATAAATAAATAAATCACAATTCTGTCAACTTCACTGCGCTTGATGTAAATTCAGTAAGACACATTCTTGGTAAAGTCAAGAATTCATGAGCCAAAAGTTTCTCAAAGGGAAACACTTTTCACTTGCTGCGTTGATTGATTAACATTGAATAGTTCAATAATCACAAACCTTCAGCTCTTGCAGTGTTCACCTCAAACACATGTCCATCAGCTTTGAGTGATTATATTGCCCCTAGCTGGCATGGGTCAAAGGTTGGCGTGGATCATTACATGTGTGAGCACATATAAGTGTAACGAGCAGGAGGCAAAGATCAATGTCTGATCCAGATCAGTCTGTTAAGTCTTAACACAAGATTACGCCCAGTGCGCCTGCTGCGGTGAAAGAGAGCGCAGATCTAAATCACCCCAGAGACATGAAACAGGAAATGTGTGGACACTAATGATTCTAGTTATGCAGGCCAAATGGTCAGTCACGTGAGAAACAGACTAAAAAAAAATCCTTCACACTGAAGGTTCATTTTTATATTTAGGGATTTAAAAAAAAAACTCAACAGTTATAGCAAGGGACGCATGCATATAGTAATTTTGGATACTATAAAGTGATATCTTGAAGCCGATAACCAATATGATGGTTGATATTTGATCTCTTAAAAAAAAGTATGTATTCTTGTTAAAAGTATGTATGTGCTTCAAAAATATAAAAAAAATAGATATTTATAGATGAGGCTCTGAGTAATCAAATAGAATAATATAAAACAAAATGAATACACTGATTACAACGGTCAAATTTTTCTGCCGATACCCACACTTGCTTTTATATCATGCATTCCTCCAAAGAGCTGCAATGTGAAAGAACAAGTGAGGTAATCCTTCTATCTGTGTAATGCCCAGTAGATAGCTTTTGAAAATGATACTTTAATACTGTACTTATCAGCATCTTACAATGCTACTTATCCATTCTCCTTTCCCTAATTCCCCATGTGTCCAATTAACAAATTAACCGCTTTGCACCTTGATCTCTGATCAGGTCTTGAGTGCAGTTGGTGCTGTGACCTCTGCAATTACAGTAATCCCCCTTTACACCCATACTACAGCCGCTTCCCATCCGGCAGTGCAGGGGGAACGTCAGGTGTGCTCCAGCAGATTAGCGCTAATCTGCTTTCTAATGAAAGCTGGGGTATACAGCAGGGGTGGACCACGGGCCTCATACTGCCTTTGAAGTCAGATCAGTGGGGTGGAATAAAAGGCATTCCCACTGATGGAGGAGATCCAGGGGGGCAGGAGCCTGACTCTAGACCTGACTCAAGGGCTGATAAGGCACGTCTGGGATTAGCGGATCCTTTTGCACCCCCTGCAACTCTTAATTTCGCCGTCTCGGTTTGCCCGTCTCCCTCTACATCGGCTTTTAATTGAATTAATGTTAGAACATCTCAAGATCTTTGATGTGCCCATAAAGGAATTTCTGAATGAAGATTTTTTCTTGGATGACATCCAACTTCTTTTATAAAGGTCAGCGAGAAAAAGAAAGGCTAAAGTAGAGAGAGAACATATAAGGAGGAGGGGAATATCAAAAAGCCTAAATAGAGCCCAGAGCTAGCACAGAATGAAGGTCATAATAGTACAAAAACAGAAGGAAACTCAAGACTCTACAGAGACCACCATAATAGAACAGACCCCATAACCAGAAGTATATCACTGGAACTGTAAATTGTAACACTAGCACACCATCTTAAATAACCTTAAACAATCCACCAGGGATTCCAAAGAAATCTCGGACAAATTCCGTCCCGTTCTCGTTCCCTGCAAAGAGTACTTGTCTTGGACGCAGCGCACACACAGGCAGATTTGTGCTGCGTTAATGCACAAATGACTGCATTGCCCATATGCCTCAACCACTCGGTCTGCAGAAGAGGTCAAGCATCATATCCGCCACCTAAAAAAGTAATCTCATTCACCTTCATGCATGTCGAAAATTAAATTGCCCTTAGCTGTTTTGTGCCATTTTTACTTTCTCTTCTTCCTAAAAACACCCCAAAACTTACCTACAACTCAAGAATTTTGAAGAAACTTTAAGATGCTTTTTCAATAAAATGACAGTTTATAGTAAATATTCAGTTTAAGGTTAATGTTAGGTTAATATTAAAAGGTTAAATTAAAGTTAATATTGTTTAAGGTTAATATTCAACAATATTATTGATCTGCCTGCATTGACACCATTATGAGAACTGAACTGAGCTGGACGATGACATCACAGTTTTCTCCAGAGCAGCTGTATAGATAAATTAACTAAATGAAATCACTTTTTTTTACAACAGAAATGAATAAACACCGAACTTAATGACAATGGACAATGACACTTTTCTTCTAGATCTGCTGTATAGCCGAAACAAACTCTGTTGCATTATTATCACGGTAAAGCTGCTTTGAAACAATCTGTATTGTAAAAAGAGCTATATAAATAAAAGTGACCTGAGTTGGGCTGTCAAGCTCAAAAGAACACCGTAAAAGCACAATAAAGAAGTCTAAATTATATTTTTTTACCCCCAAGTCTTCTAAAGTTGTTCTGAACAGATAAAAATTGAAGTCACTGGTCTCTCTGAAATCAGATTATTCATGCAACTCTGTATGCAGCTCTCAAATCAAATATTCCACGTGTTGTACTTATGGTCTGACATCATGACGTTTGGTCACAAGACAGCAAGAACTCATTTGATGTTGTAGACATGTTTCTTTTACTTCTTTAAATTTATCCTTGAATTTGTTCAATGTGAAAAAAATGTAGCATACAGGTTTGAAATGACATGAGGGTGAGTAAACAATGACAGAATTTTCATGTTGGGATGAACTGTCCCATTAACTTGAGAGATTCCAATGCCACAGTTCAGGGTTGATTCCTCAAACATGATAGAAGGACAGATAAAGCAAAATATAGGGAGATATTAGAGCTCAGACAAAGACATCAAGAGCCTCCCCAATGTTCCACTCAACCAATGCTATCCTCGGTTTCTGTGTTTCTCTTTGCATTTACAATCTTCAATCCACACACTCCTGTACACAGTAAATTACCATCTTTGTACAGAAATAGAACAGGATGGATGCTAAGGACTCATTCTTGGAAATCAGAAGTGCTGGTCTGAGCAGAGCTGGATTGAGGGCACAGTGGAAAAAACGTAAGAAAAAACAGCTGACTTAAGTTTCACGTCAATCAGAGAAGAAACTGTCCATGAACGCTGCCCAAGCCAGCAACAGTAAAAGGGTAAAAATATTACCTGACCCGAGGCATATACTTACTTCTAAAAGAACTACGTTTTTATTTCAAGGGAGAACTGAAATAAACGTTTTATATGATATATGAAGCACATCAGGGATTCTATTTTTTTATATACTGTATATATATTTTATTATTTTTAATCATCTTAAAATTGCAGTGGTCCATCTTAGAATTGGAGTTTGACTTGGTTTTATTTGGAGTTTATTTGTCTTTGTCACTTAAAGGGTTAGTTTACCCAAAAATGAAAATTATTACATAATTTACTCACCCTCAAGCCATCCTATATGACTTTCTTCTTCAGCCAAACACAATCAGAGTTATGTTAAAAAATATCCTGGGTTCTTCCAAGCTTTATAATGGGAGTGAATAAGAGTTTTTGAAGCTCCAAAAAATGCATCCATCCATCATAAAAGTAATCCATACAGCTCCAGGGGGTTAATAATGGCATTCTGAAACTATAATCACTGGCTTCCGGTAATGGCCATTGGCGAGTCTAGTTTCCGCGGAAGAGTGACCTCTGACCAGACGCATGACATAGGATGAGGAGTAGCATAAGCTTAAGAGTAAGCATCATTTTCATATTTGGGTGAACTAACCCTTTAAAGCAGACAGTAGATCTCAACCTTTTTGTCTTCATGTAATGGCAAGAGGAATCAGCAGGATACAAAAAAGAGAAAGAGAATGAGAAAAATTAGAAGTTCATATGAGCCAACCATGGCAGCAGATGGCTATGGACGGAGTGAGTTAACGTAATTATCTTCACTATGTGCACCAGTAGGCCTCTTATTCAATCTCTTCTCACTACATACAAATATATTCTCACATCTTCTATCCTGCTGATTCCTCTTGTTTCGGCCTTTTGCTTGGAGCTTTGAAACTCCTCTGAAGTTTGCAGGGTCGTTTGTTCGCCCCATGGATTGTTATTTTCACCCTCAAGTTCTTTGAGTTCTCCTCTTAATAAACCCAACCCAATCCATCATAATTCTACACAAAGCTTCAGACACGTCCTTCTGTTTGTCTCAACCCAGAGTACTGAAAGTTCAACACCACATCTAGAGAAGCATGCAAGCAGGAAGTCCACATGCATGTCACTCATGCACTCTCCCATCAACCCCTGCTCTCTGAGAAAACAAGACCAGTTCCAAAAACTACTGCTCAGCTGCCACTAGTTATCTTACATCATTAGAGCTCTTGCTCGGCCATTCTATTTTATTTTTTACCTATAATTCTCACTGTCACGGCCCAGACCAAACATTATAAACACAATTAAATGAGGTGACCATCTGTTCTGTTTTTTCTGTCTATGCCAAACTGGCTGACCGTGATTATTCTCAGAACATTTAGTTAAACAAATAATCTAAAATGTCTCTAAATACTGTTGGGTGAATTGCTCCATTTGAGAAAACTCACAAGGGTTGACTTCATTAAATTCTACAATTATAAAATATATATATACATATATATACATAAAAAAAAAAAAAAGAAAAATCACAGCAATTAACAAAGCAATTATGGTCTGGAATAGACACATTTTGGTTTGGAAAGAAAAATAAGTCCGGGCGAGGCGTGATAGTTTTGTGGCATTAAGACGTTGGTAAGCAGGAAAACATACTTTTCTAATCCAAGATTCAAATATTAAGTTCCAAGTGGCTCATTGATGTGGGTGATTTCATCAATAAAAAATACTAAACAATACGAAAAAAGAAGAATTTAAATAAGTTATGAAGTTGGCAGGATTTTAGTCCTACAACCCTAACCCTTTAGTTAGTAAACAACCCTTAACAAACTGCTAGTTGTAGCTAATTGCAAAACTAACTAAAACCAACTAATTAAGCAGAAAAATAGACAATGAAGTATAACTTTCCTGAAGCCTACAGTGACCTCAGCAAGTAGGACACATTTCTGGATCAACATCTTTGTTGTTCCTGGAACAACATTAATCAATTTAGAGTTTAGGGTTAGGTTTTATGGTTGGGGTTAAGGTTAAGGCTGAGGTTTGGGCTTCAACAACATTCTTATCAACCTATCATTTGGTATAAAGAGTAGTTATTGGTTATGGTTAGGACTATGTTTGTTTGACAGGAATATAGTTCCAGAACTAACAAAAGATGTTGATCCAGGAGCACATCCTACTTGGCAAAATCAACTTTCCTAAAATATAATTTAACACTATTGAAGAAAGCAAGATTGGATTTTCTGTTAAAATCAACATGAAATGGCATTCAAACCCATTTTACTTCCACTGTGTAATGCATTTAAAAGAAAGATATTCAAAGAGAGAGAGAGAGAGAGAGAGAGAGAGAGAGAGAGAGAGAGAGGTTGATAGATAGATCAATAGATAGATAGATAGATGGATAGACTATCTATAGATAAATAAATGAAGAATGGGACTTGATTTTATCCATTGGAAATTGAATTGAACAGTGCAAGTGGTCTACACGATAGTTGTAGGGTTTCAAATGTGGATTCAAGATGAAAATGTTCTAAAATATATGTATATGTAAAAAAAAAAAAAATTATATTTATGTGTGTATATATATATATATATATATATATATATATATATATATATATATATATATATATATATATATATATATAAAATAACCGATCATAGTAATGGACAGGAATGTGCTTTAGAAAGTAAATATGGTTGATTTTTATTTCATGTTGACCAAACAGTAACTGTGCACTGTGAACAAAGAGAAATTTTAGATCATTAAGTCTCTCACTCAATCACCACCTTCCTTTCTTTCTTCTGTCCAACTCCAGACAGCAGCACGGTGTGTTTTTTTGTCCTCCCTGTTCTGAAGGCCTCTTATCTCTCTTGCTTCCCAGCCAAGCATGTCTTCCCAGGTAGCGTCTGGTTGAGATAACGTTAGCCAGGCCGCGAGCGCGTGTGCAGCTGCATGCGGAGGCGAGGGTCTCTGAGTCTGAGGTTAAGTGCTCAACATAATGCTCCTCGTGACCTGTTGCTCGCACACAACTAGTGCTTTCACTCTCTCTCTCTTCTGGCCCTAGAAACGAGAAGCGCACTTACCCTCTCAAAGCCATGACTAAAAGGCCTGCTCTCATTCTTTTATTCCTCAAATCCTGACACATCGTTTTCATTGAGCCTGAGTATTCCCCTGACAAATTACCTCCAACGTATCACTTTGACAGCAATTACAAAAAAAAAAAAAAAAAACCCTGGGAAGTTGCTTTTTAACCGTCGATTAGGCAAACGAGATGGTCAACACAGGTTGAGGATCTATTATGGCTATGCCACTGGTGGTCGGGAAAGATTGCAAGCGGTTAAATGGCTCCTTTTTGCAAAAAGCAGAGGAACAGAGAAAAGATGGTATCAACTCACGTCCGCAAAGGGGCTTTGTTTGCCTGACAGCAGGATTACAAGATAGTGGAGAGGTGGGAGGGAAAGCTTAGCTCCCGATGTTTCAAAAGACATAACTGCTCAAGGGTTTGTCAAAACAACATAATCCAGGGTATACAGTATTACATATCTGCAGGGTGAATAAAGTGCAACAGAAACTCAATTGCTACTTACATGGAGGATTGCACACTTTATAGGTGAGAAGATTCAGATTTCAAGTCTTACCTGGGGAAAGAAAAACAAAAAGAGAGAGGAAAAAAGAGATTAATAAACAAATGGCAATGCATTACCACATTTTATATCACAGCACTATTGAATGCTTGATTCTGATTGGCTGACAAACTGTAAAAGTTCCAAGTCTGTTGACCGCACAAATACGACATTACATCACTCTAAAACCACCTGTCCTCAATATAAGAATGCAATATTTCACTTAGATTAAAATGTAGATTACAGTAAGAAAAACAGATATATAAATACAAAGTAACACTACTACTACATTCTGGCAAATAGAAAAAGGTTTATTTAAAAAAACATACCTATTTTCTTACATATATCAGTTCAACAAGGTCACATATACTCTAGTGAGATTCAGAGTTTTTATTATTTTTATTTATTAAATATAACTAATTATATTTTCTGTCACAATCATGAGTCAACACCAAAAAAAAAAAAAAAAAAAGCATTTTCTTCAGCATTTAATACATATGCAAATTATAAATATGTTGTCAACATCGTAATAGTTTCTGATTATGTTGACCAATAGATAAATGGAACTGAAAGTCAATTTTAAATCACCTTGTAGACTCAAATCTAGCCTTCACTTAGGGGTGGGCGGTCTTCCCAAAATTTCCCATCATAATCTTATAACAAACAATCACGATCCATGATCTGAATCACAATCTTCCCAATTTTATATCCAGACTGGACCAGGCCAATGGACTTATATATTTGCACAATTTAAAACACAGTATTGCATTAAACAATCAGTTGCCAAAACAGTCATTAAACCCAGAGTTAAACTTTAAAACACAGCATAGTCTTCACTGTATGAATTAAATATACATTGATTCTTATTAAAACTTCTAAAGTTATTCAGTCAAAAGCACTGACTGATTTTGTCTTTGTCTTTTGTTTAACATTAATGACACAGACAGCAGCAGGTATTTCCATTAGGCTTTAAGACCTAATGCATGGATCTAATATAATGGCACACATCCGATTTCTGTTTATTCACTTAAGACATAACAGACTGTCTTTATGTAAATACTCACCAAGACGGACATTTCAACATATTTTTGTGTATACAGTATCTGACCGTTTAGTCTCGCGCCTGAAACCAGTATACTTTGCATGAGGCACAATGATCATTTTATCATGTTTTAATGATTGTCGGAAGCTAAAATTGAAACCGAAACTAAAATTTGATTCATCGCACAGCCATACTGCTTTTGAATTGTTTTTCTAATGCTTCACAACACATGAAAGACACATGATATAACTTGGCTAGTCAGCACAGCCATCTACTTGGCAGTCATTGCTGTATTTTAACATTATTGCAAGTACATAAAAGATTTCGATCTCTACGAATCGCTTGAAAAGTAAATCGTGGACGTCTTCAAGATCAATCACGATATAAAATCGTCAGATCGCCCACCCCTACTTTCACTTCAATGAATGAATGCCAATATTTATGAAGAATTTGTTATAAACCTCCAAACCCTTAATTTAACTAAACTTAAGTATGTGCAATAATAATAGTTAATCTTGCCACCGTAGCAAATTTCACTGACAATGGCACTTTTCTCTTGATGAAGTTTGACTGTAAAGCATTACAGTGCTGCAGTATTTGGAGGGTCTGTTTTTATGCTGGTGTTAAATGCACGCTTGTTGGCAGTACAGCAGGGGGCTGGAAGAGTATGAAGGGCACAGTGTTTGCCTTATTTGGGGATGACTGGCTGTGTTTAATGAAGGACACTGGCCTTTACAGAGTTGGCCGAGGGAAACTTCACTGAAAGGCATGTGCATACATACAGAGGTTTTCAGGTTTTCTATTTGTCAATTGTAAATCTTACACTGAAATTCCTACCTGCTCTTTGCTTGCTCTCACAGCACAATATAAAATATACACGCTGTGAAAGAAAAAAAAAAAAATCTCAAGAGATCTTTTTAATGTCCCAACTATTTCTCAAAAGACATTTAGAGCAAACAGAGGCTTTGCTCAAGTATCCTGCAACTCAGACGTGAGAAAAAGACGCCTTAACGTTTCAGAGGAGATTTCAAACTCTGCTCAGATTGGTCAAGATAACGTCTGTAAAAGCCAGATATTTCAATTCATATTTAATATACTGTATAAAAGACCAAATTATTGGATCTGTGCTGTCTACATTTGATGTCTAGCTCTATACTCTTACTTCATGTCAACAATTGGCTTAACTCTGCATATTTT
The DNA here is from genome assembly GCF_963993115.1 of Abramis brama. Lineage (NCBI taxonomy): Eukaryota > Metazoa > Chordata > Actinopteri > Cypriniformes > Leuciscidae > Abramis > Abramis brama. The sequence goes on along the minus strand of NC_139973.1, from coordinate 8,764,226 downwards.
TATTTCTCCTGAAGAATTTTAGAAGAAACATCTGAGGCAAATACGATACTTAGAAAAACAGTGAGCATCATTGTTTTTTCAAGAGTCTCTTTAGTCTTGAAAGAGCAACATCTGAGCCACAAAACTTTGCTCTGGGAATCAACACTGTTTAACAACACGCAAAATAGAATCTTATATTAATTTGCAGGTCTACTTTTAGCATTCCAGTGTACACACTCACACCGAGGCAGGTGACTGCACATGTAATGGAGTGTGTCAGCAGATGTCACATTAACAGCTAACTCTATGAGGACGATAAAAGCGCTGGAACACTCCTGGTTCGGGTCAATGCGGTGATTGCAGATTACTATTGAGCTTTTTGTTTAACAGACATAAGGTCACCAGTACTCTCTTAAACCGTTGTGTCCTTTTGTTAGTAAAATATAGTTTTTCCAAAGTCAAATAATGCATAAAGAGACTGTATAGGATTTTTTCTTTTAAAGGTGAAGTGTTCAATTGCGGCACCAAATTATTATTATTTTTTTTCAGTGTGTTTTCAAACACACTAACTATCCTATATGTCTTCCATTGTTTGGGAAAGGATACAATAGAAGTATTTTAATATTAAAAGAACGTTTATACTTCACGTTTAAGTAATGTTTTCAAAAAAGAAAGGGGGACAATTTCAAGGCTGTTGAATCAGACCAACAGGAAAAACATAAAACCTGAGAATAGTAAATATAGTGTCCAGTAAATGTAACGTTTCGTGAAGCTCACTTTTAAAAGCTACTGCCTATCTGGATATATGTCCCACTCACTCCCGACTACACACACACACACACACACACACACACACACAGTGACTGATGTTATAACAACAGGGTTCTGTTTTAATCCCTGCCGTCATCTTCAAAGACAGATTAGGGGTCTCGTAATGAAGAGGCAGAGACAGAGAGAAAAAGAGATGGAGACTGAGACAAAGAAATGAGGTAGAGCGGTTCATGTTCTCTAGTTATACTATGACTGAACTGACTGAACTCTTCTGAACTATGACTGAACTGACTTTCAACACTATTCCACACGTGAGGAAATAGTTCACCTATGGTAGAAGTACAATAACTATAGTAAATGACTCCAACTGGTGAAGTGCTGAAAAATTTAATATAGCCTAGTAATTAAATTTTACGTATGATTACCCGATAATGGATAATTCTATTTCTGACTAAAATATAACTATAAAAATGTACAGCCACAAATGGATATATAATTTAATATAATATAATATAATATAATATAATATAATATAATTCTATTTAGTAATATAATTCAATTTTTAAATAGAAATTAGAAAACAGAATATATATGTAATAATATATAATAATAATAATAATAATAAAATATATACTTTTTAAAAATGTTTACAGCACTAATAAAAGGCCAATTCACGTTTTTAGAGTAAAATATCACTATAAAAATATATATTCATTATATAGAAATATATTCAATATAATATAATATAATATAATATAATATAATATAATATAATATAATATAATATAATATAATATAATATAATATAATATAATAAAATATAATATAATATAATATACACTTAATATGCAATAACATGCAACAAAAAATCATTAGAAAACAGTAGAAGTGTCGATTTATGGTAATTCGATATTTCACAATAATTAACATGCACGGTATTATTATCGTGGGCAATTTAAAATACTGTGAATAATTCTTTATTATGAACTATTTAGATTTTAAGTGCAAGAATAATAGCTGTTTATTTATTTTATTTATTTAATATTTACACTTTAATATGGACTAAAACATTATTGTTCTTTATAGTTCTTTTGTTCTGTGAAACATTGTTTACTTCATACATTTTTGTGTTTTATTTTATTGTATTTAAATGTTCAAAGTCTTTTTGTTTATAAGAAAAAAAGTTATTAAACCAATTAGGAGTAATTAAACCATTTTTTTGTAACTCAATTTAATATCGTAATAATACAGTATACTGTGAAAAAATTATCGTAATGTGAGAATTTTATACGGTCACAGTTTGATACTATAATGCATTTATTTATTTATTTATTTGTATTACTTCTAAAAATACTTTAAAAAAAAAAAACATTCCTCTTCTCAGACATTTCCCCCCTACTTTACTTAATTACTGTTAATTACTCTCTGCACAGGTCCGGGAACACAAAAAGTGTTTGCCTCATTCTCCTAATTGTAAGCACATTACGTACTGTAACTGAGAGCAAAATAACCTTTAACTTGCTGTAATATTACACAAAGCAACATACCATAAGACTATAGAAATGTACAGAGTCACATAGTGAGCTGAGAGTGTAATGGAGACATGCACCGCTGGCGCGCCGTGTCTGTCCACGGGTTTAAATTTAGCCTGGATCAGTCTATCTCAGACGTTTGAAAGGAGTATTATCATCTCCACCGGACGAGACGCTACTGGACAAATTATACTTCAAACCTTGCCTTTGCAAAAGAGAAGAAATCCAGTTATTATGTCCAGACATGAAGTGAACATTTTGAATGGCAAAGAAAGTTTCAGCTAAATTTAAAAATTGTGTATAATCATGCCAAGACGCCTGCCAAGCGATAACGTCTTTTTACATGAGAAATCCACGTCACTTTTAACAATAGTGTCTCCCAGCCTTTATGAGTTTTACATCAAAGTACACTCTCCGAAGTGTTTGTTTACTAGCCATTTCTCATTTCCTGCGGCACCGTCCCGTTGTCAGTGTGCCTCTATCTCCATCTTGTACATTATTATATAGATGAGATAAAGGCGAGTGAAGTAGCGACGCTGCCTCTTGCGTAAACATTTGGATGTGATTTTCCTCTCTTATCTAAGCTTTACTGGTTGCTCTCTTTTCACTCTCTCTCATGGTCTCGCAGCATGTGAGCGTGTGTGTTTTGGAGCGCAGAGGGGGCCTGGCTCTAGCCTGGTCTTAACAGACTCAGTGGAGTCATTGCAGCTGTTTCGGGCCGGCCACAAAGGGGAGCATTTAATTGGTACTGAATGCAGGGACAGAGGCTTTCAATTTGGTCAGGGCTGTAGAGACACGCACTCCGCTTGCTGTGTGTGAGTGTTTTGTTTTGTTACGTTTGTCCTACCTTCTCATATAACACACTACAACCCCCCACAAAGCCTTGAGAGCCCCACACCCCCCACATACAGAAAGCTATAGCACAGTCATGCACAACAAAACAGCAACAGCTTCAACCGGTGCAGCGGTTAATAATTGTGCTGTATGCGTTAGGGATTGTAAAATGAGGGCTGTTAAAGTCAAACCAGACAGCTGCACATCCAACGACTGTTTCTGGTTTTCTATCCATTCAAAATATCTTTGTTTTGTCTGTTCTTTGGGATTGGGAAAGTGGTCTGAATATAGTTTTACAAGGTTTTGTTGTCTAATTATAAATGGACATAATAGTATAATCACTCAGTTAAATGGATAATGTGAGGTTATATTAATCCTACCTCCCCCGTGACATCTCTCTGTTTAAACCCAACTCTTGGAAAACAATGGAAAACTTTTCATGAGTATGACACAGAAAGTAAAACGCTGGTGTAATTTTATGATTCTGTAACGTCGTCAAACATCATATGGAGTTAATTTGAGGCTCTGCTGTAGGTAAGAGAAGAAGAGATACCCAGTGATGTGATAAAAGTCTTTTTAGGAGCTTAGCGGCATGTTAGTAGCATACAAACATACACTAAACCTAGCCTAGAAGTCTCTCTCTCCTAATTCCCTTAACTGTAGGACTGTTAAACTGTCCTGAGGAGCTCAGTCTGTTTTAATGGCCCCTCCTCTCGAGAAAGTAAGAAACACATACATACTTACACTTCCATAGTCCTTAGTGTCAATAAGGCACCAACAGTGTGAGACACTGAAGGACAACTACAGACAGACCATTTTTTATGGCCCTGCAAACACAGAGGTGGTCATTTTTCCTAGCCAGAGGCTGAAAGGGGGCCACTGGTATGCAAACTGCTGTTTGCAATGCAATGCAATGCAATGCAAAAAAAAAAAAAGAAAGAAAAGAAAAAGAAACTGACAAAAAAAAAATGGATTTGCTTAAACATTTTTACTGGTACAAATCAAGGATAAAGCATATAGGCTACCTTTACTGTATATACCTGGAGAAAGATATCATTTAGCATTCCCTTTCATTTCAATGGAAGTTGTTGACAAAGAACTACTAAAACGAATAAAGGTTTGAAATCTACCATTTTTGTTCATGGGAACCACATGACTTTTGACATGACATGAGTCATCTGATTCGTAAAAAGAAAAAAAAAGGCACTGGTAAAGGATCAACTATATTATATGGAATTATTAAATTTATATAAAATATAAATTTAAAAAATATATAAATAATTATATAAAACCATGATTTTCTAATCAATATTAATATAATAAATATATAATCAAATTATATTATATTATATTATATTAAATTACATTATATTTTATATTATATTATATTATATTATATTATATTATATTATATTATGTATACAGAATATAACAGAATCTATCTTTAGTCAGCATAAAGCTAATTATGAATTAGCCATCAATGGTGAAAGATGTTTTTAAAAGGTGAAAGAAGATTTTTTTATTACCAGATGGTGTAGTTACAGCAGCTACCATTAGGGGCTAATGGGGCCATGCTGGTTAGTAAACCCCTTTGTTTAAGCTAAAGACGCTTCTATGCTTACATAAGTAACATCCAAACATTGCCTTAACAATGAGGTAAACAAACTAGGAGAATGAAAATATTACAGTGTTTTTAGGTTAAGGTGAATATTTGTGAGCGAACTGTGTTTTCCTTTGGGTCCTGTATCTAAATAACGAAACACATCAAGATAACTGCCAGCAGAGAACGAAGAAAGATCTCACATGTCTCGACAGCTGATGTTCAAAAAACGAGAGCGTGAAACCGCAAAGCCTCCAGCTAACGTTTGTGCCACTTTATTTTCGAATTGCATCTGGAGATGTTTAAATGTTATTAAAATGTGTGCAGTATGAGGACAGATCAGGTTACATCCACACACAGACACACACACACACACACACACACAAAACCTGGTGAGAGAGTAGAGGGGATGCTGTTTCTTTCAAACGAATGAGAAAAACGGAGGTGGGTGAGGAGGAGACAGCGATGAAAAAGAGGAAAGGGAGAAAGAGAAAACGAGGGGTGAAGACTCTGACAGCAGTTCTCTGTGAGTGTCTCTGCATGGCTCGTGCCAAGAAAAACAAGGCCCGAGCAAGGTTGGGAATCTGATTTCAGCCGAGAGCTGCGGCAGGAAACGCTGTTCCTCCGGGGGGAGGGGTGCAGATCCACAGCCATGGAGCACTCCCAAAATCTTTTCTCCCCAATACACCTCTGTTTCTTCCTCTCTCAAAAGCCTCTATGTATCTCCTTCAGTCTCATTTTGACCTCCAGGTCAGGACAGTTTATCATCCGGTCTCTGTATCTTCTCAGACTTTCCAGGTTATTCTAGTGTTCAGGCCAAAAAAGCTTTGTCTGGGAGGTATCACATTTCACACTTGCGCTTGCTTACAGGGTTGAAGGGCAATGAAAACCAGGTCCCACATGTCACAAGAAAGGTTGTGTTGGTTAAATCTAGCATTGCTAGCAAAGGGCCACTATCTCCATATGGATCACATAACCAGCACGGTTGCCTACAGAACGAAGGGTTCGAAATGATCAAGCTGGTCTGATGGATTCAAGAGAGCTAGATTCACACACTGGCAAAAGGAGCATTCTCAAAAGGATGTCCGCTTTTTGTGGTCTAAATGTGGACGTAATGATGCCAGATGTGGCCAATCAAGGCCGTGGACTGCTGCGGCACAGCATTCAGCTGCAAATACAGCTGTGCTGATCCTTCTTATTTCCCCCCCAAACTCCTCCCTCCGCCTCTTCCATTCTTGCCTTCTCTTTTCAGGTCTGACAAAGCAGTCAGTTAACAAAATATCCAATTCGGACAATGGATTAGGGTAAAATGCGGCCATTAAGGTGACTTATGGGCACTCTGGATCTGCAGATTTGGTGGGAGGGATCATGCTGATCCCTTTTGCAGACTACAGGAAAATATAGCTATAAAACTAACCTGTCTCTGATTAGCACCATTCCAAAGCAGGACACAAGACCTAAAAACAGTGTGACATTGATGAGGTGAAGACAACATCTGTCCGAAAGGAAACGGATCAAATGTCCCCAGAAAGAATCCCGTTGACACTTGTAAATATATCATCGCACAGCATATCATGGGCAATATGTATGTAGATTGAATGTCCAGCACATTTGGTCCACATGCATTGTGTCCTTTGGCTGGTCTTTTGAGCTTTTAAAAGGTATGAGATATAGTAGTTTAGGTGGGAAACACCACGAATAAAAGATAATCTATAAATGAACTGCTTTTCAAAGTCAAGTCACCTTTATTTATATAGCGCTTTACACAATACAGATTGTTTCAAAGCAGCTTTACAGAGACCACCTAAATACTTTAAAGAAAAACTTTTTGTCTTGCTTCTATGCTCTCATTAAAAATGTGCAATAATTGTACCTTTGGGGGGTACAACAGCTTGTCACTGGGGTAATACCCTCAAAGGGACTTCTTTATGCCTTATCTTATTTATGGAACCTTATCTGGTTCATGGTAGTACTTTAAGAGTACATTTTACTATTATAGGGGTACAAATATGCACCTTGTAGGGGGTAGATAAGGTACAAAGTTGTCCCTTTGAGGGTACTGCCACAATGACAAGCTGTTGTACCTATAAAGCTAAAATTCTTGCACCTTTTTTGACAGTGTAAGACAATGTCCTTAGCAGAAAACTCTCTTAACCCTTAGTCCGAGACATTTCTCACATTTTTTCCCATGACAGCAAACACGCTCACACAGGGCCGCACAAGAGTCTCTCTGTTCAGAGCCTCCGTAAGGAGCTAGGGTCTGCTAGGCTCCAGGCTAGCATGAATGTGGACATTTAAAAAAAAAAAAAAAAAAAAAAAAAAAACACATTCACAGACTTGGCCATAATTAAAACCCCATGTCACAAGCAGCAGGCTAGGGGTTTGCAACAGCCTGTTGCTGGTGAGGAACACATGTTGTAAACAAACACATTGAGCCATTGAGCTAGGGTCTGCTAACCACATAGAATGAAGCTAAGGGTTCAGAAAAGTGACAGATGCAACATGTGGACGCTCTGCTCTTCGCATTATACCATTGTTGAGCCTTTCCCAGAAGATTGCACTTTAGTAAACTTTCCGAAAACAGCTGTAAGCATTTGTGCAGATGCATTCCAATTCAATGCGATTGGATTTACTAGAACAACAGGATGGCGATTTTTTAGACAAAAGCAAAAGCATGTCAAAAGCACAGGCCCACCGAAGACATGCCAGTAACCGAGGTCGGCTAATAATAAAATCTGTTAATGAGCAGTCAGCAAGCTTCTCAGATGTTCACTAGCATCAGCTATGCCAAAAGACTGAACCGTGTCATTGGTGGTTATCAGCATAAATCTACAAAGTAAGGCATGCATGTAGATAATATTACACAGCGTGCCAGTGTGCCCTCTTCAAACGTATTGGCTTTCTAGCGTTGGTGACTGGGAGAAGGTAGAGTAGCTTGTTTCCCATGACAAGACCTGAAGCCTAATAAATTACACATCTCAGAATCTTGATATGTTAATGTGGATGAAATAGTGCACATGCCAGCTGGGGTTTCAAAGAACATGACGGCACTCAGAAATCTACTGTGAGGGATCACAGGTTAGATCGAACAAATATCTAGCCTTATATCCACACATCAAACCATAGTAAATCTCTTTTTAGATTTAACAAAATATTAACGTGTGGACTAAAAAGTAGTTCTAGTAGTTAATAGAAATTGCACATCTAAAACAGATAAATTTGATGTTTTGAAAGATAGGAACACTGGTTTTATGGGTTGGCAATTCATGTCAAGGCTAGTATGTGGCAAATGAACTCTCTGTCATCCATTTACAATAGACGCTGCTGCAGTGGGGGGTTCGAATGTTTGAAATGCAGCAGCAACAAGTGAAAATGAAATGAAAGAAACATCTATAAAACATTGACCTGTGGGCCCACCTTGTAACCTCAGTTCAAATGTCATCTCTATTTAAACATCTCAAGAACCTGACAGTCAAGAAATTAGGCCTTGTTCAGACAGGCAACAAAAATCTTTTTTTCTCCCTTAAATCTGTTTAGTTTACATGTAGTCTGAACAGGGGGGAAACATGATGAAGGCCAATCTAATGTCCTTCCATCCAGGTTCACAGTGGTTAATATATTTAATCTAATAAAGTATTCAAATCAAAATAGATGGCATTTCAAACATCCATCCATCCATCCATCCATCCAGATACAGTCCTTTACAGTCCAAGCCAGCATTCATAGTAGGTCTAGATAAACTTTGTTTTTTTTTTAGTTCAAAATTTCTCATGAATTTCATAGTATTTCATAGTAATTATACATATTATAATTCTACTGAATTGAACTATTTTAATGGTATTCTGTTTAATTCTGAATGGTTCACAATTTCAGATTTGCATACTGCCCTCATGATCATGATCAAGTCTCACAAATGTGGAACGTGTGCTAGCAAAAGTGACTAAAAGTGACAAAAAATAGATCTGGCCACATGTAACTTGTATTTTTAAAGAAAGAAAGAAAGAAAAAGAAATCTGATTTAGGGAAGAAAAAGAAAAGTCACCAGATTTCCCCTGCAGCTGTAAACTCAACAAAATGAACTTTAAGTGTCCATGAATGTAGGTCAAGAAACAGAGCAACAATAACACAAAAGTGATTTCATGGATAATACGCAACACATCCTCTGACCGAAGTTAAGTTTAGATAGCATGTAATTCATATAAAACAAGTTGCTGGGTGGAGTGGTCGGTCAGTTTCTAGGTGTTCAAGATGACTTGGCTTCAAACACAGAGGCCACCCACCAGAAAAAAGCTTAAAACTAGTCTGGAATAAATGATGTTAATGTACCTACAGCAAAGCCAAAAATAAGATCATCTGCTTCTCCTATTAAAAATGACTCGTCAAAGAGCTGTCTTAGCTCCAGCTGGACGTAAACTATTGCGGTCATAACTCAGGCCTTCCACTGAGCCTGGCAAAGTCAGACCACATGAGATGTCAACTATGCAGATACGTAAATCAGAAGAGTAAAAATTGTTAAATGAGAGAAAGAAAAAAAAGTCAGAATATTTAATTTACATGTTATGTTTCCAGTCCATGCTGTGACTGCCGGCAACAGACGGAGCGGAGGCTGGTCTGCTAATGAAATTAAAGGCAGTAATCTGTGCGTGTGAAGTAGTCGATGCTTCATGTTCTTTTCCTCACACTGACGGCTGGGCTGTTCAGCAAGATTTATGGGTTCCTGATGGGGGGAATGGGTGAACTTTTGCGTGAATCTAAATCATGACTGTAACAGTAAGTTTCTAATTGGGAAAACAGAAATGGATGTTATTTTTCTTAACTGTGTAAAGCTTTGTGGTCACTAATGTAGGCTGAAGATCCCAAACATTATGCCAAATGCGGAGGAATTGTGCGTTGAAGATGACTGTACTATTCTCATCTGGGCCATTAACAGATCCAAATAACAGTGAGCTGTAGTCTAACAGAACTTTTTTTTTTACACATTTTCTTCACATCTTGGTGTTTTCATCCAGCATATTTAATGGGATATCCCAAAATTCACAAATATTTGGACTGAAACTCTTTCTTTGTAATAAAAATGAGAAGTGTATACTTAGAGAAAATATTGTCTAATACGCAAGACACAAGTAAACTCATAAACTCTTGCTTGTTAACTCTCAAAACCTCTAGGCCTACTTCAGGGCTGAACCAACATGGAAATCACACTTTTCCAGTTCAATTACTTTATGGTGTCTTACAGTCTTCTGTGTGACTTATAGCCACTTGCTTGGGTCCCACCTCCAGCACTAAGTGAGCAGCATGTGTTGGTAATTTGCAGGCAGTTGATGTTGATTAGTGCAGGCATGACATCTCTGGACCTCAGCTGTTATTGTGTACAAGGAGAGAAGCCCCTCTCAATTAGCTGCAGCATGTTAGCAAATCAGGGTTTACAAGACCTCTAGGAACACCTAAGCCTTTGGCGAGAATAAGGGGGGGTAGAGAATTTTAATAAACTTGAAGAATCTGAAAGTCCATGATCTTCTGAAAATAAGCTGCTTTTACAACTAAAATAAATAAATATTACACAAAAATACATAACCATAGAATAACTATATTAGATTATATTTAATTATATGTAGAATTATATTATACTTCACTAATATCTGAAATCATGAAGCTGAAATAGTGACTAATTTCTTCCCTCCCTTCCAAATCCCTTGAAGGGAATGAGGTTTGATTCCTAAGAGAGATAGACAGCCTACATGAAAGCTCAGTTACCACTCCCACTGTTTAGATGTGATAACGTCACAATAAGTCATTTGGAGCTGAGCCTCTCAGCTTTGTAAATGTAGGGTGATGCATAATCCTTTGTTTTTTGCTCTATTTGCATGGAGATAAGAGTCTGATTTAATAAACCGGACATGACATGCTGAGCGCATATGTGGAAGTTTTACGCTTGATGGCTCGAAACATTTCCGTTTGCTTTATTTTCCATCCAGCTGTTTGCGTGAGTGTGTGCTTGCAGCAAGGCTCATGAGAACCTGCATTTGTGGCAGAACATCAAACGGACTTGCTACGTCCCATTGGGGCCAGGCTTGTCTCTGAAGTGGACCCAGCCCCACTAGGCTTTCCCTTTCCCTCAAACCACTTCCTCTTTGGCTTGGAGAACCTCTGCCCAGTCTATAGGGACAAGACTCAATGACATCTCCATGCCTAATGCCCAAGACTTTTCCTTACATCAGTAACATTCAGCCTTTCTCCTTGTTCCTAGTCTTTGTGACCAGCTCACGGCTGGGATATGAGTAAGACTCATAGGTCAGCGAGTTACCCCTTCATCCCCCCACCTCCCTTCCTCCCTCCCACCGTCACTGGCACTCAGACCTCTTCTGATAGACAGATAGCTTGAAGGTCATCCTCAGAGAACAGAGGCTAAGGGCAAGAATGCAAAGTATGACTCTTTTTTGAGCTGTCGGACAGAAAGGCTATCTGTGAATCAACACATGGCTGTTACAAGGGCCTATGTGTCTGACCTGTCATGCATCTGAGCTGCTGAAGACATCTGATGTGGTGTAGGGGGCCCACTATCTTCCACAGAGTTTTCAGTTAGGGACATGTGATGCAAGTCTTATTTTCCACAATTTGGTCTGAGCCATTTATGCAAGCGAACTTTCGCAACCTTTATTCTTACCAAAGGCAACAAACAGTAATACATCCAACAGAAGAAAAAAATGAATCAAATCTGCAATAAAGCCAGAAAAAGAAAGAGAGAGAGAGAGAGAGAGAGAGAGAGAGATTTTTGTAAGGAAACATGTTGTGTTGCCTGACTATAAACAAGCTGTTTAGCAATCTTTTTTGAACAAAAATGTAAGTGGAGCTTACCCATGCAAAACAGCACAATTCTAGGGTGTTGACTTTGAGGGTGGAGGTTGTTCTGAGTGGATAGTTGCTACTTGCTAGGGTAAAAATACTATATTCATTACTCCATGCTTTCCATGTGGAATACTCAAGGCACCAAATGACAATCTCATATTGGCTTTACCTTACAACAATTTAAAAACAAACCCTTGTTAGGCTATATGAGAAGCACAGCTGTGAGGGGAAATGTTAGCAGTGTGCCAGCTGTCCCTATGCCAATGTAATGGGGAAAAAACAGCAAACCACTATTTTCCTTTGTAGGAAATAAATTAGTAATAAAAACATAAAATTCATTAAGAATGAATTGCACCTGCTGATAGTGTCGTTTATATTTGCACACATTTTCTACATGTTAAGAGTGCCAGATTCACTATAGGAATAATGCAAATCATCTAAAGGTGCAAATACCGTATCAACAACAGCAATTTAAACATCTGAACTGGCTCTTTAAAATGCTGAAAATTCATGTGTTCTCTATATTTTGATCATCATTTCATGAATTTCTGCCATTATCACTACATAACATCACACATAAACATCAATTTTAAACAAAATTATGTCTACTGCCTGTTTGCTCCAGGCAAATGGTGATGAGTTTTGAGAATGAGGAGTAATCTATCCTGAGAAACATAGAAAAGAGGCGGTTTGCGATGAAACGAAAAAAGCATTATTTCAGTGCATTTAGCATCTGGAAAAACTGGTTTCAGGTTTTTGCATTGAAATGCCGCTGTTTAGTGAACTTAATAAACAACTCTACAAACCACAAACACATTACTGCATGGCTGAACTTCAGCTTGTACGAGTACTCAACCAAATATGTTAGTTTTAGCAAGAGTGGGTCAGAGTATTGGAAATGTGTTAGTGAAGAGCGGCTCTGTGATCAGTAGTAAATGCTGCTCCATCTCTGAAAGCACTGCGAGTTTGACTCGCTTATAACATGCATTTGAAAAAGCAACGCGCGTCAAACATCTTCCCAAACTTGTAATGCAAAGCGTTTATAAACCTGTTGTCCAACAAAAGATAAAATTTAATAACACATATATATTCAAAACTGACTTCACAACATTAATCGAGTGTTTGAAATAACTTCCTTTTGTGAGCAGATGTGGCTTCTAATCATAGAATGAGGCAGACAATATATTTTATAGTATTCTATACAGTGATAAAGGCTATGTTGATTAGCATTCCATTATAAATATAACTTATTATTATGAAAATACACAAGAAGTCTTGAAGAACTCAAATAAACCCTAAATTGTTGCAGTTTTTGATGATTTTAGAGATTATTGTCTTCATGTTTATTCAGTCAGCATTTCTATCTTCTTTTTATTCAGCTACTGCAATAGCATGATGCCTTTTCTCCATATTAAGGATTTCCTGGAATGTTAAAAGCTATATTACTTCTGTGAGGCATATTTGGATCTTCAGCGTAAGAGCACCCTCCGGCTAATGAATGAAACAGACGTGTTTAGCGCTCAGTAATGCTCACTCTATCCTATTTTCGGTAAAAATAGGAAAAATAATACTACTCTCTAAAGAAATTTGAAGTAAACATATGATAATCCAGAAGTGTACAAGAGTTGTTTTTTCACAGTGGATGATTATTTAATATTTAATATTAAAGACATGGACATTGATTTTGCATACCTCTTGACAAAAATTAAGACATCATTGTCACAGATTTTTTATTGTAGCATTGTGTACCTTTCGGCATTCCCATTACTCCAATCTGCAACCATCCCAGGCTCTGATTCACTACAATTAGTTCTCCTATCAAATGGAAATGCTGTAAATCCAATAGCAACAAACAATCCTTCAAACACTTTATCGTCTGTCTGTTGGAACAACTAGCTGGCAGTGAGTTGGGCATCTTTCCTTGTCACTGGTGGGTCTATTGTGCGGCGTGTCAATGTGGTAACCGTGGACCACACAGTCAGCTGAATAGCAGCTGAGCTTGGCTTCAAGTGAGTAGCGATTCAAAACTGAATCCGATATGAGCAGATAAGCAAAGCACAGAGAGTTTGGCTGGGCTGAGTGGAACAGCTGAGAAGAACGCTGGGCTGGTGTTCAGTAGAGGCTGGATCAGGACATCTGGTGTGATTATGATGATTTATCCCTTTCTGAGCAGTATTAACCTCACTGTGACTCAATCACAGTCATTGTGTTCCATTTTAAGGTTCAACGTGCTACATTTTGTGGGTTTTTGCATGTGGTGATGCCTTTAGAGATAAACATCTGACAGCAATCAAACAACTGGAGTGAAATCCTTGTACTTCATCCAAAGCTGAAGGACAAAGGCATATTTAGAACATGATAAACAGTTGAAACAAAGACAGAGAGACAGAGGAAGTTCATGCTAAAAGACAACGGTATGGTTTTTAGTCTATGCTTAAACTTTATGTACCAGACAGCTGTGTGCAACCAAACCAAAACCGTAAAATTATATAAAAATGAATGGGAGAAATAACACTGAATATGGCGCTCTATATAGAAGTCCCGCCTTCCTAAAAAAGCCAATCAGCTTGCTAAAAGCGACTAGTTTACTGTAAAATGAGCATGCACATAAGCTGGACCCAGCAGCAAATTATATTACTGTTTTATATACTGAAAAAGAGTGTTGGAGATTTCAGTCTTTCCCCATTTAATTACATACCAAGTTGTACATTATACCCATTAGTTACAAAGAAAATGCCCAGAAGCATTCCCAAGATCGCCAACATGAGGAATGATTTGCCTTATAGGAACTTTGGCCTTACCCTATGCCCTTCTTCCCTGCCTCCAAACTTAGAATTTGAAAAGTGACTATGAAACTTGCTTTTTGATTTTCCTTTCCCTCTTTCTACTCTATTCTTGTGGTTCTCCGCCATCCAAAAAAAAAAAAAAAAAAAAAGTTGCCATGTTGGCAGTTTGACTCATAATTTACCCAGTGATGGAGGAAGTATTTCCAGTGACTTTTCCCAGCATTCAGTTTGAATTCCTGAATGATTTTCTCATCAACAAGGTTTCATCAACGATCAATCACATCAATGATAAATCAGGGAATTTGAGCAAGAAAAAAAAAGGACACTTGGGTCTTGAGATGCATTTTCAAAAGTTCAAAATATTTTTAGTAAATATCTGATATACTACCGTAATTTATTCCTGTGATGCCAATACTGAATATATAAAGCCATTACTTCAGTCTTCAGTGACACATGATCCTTAGGGCAGAACACAAGCTCAACATTTATTTGCGCTGACCCGCTGTCAATTTTTATAAACAACTATTTTTATTGTTATTAGTAAAACATTCAAATTAACAGAAAATGGGGTGAGAAAGAAAAAAGAAAAATTAAAAAGAGACAAAGAAGTGTTGCATATCTTAAAACTTGCAACATCCAATCCTCTAAATCCCGTAAAAAGCTAATAAACATCCTCTGAATTTTCTAGTTAACATTCCTCCACTATAATGTCTTTAAATAAGTCTATTACACACGATTTCACCTTCTTCCACCGTGGGGAAAGCACAGGACAGATTTCTGATTAAGTTTAATGTACTGAACTAATCACTAGCAGCGGTTCAGGGACTTTAAGAAGCTTTGTTTCGTCTCATTGTTAAAGCTGGGGAATATTCTGCCTCATTAGGCACAAGTCTATGCCTTAGGTGCTTCACAATCGAGAGAAAGTGTAATTGTGTTTTCGTGTGTGTGATGTATTGTAAATCTGTTTAATTAATTAACTCCCTCCAAATGATCCCAATGTCAGGATGTTGAAACTGGTTCACTGCCCCTTCTATCCCAAGAGTTTGCTCTCTCCATATTTGCTTGTTCCCAAACTCATTTTCCCTCTATTTCCACTCTTGTGTGTGCCCAGAGATCAGCAGCTTTGGGACCGGTGTGTTCATCAAACCAAGATCTGTCTATTAGCATATCTGTGGTATGAACGAGGAATGAAGGGAAGGCATCATGGGGATAGATATACAAAGAAGCACTCACAAGGCCTTAATTGAGTCAGTGCATCATGTGTTTTCTGACCCTAGCTAGTAAACTCTGGCTAGACTGTTTCTATGCAGCATAACGAAAGTTAATAATACAGAGAAAAATAAAAATATTTTATATAAGAAGAACTTGGAACTATGCATAAATGTTAGTGCTGGGCAGAATGACAATATATGCTGAGAGAAAGAAGAAACATGAAAAAATACTATAAAATAAATAATAAATAATAATAATAATAATAATTTTTATTGTATTTTTTAAATTATTTATTAATTATTTATTTTAATTTTATGGCCGAAGAATAAATAGCTAATATTAAAATTGTATAGCATTTTGCCCGAATAAATAAAAACATGTATTAAAAGAAATCAATCAGGTTAAACGCTACTAGTGAATTAAGGCATCACAACAGTCATAAAGTACAGTATACAAATTCATGTTAATTTCTAAATATAAATAATATTTAGCTAAAATTAACACTTAACAGTGTTAAATTATTACTGTTTTTAAACAATAACTTAAATTGAGAAATTAGCTTATATGATATTTTATCAAGTAGTTTTTGTATATAGTTGTGCTGTGATGCACTGTTCTCCTGTAGTATACACACCTTGAGAAAAATCATAAAATAGGAGTCTCTAGTACGCGAGTGAATAAGGTAGGGATGCACAGTCATCTGGGAATTTAAAAGTGCCACCTGATTTCACAGAAACAACAGCAGTGCCAATGAAAACAGAACCATCAAATGTGGCCAATCCACGTGCAGTCCTGCTCAGAAATTACACAACAGACTCGCGCCAACACCGACAAGCCCATATGGGCTGTACGCAGCTGCTGTGAGAACACACAAGCATTCCCAAACATCTCACCACAAGCTGACCTGAAAACAGACACAATCTCTCCTTGCACAAAAGTTCAGTTATGACAGAAATGCCCACTCCGACCCAGAGTACTGCGATCTGTTCACATCAGAAGTGCAGCCACATGTGAAATTCATCATGTAACAACTCGATGAGCATGTGTAAGCGTAAGTAATGTGCATACACTGCAACATGTTCATCCTTGTAGGATTAAAGAACTGTGTGCTGATTCCTGTGCTAGGTCAGGCAATAATTCTTCAGTAAAGTCACATAATTTAGATAAATGGATTGTATGCGGTGAACAGGATGCATTAAAGATCTCAATCCAAATTTGAAGTTTTTAGGCTTTTAGTTCATGCCAAATATATGCTCATATACATTTCATAATTATTGACTGATATTAAAATTCTTAATATATGAATTAAAATACAATTTTGTCTAAATAAACAAACTCTGGAAACTAAAAACAATCGATCAAAGTGAATTTAGCTATCACAATATTATAATGTACAGTGTGAAAAATAGATTAGCTAAAGATTATATTAAACTGTGCTACTTAATTATAAGTGTTTGTAAAGATTGACTAAGTGAGCATTAGATGATAGTTGAAAAGTATTCTAAAATAGTTTGTTCTTTTAAAATAGTATAAAAATAGGGGAAATCATCATGCATAATAAAATATCCAATATCAATGAGTATATATCCAATATCGACTGATAGCAATTCATTTTTTAAAAATCCACTTGACAAAAACTAGCAGATATACTTTCACTTTAATTATACTATACTATAAGATAATACTTTACTTTTGTAACAATAGACCAACCAACTCGAGATGAATCATGACATTACAAAACAAAGTACAAAGTATTGTCAAAACAGAGGTCTTTGAGGTTTCTGTCATTCATTTCTGTAGACGGAGCATTTAGGTCAATCTGTTTTGGTCTTTTCAATCGGAGAACCTCAAGGTTGCACATTTCCTTCCAGAAACTTACCTCATTAATCAAAATTACAGTTTCCAAAAAGGAAAAAAGAAGAGAGAAAGAAAGACATTTTGGGTGAGTCAGTGAATTCTCCGGCCATTTCAGAGACTGGAATGCAAAGACACACATAGACGCAAAAACAAAAATGTATGGGAAAAAATATGTTTAAATTTGCACTGGCCCCCCATACGGTTGCAACACACAGCATATGACTGAACTGGGTCCAAACTGGAGTCAGGAGTCTGGATCCCCACAGCTCGTGAATCACGTCATCTCATTCATCGACCGCACGTCACCGCCAGCACCCACATACTACTGTGCGGCCAGAGAGTTAGACTAGAATTACCTAAACGCAAGCATTTGACAAAGAACTGCCTCTCATATTCCTAAATTACAGTCTCTTCTACTTACCAAGCCAGTCTGTGGCCTTCTATCTAATTGACTTCATGATAAATGAGCCCGTCCGACCACAAGCAAAACATTTCCAGGAGTTGCAAGAGCATGTTTCACCCTCCTTATGGTTGCCAAAAATTTCTAAAGGACTTCAGTGGTCCTCCTAAGCCATTCTATGAAAATATATGACCTGGTGGATTACACATTCTGGAGAGAGACTCCATTCCACAATGGAATAAGTGAAGCTATTCGCACACCAACTTGTGCTTTTAAACACGACACAGTCCAAGTTTGATACTATCATATGGAGTACTAAACCTTTGAGCACATTGCAGGACCCTTTAGCATGAATTTGTCAAAAACTGCACATTTATAGCACATTTTTGCTTAACATGAGCCAAAATGGACAGTCGTCTGCAATAAAGTGCATTTCTAGTCAAATAATAAAAAAATATATATTTTGAGTTATGCTTAAGGAAACCATAAGACATCAAACATCAGCCAACATTTGGGACATGTATGTTTGTATATTCTAGAAACCTGGCATACAGGCAAGACTGATTTTTTTTTCCATTCAATCAGAGCTCTATCTGAAAGGCTGGTGATTTGAAGGCCAGTCGCCCACCTTGTCATCTGATTACCCTCAGCTTCGTTAGGACATCCTGGAGAGCAGAGTCGTCCGAAGGTCACACATGAAAGAGCCGTATGATCACACAGCAATCTGCTCATTCCTACGACAAATGCTTACAAAAAAATTGACCGACGTTCTAAGGACCATGCAAATTCTTCCCAAAACAGAAGAGATAGAGATAGTCAGAGCATGCAAGATGTTATGGTCTTTGAAAGTGCTGACAATGATTCTTGAAGAATAGCTGGACTGCCTCCAAAACATCATCTCTCTTCCGAGAAGTCTATCTGAGGTAGTCTACTGTACACTGATGTTTTGTAATAATGGTAGATAAAACAAAACTATGCTCTGAAAACAAACCAGTCATTGACAGATTCCAATCTGCCAAAACAGAGTTGTTATGGATGGACTATGTAAGGTAACAGTTCCATAAAGACTACTGTTATACCTTCCACCACTGACTAAAACCCCTTCCAGTTGGCTTTGATTGGAAAGGTCACAACCTACTGTACATTGGATTTTTTTTTTAACACGTCAAAGTAATCAAAGCCCTAACATTCATCCTAGGTCACCGATGGTGGAATGAAAATTTGATTTTGCTGTTAAGACATGAAAGTCAAAGCTCAGACGCTTACAGATTATCGTTTCTTCCTTAACTGTCGACATTAAAAACGTTACACCAGAAACAAGGGCCTTCAGAGAGGAATGTGGACAAATCTGCTGAGGAAAGGTACAAGTTTCTGAAGAACGATTGTCTTGGTCTCTCTTTTTCTTTAACACACATACTTTTTACCTTCAGAATGTGGCCAAACATGTGTTTCTCATTTTATAAGCCCTGTAAAAGTGATAATGTTTGAAAATATTAGAGTGATGGATTCCAATCGCATTAAAAATAAAACAGGAAACTTAAGGGGAATTAAACGAGAGGGAAAAGTACAGACAAGCATTTGTCATATTAACAACGCTAACAAATCAAATGGCTTGTAACCAGTTTACATGAAGTGCTAACTGAAGAAATGTTTAGGGAACTAGCACATTACCTGTAAGATTAAGCACATTTTAAGATCTATAATAGTAGATTCTGATCTTTCTCAAGGCATTAGAGAAAATTCCAATCCATGGTGCTGTTTCCTGTGCTTTTTTGCTCTGTCTTAGATGCAGAGCAGACGTCGAGCCGGAAGACAGCTGGAAGAGGATTTACATTTTTTCTGGCTCCAAATCAAGGAATTTTTGCAGCAGTTTCACATAGTTAGGTAGCAAGGTTTTCTTAATGTTCACCTGATAAAGTAAAGTCTCATCTGAAACAAGACTACTAACATTAAAAACACTGGAATTTTTGATTTCCAGGCAACTTCAAGTGAAAGTTCAAACTCTACCTAGGATAGGATATCTTATAACAATATTGACTTTATAAGAAAGAACACATCAACACACATACTCATCGTGCAAGACAATTTTGTCATGCCTCCTCTCACACTGTTTCATAAAAAAGGGATTTTGCCTTAATTTCTTCTATTGATGTTTATGGTATTCATGGATTAGTTCCACTCTGTCTCATTCTGCATTTAAAGTGGGCATCTCTCAATTTGGATTAGAGAGATTTGTTCCTCTCCTGTTCGTTCCTTAAAATCATATTCCTGCTAATAACCTGTTTGGAAAAACACTGACTATAGGATGTCATAAAAAATATGTTAGGATTCCTTTAATGAAAGACTATGGGAATTTTCAGAATTTCCATGTGAAAATCAGTGAAACAGCGTCAAAAGAGCGAAAGAAAGAAAGAAAGAAAGAAAGAAAGAAAGAAAGAAAGGGACATTGAGGATGAAAAGAGAGGAGAGGAGGAGAAAGGGACAGTGCAGGAGAAAGAGGGGAAGAAAAGGACAGTGGTGCGGAGAGAGTGTGAGGTGAGGGGAGAGAGTCTACAAAGGAGCACTTGTCAAGCTGCCCGGCGTGTGAGAAACCTGATGCCCTGCTGCAGATGTGGCCAGGTTTATTTAACACCACCTACCTAGTCCAACAGAATCCATTATATCCATTCTCATACTACTCCACCCTAAACCGCCTCTCCTACAGCCACTAAACCCACCATGGCAATCAGCAGCCATTCAATCCATCCATCTGTTTCATGTCTGACCTAACGTTTCTTCGACATCTCCAAGGTCTGATCCTCAATATGATTCCCCATCACACTGCCAAACTCCATCACAAAGGCCCGTCTGCAGTGTGAGGCCATACAGCTTTGCCCAAATAGTACAAGACTTTGACCAAAGCCTCTGTTGTTTGCCTCTCTTTGACCCTCAAAAACCAGTCACAATGTGTCCAGAAGTTCTCCTGTTCTTTATCCAGTTCCACATTGCTCTGAGGTGCTGCCAACTCAAACACAGCAATGATTGTTTTCACACAGTAAGAGTAACAGATGAGGTTGATGACAAATGGAAAAGAAAGAATAAAAGTGAAATGATTTGGCTAGATTTCTGTTGGAAAACTAATAAATTAAAACTTGCCTGCGGTCAGGTGAAAGTTTAAACTGCGGTCCACAGTGACTCATTGTCTGAAATGGTCTTGGAGGACAGTCCTGCCCTTGGGTTGCACATTTAATTTCCAGAACAATCCAAAATGGTTAAAATAACCAGTTCACAAGAAACATGCACTCTGTCACCAGGCTGCACATCTCAAGTACCCAGTGTCTGTTATGTTATAAAAAACTGCAACTGGCTTGAACCAACTTGAAATGAAAGCCTTTACCCATCTTATAAGCCACAAGTAATTATGCAAGTTCAACTTCATGCTATTCATTCAAGAGATTCATAAAAATCCATCCAGTAATAAAACATGAAGTATTTACAAACGAGTCATTGAATCATTCATTCAACCCAAGTTTTTTTTTTATATATATATATACAATTCACATTAATTAAGCATTTTAAATAGACTCCAGCAATTAACATTTTGTCAGAACTTCTAATAAATTCCATGTAATTTTATTTAGTTGTCTGTTGGGAGAATCGTAAACTCTGTTTGAAACAATTTTGTGATTCTCAATTTATCCAGAATCTGATGTCATAACGATGTAAACGATACAATCGTTATTTGAAGTGCCAAGTTACTTTCAAAAGGTGGTTTGCTCTATTGTGTTTTTATCCCAGTACTTCTGTGATAATGTGAATATTTGTAACAGAAATCCTGAGTAGTTGAAAAGACTGTTTGGTTTCATTCATAACAACTCTGGGTCAGTGACAGTGCCAACGCAGATTTGAATGTTCCGGTGTGATTTTGTCAATGGTTTAATAGACACAAGCGAATCATTGTCATTTAGGAATGAGATTGCGTGGTTGCTTGAATCAAGATTGTGATCTTTTAACATTTAATCGCGCAGGTCTACTTCATATATTGTTGAATTTCTAAATAAATCAGAACACAATTCATACTGTAAACAAGTAAGTTTTGCAATGAAATCCAAGGGCCAATACAGAAGGCATTAGTGTAAACTTCTAGTTCCAGGATGACTACCATAGGCAAAGCAACAATTGTGCCGAGCATATTAGTTACAGCTAAACTGTCGACATGTTTATAGCTAGCCAACTGAACCACACATTGTCCAGTCCTGCTCCTGAAGGTCAACTTTTCAGCAGAGTTTATCTTCTGTTCCAACACAACTGCCTGGAAACTTCTAGTAATTCTGTAGACATTGAGTAGCTGGTTCAGACAAGTTTAATAAAGGTTAAAGTTAAACTCTTCAGGAAGGTAGCTTTACAGGATCAGGAATGAATGGACACCCCTGCATTTGAAGGTCTATCAGCAAGTAACAAAAGAACACACATCAAGAATACACAACAGGACCATGAACTTGCCCAGGCATCTGATTTCTTGCCTAGTTTCTGGCTAAAACCTAGTCAAAATTCCGAGAGTTAAAATTATTATACTTTTGCCATCTTAACTTTGATAGTTGGTCTTGACGTAAGAAGCTCAGCTGGTAGTCCATGGCAACTATCTTGATGGTGTATCCCTCTTGTTGAGCAAACGTTTGAACAGCTATTGAGGATGGAGAACTATAATGTGTATTTATAATACACAAAAGAAGACTACCTATACTGTCACAACAGAAGAATATATTGGACGTCTTCCCAGACTTTGATGCATTAAGTCAAAACAAATTTCTCTGTTGACTGAAAGATGTAGGAAGTCTACAATTAAATGGAGAAGGTACGTGTGAAAGGACTACATCTCTTTCAGTGGAACAGGGACGCACACAGTAGGTCCACAGGGACAATAACATGACTTAGGAATAGTGTTTTCTACTTGCACTCATTTGCATGAGAAGTGTGCACAGCGGTTGCTGGTTCCACTTTGTTTGGTGTGTGAAAGACTGCTTTCTTAAACGACTCTTGAAAAGAAAGCTTGTCAAGCTAGAAACGAAGGAATTCTACACCAAACCATGTTGGCTGGATTCAAAAGGAGTTTGATTAGTGAGGCCAGCTAATACATAGATCTAAACCATCAAATTCAGACCAACCATGTGTCAATTGTAGCCAAAGAGAAGACTCAAATGGACTAATATTGACCTCACTTGTCCATGAGCCAATACATTAGGCTGGAAACACCCCAAAATGACAAGATATCTGGCTTTTGAGTTCAGGACAACTCCTGAATCTCATCTGCCGTGAAATTCTGGAAAAAACCTTGATGTGAGAAATAGGCTACAATATTCACAGTAGAGTATTCTTGGGCCCAAACAATGCAAATAAGTGTGTTTTTAGCTATGCCAATTCAGTTTCACAAAATGTGCCAAAATGCAATTTGGAACACAAAGCAAGTAGATTACATTGCTACATTCCATCACCGCCACAATTGTCTTCTATGATCAGTTTGTAATGTATGCCAACTACTGCCATGCTGGAATTAGTGTGAAAAGAATCTTGCTGGGAAAGTTAGTTAAACTGTTGACGTGTATAGCTAGCTACCAGAATGGTACACACCTGGTATAATGTCTAAAGCATTGGAAATCAAATCAATAGGCCCCTACTGGTGACTGTTACTGGTGCAGTAAACACAACAATGCACACTAGCTAGGTCATATGTTTGCATTGCACTAGCCAAGTATTCAAGTCTGCATATGTTTTTGGCACTGCAATAGTCATGTTGAGCACAGCAAAACTATATATCTGTTGGGAGGAGGGACAAAGAAGAGTAGTCTTGTACTTTGGTGAGTTATGACAGGAAATATGACTTCAATTCTCGGCTTGAGCTTTGACATGCTTACTTTAATCATGAGCTAGCTGCTGAAATATGGTGAAAACCAAGCTTAAATTACAGAACAGACATTCAATAAGTACATTTACAAGATCACTGTGGCTGTACACCCATAAAAAGAGGTAGTGAGTAGAAAATTACATTAACATCCAAGACTTAAAACAGGAAGACTGTGTTCATGTGTACTCATAAAAGTGAATGGCTTCATAACTGATCTGACTCCCTAATACCATATTTGGTGAAAATCAGACGATAAGATACCCAGCCAGCCACTGAAAAATTACAAGTTTCCTTATATGCATAAAATTAAATGATGATTTGTCCATTACTACTGATTTACTGTGATATACAGAGCCAAGAGTTGAAAGCCTAGCGAAAGTCAACAAGTGGCCTTACCGCAGAAAGTGTTCTGTGGTAGCATTCTCTTCTTAGATCCCATTTTGAATTACAGATGGCTGAAACAATCCATAATGCAGACATGTTCTTTTTCAACATCCACCACACTTTCCAGACTTGGACAGGCTACATTTTCTTAGGTCCTGCTGAGGGCACTCAAAGTGGGCTGTAATTAACAGGCCCGGGGCCTGGTCTGCATTACTGAGGGCAACTACAAGGAAACGACTGCCTATTACTTCACGACCGAGGGTCTGTTAATCAGCCTATTAGCGTTTAATTGAGGGTAGTTAATTAGAGAGGCTATGGGGGTGGGTGGCTTGCATGGAGGGTGGGGGGCTAATGGGGTCTGACTGTGAGAGCAGCTGGCTAGGCAACCTGAGACTATTGTTACTGATATGTTTACACAAGCCTGGTGATTGATTGGAAAGACAATTAACCTTAATTATACTTGCCTATTCCCCTCTCCAAAAACATTTTAGATGCTATAAATTATACCTATGGCTTCTATATATAGGGAAAAGCCCTGCTGAACAGAATTCACAACATTTACAGTACTAAGCCAGACTAAGCAAATCCTTGACAGCAAATATCAAGAAGTTCTATATTGGGCTAAAAGGAATAGTAATAGACTGATATCCGACTGGATTAATCTGTCTATTTTTGGCCCAATTTAAAATGAACAGCATTGGAGTATGATAAAGTGTATGTGGCGAGTTAACAGATGTTTTAGAAATTGTTACAATACTACTACTAAAACTAATATTATTATTGTTGTTTTTATGCAAGTTATTTGTCATTATAAAGACAGTGTATTTGATTGATGTATTTTAAATACATTTATTTTATGCTAAGTATACTACAAATACATTTACATATGTATGTACTTAATATAAATATCCTGCAATTGTACTTTTGCACAATTATTAATATATTTAAAGTCTGCTAAATTGGAACAACTAATTTTGTACATAATGCACTTTAATTATCTGGAAATAGTGCTGAGGTCCAACTAAAGATATATTTAAGTATATTTGATTGTGCTAAAGTGGAACTATTGCAAGTATACTTTAGGTGCACATTAAATATCTTCATACATGCACCACAGGACTGTCCATTTTAACCATGCGCTGCTATTACAGAAGCTGAGACCAGAAGCCTATTATATCCCTTTTAAAACTTCCATTGGATTTAATGTCCTGTAATAGCCAAGTCAGCCATTCCAGTCAACTGGAAAGCAACTCACCACTGGGACTAACAGTCTTACTTGCCTATACTCCTCCTCCCTGCTCACTTCCATCTAGAGAAAAAGACAGGGGCACAAATCCAATAAAGTCCTTGACAAAGGCTTTCTTCTTGCAATCAGATGTCAAATAACATGTGATACTGCCCACAGTGAACTAACTGCCACCTCTGGACTGCTCTGTTGTACTCAGTCAGAAATAACACAAGACCTTGTGACACATTCCAAACTAAAGATGACATGTGCTGTGATATCTTAGTTGTCAGCGGAAGAAAGGTGAAGACTGGAGGTTGCAGGGCGGCCCCATGCTGGGTTGACCTGACTTCATGTCCCTGAGGAAACTAAGAACAGGGTCTCCTGATTTAAAAATGTCCAAGCTGGTCATAAAGTCCAGAGTGCGACAGATTAAGGTTAAGGCCTGTTTTAGTGGAGGGTATAGTGGATGAGTTACAGAGGTGTTAAACAAATTACAAAATAGATATTTTTTCAACACAATTTCATAACTGTATTGCAAAAAAAAAAAAACATTAAGTATTATATGTACTGTCTCTAATTTAAGTTCATTTTAGTAAAAAAAAATATTTATTATAAATATTTAGTTTAAATATTGTCTTTACTGTACTGAGAATAATCAATAAGCATAGAACTACAAAAAAAACTTCGATAAATAAATAATTGTTTAGATTAGACTCCAGATGCATTACGATAATGAGAATTGTGTTGGGAAATTTGTTGTGCAACAGATATACAATGTTGCACAATTTAAAAAAAAAAAATCTTAAACTTAATCTTAATTTCTAAAAAAAAAAGAAAAAAAAAAAAAAAAAAAAAAGATCAAATTAAGATCTTAGAATGACAGGTGAATTAAGGACAACCACTCCAACCAAAAAACAAACAAAACAAACCAAAAAAAAAAAATGTATTTACAGCGGACCAAAAACTGCATTATTTAAGGTTGAAATAAATTTCCCTCAAGGACATCTCAAAAACTCAGGACATCCCAAATCTCCCTTTTTATAAAACCAACTGCACATTGTATACAATTGTATACATGTTTTCTTCCTCTGTCCTTCATTACAGCTGTCTGATCTACAAGGTTCTTCTTAATCATCAATGGACAAGAATGCTAACAACCTGAGTTCAAAAGGGCTGAGGACTCATCTGCATGCTAGCAATGGGCCCCAGACTCTTAACATATCTATTCAAGCTGCCACTCTTTTCATGTTGCCACTCACCCCTCACACCATTTAACGCCACATCTGACAGCGAGCACACACTAAAATAACTGAAAGCACCATTGGGTGTTAAGTGGTGGACTATGGGTAACCTTACAGCTATATGGAGACAGAAAAAGATAAGGAACCACTGGTGTTACTAGAAGCTGCTGATATTAAAGTTACATTCACATGCATTATACATATTTGATGCAAAATTATAACAAGACAACAAAGCTGGATAATAAAAACAATGACATCAGAAATCACATTTTCCTTGATCCTTTAACATAGGATTTTGTACCATTAAAACATCCCGCAAGTTTCACAGTTTAAAACATCTTCCTCATTATAAAGAAAATAATTTTTTTAACCAAGTTCCAAAAATGGTTAGCTTGGATATTGTGGGATCTGTGAAGTCACATGAGCAAATACATGCAAATTACACATGACTGCCTCTAGATCAAGAAATCGACTATTATACATTATGACGTTATACATCGCACCATATGCCCTGCCCGTTGGTGTTCAGTCTTTTAAATTCCACAAGCTTGACTCAAATGGATGAATAAAAGAATGTTAGTTTTGACGAATCCTGTTTTAACAGCTTGCAAAAAAAATAAAAAATCTGTCCAAGCACACTCATATTTGTGACAAAGAAGTGAACGCAAAACTAGCTTTCTGGCATGATCTTTAGGAAACATAATAGCTAATTAAAAGTGATGTTTAATATATACTGATACTAATATTATTAACAAAATCATTGCAAATATATCTCAAATCTCCCCAGCCATACTTAATTCTTATTTAAAGAGAACTACTCTTCTGTTACTGCTGGAGCTCTTGCTTCTTTCAGATGGCAAACACTGGCCTCTCAGTGGAGCTGCTTTTTAAAGTCTGGTTGTTGTTCAACCTCTGACCTTTGTCTGTTTGCAGGCTTTTACAAGGTGACATTTACAACCCGGTCTATCTCCATGACCTCTTCCTACTCCCAACACATCCAATGCTCCTAAAGACAGCCATGATCTACACTTGGATATCAAGACACATGGGTTTTCCATGGTTTTGTGACAAAAACACATTGAAAGCTGAAGGTACTATAGCCATGTATTGTGTTGAGATGAAATTGTTAACTGCATCAAACAGCATTCTTAAAGGTGGTGCGTGTAATTTGGTTGAGGTTAAAATACTTTCTATCTTAGCTAAATGTTTAGAGACAACTATGAGCAAGGCATTTGTGGACTGATTCCCCAGACTAGTGTAAACACTGTGACTCTGCAGCACTTTAACATTGCTCTGTTTATTTGAGAGATCTGCAATGTAAACCTCTGGTTCAACCAATGGAGAGTGGCGCAATATTACCTGTTTTACCATACAATGGCAGACTGGGCTTCAGTATGTAAAACCAGTTTAAAGGTCCCATGGCATGAAAATTTCACTTAATGAGGTTTTTTAACATTAATATGTGTTCCCCTAGCCCGCCTATGGGCAGTGGCTAGAAATTGTGATAGGTGTAAACCAAGTCCTGGGTATCTTGCTTCGCCTTTGAGAAAATGAAAGCTCAGACGGGCGAATCTGGAATCTTCCTCTTATGTCGTCATCAAAGAACAATCCCTTTCCAATAGCCCAAGCTGTCAATCACACAGCGCAAGTTTATCTGGACACTTGCCAAAACTCGTTATGAAATCAATGACGCTGTTACACTGCACAACGAAGCTCTTACTGTATTTACATCATTTTGCATTGGTGAAAGCATTAGTGAGAGCGCAGAAACTACGTTGCAATGACAAGATCTTCATTCACGTGATCAACAGACTGTCATCTGCTCAATGCTCATCACTGCAACCTTTTATGTGATGGGAATAGATCTAAATTCGTTAATCTCGATAGCTGTACACTGTAAAAAGTGAACAGTTGGATCAAAATTACTTCAATTGGTAACACCTAAAGAAATTAAGTTGTCTCAACTTAAATTATCACATTTTATCGTGAAAAACGTGATAATTTAAGTTGAGAAAACTTAATTTCTTTAGGTGTTGCCAATTGAAGTAATTTTTTTAAGTTGATCCAACTGTTCACTTTTTACAGTGTAATAGTAAAAACGTATAACAGCTGTTTCATATGCAAGCATGTCAGCCAATCACAGCAGTGGGCGTTTACACGACATGCACCTTCAAACAGAGCGTTCAAATCAGAGGCTAAAATCAGGTTAGGAAAAATGCCTTTTATTTCTAAATTATGACAATTTTTGATCTAAAAAACATACTAACATTATAAGGGCACCCCAGGAAACATTATAAAATAATAAAAATAATCCATGCCATGGGACCTTTAAATAGCAGTTGTTTTGTCCCCCACCATTTGGTTACGCGTGTGTATAGAAATTAAACACTTTATTTAAAATAAAAAATTCTAAACTTTTTTTTCTACATCAAAAATGTATCACAAATTACTTTTTTTGAAATATATACTACAGATGAAAAATAGCCCCTGGCTAACTCTGGAGCATTTACGGAAATGTTTATTTATGTGCACTGTCCCTGTTAAAAAAAAAAAAATGAATTAAAAAAAAAAATATAAGATGTTTTTCCAAACACAAGAGCTGTGTTAAATCCAATGCATAAATCAATCTGTCGCAGGCAAACTCGGCTACTATGTGTGAAAATTTTCGAACAGTGTGGAGCGCAAACACAGCACCGTTTTTTCTTCCCTTTTTACATCTTTTTTTATGAGAAAATAAATGTCTCCGGCAAACAAGGCGCTATTCATCCGCTGAATTATCTGAGCCTGTCTCTCTGGTGCTTACCAGGGACATCTGCCATGACACTCCTCCATCAGACAACCGTGGGAGATTCTAGATCTTTATGAGCATGTCATTTACATGCACATAACATCTTTGAAGCCAACATAGCCAAGAGAATATGAAGAATACGGGGCTATTTTGTGATTTTTCCCAATTCACTCTTAGTAAGACGTGAACAATAAAACATTCTAGCGAAATTTATTACATAAGGGCCAGATGATCTGTGCAGTGTGTTCCTGGCTGGACTTTCTCATGATCGCTCAGTGAGTCACCCATCACTGCTGCTGTCAGGAACATGTGCACAAAGCCCGTTGAATACCGTGATGGCCCTGCTCGCCCTATGACACAAATTCACACGCTCCGCCTGGATGCTCTCAGCCGAGATGCTGTCGCAACTCAAGAACTCATTGTACTGATCAGTAGATGCTAGTCACCCAAGAGTCTCTCGCTTGAATGGTAAACAGCATAAAATTGACTTAAAGAGGTTTTGGCGTATATTTGGGAAACTACTAGATTTTTACATTTTCTGAAGAAAAAGTGGTTACTTGCCAAAGAAAAAAAAAGGGTCACACCTACTGGCCGATACCTAGCCAATAATTATTTTCATGTCAATGAATGGGTGATATTAAAATTCGATAGGATTTCATCTAAATAAATCACAAAATAAGTTGTACATGCTAATAGTAAATTAAGGCATCATTATAATCTACAGTCAAATTTATATAAATGTTTAGATTTGCTTAAATTTAACAGTGTTATTAAGTGATGACATGATAGATAACGGCAAAGGTAATCTGAAATTAAAAATGATGAGAAATTATCATTCACAAATAATTATCCAATACTGATGTCATAATGTAACATCAACAACATGCTGCAAGATGATTTATCTGAGCACAAAAATTCATGTGCCTTTATAATCTTTAATCGAAATAACTTCCCCACCCTCTTGCAAAAACATCTCATCTCTTCTCTGATGACGTGTTTACTGGAATACATGTGGATCCAAATGAGCTGGGGGGAAAAAAGGAGATAAATGGATACTCCATATGATGGATGAAAAAGTGCTGATGTAGCAAGAGAGACAAAAGAGTGCTGGAACCTGGAGGGTTCCAGAGGCACATATTTTAAACAGCGAAGTCCAGCTGAGTCTAACTCTCATGGGCTATAAAGGATGGGACTACAGGGTGTTGGTTTAGATACATACACAATGGAAACAATACTGCTGTAAGCCATTTTGCATTAATTCTTCCCCTGTGATTATATTTCTACAGAAAATCATTTCTCAAGTCAACATAATTAAATATGTGATACCACCTGAGGCGCTGACGTAAAGCTAGAATCCATATTTCGATCTCAAAGAGCACAACATTACCTCAGGTGTCACCGATAGCCAGAAAAGCATTATTACAACCTTTTCAAAAGGCAGAAACATTATTAAAGTAGTTTTAAAAGCACCAATAAATCTCCTGAAGGAAGCAGAAAACGTTATTCCCATGTACACATGATCCAAATAGACAGCACAGGGTGGGAACAGCTTTGCATTGTGGGAGAGAGTTTCTGACTATAAATTTTAAAGGTTTACTCAATAGACTGACCTAGGGCTTTGTGCTTCATGTTCCTTATGCATTTACATCCTCTGGCACGCATGCTGTTTCACCTTAATTATTCAAAAGACAAAGACAAAAAGTGACTTTCTAGGTCTATTGCCATCCTAGAGCAAAATATCTTGTTGAAAAAGCTTACTGTACACTACAATGATAATACTAAACCAGTCACAGATAACCCTTCTCAAATATCTATGTATTGTTAAGTTGATGTCCTTTTAAAAAAAAAGAAAAAAGAAAAAGAAAAAGCAAAGATGTAGGTGACATCCACAAAAACCACAAGGAACACTCTCAGATATCACGGCAAAGCAGCAGTTGGCATCCTAAGCACAATCCAAAGCTTTTCCCCTCACCCTGGCCCCTTCCTCCAAGTAAGTCATACTAGCACATTTCCGCCCAACGCATTAACCAATCTGGGACTCATACGCCCCCCCTCCCCATCCAAAGCAGGGCCAGTTTAGTGGTCTTAAGTCACCAGGCGCCGACTGCATTACTGTCGCCTTTGGTGGCTCAATCTATCCATTGTCTCAAGGGCTTATGGCATATCTAAACGAACAGGAGAGTTTAAGACACTTACGGCTAGCACACTGCATGTGGCTGCTCTTAAAAGTTAGTATAAGAGCAGACACGACTTCCTCATCCAACATAACGCATATGCTGACGTCAAACGCAAATTAATAAATCTTGAAACCAAAAAGTGATGTTGTTAACTAACTCCTGAGGGGAAAGAATCTTGCGGCGAAAGCTACCATTTTGTTGAATGATGATTCGACTACACGAAGTGAAAATATTTACATTAACTTAGCTAAACAATTGTACAGACCCAGGCCGTGGTTATAACACGCTACAGTGAATTCAAAGCATCCGTTGTACCATACTTGTGTTTCATGCCGCTATAAAAGCAACCTTTGTAGGGCTGACTTTCTATGCACCCTCAAAAGTGACCACTGGGAACTTTTGGCCTTTTAAATAGTCCAGATTTTGTTCCAAGGTAAAAGAGAGCCTTCTGACTTGATGCCAGCCAGGAAGGATTCCTATAAGTCGGTATATACAGCGTCCAACAAATTACAAATGCAGACTTTCTGAAATAATCAGGGCTCATAGATCAAGTTTTAAACAAGAATCTTGCAAAAGCTGTTACATTAAAGCCATTTTCGAGGTATAACATGCTTTAAATATTATTTTATTTACGGGTTCAACATAGTTTGTACAACTGTTCCTTTCAGGATGAGCTATAATTGGCAAAAATAGTGCAACACAAAAGTTTCTGTCCTAATCAGCCACGATTGCGACATAGGACAGGATATGCATTACACATCTCATTGTGTTATGCACAAAACTGTATATGTCTATAAAATATGTTATGATTGGCTCTTATTGTGCCTTGGTTAGGCAACGGTATCAGGCTTAAAGCAGAGGCAATTACCTCCATTATCCTGTCATGGATCTGCAAACCTCCTTCTTTATCCGCCGGTCCATTCTCCACAATCTTCGACACAAAGATTCCTTCATTCGAAGTGCCATCTTTATTATCCTGCAATCCAAAGACAAGGCAGCAATATTTAGCCAAAAAAGAATTTTAAAAAGAATTAATAACCAATAAAACATTTTAGTAAGTATTACAGATGCAAAAACATTTTTACTGCAAATAAATAAAATGATTAACAAAGACACAGACTCCCTTAAAGACGCATCCAAAACACAAATAATTGTTTGCAGGTGTACAAAGCAATGCGCTCCATTGTTCAGCTTCTCTGAAAATACATTGTCAAATGAAAAACATATTGCGTTTGTGAGATATTTAAGGTGTTAAGAGATTAATAAAAAGATGCTCACCATTCATTATATGAAAATATAACCTGGACAGGATGGTTATAGCAAAACATCTGCCAAAATCGTTGAACCCACCTCCCAACCACATCAAACCACATTACCTCTGTGCCATGTTGTGTGACACTGTGCTGTAATTTTTAATGGAATACTTAAGAAACCGCAGGAAGTCAAACTGTGAACTCTGCAGTTAATTACTGTAAGCCCTTCCCTCTTCCCCATTACAACGACAAAAACAACATCTTTATTTGCCAGAGGATCCTACTCCTACATAATATTTATTTTCTTTTCTAATGAAACGACAAACTCTGTTCCAAATTGAAGTAACAGAACAAAAATAGTAGCTAAACTAAAGACGCAATACTCCAAAAACGATGAAAATATGTAATATTTAAATACAAAATATACTAAATTAAATATACAACATATACAAATTGCCTCCTCAGTTCAGTGATTAACTAGTGATAACAGTGATTATTAGAATCAGAGAGCCTTGTAATAAAAATACACCAATATTCCACACAAATATTGGGTGGCTACTAAAATTTGAAATTTAAAACTACAATTTCTTTCACATTATTGACAGAGCTCACTGAAATGCATTCTGGTA
Organism: Abramis brama; assembly: GCF_963993115.1. Classification (NCBI taxonomy): domain Eukaryota; kingdom Metazoa; phylum Chordata; class Actinopteri; order Cypriniformes; family Leuciscidae; genus Abramis; species Abramis brama. The sequence continues at coordinate 8,730,828 of NC_139973.1, read as the reverse complement.
TTCCCAACTCTGCGAATGATGCTGCGAAAGATTTTGCTTCCTACAAGCCTTTGCCATACTGACATTTTAAAACGCAACCCAAGTGGTCAGCTCACTAAGTTTTAGAAACAGATCTAAGGTCTTACAAGCAGACAGGATGGCTGGCATGTCAAACATTTGCTATGGAGGGGTCATGGCCACGTTGAAGTAGTTGTGCAGTTGCCAAGAGACGCAGCCATTTGTGTCATTCATTAGTGACCTACCTCTTCCACTTACTTTAGGGTAAACTAACTCAGCCATATCAATTTGTGCTATATGCTTTAACTGTGGTGTATTTTTATAAAATAAATAAAGCCTCGTCATTGTGATGAGGCTACATCTGGGTCTTAGAAGAAGCTCTGGAAACTTGGCTCTTGTAATAGTTTTCCTCTTTGGAAAGTTTTTCTGCAAATGTCCAGTTCAGACCAAAGTGCGTCATATTTCTATTTCAGACGAACCACAAACAAACACTTTTTAAAGGGTTTGGTGCTCATTCACACTGATATGGATACCACAACTACCACTTCAGGGTGGACTGACATACCAAAGTGGCACTGTATACAAAAGATATAATTTATGTCTGTATTTTCCCAGTTGCAATTTCCCACTTAAATTGAGTCATCCAGTGACACACTGAGATTCTGAAATAACCTGACAGATATTTTGTTTTGTTTATCATTAGATCAAGAAACTAATACTGTAGATGTGGCATGAGGTAATCTAAGGCCTTAAAATATATATAAATATTAAAAAATGCATGATCTGGGATTCCCAAACAGTTTTGTTAGGGAAAACCTTTCACAAAACCCCTCTTGATTTCCTTTACCAATCCTTGACAATCATGGGCTGAAACAGGAAATACAATGAGCCAAGGACACATAAGATGGAGGTGCAAATCTTTCTGAACTTACCGCACATGGCCTTCCTCCAACGATATTGAAGCCTAAAGATCCAGAATCACGATGGAGTATAGCCATGACACTTTTGGTCTCTCCGCCCTGAAAAAGAAGGAACAATATAAATGGCCCATTAATTCACACATACGTCTTTAAAACCATATATTTATTTCTATTCGGAAAGTAGAAACATCTGAGCTTCCAAACTAAATATTTCAAATTAGGGATGTGCCTGAAGCCAAATACTATGTTTGGATAGGAAATGACTGGCATTTTACAAGATCTGTTGCACATTAAGTCCTCCAACATCATCCTGTCAGTCATCTCTCCTCACTATCTTCAAGTGATAAGTGAAATCTGATGTACTGTAATGTAACTGACTACCGCAGCAAGCCTAACCATGTCCCTTCAGGGGCTCCGTAGAATGCGTTACTCGTTTTCAGTGCCTTTCCGAATTCGGATTTAGGATTCTAGGACATCCCTATTTCAAATATAACCCTTCAGGGTGTGTTTTTATAGCACAAGCTCTTAAATCATCCGTAGGTATCACGATTTACATTTGACTGTGACCAAAAGTGGTGCGTGACCAAACAAGTGCAGAAGTGCACCTGTTACAATCATTAAACATCATGCAAAATACATAAGTCATCTCAGCTTAAAGCATCTTGGAAAAGGAGCTGTCAAGTGGCCAGTGGCTTTAAGGGTTAAGGCCTTGTTCCCTGCTCATTTGGTCGAGTATATTAATACATTTGCAGCAAACGGCTCTCTCAACAGATGAACGGCGGAACGTGGACAAACAAGTGGAGTCAGCATTTTATTCCTCGCTTAGGGTGCACTGCATAGAATCAGAGACTTAAGCAGCTGTCATTTCTGTGTGCCACAGAATACAGTGTCTAAATATAATACAGACATCAATGGCAGGCATGTACAGTGTCCTCTTTACTATCTTTGCTGAGTGTATGCGATGTACGTCTCCAAGTAAGGAATGTATCCTGCTGGACCAGGTCATGGGAACAAGTCCCATAATTCCATGGGAAACAATGTCCGGCACCACTTAATATAAATGCACATTATTGTTGTTAAATTGTATAATAAAAATGTGGAAATAATGTCAGAGGATGACTCATCTAAAGAATACATTCTCTTGAATGGCAAAAACAACCAAACATATAGAAAGATAATGCATAAAAAGTGTTGAAATGCTCTAGTGGTGATATGAAAATTCTTGTGATATCATTTTTTTCCTCCAGAGCAGCTGGATCAACAGCCCAGCATTCAGCAGACAGGCCCAATCCTGCAAATGTCAGCTCCCCATCATCACCTTCCTTTCCCAGCCCTGCTTCAACTCACTTGACTGATGAACCATGTGATGGGAACAGCAAGAGAGACTTCATTCCCCTGCAGGAAGGCAGTCACTGGCACTAAGGCATCATTCAGAGCCCATAAACATGTTCACTCACTGGGAGGTTGCCTTAGGATCTCATGCTCCTTCATAGAGCGGTCAAGGGAGGTTATCTGTCACAAGTGTAACTCACAGACTTTTTCCATGCTCTGATGGAGTCCTGAGGTGAGGATATATTATAGCTAATGTGAAGGGCATCACACATGCCAGAAGATGTCATGGTACTTAATTTAAGGCATGGCAAGGACATAAAGCACTAACAAAAAAAATGTGCCATACTAAGGTCGTTGTTTCATTATTTGGGCATGATGTATCTTTTTAGTGCCTAGACTACACCAAAGTACCTTAGTATTACCATCACTTTACCATTGGCATGTACTTTACCGCTCAAGTACTTATGTAGCCTACTGACAACAATGTATAAAACTACTGTAATTTTACTTTAAATATGCTACCATTTTAAGTCTATTGTGCAAATATAGTACCTACATTGGAAATTATATTGAGTGTTCCCTCAGTGAAAAGCTGTTTAACTACCCAACTGAAGGACACAAAGTGTAATGTACGTCTTTAAACGCCTAAAAATAATGTAGCACACTATAGGCTATAACAATATGTTTTCTATACTGTAAAGTCCATACTAAACTAGAAAGTTCCATTAAAACCAATGAAGTCTACATTGCAAGCCAGCTAGTAACGCATCTTTCAGGGTTGGAACTTGGAAGGAATCATAAGAACAGCAAACACCCAAAATCCAAAACTTTGACGATAATGTCAAAGCGATCCCAGTTCACACGGATCCGTGAAAACTACTAAAATCGCTGTATTCTGCTGCCAGGCCAGTAGTTGGCGATTATTACACTTTGTAAAGAAACACTACGTGCCTATACACCTTATGCGCCAGAGAAACAAGCATGCAGCCAACTTTGGAATACTGTGTTTGAACTTCCGTTTTTGGGGTAGATCTGTATATTTCTATGGCATCGCTGTCGAAGAGTAATTAGCTGGTGAAGTGGATTTACTTATTGCAGAGTTAACGAAAGTTATCATGAGCATTGTAATGTTTGAAGCGGATGTCATAACAAATGTCAGTAGACTGGGAAGATTTAAAATGAGCGGTTCATTCATAAATCTGTAAGATCTTACCTTCATGCTGTGGAAATACAAACCTGAGAACAGAAGCGCACCGCTGAAAATGGGCAGAGCTACCTAAATTCTACAGACTGAACACGTAATACGCATGACTTTACTGTTTTCACAAATTAGCATTTCTGTAGTTTACATGGAGACAATGGTATTGTTTTCAAAAATGTGCACTTTGAACTAGTTTGCCTTTTGTAGAGCGCTGATGGAAAAACGTATTTTCGCTCTAGTTATAACCGTTGTTCCAGGCCAGGGTTTAAGTATGCGATTTGCTTGGAGCTTGGCTTTCCTCTTTTGGAACTTTTTTTGTTGGAGGAGAAGAAATATACCAAGTCACTGCCCAATATTTGCTTGAGAGTTACAAGTCACTGTAACTGGATATTAATTACTTGTCCAAGCATGTTTCTAAACCAATAAAAGCAATTTCACACTCACAATCGACAAGTTATATCAACATGGCTGTGATTAGTTACACAGCATCTTGCCTACCGCCCATTCACAGCCGATTTCAGTACACTCGAGTGATATTGCCTAAATGGAAGTCCATAAAGAGTTTAAATCTAAACAACACTGACTGTAAAAGTATAAATAAATAGGTGTCCCAACATTTAATAAACAAGAGAAGAGAAAAAAAGGAAGGTAAAATATAAAATTATATAAAAAAAAATAAAAATAAAAAAAGCCTGAGAGAAAACTGGACCAAAAATCAGGCTTCCAGAGAAAGCTCATTTGCTAAGGAAACGGACAGCATTAAAATGTAATTTCTGCCAAAATATGTAGCCTATACTGTAAAACCGCTATAAATTATTATGAGATTCCATTCACGCAGTGCAAGAAGCTTTCAGAATCGTTTCAGACTTTTTGTGTTATTAATAATGGTAGCCAATACTACGTTTTACCATAGTTTTGTTGTAGTAGTGGATACTATGGTTGCTATAAATATTTGTGAGTGTTATTAAAGTGCTGTCATGATTGTTCTCTTACCTTACACGGTGGAGAGAGACTCTTTGACAGCGAGTCAATCCTGGCGCTGTATTCCGTGAATTTCTTCTGATACTTCAGCGCTGTCATCTGAAGCTCGTTATGAACAGCCGACAGTTGTGCCAAAAGTGATTTCTCTCTTTTAGTCGATTTCAGAGCTTGTTTCTTCAGTTCCTTATCCAAGCTGACAACTTTCCCTTGCAGCGCGCCGTTGTGCACTTTGAGGGCTTTCAAACAACAGTGGTTGTCCAACTTCTGCTCCTTATGAGTGAGCATCAATCCGCATCCACTCTCGCATATCCCGACCGCTCTGAAATCACACGATTCACGCATGTGAGCATCCATATCTTTAAGGTTCAGCACCTCGCTGCAGCCCTTATTCCTACATTTGGCAGGAGAATAATCGCACATTTCCGCGTGCTCCGCCAGATGCTGAAGTTTGACGATCTTCTCGCAGCCCCGCGCGTGATTGTCACATTTAATGTCCAACTTTAATATTAAGTTTTTGAGAGGAAGGACGTGGTTGAGCTCTTTGGTGGAGATCCTTTGGCATTTGACCGGGCAGCTGCTCTGCTGAACGACCCACGGCAGCACACAGCCGGCGCAGAAGACGTGACCGCACGGGGTAGTGAGCGGATCCTCCAAAACTTTATTACACAAGTTGCATTTGAAGTCTGGGTCCACAGCCCCTTTGAAACGATCCAACTCAAATCCCATTTTTTTTATATTTAAATATATAAAGATCCAAAAGCAGAACCGGGGCTCCCACAGAATAGCACAGGGGTTTAAACGCTCTTCGGACTAAGTCATTAGAAGAGCTCCGAGAAACTAGTAGACTAGTACGAGAACTTCTACTGACTGAACTAATTGCCTGAGACTTCCTATGGGGGAGAGAAGTGTTGCAGATTTGGGTACCGTAACTATCTGAAGAACTGCGCACTCAACAAGTTGACTAAAAAGTTGACTCTTAAGCCAAACTTAAAATGTATGACTGTTGTTCACTTCTTAGATAACAAAATATCAAGGCAAGTGACATTTATACAAAGAAATATAGTGCAAGCACACTTTTCAAGTGAAACATTACATCAAAAAGTTTTAGGTTTAAATGATTGATAAAACAGTAGGCTAGAACAGAGCTTGTTGTCAAACTTTTTACTACAGTAAATATTTTTCAGTCAGATTTATTTGAAAGTCATTACATTTATATTTATTTAATATAGTATTTAAAGTACTTACAAATAAATTATATCGTTTTATGTTACTGTTTTTAGCAGCCTTAAAGTAAATGTAAATGATGATATCATTTTCATTCTCTATTTCATTTCATTCTATTTTTTTATATTGATATTGGATATTGGAGTCTTTATTAAAATGATTGCAATAGCAAATCACAACAACCCAAAAAATCCATTCAATTTCCGATGGACAAAATCAAGTCCCTCTCAACTTTATTTCTACTTCATGTTGTCACAATTGGGAAGTAAAAAAATACTATTGCAACTTCCATTTCATGCCAACTTTAAATCTTTAAGTGATTATCCTTTAAGATCCCATTGAGAAAACACATTACCGGAAAAAAGCATAAATCACTAAATAAAGCTGCCGTTAGATACATGTTTTGTGTGCTTATGCAGAACAGTTGAGAAGCTTACATATTTCAAACTTTAAAAGCCCCAAAGCTAAAGATGCTCCCTCACATTCCCTCGGTTTGCATGAGTGGCCAATGATGCCTCGTGGGGGAAAATAATCATCTGTCTGAACAGTTTTCTGATAAGTAAATGGGAGCTTGTGAGCGTATGATTTGCCTAAAAATGTGTATTTGTGTCCAGTGTAGTTTGTCTATAGAGAAACCTGGAGTTTAAATACGGCTCATTTAAATAATGACATTTTCCATCTCGGTTGGAAGTAGCATAGTCATAAAAGCATTTGAATTGTAAATGACAGAGCCACAGACAGGGTCACTGGCAGCTATGTGGAGTGAGGGGACAAGAAAGGCCTGCAGCTTAACTATCCTTTGTGAACAGCGTCCATCTCTCCTGCTTTTGACGGATCTGAAGATGTGAAATTCTTTTCTTTTGCTCACCAATATTCTGTGAAATCAAATTTCATCACTAGGCTGTAACAAAGCGATACAATTCACATGTGCATTCACACAAGAACATGTTTGCAATCACACATACATTTGTGACTTCTTTCTGCTCTTTAGATGGAAATCTGTAGTTCAGAAAAACAAATGTCAGAGAAGTGGCTCTGTAATTTGATATTGCCACTGATAGAAAACTAGGCCTATTATTACTTCAAAGAAGTCAAAGATATTGAATCAGCATTATGGATGAAACATAACAAAGTGTTACCATGCATGTTGCGTTCTGAAAAGTAAAGCAGACACAAAATAATTTTTGTGTTAGTTTTTTTAGGTCATGAAAAACAGCACTGGTAAATTGTCAAGTATCTCACAGATAGAAAAACAAGAAGATTTTTTTCTGCTGCTTTCAAAATCAGTATATGATATTAGCCTTCATGGAGTGTTATTAATGTCTCAGCCTTACTTTAAACACCTGCCAAACTAAATTAAATTAAATGAAATTAAATGAGTCATGTGCAATCAGATAATTACATTACAGATGCAGAGTTTGGATACACATCATTACGTTGTAATACGAAACATTCAAAATATACGATAGTCACTGAAGTGCACTTCCCAAAAACTTAATCCTTGTAAATTAGGAAAGAACTTGAGACTTGTTTATTTGTTGGCTGTGGCAGAGAACTCAAATGACTTAGATCAAGCTACGCAAGGTTAAAAATAAAGATAATTTGTGATACGACTTGATCTGGCTCTCAGACTCCAGGCTGTGTTGGATGTTCCTGAACCACTTCTCATGCTCTACATTTCTTCCATCTTAGCTCACATGTATATAGTCTTTCACCCCACCCTTCTGAATCAGATGAACTCATCTATTTAAGTCAAAAGAGACACTAAGATAGACAGTTTGTGCAGTGCCAGTTTTAAATATTGTAAAATATCAAAATATATGTTCAATGCATCTTTTCATAATGTAGAAATATTTCTTTTTTTGAGTCTTTTTAGAGGGCTTTTGTTATACTGAAGAGTAAATATAGGGCCAATAAAGCAATGCATTGTTTTTTTGTGTTGTTTTTTGCTTTGCAAATCTGTGATTAAAACATTGCCTTGAGTTGAAGGAAAATGAACTGCTCAGAAGACATCATTTAAGATTCACATGCTTCTATATTTAACCTTTTATATCTTTTTGAAACAAAGCTCATGCTTTTGAGTCCAGGAATAGACTGAATTTCTAAGCCCATATAGTAAATTCCTTGTGTAGAAACTTATAGGCTTGTGATCGCTAATGCGAGAGGGATACAGAAAGGTCTACACTGCTTTAGATGAGGGCTTCATTTGGAGCTTGGATGCCAGCCATACTGCAGTCATCACCACTCTGCTATAGTGAAGATATGTCAAGACCATGAGGGCTATGCGGGATTGTAGGATTTTGTAAAGACTAATTGCTTTGCATCCTGCATTGCAATAGAGTTGCTATCAAAGGAAAATGAGAGCATGCATGTGCATGTGCATGTACATGTGCATGTGCATGTTGTTCCACAAGCCTGCATGAATATGAGTCAGTTAAATGTAGTTGAAAGCCACTGGACATAGTTATTCATTCGTTTTATTTTATTAGGTCTGTGGCCCTCTGCCGTTGACCCCAATCAGAGACTGTTAGCGGTGAGCCCATGTTGAGTCCACCTGAGGTTGAAGCACAGATGTTTCCCATAGTCTGCTGCTTTTCCTTGACATTCCTTTATATTCTTGCACCAGTTGCGGGTTATTATAAAATGTCTGGCAATTGTCTGTGAAGTTTTTCAGTCACCCTGGTCATTCAGAGAATCATTTGAATCAGAACAGTAACTGGCTTAAAGGATTCACCATGTTTAGGGTAAACTATTCCTTTATATTCTTCATGGACATATTTAGGGTCTTTATGGTTTGTATGTGTTTTGCAGTGGGAGTTAGACATGTCCATGCGGATCTTATGGTGAACTTGTGATCTTGTTCTTGTGAACTGGTAAGGGGACGGGCCTTAATGCAGCACATGCAAGGCCACACATGTCTCCTGGAAGATGTTGATGACAGAAAAACTCTTCATGACATCAGATTGCTCAATGCTCACCTATACATTTCAATGTTTATATACAGAAATGTGGAAATCTGCACTTAAACACAATGTCAAAAAGGTTCAAACACTTTTTTCAATGTTGCGGTATAAGTATAAATACTTATACTTGTCTCTGCTAGCCCACCGGCAACTATAGTTGCTGCAGTGTATAGTGTCATTTTCCTTTTGTAAGTATTTTTCTAGATGTTATCCATGTTTTATGTCTCAATGACATGCAAGCAAACAACCAAATAAAGAATTTCCAAAAAAAAAAAAAAAGGTATTCACTTCCTTCCTGTCAAATGAGGCTGTCAACTTCCTACCCCTACTTCCAGGAAGCATGGCGAAGGCAAACCCTCCCAAAGAAAGGTAATTTTCATGTTACTAATAAGTATTTTTTTTGTTGACATATAATATATCTACATAATCATGACGGTCTCTAGAATCATCCAAACAAAACAAATCTTACAAGAGATCTATAGTTTTTACTTAGTCAAAAGTCCAAGCGGCAACTATAGTTGCCGGTTGGCAAATGCCTTGTAAGTACATATATCATGGGAAAATGGGGTATACTGTGTTAATAGGTTAATAAATCAAGGTTATTGGTCTTGTTTAGTGCATAAACATAACTTAACCCTTTAAATGACATATCTGCTGTTCATAAATTGTCTGTATGCACTGTTATTTTTGTTATTTGCCTTTTTTTAGTTTTTTTGTTTTTTGTTATATAGATTTTTTTCTTAATTCTATTTATTTGTATTTATTTATTTTCTTTTACCTTTATGATACACAATGCCCTGTTATGGCTGCACTATGTTCCACCACTTTAAGACAAATGGATTTGTTTTTTGTTGTGTTTTCATATTCAAGAGATTATAAGCTAGATGCAGCTTTTTTGGGTTCGCATCAAATGTTCTTTGACTTTTAAATTTGTTTATGAATAAAGATTGATCTGTTGAAAGTTATTTTGAGATAGATGCCAAATGTTCTCCTTCTTTTCATATTTGACATTGAGGGGGTGCAAACAACATATTTGCCCACCGGCAACTATAGTTGCCGCACATTCAAATATGATTTTCAATAAAAAAAATAAAAAAAACCCTGGGGACTATTAACATGACTATATGCATGAAACCATTCAGAAAAATTTGGGCACAAATGGGTTAAGCTGAGATATAAGTAAGCCAAAAGTAGGTTAATTTCTCCCAAAAAAAAATTTACACTGTGAATCAATCTGGTACAGCAACAGCTGTTCAACCAATGACGTGAGTTTGGGACAGGGCCTTCTGATTGTGCAACCAATGGGAGATGGAGTGTTCTGTTGGGTGACATTAGTGGTGCAGAAGTAGCAACCCGATCTCACGGCAATTCGTACTTATTTTACGAGGTGGCTAATTCGTACGAATTCATACGACTTCACTCGTGCGAATTCGTATGATTTTTTCTAAATCTTTTACGAGTTGCCTAATTCGAATGAACTGGGCAATTCGTAGACCTAAACCTACCCATCGCTGGGGCTTAGACAAATCGTACGAACTCGTACGAGTGGGGTCATGTGAATTTGTATGAATTAGCCACTTCGTACTCACTCGTACGAATTGGTCGTGACTCGTGAGATAGCATTGAAAAACACTACAGCTTAAGGAGGTTTTCAGGCATAATACTTTTGCTTTTACAGTATTTCAGATGAAACTGGAAACTGTTTATCTCAGTTTACATCACAAGTGCGTGACCAACACATTATTTGTATACAGAAATTCAAAAAGATTCAAAAAGCTTTTAGGGACTATCCAATCAAGGCTAACAACAATACAGACCCTTAAAAAATCCATTTGTTAGGACATCTGTGAACATTTAGTAATGTGAACGATCAAAGGTACATTAAATTCCACTTTATGCCTGCACCTTTTGTGCAAACCACTTGCTGACGGACTTTGCTGACAGTGCAAAATCAAGTCTAGAGGGAAATTAAATTCTTTCTGGAAAGACTGATCCAGAACTAACCAGATGGAGAGGGTGGTTAGGAGACAGCTGTGTTTTAGAAAACAAGAATGAAAGATGAACTGCATCCTTTATTCCTTAGAGAGTTTAGCGATGAACTTCAAGTCAGACACAGAGATGACATAAGTCTTACGTTAGTTGACTTCAGTGTTGATGTAATGCAGGAATACATGTACAATAGGTCCAGGAACTCTGGGACCTCCTCCGCAATATCTTTCATCAGCGGAGTGGGTCTGAATTCCATCTTGTATTAGATGCTTTTGGCAACTGAGCTAGCATAGTGCATTAGCCACAGAGTTTCCCAAATAACAAGTGTGTAATATTAGAAACAGATGACTTCTTTTACAAAGCAGATGACCCCAACATGCTCGAAATAGGGCAAAATAAGAAAAACAACCGAAAAACTGCAGTGTTAAAGAACATTGTTTTGATACATCCCTGAGAGACGAAACAGAAAGAATTGATTAGGCGTGTTTTACTGTGTGGTCTCGCATCTGTTTCTTTTTGATTGAATTGATTTCAAAGTTCAGCATATTATTCAAAACACTCGGTTGACCCTGAATAAAAATAAGTTCTGTTAATAAGCTTGCAGTAATGTTCCATTGCTTTTTTTGGAAGTCGGCTATTAAAAATCTTTATAAAAAGTAGAGTTCTGAGTCTAAAAACTGATTAGACAAGCCACATTTGATGCCGTCGTAAAATAGCCGGTCACTGCACATGAATTAAATTATACAAATGGCTCCAAAAGTCTGAGACCACATTGGAAATCTGGGACTTATTCATTTAAACCTGGAAATAAACAGTTTAAAAGCTTTTGTGTTTTGAAATGAAAAGTTATGGCTTAAATGGAATGAGAAGTATATAAGATTCTGCACTTGAAGTTATGTTGATAATATCATTTGTAATGTAAACTGTCCTAAAGTATGCAAAACAAAAATAGCAAAAACGTATGGAAAAAAAAAGTCACCCATAGTTATAGGCAAATGAACTATATTAGTGGAAAAAGAGTTTATTGTGATTGTGAGAATTATATATTGAACTTTGTTTTATATCATAACATTGCCGCTTTTTATGAACTCAGTCACAAGAGACTGTGCTCCATGTTAAAATCACCCCTTTAATCTGGCAAAAGCATTGTAATGCACAACCTCTACTGTCTTGTTTCTTTTTTGCTCATTCAGCCTTCAGATCTGACCCTCACAATGTTTCTGATATCATTATCATCTCCATGTTCTTCTATCTACCTCAGGTAATTGGAGATTGTTCAGTAGGAGGCTGATCCCGATGTTTGGCAGCTACAGCAGAGACCTGAGAGAAGGTGATAGCAGTGTTGGAACTAGAGATGTGTCTCAGCCTGTTGAGATGACCAGTTGTTGTAAGTTGCTGATATCTGATGAGAAATTGAAAGGGAGGCTGAGCTCTCACATTCTGCTAAGCACTCGTGTTGAATTGGAGGAAACCATTATGTGCTTATGGGATACAATACCTTCATAAAGCATCTTCACATCTTTTTTTTTTTTTGCCCTTGGGATCTCATTTGTTAAATAATGATGACTTTGTTAAATAAATAATGGCAAAAACCATTAGGTCTGACATTGAATAGTTTGGCATATGTTCACTGTGTCCCTAAAGCTTGAAACATAATCTATGAAACAGATGCAGTGCCTTAATGTTTTTATTAATTCACAGGTCCATCTTTTTTACCCAAGACTCATATTTATTTGTGCACTTTTGCATTTTTTACCTATAGTGGTTAAAGTTCATGCATTTAGAAGGCCAGTTAAATCGAAATATGTAATAAAATGACTGAATGATTTACTTTTAGAAATTCTCTTTACCGGCATTCCTCCGACCATAATTCCAGGTTTAAATATTGTGCAAGGAGATCCAAAGAATATTCGCCTATCAAACACAGAACATCTCCCTGTGATTAATATGTCAGAATACTGCTCAATCTAAAGTCACGAAAAGGGTTGGGGGAAGAACAGGATCAGCGTCAAGTCGAACCAGTTCTCCACGATGAGCTTTGGACCACTGCCTGTAGGACATTGAGCTCCCGAGAACAATCTTATGTAAACAACACAAACATTGTCTTTGTTGTCCTTGGTTTTGTCCTGGAGGGACTGAGATGTCAAAGAGCATTTATTTACATGTGACTCGGCTCTGAGGAGCCACAAAGCTTTAAGATGATTTTATTTCATTATGTTTACTCTGTCAGGACTGATGCGGCATCTCAAAGAATCCCTGACAACTATTCACTAAAGGATATGTTCCTTTATTTTTTAGTGATTAGATAAATGTCACGTGTATGCAGTTTAGAGGAATTCTGTTAGCAAACACGAATGGCTCAAAGGCTTCTGAGAGCATGCAAACAAAAGCTTGCAGTTAACTGAAGTCCTAGTGGGCAATATTAAGCGTAATGCTCAGCTGCAGTGCTGTAGTAGTGGCTCACAGCGGTATAATTTAATCAGCACGGAAACAAGGCAACAGTCTGCCTCAGTAACATGAGGAGCTAATCGGAAACAACCCCGCTCTAATTATCCATTACCAAAATAACGAGCTGAAGTCATGACCATTGTTACTGTCCCTTGAGGGGAATTCTCTGGCAGGTCAGGCTAAATAAAAAATTGGCTCTACCAACAAATACATTACACTGCATTTTGACATATGTCTACCTCTGAATTAAGGATACCTGAAAAGATTTTTGTGTAGATAACACTTCTCAAACAGGGCACCACTGAGAAATTCACAGTGTGTTTACCTGTACTTTTAATGTTATTTCTTAAAATGATCTACATTTGCGCATACACACACACACACACACATTAATTTCTCCTCTGTCCGGTAAAATTCTTGAAAGACTACGGAAATTTACTCAAATTCCATTTTCGAATAAAAAAAAAAGCACCTGTTTCATAGAATGAACTATACAAATTATGTATCATACACCACATCACAGGTTACCTCTTTCTATTATCTGAACTCTATATTTTCTCAAAACACACTTGAAGTATACTTTCCCTTTTTAGGTGTGGTCAGTGACCTCCTATACTCTGTCAATTTCAAGCTACGCTGCAAGGTCGTGACCACCGCGGTGCATTCTGGGAACTTTTGGTCTATTGTGGCTTGGTGTAGCAATCCGGCCTATGAGTGGAGAGTTCCTTAAGGCGGGCATACACTGTGCGATGTCTGTGCGATTTCAGCAAGGAACCTACTCACACTGAACGAGTAGATCGCATGCGATGTAAAGCCAAAGCTCAGGATTTATGTGCTCACACTGTACGGTCCGAACGTCGAGCTGCGACTTGACTGCTCACACTATACGTGTGAAATATGCGCAAATCAGCGCGATAAATCCTCGTGCTGGGTTGCGCCTATGGATGATATCATGTAGCCTATCCAGAGATATTGTCGAAACAAGCATCAGCTATCAATATCAAGAAGATTTAGCATTTCCAATTTATATATTAAATTATTAGTAGGCTAGTATTGTTGTTGTATTATTATTATTATTATTATTATTATTAGGGAAGGCCTAGGCTATTAAAGTGATAGGCTATAATTAAATTGCCACGCAACAATTTCATAGCGAATCACCGCATAACCAACGCGCTGTGAGGATAATAAAATATTACATAGGCTAGAAGCTTACTTCTCCTCATTAAAAATTGTCTAAAACATTTAGGTCGATTACAATTAATCATATACATATAATTAATTATTAAAAGTCTATAATATGTCCGAACACTGCAATAATTCATCAATGAAAATTAAAAACAGCTTTATTTCAAAAACATTTTTTAACAATTAAAGATGCAAAGTGTACATCGCAGATGGCTTGGAAGAAGTGGGTAATGGTTAATCCATTTTGCAACACGAACTGGAGGTAAGCAACAGTAATTTGTAGCTTTGAACTACAAAACTTAAAGATCTCGTTTTTTTTTTTTTTTTTTTTGCTGCATATTAAACTGTTTTCGCGCAGGCGCAGTGAGGGAAAAAACACTGAGTTTAGGGCAATCGGTTTGTATCTCTGCTTCAACTGTGCGATATAGTCACGAGGAGCGACCAAAATTTCTAACATGCCAGAAATTCATCCGACCATCCGATTGCCGGTCGTGAGAGGTTAATCGCCTCTCGTTTCCCCCTGTACACTGCACGAACACTGCACGACAAACGACGCACGACAAAGCTGAAAATCGGCCCGACCCGAAAAAGAGTCGCACGAGTCAGAATTCTGCTCAAAATCGGACGAAAATCGCACAGTGTATGTCCGCCTTTACAGGAAGATGCCTCAGAGGCAAATACCTGGACTCCATCTTCTGCTTTCCTCTTGCCATACCTCTGCCCCCTCTGTTAAACCAGATGAGACTAGAGATAGTGATTCTTTCCTCAATGTGCTGCACAAAGCACAAAAACAAACAACATACCAGACATGACGAGAGTTTCCTTTTGCTGTCTGTCTCTTTATTTCTTTGCCTTTAAACATTAAACCACTGAGCTTTTATTTTAGCAGAAAACCACAGGGAGACCTTAAGACTTCTCTTTGTTGACAACAACCGATTTATAAATGATTCTTATTATGAATTTGGATAGATGTTAGGCGCACGTTACGTACCCAAATGCAAATTATAAGCGACTCAAACACAGCACTTGCAGAGTAGCATTTACTCTGAATCGAAACTGAAAATGAACACAGTGCTGTGCTTTTGGCTTTACTCTGAAACATGCAGTGTGTCAGACTATATATTTACGATTTGATGATTACATAAGCCATATCACATTTTCACAACCACGCATTGTCAAAATGTATAAAAAGTTACTAGGCAACTGGCAAGTAACACCATTTCAACACCGATTTTTACTCGCATTTGCCACTTTAAACACTGGCAACAAGCTAAGGGTGTCCCACAGATGGCGCCGCGAGCTCTTGCAGCGCTTCAGAAGCTAACCGTGCATGAAAGTATTAGAACATGTAATATTCTGCATATTTTAGTACTCTGTTTGTGGGGTAAAAGTCCTACCTTGCCACCTCATTAATTTTAAGATTTTAAACAAAAGAAATTATGTTTATGATTTATTTTCAGACCAAATCTGGTGCTCCATCAATGTTCAATAAAAAACATGTATATATTTTTTCTGGAATCATACACTATGGTAGTAGTGAAAAGCACATTTTTGTTAAAGTGTGCCTTTAGCCCCATTGTATCCTATATATACAGACACACACAGGATGTTACTGTAATGCAAAAATTGTCTGTGTCAGAAACGGTCTGTTATTTTTACTGTTTTGGTAGCTTTTGCACTTTTCAAGATTTCACCTGAAGGCCTATCTGAACTTTCCACTCGCCTTTAAGTGTGAAACTGTCACACAGCCTCAGTTTGCCTCAGATAATCAGAGTGACATGGACTTGCCTCTTATATTCTGATCAAATGTGGATGCAGATGCAGATGTCACATCACCTTCTGCAAAGCACTGGCGAGCACATGGGCTCAGAGAAAAGTAGTTCATCCTTTCCAGACCACATAAACAGGAAACATTAACAGCATGTAAGCATGTCCTCCCTGCGTGATGTCTTATTTTCTTGTTTTATTTACTCATTTTAGTGAGTAGTGAAATGCCATTCCTGCTAGTTGCTATGAGGTGAACGGCTATTAAATGTTGATTGTAAGGCTAAATTGTAGCAATACAAACTAATAATTCTATGACGTGAGGTTAAAACCGCTTTACATAAAACATGCAGGTATATTGTTTAGTGTGTTCATATTGCTTGCAGGAAGCTTTCCTCCCGTTCAGATCTGTCCACTAATGTGCCCCATACGCTTTTAAATGTAAACATGCAGACATATGGTAAAGTAACTCAAGCATAACATCTGTGGTGAATTAAAATGGCTACAACATCAGCTGTGAGTGAACGCAAGTGATTAAATAAGACTAATTAAGAGATTAAAGGCTTTTTTAAGATCTGCGCTAAGTCATAACGTGTAATATTGCGAAAAACTGTACTGTCTGCGCGTAAAACGGGACCACAATAAATAATTTAAGAATTAAATACCACCGTTTTCCGGTTTTAATGAGTCTTCAATTAAAGTCTTCCTCACAATGATAATAAAAGTAAAAGAAAAACAGCTGAGCTGCCAACTAAAGCATTTGTACAGTTTTTTTCCCTGTCTTTTTTGAATTAATGAGATTAGCGTGTATGTCAGGGGTTAGGGAAATAATATCTGGGGCATGAAACATCAAAGGCTTGGAGTTTAGCAACAAGGATAAAAGCTGTGCTAATCAGCTAACATGGCTCGCCACAGTAAGACTCATTACTGAAAGAAGGAATCATATGGTCAATGAGTGTAAATAAGTGTGTTTTGCTGTATGCAGTGGGCCTTGCTTATTGGCGCTTTTCCACTACACAGTACCAGCTCGCCTCGGTTCGCCTCGACTCGGCTCTGTTTGGTTTTCCACTGTTTAAAAGTTGTACCTGTACCTGCTTCCAGGTACTTTTTTTCATACCACCTCCGGCGAGGTTCTAAGCGAGCTGAGGCGATACTAAAAAGTGACGTGAAAACACGGCAGACTGCTGATTGGTCAGAGAGAATCGTCACTATTCACTGCGTCATCATTGCACGCGCCAGACGGAGTATCCTGAATAAAAAACAGCAAAATCAAAAACAAAAACAAAAACAGCATACACTCGATTTCCTCCATTGTCCTGTGTGTGTGGGTAGCGGGTGTGTCTCGCGCGCCTCGCGTAAAAGATTAAGTCACGGCAGTTTCCTGCAGCATTGCTATGACGACCAGGTACTATTGTGGAGGTACTATCTGCAATGGAAAACGGAGCGAAAAGCGAGCCGAGGCGAGGAGAGTCGAGTCGAGTTGAGCTGGTACTGGTAATGGAAAAGCGCCATATGATTCTGTAGTGGGGGATATTATCCTTACAATGACTCATTATGGCTTATTATCCATCTGACACTAAAGTTATGGGTAATATCTCCATCTTTTATTGAACTCATGTCGCTAAATGTGTATGAATTTGTCCTCTGTGGAACACAAATGAAGATACTTTATAAAATATGTTTGTGTTCCTTGACAGCAACGTAGTGTCGGCCCAGATCCAGCCCACATCTGGTACGCATTGAATCCACATGTACCAGATGTGGCCCGGATCTGTGCAGACACTATGTTGCTGTCTGGGTTCTTGTCCATACAATGAAAATCAAAGGGGTTCCACTGTTCTTTAGACTCAAACATTCCTCAAAATATATTCTTCTGTGCTCCAACGATGAATTAAGTTCATACAGGTTTAAAAACGATTTGAGGGCAAGCAAAGGATGACAGAATTTTTGTGTCAGCAATTTTTTTGACCAACTGGCTCTTCATATTGCCATACACGTGTGTCCTTAAATCACGCAGATACTAACCACATCCCTCTTTGTATTCTACCAATAGATAGGAAAAAAATATTTTCCAGATAAACTTTTTAAGGACACTTCCGAAAGCCCAAAATGTTTAAACAAGACCAGCTGTGTTTTTTTTTATTATTATGGATCACACATTTGGTAAGCAAGCATTTGGCCAGGGCTCATATGTAATAGTTAATCTTGGTCTTTGTAGCTACTGATTCCAGGAATGTTTTTTTTTTTTTTTAAAACCTTTTATTACAAAGTACAGCACACATTTCTAATTACAAACATAATTTATCCAGGACTGGTACTGTAGAAGGAAAGTCTTTAGTGTCCTCCAGTTTGGCAGTGAAATTATCTTATCCCGACTCCTCCACCGTATTTAACATGCTAAAGACATTTGACAGTAAACCACAAAGGATAAGCAGGAAAGATGTCAGAGCCCAGTGGTCAACCCCTTTCTCATTAACCTCTTGGATGCTCCCCAGCAATAACTGAACATTTCCACGGTTGCTTAGTGATGCAAAACCAACCATACAAAACAGAGCATTCAAATCATTAA
Source organism: Abramis brama (assembly GCF_963993115.1). Taxonomy (NCBI): domain Eukaryota; kingdom Metazoa; phylum Chordata; class Actinopteri; order Cypriniformes; family Leuciscidae; genus Abramis; species Abramis brama. The sequence continues at coordinate 8,712,252 of NC_139973.1, read as the reverse complement.
GGCATTTGGGAGGATGAGGCCAGTCCAGGAAGTGGGTGCGCTCGCATATCATTTCTATACACTTAATTACAGAACAGATATATTATCTTTGGTGAAGGAGCAGATATATTATATAATATTTGACATGTTAACTAGTTCTACAAGTATCTTCAGATTTACCCAGAAAAATGGCTATTTACGATACAGCCAAGCCAACCAACCTGGGCTATCTTTCCCAAAAGCATTGTGAGCCTACTGTAAGTGGATTGTAGAAACCATTGGCACCATTGGCAGCCCTGATTATTTCAGAAGACAAATGTTTATACTAAATTTAGCTTGTTCTTTTTTAATTTGTTATACTACAGTATATTGGTTTTGTATCTCTTCTGTAATCATGATTTGATAAAGGTACCAGTCAGCCGTAACAGGAAACCAAGTCCCAAAAAACGATCATATAGTAGCAAAGAAGTCTTAGTTGAACTGGTTGACCTTTGTGCTGTATTTATCCTACACTCTCTGTATTAAGCAACTGTGCCACTGAGACTGTTCAAAGTGACTCTGCTGTCGACTGAGCAAGTGCCAGAAGAAGCTTTGGGTTTTTCCAGCTAAACCAGGCGGCAGAGAGGAGTAAACCTCTAACCCAACAGTTTGTAAACTAAAGCCTCTTTACCGCATGAGTTCAGACATGCGGCTGGAACACACGATGGTGGCTATGAGGAGATGACTGGTTAATCAGAAAGCCCAATGCTTACTGTACGTGCAACAGGCCTGGAACACAGTTTCCTGGACACAGATAGCACAATTACATGGATGACTTACAGAAAAAGTGCCATTTTTTAGACATGTACTTTTGTGTGTGTGTGTGTGTGTGTGTGTGTTTGTACAGCATGCAAGGGAATCCAGATTCAAATACAGACATTATTTATGTATGCATATTATAATTTTATTCATTTATATAATAACAATAATTAACTCAAACTCTGGTCAAAAAGTTTATTTCTTCAGTCTTCTTCAATGTGCCTCTTTCTTGCAACATTTAATTTCATGCAACATGACACCTAATGTAGCTACAGCTAATAAAATGATATATGACCAAGGTGAAGCTCATATGCAAATAATAAACAACCAATTGTTGTTTCCAGACATTGAAATTGAAACTGAAGAAAAAAGGTTCACTTTTACATAGCTAAATTAGCAAACAACACTGATCATGCTAACACGTAACTATGGTCAACACGATCACTCATTAAAACACAGTGGATCTTGTTTCATTACGTGTTCATTTTTATTTCCCTTATAACTTTTGACAATGACAGACATTAAAATCAGAAAATAAGCCTTAAACTCAGCAAAGGTATTCTGATTCATTCTGAACTGACGTTGTAATACACTGATGTTAGCTTATGTGCTAACAAGCTTACAAGTTGGGATAAGTTTAATGGGGTAACGTTAGGAAAAATGTAAGGTTAAAGGTGCTCTAAGCGATGTCACACGTTTTTTAGGCCAAAACATTTTTTGTCACATACAGCAAACATCTCCTCACCATCCGCTAGCTGCCTGTCCCCTGAACACACTGTAAAAAAAACGCGGTCTCTGTAGACACCCCAGGCTCCACAAACAGCAAGAAAAACAAACTGGGCTAACCCGCACCACGAAACATAACAAACTGTTCCAGCCAATAACCGACAAGAAGGATTTGGGGTGGGGTTTGGGGGGTTAGTGCGCGGATGAGGAGGAGGGAGGGTCTAGCTAGCCTCCATTTTGTTTGACAATACTTTAAATGTCAATAAGAAGTGACGTCACCCAACATCACTTAAAAAGCATTGCATGTTGGCAGCAAACTTACTTCAGAATTGTTGTAGTACTTAGTAGTAAATTTGTCTTAATCTATGGAAAAGAAGACGATGCTGTTATCTTTATTCTGATTGGCCAAAAGGCCATTTTATACCAAAGACAGCTAAAGTGATGGGGATCCTAGTAGATGTCTGTATAAGGCTTTCTTCACATCGGAGACACTTTGATTTTTTTTTTCAAAGCCTCACCATCTGAAGTAAAGTATTGGTACATACAGGGTTCCCAAAGGCCCTCTCTATGTGACATATGTGTTCCATTACTAGTTGTCTCAAACATTTCTCCAGAACTTGTGGCTTTACAGTCTGCTTGAGTTGAGGATTAGGCACTCCTGAAATTGATTTATTTCAGCACTAAAACTGTTTATTAAAAATAATAGACCATCAAAGTTGTCAGTGGACGGAAGAGAGAAAAAGGGAGCCATCATCATTTACCACAGAAGTGAACGTTTTCAAAAAAGGCAGTTGAAACGTCTTGGTTAAGGCTGAGGTACCACATGGTCTCAAATTACACGCGCATCTTAAACCAATTCCAGAAGAGACTAAGCAATTTTTATTCTAATGACAGCCATTTAGAAGAAGAAGAATAATTTACTGTAATTTTTGATTATCTGTGTTTTTTCTCCTCTTTTAGCTTATAAATCCAGGAGCCAAGAAATAAAATTTATAAATGTATGATTGGTTAGTCACATAAAATCAAAAAAAAATTCTGTGTTATTTATCACACTTTTCCTCCCTCATATGAAAAGAGTAGCCTACATTTCAGCAGCAGACAAACATATCAGGTCATATCCACCAAAGTGGCCTCCTTCCAAATCTGGTAAGGACTTTTAGTCTGCCCCGCATCAGACATATCAACAAACTGAGCACGCCAAACTATGGGTGGTCCGATTATCATTATTTGTGTCTTAATCAAGCCTGGAATCTTTAAATATGTGGCAGATGCCAGGCACCCTGTTTTGCAGAGTAATGTGTGCTTGCGAAGGTCCAGAGACAGCTTCTTTATTTCATAAAACACTTTTTACTCATGATTAATTGTTTGTAGAGGACTTTTAATTCCCTTAGACGATGAATAGTTCTTATTTTGGCCTGCGTTATGATTTTGTGGTTAAACTACTGAGAGTTACAATGTTAACATGCGCATTCTGACATTCTGTAACACACAGTGATGTTCGATGTGACAGGAAATTTTGGTCATGGATTAATGCGATGTGACAACACTGTTTTGATAGCAAATTACTAACAACTGAAAGCAACTGCATTTGTAAAACTTTCCACAGCAGTTAACTGTTTCTGTTTACGACATCCCATAGAGAATGACTTGATGTTGACAGCTGTAGACATCATCTGTAATGATGTGTGTCACTGATGAAAGCTTTCAACACAACTGCTTTTTAAGTCATTTATCAGAATGCATACTTCTAATCATCTGCAACATCTGGAACAACCCTGGGATATGTAAACTGAAGTGAAGACAGAGAGAAAGACAGCATACTGGAATGTAAACTTTAAGTGTGGTATTTTTATGGAGAGTTTCAGTGTAAGAGACATTATGGATGCTCCCCCCCCCCCACCCCCCCCCCCCCCCCCCCGCATAATATATTGTTAATTGTTGTTTTCTACGGCATGTGTGACAGCTGCTTTTGCTCATACTTTGGATCAGGGTTTTGTTCTAAGTGTTAAACTTTTGTGCACTGTTTGTTCTACAGGCATGAACAATACCTTAAATTGTGCAGCTTGTTGAGAAAAGGTTTGCTTTTACTTTCGTAAGTGATTTTTGGTGATTAAAGGTGGGTTATTTATATATAAAATATTTATATTTATATGTAATATAAATTATTTATATATATATATATATATATATATATATATATATATACACAGTATATACATGCATATGTGTGTATTTATATATACAAAATAATTATATACAGTACACACACATACTTTTATTTTGGATAAAATAAAAGTTTGTATATAATTTGTATTATTTTTCTATATTAATTTTATTTAGTGTTTAGTTTATAAGCAATCACACTCAGATTGATTGATTGATTGATTGATTAGTTACATGTTCACACACCATCTTTATCTGGTTGGAAATATTTCCAAAGTGGTTTTGTTATTTTTTGTGACTGCCTCCTGACAAACTCTGGTCAGAAGACTTTAAATATGAATTGATGACAGTGATGGTATCATAGAGTGCAATCAAAGAAAAATGCAAAAAAAAGCAAAAGCCATAAAGCAAAACAGCAGACCTGTGGAAGAATTCAGATTTAGCTTTGGGAAGACGTCCAGGAATGAGGAGACGTTATCGTCGGTCCCCATCAGGCCTGAGTTATGAGAAGCATCAGTGATCTCTTGTTCTTTGTGCAGGAATCAAACGGCCCATCTTCATTTTCTGTGTGCCGCACACATAAAAAAACACACACAGATGCAGGGATGCATGCGGGGGAATGAGGACATTCTCATGTACGCTCTTGTACCTGGGGTGAAAAAGCTCTGAGATTGAGAAGACAAGAAGTCTGTCAGGTTGAAGCTCGTCGCAGATGGTTTTATGCAGACAGGTGGTACAGATTTCTCACAACCATTATCAGGCCCAGATGGAATCTGCAGCCCTTTTTCTGCATGATTTTAGGGGAAAGTCTGCTGATTGGATTTATATGGAATTATATATTTCCCTTTCTGTGTTAAATGGAACTAAAAGCTAGCAGCCAGCAGCCATGTCACCCTGTAGCCCAAGATTGGTTGCCCGCTGAAGCTAAGTAGGGTTGATCCTGGTTAGTACCTGGATGGGAGACCTCCTGGGGAAACTAGTTTGCTGCTGGAAGAGGTGTTAGTGAGGCCAGTAGGGGGCGCTCACCCTGTGGTCTGTGTGGGTCTTAACATCCCAGGATAGTGATGGGGACACTATACTGTCAAAGACCGTCCTTTGGATGAGACATTAAACCGAGGTCCTGACTCTCTGTGGTCATTTCATTGTGGTTGCTAAAATGTTGTAGGTGGTTAGGTAGGTAACCAATTCAAAAGAGCAAAGTTTACAATTCTTACTATTGCATGCAATTGCGTCAATAAGAAGATGTACGATTTTATTTATGCTTCATAGAATAAAAAGGGAATGAAGCTATATGAAGAATTACTGAACAACTGTTTTTACAAGGCCTATAATCATAGCCATGGAGGTCAACAGGGCAAATATTTGCGTTTTGTTAAGTATGAAAACCTCCCATGTCTCACAAGAAATATCCACACATTCATACCTTGTGTAACAGTATAAATCAGCGTAACTGATAAAATGTCTCATGAATAACTGTAGCTCTCTGAACCTTTAGATATGACTTATTAAATAGTTTTGTAAAAAAAAAAAAAAGAAGAAAAAAAAGAAGATAAAATAAAGATCACCCACTACTACTGTGAGTCATAAACCTTTATTATGCTTGTCACCATTTCATCTTCAGGATGACAGCTGGGTTAGATAAGCAAAGAGACCCCAGTTATCTAGCTTTCCACTTAAGATCACTTTCAGAAAGCCTATGCTTTTTACCCACAACACAAATGACCTGAAACGCAACTCTTCAGCATGAAGAGAAATCTACAGTACATGTCCTTCAAAAGAGAATGAGTGATACAGACTGATCCAAAACAGCTGGATGGCTCTTTTGAAAAACAGGGGGCCAGTGACACACTAGCCAGACTATGTGTTTTAACTATAAACACGTGGGCTCTCTCCATTTTGAAAAGGTGCCATTTATAATCAACAATCTGAGGTGGTAACTCTTTACAGATGCTTGTGTTAAAGTCCAGTGCAAGTGAAGTCATTCCATGCCTGTTTGAGTTTGGTGAGGATACTTTTTTTTGTGAAAGCACATCTCCTGTACTTTTACTTTTGAACAATGCTAGGGTTAATTGAAGTACCAGATGGCTACAGACATAGCTCAGGTATTGGTTGAATGATTAAAGATCCTGTTTTCCCTCAGATTAACCTCAGGACACATCTGCTTCCTAGTGCAGGGTGAGCGAAAGCACATTCGAGCAGCTGTCCACCTCACTGAGCCGAGTGCAGTGAACTGACCTTAACATATGACCGCAGTAAAACTAATCCTTGGATTATTTCAAGAAGCATTTGTCCATTTAATATCAGGATCTGTATCTTTTTTTATGTAAGTTTAGGCTTTGATTGTCTTTTGATACCATTACTGATACCATTATTTGATACCATAAAACATTTAGTAACAGTTTACAGTAAGGTTCATTAACATTAGTTAATTAAGTATAAAAAACTAACCATGAACAACAATTTTACAGCATTTTATAATCAAGATTAATGTTATATTAATGTGTGTTCATTGTACTTAAAATGTTAAAAAAATCTGTTGGAATGTGTAAAACATTAAATTTTAATTTGAGATTAGCAAATGCTATAAAATGATTGTCCATGTTATTAGTTGCATTAATGTTAACATTATATTTCGTTATTTTTGTTAAATTTTGTTTCTTGCAATATTTTGTCTTTTGCAATGTTTTGCCACCAAAAAACTATTATATGAGTCTGATAGATTTTGTTCTATTTCTTCTTTTTTGTGTTCTAATTTTGATATCTGAATTGAACTATTCATTTTATATTGTTTTTAAGTGTGAATATTTTCAAAATAAACATTGATTCATCAAAAAATACAGATTTGCAATGAATAGGCATAAACCCATCTTTTTTGTTTATTTATTTAATTATCGCCGAAATAAGCACATTGAAAGCCACTGTTTGTAAAATTTTAGTCCCCCCCATACAGTATAATCATTATAATGATTTGGACTTTGAAAATATTTCCATCCTTTAAAGTCCACATCAAAAACCTAAACTAAAGTGACCTGAGGATTACAAGATTGGGGTAAAGCTGGGCTAAATGACTCGTGGCGTTCCTGTTCAGAAGTTGCCACAAAACTCTTGAACCCAATGACTTTTTACCAATGCTTGAAACTGAGCAGTTGATGAAAGTTTAGGGTCCATTTACAACTGTGCAGATGTTCAGCCCATGCATGTAACATGCACTGCTGGAAACACATAAAGTTTGGTGAGACCAGCTGCATTCTTTACATTCTACTTAAATAAGTCTATGGAACCTTTGTTGAGGTTTTAGAATAAAAAGAAGCTTACTAAAAGAAGCTTTGGTGTTCTGATGATGAAAGGCCATTTGGAGACATTCAAGCCAAGTCTGTTTTTCTTACGCCAACATCTCTTTGGACTGCATTGAGACTAATTAGAAACTTCAGATAACATTGAGGCTGTACTGAAAGACCATTGAGGGGACTTTCCCTCTCCAACAGAGAAAGAGCGATGAGGAGTTGGTGGTTAGCTTGGACGAAAATTAGTGGCGCGGAGGTCAACATATCCAGCGCAGTTGATTTCAGCAGTTAATGTGTTTAACAGTTTCTAAACTAGATTGTTTCCAAGCTCCCTGCTTCTTACATGATGTTACCGTGAAGGTATTGACGGAGTGACCAAAATCATAACCTACAGGAGTCTCTCTGTCTCTCGCCGTCATGCGCTCCAAATATTTCTGTCTCGTAAAGTCGGCAGTCGCACTGCCGAACAAGCAGGCGGCCCAAGTTCAAAGAGTACACTTTCTTATGAGGGTGGGCACTTTGGCCTTATGGCGAGAGTCTGACAATGCCTATAGAAGATTTACAAGGCTATGAAATAGCTTATCAGATAAAACATTCATCTGAGTGGGAGACAGAAGGAGAAACTGTAAGCTAAGGAGCCGAGAGGTGCAGGGTGAAGGAAACCAGAGAGATATGAGGGGTGAAACGAGGAGACGGAGACGGAGCTTAGACATGAAGAGAGACAGAGCGTTCTCAATAACGAAGATCACTTAATCATCCTTTACCATCAAAACCGTTCTATATTGTTATCCAGTCTGGAGGGTTCTCAAAATAAACATTTATTGACCTGAAAAATTCTCCCTCTTTTAGAGATATCAGATAGCGCAATCCATCAGTCCGCAGACCACAAAATTATACAGCTAATACTCTGTCCGCCAGGCGGCTCGATATGACTAAATGTGAAAATCAGCAAATTGAAGCAGGCCTGAGACATCCCGGCACCAAATAATTGAACGTTAAGATGCAATAGAATGAGCAAGACCTGTCAGTTAGGCTAAAAATGAAACAACAATAATGTAAAAATGGGGGAAATGAACACACATCTGGTAGAAAGATGTCCTCTTATTTGTCTAGGTGGCTTGCGGCTAGGCTTATCCTGACAAACCTTTTCCTTTCTAAATAGATATAAATTATTTAACATTGAAATTCTGCCTAAGTATTCCTGATGACTGATAACTGCTAGCGTTGAGGCATTTTGAGAACTATAATTGCGAAATGACAGCAGGAAGACTGAATACTGTAAAAGTGAATGGCTAGCATGTCTTTTCACTGATTCGCTGCTGGACAACTCTCTTAGCTAAGTCAGCTTAAATGACATCTTAAAGAAGTATTCCAAGTTCAGTACAACTCTAGTGAAACAAAAATATACTTTATTGTATTTGAAATATATTCCCTTTTTCAATAGTACATTGCAAATATACTAACAACAATTGTACTTTAAATATATTAAAAGTATATTAGCATCACAATTTTACCTATTTTCACAATACAACCTTTAACACACTTTAAAATAATTGTACTTTAGTAAATTTTCTTAAAGTATATTTTAGAAAAATATACTTAAAGTGAAAATATTTTAACTGTGTGCTGGAAATGATCATTGTAACAATGCATTGAAGTATACTTTCAAAATACATTATAGTATACAATAGTATTTTGTAAAAGTATAGCTAAGTTTTGTCTGTCTAATATTGTACATTTGTTATTGAAGACAAAGTATGCAGTTTGTAGTATTAGCCTCGTGGGCAAGTGCACCGACATGTGCTTCAGGAGACCCGAGTTCGAGTCGCGGCTCGTGGACCTGATCCCGTCCCTCTCTCTCTCTCCCACCTCACTTCCTGTCTAGCTACTGTCCTATCCTAATAAAAGGTGAAAACGCCAAAAATAAATGTAAATACACTTATGGTATATTGCTTGTATGTTTCGAAGACACTCATAATTAATTTGTAATGTACTTATAACACAAATAAAGTACACCTTAATATCACTAATCAAGCATGTAATTAGTCCCTACACAGGCATATACTTAAAGTATACTTGAAGTTGGTCCAATTACACAAAAGCACACTAAATACACTTAAAGTTATGCTTTACTACAATTTAATTACAACTAAAATATACTTGGTACAAAATTAGTTCTTTCAAAATAGCACACTTCAAGTTAACTAATAAGTCTGTCGATAATTAGTCTGGCTGCAAGTATACTTAGCATATTATTATTTTTTTTCACTTGGGAAGTTAAAGGAGTCAACATTTACTTTTGACATACAGAAATTACATTTAGTTTAGCATAAAAGCTTGTCAGTATTTGGCACTACACTTATACCAATAAGAGTAATTATGAAAGTGCATTTAAAATGTATTTAAGTCTTACTTAAAGGGGTCATGAATTGAGTAATACATTTTTTCCTTGATCTTTTGACATATAAGAGGTCATTGTCCTATAATTTTTTTTAGAACTCAATATTTCCTCATTAGTCCAAAAACAGCTTTTATTGAAACCAAGCTTCCAAAATTACTCGTTTCGGATTTTGTCTCAGTATGATGAAATAATGCAATTAAAGACCACCAGAGCAGAAGAAGATTAACGCCTACTGCTACGTCATTGGCTAGCTATTTAGCCCCGCCCATCAATTCACGCGCAAACAGTAAAGCAGGGATAGGCAACTCCGGTCCTGGAGGGCCACTGTCCTGCAGAGTTTAGCTCCAACCCTAATTAAACACACCTGAACAAGGCAATCAGTGTTTTCGGGATTACTAGATAGATACAGGCAGGTGAGTTTTTATGAGGGCTGAAGCTAAACTCTGCAGGATAGTGGCCCTCCAGGACCGGAGTTGCCTATCCCTGCACTAAAGCAACAAAACGATAGAGATGCCTCTGAGGAGTGAGGATTGCAATTTACAAAGTAACATATTGTTAATAACTACAACTACAACAAAATTTATTTCAAATTGTCTTAAAAAAAAAAAAAATCAAGGTTACGGTGAGGCATTTACAATGGAAGTAAATGGGGCCAATATGGGGGAGGATTTAAAAGCCAAAATGTCTAGTCAAGTCACCTTTATTTATATAGCACTTTATATAATACAGATTGTTTCAAAGCTGATTTACAGAGATTGAAATGATTCAATGATGCAAACAGAGTTCATTTTGGCTGTTAAGCAGCTCTAAAAAAAAAAATACTGTCATTGTTCAGCTGAAGTCAGTTCAGTGTTCACTCAGTTCCGTTGTAAAGATAATCAATTATTAAATTAGTTAATTTCATCTATCTATCGTGTTTATTGTCCAGTTCAGTTCTCTTCTCATCCGGTAGTGTCAGTGCAGTCAAATCAATAATATTTTTGAATTATAATTGTGAAGTTTATAATTATATATCTGTGTGCTATGCATGTTTTGAGCTGTAAAGTTGTACTTGACAAAAAAAAAAAAAAAAAAACTCCCAAGAGATAGCTATGGTAAAGCTAAAGTTGATCTATAGTGTTGGCACGAACAATCTTGGAGAGACAGATAGAGACAGGGGAAGGAATGACTTTGAGGAATGCTGGAATTTCACAGGATTTGGAGTGAAAAGAATGTGGTTGAATACAAAGATTCAGATCAGTGTAGGAAATGGAAGCATGTCTGAACAGAAGTAGGAAGAAGCATCCAGCCAATAAGTACATGGTTTGAATGTCACTCCCCAATAGCTGCAGGGTCTGACCTATAATGATATAATTTATATGCTGAATATTACAGACTAACAAACAAAATAATGCACATGGGAAATGGTTAGCCACAGGGTGATGTTCTGGAATTACATGCTGTTTACTTAAGGAGGTATCAGAAGATTTGCAAAAAAGCCCAGAAGCAACAGTTAGCATTTAGACCAAATTTACTTACAGATGTTTCCCGGTTTGAGAAATGTATGACATCCAATAATCAAAATCAAATGTGTCAGGGGATTTTAACAGATGTGAAGCTTATTACATTTTAGAGCTGATATTTGTGTATTACTTCTCCAGTGTTTTTTAAGTTTTAATATTCTTCTAACATTTAAATTCAAACCGCAATTCTGAATCCTTTTCTCTACCTAGTTTAAAGTTCAATACACCCTTATAGAGTGTTTCATTTTGACAAACTTATAGACATTGTTGGGGTAACGCATTACAAGTAACTAAAGTGTTTGGTTACTTTTTCAAATAAGTAACGCAAGTGACTTTGTTTTCCCATGTATTGACTGACAGCTCTCCTGTCCCCATGTTGAGAGAAATCATGAGTAAGTGCAGAGGTGCTGTGTGCGCTGTGTGAACACGATAGTTATCGTTCTAGACTAAATGTGAGCATGCATTTACTCATCTCATTTGCACAAAAACAGATTCAGTGTTCCTCAAAATGAATAAAAACAGTGAAATGCAAACTCAGAATATTACGCAAACCTGCAATAATTAAATATGTTAAATTTAACAAATATACTTTATGTATTTACTCTCACTTTATTAACCAGTGTCTTTGCTGCTGGCCTTCGATGATCCAGTTCAACCATACTAATAATAAGCAAAATTTACTTTAGATAAACATCACATTTGTGTTTCATTTTTTGTTTTTATTGCTGAAGTAAGAGTGTTGAACTTTCTTCTCCTGCGTCCGTCCTATTCTTCTGCGATCCAGAATGGCATCACAGCTGAAAGGTTTGTTTGAGCTGCGCCCTCTACAGGACAGGTGTGAATTTGAATTTCTTTCTTATTTGTTTCTCTTTTGGTGTGCCAAAACTAATGCAATTAGTTTTTTTTTTTTTTTTTAGAAAGAAATGCAATTTTATAACGCATTTAAAATAAGTAAACCTTATGTAGCTCCGCCCCTTTTCAGTGCTGTGCTCGTTGTGTTCTGTCTTTTACGGTTTACATTTCCACAGCATGAAGGTAAGATCTCGCAGCTTTATGAATGAACCGCTTGTTTTAAAACCTTCCCAGTCTACTGACATTTGCTATGACATCTGCTTAAAAAATGACAATGCTCATGATAACTTTCATTACAGTAAGAAATATACAGAGCTACCGCAAATACGGAAGTTCAAACACAAAATTCTAAAGATGGCTGCGCGCTTGTTTCTCCGGTTCATAAGGTCGATAGAAGAGTTTATTGCTGTTAGTTCATTAAATAGTAACTGAACAAACAATGAAAATATACTTGCAATGTATTTGTAAGGTGATTTGGTGTCACATCTGGATTTGAGTCTATCAGTGACATATCAACATACAAGTTTGTGTCCGATGATAGGCACAGTAGATACAGGACAGGGAAATCAAAAGCACATGCGTCAACCAAGCCATGACTCAAATCGAAGACACTGGTTTTGGTCCCACCTATTGTGTGTGACATCATGAGATATTTACATACTTGCATTCAAGGTATGCAGCTTATCAGTGTGTTTCCTGGGAATCAAAATCATAATATTGGAGTTGCCAGAGCATTGCATTGAGCTACATGAACAGATATGTGAAGTTTAATGGGAGACAGATTGAGCGTATCAAATAGAGAAAGAGAAAAAAAAGAGTACGTGGAGAGCATACAGCCCTTCATTAGCACTTTCATTCCTGTTTCCTGTAATCAACTCAATACTTGACGCCACACCTCTCTACCTCGCGTCTCTCAACATGCATGCATGACTAACTCCAAAGAGATAACGTTTAAGCATCACTGAACCGCCGCTCCATTTACCGCAGCTAAACTCTCTCTCATTCTCTTTCCTTCCGCGTTCTACTTTTCACACCGCACCTACTGTGAATAGACTCGTGCAACAAACGCCTTTGTCTCCCCAAACACTTAACTGCCACTTTTTTCATAAGTGCTAGAGCACTGCTTCACATGTACAGGCGGAGGGGAAAAAAAGCAGAGGGCGGAAAGATATCTTAAAACATGACCCTTTAAAAGGATTCGCGTCATCTGGCCTTTTGTGTCGGTTTTGGATGATGGAGACCAGGTGCAGTACTTTCATCTGTGAGGTGTGTGTGTGTGTGTATTGGACCTGGCTGAGATGGAGTGAGGCTTCAGTTTGACCCATGGAATGCTGAATTTCAAGGAAATTGAGTTATCAAAAAAGTGCACTGTGCAAAGGATAGACTGAAAATTATCCCAAAGTAAAACCTAGTTTGAAATTTCAGTTGAAAAGTTTAGTATGTTAATGAAATGTTTAAAAGTTTGGGGTCAGTACGACAAAAACAGTTATTTGAAATTGTCATAATTTTTTACATGATTTTACATTTACTGCATTTTTTATCAAATAAATGCAACCTTGATGAGCATAAGCGACAGTTGTGATCAGTCGTGAAAGACTGAAAAATGCTATAATGACATTAATAACTGAATACTTTTGCTTTTGTGTGAATCTGCATTCACACCAATAGGTGTCAGTAAACTCAGTGCACATCAACCTTTAGGTATCAATAACAGTGCAAGTGATTGTTTGACACTGGTCCCAAAATTAAATTAATGTCCTGAATCTTAGCTGGGATGTTCTGTCAGAGTGGATTTGAGCTTTTTTTAAAATGTGTTCCTAATTTAACAACGTATTTTGACATTTAACCTCAAAATAACAGGCTAAAACATAAAAGATTATTGCTTGGTGCCAAAAGCCTCAGATATAGTCATGAATGAGTGGTTACATATATAGTTCACTTCTCTCTGTATGTATGTGATTAAAGTCACAATGTGAAGGGCTGTAATGGATTTGAGGTCAACAGAACAACACCTGTTGAACCCAGACGAGTACAAAAGAAGAGAGAAAAAGGGAAAGAGAGTTTGAGGTTCAGTTTACCTTTTTAAGAGCCAATAAGATAAATCACCCACCGAACTTTATACCAGATTCTCTTTCAAAAAGACCATGGAAAGAACACTCTTTGGTTTAATTCGCCTCTCCTTTAAGTATATATTGGCTACAAATGTGTTTTGATAGTCTTCTGGATGTTAATGAAAATGGGCTGGCATGTTTAGTTTGGTGGGACAGCCCAGATTGGAGAGTAAGAGTATGAATCTTTTAATTAGCATATGGGTCAACTAAATGTCTAGGATTGTGTCCTTGGCCAAGACATCTAAATGCTCAACCTCAGTCGGATTTATGAAGTAGTTATTGCTGGGCTGTGAGTCGGAATGTGTGTGTATTGGTATATTTGTGTATCTTTGGGCTTGTGTGTGTAAAACCGCTCTCATTAAAAAGAGATGACATATATAATCAATGTGCAAGATTGTTAAATTTAGACGTGTAGAGGATATGGTTAAGCTGACTGAGACATTTTCTCCTCTGTTCTGTTTCCAAACTCACCATATTTATTTTGTCTCTCATGCCTTAAACATCAGGGTGGATTTGTTCGGTACAAGGCTGGTGTAATTTAAAAAGAAAATTAGAGCAAACAAATGGAGGCGAATACTAAAGCACTATCAGAAGTGCTTATTGCCCTCCCGTCTCATTCAGTTGGCATAGATAGAGATGGGAAAAGCCCACAGGGCAAATTGCCTGAGCCCTTAACCCAAACCCTTAAAGGCTGGGCAGGCATTATGCAGGGTAAAAAGGCAAAAAGGGCCAACACATGAATGAGACGTATCAAAACATCTAAAGCACTATATCGCCCCCCTCTGGTGAACTGCTCACTGCGCTCCTTGTTCACGTCCAGAATCATGTTTGACCTCTCAGCATTTAGACTGTCCCTGGCCGCCTTGTCCACGTCCAGGAAACCCCCTTAATAATCTTCTTAACCTCATCTGAACTGCGCTGTGCGGCAGAACCTCTCTGCAACAATCTACTGTATGCATTCCAGAAGCATTTGGTTTGGACGGGGCTGCACAAGCACATCTGGGACTGGTTTACCAAATCCCAAGTCCCCACACTTTCTGTTTAAATGTTACAATTAGTTTCCACGCTATAAATGAAGGTTAGGTGTGTTTATTTGAGTTGCAGTCTTCAAAATTATACAAGACCGTAACTGACCGTTTCCATATTTGTGATGATTCTGATTTACTGTTGTACTGTGGCAAACCAGGAGAAAATAAATATGGCTTTGCTGATGGAATTAGATTAGTTTGGTTTGGTTGAGGCTTGCGTGGGATAAAATCAGAATTGAAGATTTGGATCTTGTTCATGACTTGGAATTTAAATAGAATTGGCCATTGAATATTATGATTAGAGTGTGTGTGTTTTTACTTACTTACTGGTTCCAAATTACTTGACAAAAAAAATTGTTGTTAGTAACGTAATCCATTACATTTCGCATTTAAGGTAATAATCTGACTACCTTTTGATTACTTTTGATCTAACTTGTTTATCACATTGATTTGAATAGGATAATCGTGTACCATATTGATCTAAAAATACAAAGAGAAAGAAAATGTATTCCATTCTGTTATTAACAACATAAAGGTGCATTAAATATTACATAAATCAGGGATTCCCAGACTGGGATTTGTGATGGAACTAGCCTAGTAAGTATGTATGTGTATGTGTGTATGTATGTATGTATGTATGTGTATACACACAGTAGTCAGCATTTGAAGTGGATCAAAAACTTTCATCAAAGTTATACATACATTTTGAACAATACCCGTTCTTGTCTTAGGACAACTTTGATGAACTTTTTTGATCCACTTCAAATGTTGACTACTATAGTATTATTTTTAATATTTTAATATTTCATAAACATTAAAATTAATTCAATAAACATTGTAGGTAAATCAAACTGAAAATCATATTTCAGTAGTATTAGTATTATTATTTGTTTCATTAGTATTTTTTACAAATACACTAACTGAAGCTGTTATATGACTTTCTTTAAATTCGAAATTTTTCATGAATTGAATTAGAATTCAAAAGGCATTTTTAGTTCAGTTGTGAATGGTTCACAGTCCTGTTCCGTGCTCCAAAATCTATGTGAGTGAATCCCAACCTTGCTAACCACAGTCCACTGGCATTTATTTCAACCACAAGGGGGCAGTATAAGAACACTTGATCTGCTTATACAGGCAGTTTCTTCAGATTTATCTGCTTGTTCCCTGGGAGGGCAATCAGCAGGTTGTCAAATAAGAATCATGCATCACTCATCAGGGAGCGCCCTCTCTGTCCTTTCCTTCTGCTAGCAGTTCTGTTTCAGCCTATCCAGAGGATGACGCTTTGTGCTCAAAGATTTTCATCAGCTTGGCAATCATTATCAGATGATTACTACTAATTGATTGGTGTATATGTAAAAAAAAGAAAAAAAAAGAAAAGAAAGTTTGGTCTGATTAAAGACTGTTTATGTTCTTAAAGGGATAAAAATGTTTTTTTTTATTGTTTTTTTTTATGTAGGTTCTTTGTATTAATATGAACAATTCATTGCACGTTATTCCAAAGTAATCACCTTTGTGCAGTAATATTTCATCAAAATGTAATTTTGCTTCGCCTCTGAGACAACTTTTCTTTTTGAGTGACATCATTAAGTTATTTTATTTTTAAACAACTTTCACCGCTCTGAGCAGAATTCGAACCTGCGTTTCTGGCATGGGAGGTGGGTACGCTAACAGCAATTGCCTTCACTTCCATCTGGGTCACGGCACCAAAAGCCCCTTTCGCACTGGTGCTAGGAACTAGGTTCTAGGTAGTTCTCCCTCTTCATTAGTTTACGATCTGTTTAACAGTCCTGTCTAATACGTTATTAGACAGAACTGTTATGCAAAGAAAGTCAGTGGATGAAAAAGTATTTTCCGTTTGCCGTGTAGTTGATGCCCAATGTCGCAGAAATACATATTCATGTTTCGCTTGGTCCCCTCAAAGTTGCTTTGGGTTTTCTCCTTGGCTTAGCATAAAGGTTGAGAGGTCCATCTAGCACTGTTTTCCATGTTTGTAGAGTTAGTTTGTGTAGGAGTAAATATACAGGCTATAATCCGTGTGTGTACACAGCTTTTTTTTTTAAATGGCGGGTACTGGTGTTTACACGGTAGCATAATGAGGGTCCCTACATGCAAACCGAAGCATTGAGAACTTTGTAAGTGTACAGACAGTTTAATAAGAAGATACTTTATAAAGACAGTACATTACGCGTATACAGGCAGGAGCCATCTTGGAAAACAGTCTCGACTAGTCGAGTCACGAACGTCGTACACTTACAAAGTTCTCAATGCTTCGGTTTGCTTGTAGGGACCCTCATTATGCTACCGTGTTAGTGTGAGGCTATTTTGAGCCTTGTTAGTGGTATTAACTAGCGATTTACTTTTACTTATAATTCTATGCCCCATATACTAGCGTTATAAGCTAATCTGTTTTTAGAGATAAAACTCTTTACATTCGATTATCATGAAAACGCATCCCAGAGAACGATCGACTCAGTAACCATGTGTTAATTACCCCTAGGTTCATTTTTCACCGGAATTGTCCTTTAAAAGCAAAACTAAAATATATATTTTTTTATTTTAATTTTATTAAAACCTTCTGCATACTTGGCACAAACACTCTGAAAAGACACCTGCAAATAAATATTTCTCCTTCACTTGAGCCATTGTGTAATATTGATCAAAAACGCTTTTCATGAGGGAATAGGGTAACCTTTAGTCTCAAGGCCATTGTTCAAATGTCCTTTTTTTCACAGAGCAAAAAGAATCATGAATGTTAAAAGAGTGCACATAGTGAAGTTCATGTTGGTAAGAATTTCTCAATTCAAAGAAGAAGAGGAAGATGTAAAAAAAAAAAAAAAAAGAGTTGAGGGTTGGGAGTCAGTCAGGCTCTTCAGTCTAAAGTGCCGTCCTTCTAAAATAGGGCTGAAAAGAGGTTTTTAGTTAGTGCCTGATTGCATTCCACACAGTTCATTACCCAGCACTTACAGAGAGGACAAAGGTATCCCTTTGTATTATACATTCAAGGCTGACGAGAAGAAATTCCATTTCAAGTCAGAGTCAGGTGCAGAAGGGAAAGACCGGTTGAGGTGTGAAAAAAAGAAAAGAATTGGTTGCGGGGATTAAACCCTGTCAGGTGTAGTTGTGTGAGGGACTAGCCTAACCCTTTACTTTTCTTTATCGAATAGAAACGGCACTTTTGTTGTACAAAAGCAATGGCATAGCATGGCTGAACATATGCAAGGGCAAATGTGTGAAAACTCAAGGATGTTTAACTTTCATTCCAATGCAGAGGTTGGGGACGGGGTGACATGTACAACTGAATGGGTACATTGAAATATACGACTTGTGTTCTGATTTTTAAACTATTTAGCACTTTACAGGCATCCAGCATGGTGTTATAGTAAGTAACATACGTTCTAGATGAAAACACAGGGCCTTATAGGGCCTTATGTGTCTGCATGTATACTGTGTATATACATACATGAATATTCATTCACTACTTATCATAAAAGCTAACAGATACAACAATGATATTAATAACTGACTAAAATCAACCACCGTTGTCTCACTTTAATTCAGTGAATATTTCTCACAGTAGATTTATACCAGCCAACATTTCATGGTGGAGCCAATGTAGGCACAATATGGGTTTGTCCCAACCCGATCTCACGGCAATTTTACGAGGTGGCTAATTCGTACCAATTCATACGACCTCACTTGTACGAATTCGTACGATTCATATTTTACGAGTTGCCAAATTCGTATGAATTCGTACGAATGACCTATCATGCCCCTAAACCTACTGACCCTGCCCCTAAACCTACCCATCACTCGGGTTTAGACAAATCGTACAAATTCATATGAGTGAAGTCGTACGAATTAGCCACCATTTAATCACTCGTACGAATTGGTCGTGAGATAGTGTTGGGTTTGTTTATGGGTTCCATGCCGAGTCATCCAACTCTATATCAATCTTCTTATCTGGATAATCTGCGCTGCTTTCACGTCTCTCGTATCACACCGTTGATGCATTCTCTCTCTTTTCATATAAACACAAATAGCGTCATCTTCCATTGCAGTTATTGATTGTGGAAATGAACGCAGAGAACTGCAGCACTGATATTATAGCAATATTGTTGCTATGTTCATCTTGTTACTAAGCTGATTGCTTTGCACATTACAATGGACTCTGTTTTTTCTTAGCAGAAACTTTAACAGACTGTGATCTTTGGCCAAGAAAGCACACCCTGATTTAGAAGTTTCTCCATTTATTCCAAAAAGTGACTTCTGGTAATCTTTGTAAGGCACTGTTTTCTCTGTCACTCTTATCTCTCTTAAGATCCAATTTAGTTTCTTTCCAGGTTTGGGGTCTCCAAATGGGTTTGTCTGATTTATTAGTTCTTACTTGGCACACAATAGCACAAGGATAGGACTCTGGTTTGGTACCCAGCCAGAAGTATTTGTACTAAAGTATTTGGTGAATGTCTCTCTCTCTCTCTCTCTCTCTCTCTCTCTCTCTCTCTCTCTCTCTCTCTCTCTCTCTCTCTCTCTCTCTCTCTCTCTCTCTCTCTCTCTCTCTCTCTCTCTCTCTCTCTCTTTGTGTGTATATACAGTGAGGAAAATAAGTATTTGAACACCCTGCTATTTTGCAAGTTCTCCCACTTGGAAATCATGGAGGGGTCTGAAATTGTCATCGTAGGTGCATGTCCACTGTGAGAGACATAATCGGAAAAAAAAAATCCAGAAATCACAATATATGATTTTTTAAAACTATTTATTTGTATGATACAGCTGCAAATAAGTATTTGAACACCTGTCTATCAGCTAGAATTCTGACCCTCAAAGGCCTGTTAGTCTGCCTTTAAAATGTCCACCTCCACTCCATTTATTATCCTAAATTAGATGCACCTGTTTGAGGTCATTAGCTGCATAAAGACACCTGTCCACCCCATACAATCAGTAAGAATCCAACTACTAACATGGCCAAGACCAAAGAGCTGTCCAAAGACACTAGAGACAAAATTGTACACCTCCACAAGGCTGGAAAGGGCTACGGGGAAATTGCCAAGCAGCTTGGTGAAAAAAGGTCCACTGTTGGAGCAATCATTAGAAAATGGAAGAAGCTAAACATGACTGTCAATCTCCCTCGGACTGGGGCTCCATGCAAGATCTCACCTCGTGGGGTCTCAATGATCCTAAGAAAGGTGAGAAATCAGCCCAGAACTACACGGGAGGAGCTGGTCAATGACCTGAAAAGAGCTGGGACCACCGTTTCCAAGGTTACTGTTGGTAATACACTAAGACGTCATGGTTTGAAATCATGCATGGCACAGAAGGTTCCCCTGCTTAAACCAGCACATGTCAAGGCCCGTCTTAAGTTTGCCAATGACCATTTGGATGATCCAGAGGAGTCATGGGAGAAAGTCATGTGGTCAGATGAGACCAAAATATAACTTTTTGGTCATAATTCCACTAAACGTGTTTGGAGGAAGAAGAATGATGAGTACCATCCCAAGAACACCATCCCTACTGTGAAGCATGGGGTGGTAGCATCATGCTTTGGGGGTGTTTTTCTGCACATGGGACAGGGCGACTGCACTGTATTAAGAGGATGACCAGGGCCATGTATTGCGAGATTTTGGGGAACAACCTCCTTCCCTCAGTTAGAGCATTGAAGATGGGTCGAGGCTAGGTCTTCCAACATGACAATGACCCGAAGCACACAGCCAGGATAACCAAGGAGTGGCTCTGTAAGAAGCATATCAAGGTTCTGGCGTGGCCTAGCCAGTCTCCAGACCTAAACCCAATAGAGAATCTTTGGAGGGAGCTCAAACTCTGTGTTTCTCAGCGACAGCCCAGAAACCTGACTGATCTAGAGAAGATCTGTGTGGAGGAGTGGGCCAGAATCCCTCCTGCAGTGTGTGCAAACCTGGTGAAAAACTACAGGAAACGTTTGACCTATGTAATTGCAAACAAAGGCTACTGTACCACATATTAACATTGATTTTCTCAGGTGTTCAAATACTTATTTGCAGCTGTATCATACAAATAAATAGTTAAAAAATCATACATTGTGATTTCTGGATTTTTTTTAAAGATTATGTCTCACACAGTGGACATGCACCTACGATGACAATTTCAGACCCCTCCATGATTTCTAAGTGGGAGAACTTGCAAAATAGCAGGGTGTTCAAATACTTATTTTCCTCACTGTATATGCGCTGAATTTTGACAACTTAAGCATTGACTAAACTCTCTACCGACTGCTTGACCTTAAGCTGGGGTAGAATCACTGCGGTAAAAACACAATAGAACTTAATAGGGCTCAAGAGGACATTCACAGCTCACATAAATTGCACCATGATTTTAATCAGGATAATGATGGTTGTACTGAGTGATATGATTCTGTAATTTTCCAATATTAGTGATTGCACTCTAGATGGCACATCATGTTATATTGTTGGAGATTATTGGTGCATACTAATAGTGGATATTTGATGAGAAAGTTATGCAAGCCTATAAACCCAAGCATTGCCTTTACACCTGCTGCCCTGATGTCAAAACTGTCAAGCAAATCACAGATCAAATACAGAGGCTTGGGTATTTCCTATATGTAGCTTACTGGTTTAACTTGATAATGCTAAATAAAACTTAAATATTTTATTTAAAAACTCAAATGAATAATGCATACAATTAGGCAGATCTGAAACAACAACACAACATTTAGCAAAATGTTACAAAAAACATGGTTTACACTTTATTTTAAGGTGTCCTTACTATAAGGATAGATTAGTTATGGTTAATTGTATGTAATTATGCATAATTTATAGTTTTGTTAACTGAAATAAAAGCTGAAATAAATTAAAATATAAATATGAAAAACTTAAACTTGGAAAAACTTGAATGAAAGTTAGAAATGTTGCTTTGGAAGCTATAACTGAAATAAAAATCGAAATAAATTACTAAAAACTGAAATGGAAATAATTTAATTAAAGCTAAATAGAAATAATTAAAAACAATGACAAAAACACACAAAAAAATTACAGAACCAAAACTAAAATAAAAATGAAAATAAAAAACAAATGAAAATAAAAGAGAATTTATATATTTTCATATATATATATATATATATATATATATATATATATATATATATATATATATATATTAACTGTAGTAAATTAAACTAATATAACAGATTTAAACAATGTTCAGACCAATTTTGGTTGAAGCTGTTTTTATCAACAGAGCTTTATAGATTTAATTAAGATAATGATATTTAGATATCATAATCCTGATGATAATCAAAACTTTCTGATTACTTAATACAGATGTTTTTGCAAAATAATTTACTAATCTATAATAACGGTAACACTTATCATCAGTTAACATTAGTTAACTACCTTAGTTAACATTAACTAAGAATGAACATTACTTAATGCACTGTGAACTAACATGAACAAACAATGAACAGTGCAAATCTATAAATGTATTGCTCATTGTCAGAGTTAAACACAATCAGAGTTAATGTATTAACTAACATGAACTAACAATGAGCAATACATTTATTGATTTAAGGCATTTAATTGGAGCTAATTGGTGGATAGACTGTTTTATTAATATCTTTTCAGATCGATATACTTGATCTGCACACTGTTCTGCACAACACATTCCCCACACACTGCTGAGCAGATATGTGTGTCGTCAGATCAAGAGAAGAGCCGAGAGAATGTAAGGGTTCATGTTACAGGGGAAGGGCCAGATCTCCACTGCAGCTGATCCTGCCTGATAACAAAACCAAAGATTCATTTTCACATCTTTTCTAAATCCCTCCATTTTCTGTCAGGCAGTATTTTTCATGCTTCTTGTTTTGGAGGCTTGGGTCCCTATCCAGTACATCTCTTACAGGTGTTAAAAAGGCATCTGATGTCTAGCAGCGGTTCTGAAGCATTTATTATGGAATATTAATGTCAGCTAAAAAAAAACAGAAAACACACACACCTCAAGTCTTACTCTTTTATTGGAAGAGACAGATGATTTTATGAAGCATGAGTGCTTCTTAAGTTGTGTGAACTTGAAAATTCAGTATGAGAGTAAAAAAGTGTTTCTTTTGAAAGTGTGGAACAGTTCTGAATGTCTGGGTGTGCCTGAGAAAATTTGTATACACAGTACCGTCAAAAGTGTCTGGGGTCAGTAAGATTTTTTTTTCAAATGACTTTGAAAAAAGTCTCTTTTGCTCACCAAGGCTGTATTTATTTGATCAAAAATACAGTAAAACACAAATTTATAACAGTTTTCTATTTTAATATATTTCTTGTAATTTATTCCTGTGATGGCAAAGCTGAATTTTCAGCATCATTCCTCCAGTCTGCAGTGTCACATGATCCTTCAGAAATCATTCTAATATGCTGATTTGGTGCACAAGATACATTTCTTATTATCATCAATGATGAAAACAGTTGTGCTGCTTAATATTTTTGTGAAAACCGTGATGCATTGTTGAATTATTTGAAGAATAGAAAGTTCAAAACAACTGCATTTGAAATTTGTAACATTATAAATGTATTTGCTTTCACTTTTGATCAATTTAATGCATTATTTCTGAATAAATGTATACTTTTCTTTAAAAAAAAAGAAACTTTTGAATGGTAGTGTACTTAATTTTTACTGCATGATAATCTTAGAAAAGCGCACTGTTGGTACAATATTATTTTGTATTTTAGAAGCCTATTGTCTCAGCTTGTTATTGAAATTTTAGTCGCATATTGATTCTTTTGGTTTGAGAAGATCATAAATGTATTCATTTGTCTGGTGCATTTGAGTGGCTAGTAAACTGATGAGAAGGAATTGCTGGACGTTTTGCATCAGATCACTAAATTATGCACCAGGATTTCTGCTTGCATCAAACATGTCTGCACATGCTATATATTCCTTCTGAGATGCACTGGGGGATTGAACCTGATGCCAGAACTCGAGCGAGACACTTCCAAAGGTTTGGATTCTTTTCTGAAGGAATGCTCAGGTCTGGCCTCTAAAGAACCTCCTTCTATATAGAAGCCCTAAAAAAGGTGCTTGAGTCTATTGATGATGCTGGATGCAGGACGGTAGGAGGAACAGAAAAAAGCCCCACAATATAATGAGAACTTCTGCTCCCTTATCTTCGAGGGACTAATCTGTATATATCTCTGTTTGTGATTTACACATCAATGCTGTTGCTACAATAGGAACATATTCATTTAACTGAATTTCTTGGTTTTAAATCATAGTTTTTAGTACTAATGTTTGTTATGGATAAAATGAACCATTTCCATGCCAATATTTCATCAATTGTGTGTATTTTCTGTCTGTTTTGAATCAGAACTAGTGATTTGTTAAATGAATCACAGTACTTTTCGACAAGTTGTCAAAATAAATCGTTTCAAGATTCAGTGTAAATCATTTTAGACAGCTCTCTCAGGCTCTTAAAGGGATAGTTCACACAAAAATGAAAATTCTTTCATTTACTCGCCCTCAAGTTGATCCAAAATAAGATATTTTGAAGAATATGGGTAACCAAACTGTCGGTTTGACATTGGAAAAAAACATTTTTTGAGTAGTTTTCCAACACTGGCACATACTCCTTAAAATTTAAAAATATTCCTTGTCCATATTCACGAGTGTACAGACTAATGCGTAATATGAGAGGAACATTGCCTTGACATTTTCATGCAAACTGCTCACTCTAAATTAACATATCGTGCATTCTGCGTCTGATAAAACTGACTTCAGCAGCTTGCCCCCTTTTGAACAGAACTCTCCAGGCAATGACTCTTCACAATTAAAAAAAGAGACATACAAATAGCATTGGCAACATGCTCCATAGCTTCAGACAGAGCATTCAGCATCCTGACCTCTTCACAACCCTCGGATAATACTGACCTTGCTATGCCTATTACTGATTTCCAATGTCTTTCCAGTGCCAAGGTTTAAACAAATATGAAGAACGCTTTGGGCAAGGACGCCTTCCGTATAAAACCTGCAGCACTATATATATACATTCTGATTCTGTTCATCATTTTAGTTTTTGCTGTTAATGTGCTTTAATGCAAATGTTTTGACGCTGTTGCAGTCCCATATGAGGTGAAAGAAATGTCTGAGTGAAATTATTTTCAGTTGATCTAATGGTCATCCGCCAGTTCTTACAAGCCTTTTATTCGGTATGTGCTGTGCTATAGTGGTTGTCCTCCAGCTGAATACAGATGCTACATAAGTCACAATAAAGCAGTGTCATACAATACAAATAGACTTTATAGCCAGTTGCAGCGGAATCTTTTCTGCAGAAATGAGTCGCAAAGAAATAGGAAAACACCTAATTCAGGTATAAAGATGGTGTCAAAGGAACACTGAGTAGTTTCTTTAAAAAGTTTTACTTCTAAAGTCAACATGGAATTATATTTGCAACCCATTTTACTGTAATGTTACCAAACTGGGATCTCTGGAAATACTTACCTCTACCAACATTTCTGCAAAACTCCAAAAACTTACATATACATAGGCCTACAATTCATACAGTTTCCAGCTGAAATTAACACTAGTTGGAGTAAAACACCAACAATTTTTAATACTTTTCACAGAAATTATGATTACGGAAAGTACATTATTGATATTTTCATGAGGTTCCTTGCACAATACTATGTTATTACTACTTTTACCATAGTTCATGAGCAGTAAACTAATATATTTTGATGTTTGCATCACATAACTAGCTCCATATGTATGGCTTTTCACAAGTAAAAAAATTAATTGGGAGCTCACTTGCAATGCAGAGCGTTTGGGTACGATAAAAGAGCTCAAACGCAATAGAGCTTTACCCTTTTAGCTCCACTCATCGGTCTTTTAATTCCCGAACTGCTGCAATACGTACAACAACCAACATAATGAAACGTTGCCATTCACGCTCATCTGTTTCGGAACAAACTGTTGAATTGTTGAATTGTTTATTGATCCAACAATCAGCTATCTCATATATATACATATGAGTGCTGTTCTTCCTGTGGTCAAAATCACTATTACATATCAATTTTTACAAAATAAGCATGCATTCATACAACATACAACCATAAACAAAGACATTTAGTAGAAGATGAACAGAAAATATTCCTTGATTTAAGTTGGTTAAAATTTAAATCAAACTCATGAACTAAGAAACCATGTTTACTTATAGGGTCAAAAGCTTTTACTCATATAGCACCTTTTTAACAAAAAACAGAAGTAAAAAGTCATATAAGAACTTGTGTAAATAAATGCAATTTCAATTTAATTTTAAAGACCATCTTACTAGCTTCATTGACCAAAAAACTAGGTAAGGAATTCCATGCTACCATGGCCCTATAGTGTAATGTTCTCTGTCCGGCTCCTGTTCTATAAACAGGCAGGGGAAATCTTCCTACTGATGACTGACATGTGACATATTCGTGTCCATCCTTAGAAAACTTAAAATTATTAAATAAAATAACAGGAGTCTTTGTTGTTATAACATTTCTTGCAAAACCAAGAAGAGAATAATATAACCTACTTTTAACTGGTAACCAGTTTAACATATTCAACATATCACAAACTCTAGTTCTATATGAACAATTAAGCACTATACGGGCAGCTTTGTTTTGAGCCACCTGTAATCGATTGAGATTATATTCTGATGTGTTGGACCATATGACTGTACAGTAATCTAGCTGAGAGAGAACTAAAGCTTGCATTAATTGTTTAATCAAATGTCTTGGTAAATATATTTTACAATATCTAATTGCAGCCATCGCTCTCCCCATTTTCTTCAACATTTCATCAATCTGATTTGTCCAGGACATACGGCTATCAATCAATACACCAAGTAACTTAACTTCTGTAACCTGTTCTATTTCTATGTCATCTAGTTTTAATTGCAGTCTTGGCTCTACTCTCCCTACCCTCTTAGAACATAATACACTATATTTAGTTTTTTCTATATTAAGTACCAATTTATTTATATTAACCCATCTCCTAATACGCACTAGCTCTTCATTTAGAGTCTCTTCAAGCTCTCTTGACGTAAACGCTGATGAATATATGGTAGAATCATCTGCGTACATAGCAATGGAAGCATTGTTTAAAACTAAAGGTAAATCATTAGTAAATATTTAAAAAAAAAGCGGCCCCAAACAACTCCCCTGTGGCACTCCACAGCTCATAACCCTCATTTCTGAGAAACCTCCATTGAAATATACACAATATTTTCTATTGGTAAGATAACTATTGATCCATGCAACAGAATCCCTGTCAAAACCATAGCAGTGCAATTTCTTAATTAACAATTTATGGTCAAGAATATCAAAAGCGGCACTGAAATCTAGTAAAACAGAGCCCACTATCTTTCCTGCATCGATTTCTTTCAGCCATTCCTCAGTCATTTGTGTTAACGCTGTAGCTGTAGAATGTCCCTTCCTGTAGGCATGTTGATGAGCTGTGTTCAAGTCATTTATACAAAAAGAAGCAACATAATCTTATTTTATTTTGTTGCCACAGGGACTTATTTCCAATGAGCCTTGGTTAAATAAGATGGATCTGTGAGTAACACGCACGTTAAACGTTAAACGTTAAACAAAATTGTTGGATAGGACTTGATTTTATCCATTGGGATTTGATTGGATCATGAAAGGTGTTACAATGTCAAAATGAAGTTTGCAGTGTTTGCAGTGTGGAGGACTACTTCCCTACTAAAACACCACTCTCACTTCCTTTTTGACCATGAAATGGAGGTTGAAGCATTATTTTCCAAATCTGTCATTCTTCGTTATTACAACATATTAGGGCTGTAGTCAAGACCACCTTTGTCGAGTCCAAGACAAGTCCAAGACCAGGACTAGTCGAGTCCAAGTCAAGACCGAGTCCAAAGAGGTTCGAGTCCGAGTCAAGACCGAGTCCAAAAAGGTTCGAGTCCGAGTCAAGACCGAGTCCAGGACAGGAAAAAAAAAAAAAGTCTGCTAAAAAAAATATAGGTTAGCCTATAGAAATTAAATCATGTAATAATGAAATAATGAATAATTTTGATTTTATTTAAAATAATTGACTTAAAGAACAACAACAACAAAAAAAATTATATAGGCCTAAAGGAGCACACACATTCGTTTCGACTGTTTGATCAGCCTTACATTCTGTTCCTGTCAATCACACACGCGATGTCAACCAATTAAACTGCATGAGGGAGGGCCGAGCCAACTCACAGACACACACACACACACAAGAGATGCGGATAAACTGCGGATCGGGCGGATGACGTGACGAAAAATAATATTTTAGCCTACCACTCGTGGAATAGGCAAAGAAAGAAAGGTAAGAAAAAAAGTCGGAAAACTTTGCCCATTAATTAGATGTGCAAGGCAAGCAGGCTAGTTTTCGGGGTGTTATGGACAATTAAAAATGTAAATATAGGCTACACGTTGCACTAGCGGTGGACTTTCAGCGAGTTTATTTAAACATTTATTTTTTATAGAGCCGTTTATGAGTCAAAAGAGCCGGCTCTTTTCATTGAGTTGAGTGAAACGAACTGGCTCACGAAAAAGAGCCGAAATGCCCATAGTTATTAGGTGGCCAGTGTTTCACTTTCCCTCCAATAATATTTTGTTTTAATATTGCGGCGACGTATGTGTGATTACTGGGAACATAATAAAGACACCTGGACTCGGTCGAGACCAAAAGCCATATTTGGCAAGACCAGTGGCCGAGACCGAGACAAGTCCGAGTCCGAATACCAGCGAGTCCGAGACAAGTCCGAGACCATAGAAAAGCGGTCTCGAGTCCAAGACCGGACTCGAGTACTACAGCCCTACAACATATTAACTTTAATCAGCATCAAATTACTTGGAATATTTTAAGAAGGCTATACAGACTATAGAAGTAGCCTTAAATAATTTGGTATTTGTTAACATTATAACACGCAAGCAGATGAACCCACAATATAAATGCAACACATAGTTTTCCCTTAGAAAACCTTTATAAACAACTGTAAATCCGACAAGTGAAGTCCCGCGGCGCGGGACATCGGAACACAATCAGAGTTAATGTTAACTAACATGAACTAACAATGAGCAATACATTTATTACAATTTATTCATCTTTGTTAATGCTTAATAAAAAGACAGCTGTTCATTGTTTGTTCACAGTGCATTAAGTAATGTTCATTCTTAGTTAATGTTAACTAAGGTAGTTAACTAATGTTAACTGATGAACCTTACTGT
The DNA here is from genome assembly GCF_963993115.1 of Abramis brama. NCBI lineage: Eukaryota > Metazoa > Chordata > Actinopteri > Cypriniformes > Leuciscidae > Abramis > Abramis brama. Next base: position 8,683,180 of record NC_139973.1, on the reverse strand, counting down.
AAAGTGTTACCGTTAATATAGATTAGTAAAATATTTTGCAAATCATCTGTATTAAGTAATCAGGAAGTTTTGATTATCATCAGGATTATAATATCTGAATATCATTATCTCCGACTTTACACACGGGCATGTTGCTTGGGGTTGTTTTTACACCTGATTGTGTAGATGCATAACATTGTTGTGGCATTCAGGGATTTTACGACCTGCAGATTCTCCTGTGAGTATGGGATTACCACGCCGTTGGGAAATGCGATACAGTATGTTCTACAAAATGCCTACAAGAGTAGTCTGTCCGACCAGCGTCCTCCAGCCTTTTCCCTCCCACGACGTCCCACATCATAATGTGATACGGAGTCTGCGTTCAAGCATGACATCTGCTCGAGACACCCCGTGCCCCTTACTCTATCCTGAGGCTGCAGGGTACTGTGGCATATTGACAAATGCAGCAAGCCTCGTCTGAAAGCTTTCATCTCTTGACAGCTGACAGCTGACATCTCGCCACAGATGTTACTCTTTGCCAGCCATAAATCATTCAATGAGACCTCAGCCTGCCATCATTTAAGTTATTATAGCTTTCAAACAATGTGGAGAGGTCATCTCCTCTCATCTCCTCTTCCTCTGAAAGTCAGGCCAGATTCCAGCTCACTTTTTGGACATTAGTCACAGCGAGGGCCTTTTCAGCAAGTCGTAATGCAGATATGCCACAGTGTGGCTGATCCTGATGAGGCTCGGGCTCCTGGTGATAGGTTGAGAGACTGGATTTGATTGCTTGCCGCAGAGTCAGAGGGGCTTTGGAGGTTTCCACTTGATTAAACCCGAGCTTGATGCACAGAGTGCTTGCTTTAATTTAAAAGTGGCAAATAGGGGAGCGCTGGAAATTGTAATGAGAAAATAAAATGCATAGATACGAAGTAGCCTAATTGACTTGGCCGATCATCAAAGGATCAGATGAGGTTTTATTAGTAGACCTTAATTGTACTTTAATTACTAAATTTAAATAAGCAACTACTCCTCATTTATAGAAAGTGCAGAATGTACCTCATTTCTAAAAAGAGAGTGTTATGTGACGAACAGATATCTGATATAAGGACACGGTATATTTCTTCTTTTAAAAATTGGATACAGCACGAATTGATATCCTTATCCGAGACCACCAACAGGTGATATACCTCATTATTCAAATGAGATTCCTTCTCTCTTAGACTATGTCATGTTTTCGTACACAGTGGAATTGCTTGTTTCTTGGTAGCTCATATAATATGCATAGAGTATAAACACAAATATTTGGCCTGAGAAGAATAGTATAATATAATTGTGCTGTATTCAAAAGTTTGGGGTCTGTAAGATTTTTTTATGCTTTTGAAATAATTATCTTGTGCTCACCCAGGCTGCATTTATTTAATAAAAAATACAGTAAAAACATTTATATTGTGAAATATTATTATGACCGCCGCTAGCGTAGCTAGTGGAAGCGGTCATATAGGGATTGTCAAAGTTTTTTTTTTTTTTTTTCCCGTCATCTTACTGAATTTTCCGTCAACGATACCAGGGACACCGAAGCACCGGGGAACATGAAATTTGGTGGGCATGTAGCCCCACTAGACTTCTAAGGAAAAATTTCGTTTGGTCCCCGGGGGGCACTCCCCCCCCGCGCTGGGCCCCCCCAAACCCAAAAAAATGCAGTTTTTCCTAAATAACTACCTGAACCGTGGCACCGAGGATGAAGAAATTTTTATGGTATGTTGGTCTACTAGACTTTTACGGAAAAATTTCGTTTGGTCCCCGGGGGCCACTTCCCCCCCCGCGCTGGGGCCCCCGTAAATTTTTCGTCAACGATACCAGGGACACCGAAACACCGGGGAACATGAAATTTGGTGGGCATGTAGCCCCACTAGACTTCTAAGGAAAAATTTCGTTTGGTCCCCGGGGGCCACTCCCCCCCCGCACTGGGCCCCCCCAAACCCAAAAAAATGCAGTTTTTCCTAAATAACTACCTGAACCGTGGCACCGAGGATGAAGAAATTTTTATGGTATGTTGGTCTACTAGACTTTTACGGAAAAATTTCGTTTGGTCCCCGGGGGCCACTTCCCCCCCCGCGCTGGGGCCCCCGTAAATTTTTCGTCAACGATACCAGGGACACCGAAACACCGGGGAACATGAAATTTGGTGGGCATGTAGCCCCACTAGACTTCTAAGGAAAAATTTCGTTTGGTCCCCGGGGGCCACTTCCCCCCCCGCGCTGGGGCCCCCGTAAATTTTTCGTCAACGATACCAGGGACACCGAAACACCGGGGAACATGAAATTTGGTGGGCATGTAGCCCCACTACACTTCTAAGGAAAAATTTCGTTTGGTCCCCGGGGGCCACTCCTCCCCCGCGCTGGGCCCCCCCAAACCCAAAAAAATGCAGTTTTTCCTAAATAACTACCTGAACCGTGGCACCGAGGATGAAGAAATTTTTATGGTATGTTGGTCTACTAGACTTTTACGGAAAAATTTCGTTTGGTCCCCGGGGGCCACTTCCCCCCCCGCGCTGGGGCCCCCGTAAATTTTTCGTCAACGATACCAGGGACACCGAAACACCGGGGAACATGAAATTTGGTGGGCATGTAGCCCCACTACACTTCTAAGGAAAAATTTTGTTTGGTCCCCGGGGGCCACTCCCCCCCCCGCGCTGGGCCCCCCCAACCCCCAAAAAATGCAGTTTTTCCTAAATAACTACCTGAACCGTGGCACTGAGGATGAAGAAATTTTTATGGTATGTTGGTCTACTAGACTTTTACGGAAAAATTTCGTTTGGTCCCCGGGGGCCACTTCCCCCCCCGCGCTGGGGCCCCCGTAAATTTTTCGTCAACGATACCAGGGACACCGAAGCACCGGGGAACATGAAATTTGGTGGGCATGTAGCCCCACTACACTTCTACGGAAAAATTTTGTTTGGTCCCCGGGAGCCACTCCCCCCCCGCGCTGGGCCCCCCCAAACCCAAAAAATGCAGTTTTTCCTAAATAACTACCTGAACCGTGGTACTGAGGATGAAGACATTTTTATGGTATGTTGGTCTTAAGGGCCCACATCAACCTAGCCCATAATCGATTGTCAAAGTTTTTTTGTTTGTTTTTTCCCGTCATCTACTGAATTTTTTCGTCAACGATACCAGGGACACCGAAACACCGGGGAACATGAAATTTGGTGGGCATGTAGCCCCACTAGACTTTTACGGAAAAATTTCGTTTGGTCCCCGGGGGCCACTCCCCCCCCGCGCTGGGCCCCCCCAAACCCAAAAAATGCAGTTTTTCCTAAATAACTACCTGAACCGTGGTACTGAGGATGAAGACATTTTTATGGTATGTTGGTCTTAAGGGCCCACATCAACCTAGCCCATAATCGATTGTCAAAGTTTTTTTTTTTTTTTTTTCCCGTCATCTACTGAATTTTTTCGTCAACGATACCAGGGACACCGAAACACCGGGGAACATGAAATTTGGTGGGCATGTAGCCCCACTAGACTTTTACGGAAAAATTTCGTTTGGTCCCCGGGGGCCCCTCCCCCCCCGCGCTGGGCTCCCCCAAACCCAAAAAATGCAGTTTTTCCTAAATAACTACCTGAACCGTGGCACCGAGGATGAAGAATTTTTTATGGTATGTTGGTCTAGTAGACTTTTACGGAAAAATTTCGTTTGGTCCCCGGGGGCCACTTCCCCCCCTGCGCTGGGGCCCCCGTGAATTTTTCGTCAACGATACCAGGGACACCGAAACACCGGGGAACATGAAATTTGGTGGGCATGTAGCCCCACTAGACTTTTACGGAAAAATTTCGTTTGGTCCCCGGGGGCCACTCCCCCCCCGCGCTGGGCCCCCCCAAACCCAAAAAATGCAGTTTTTCCTAAATAACTACCTGAACCGTGGCACCGAGGATGAAGAATTTTTTATGGTATGTTGGTCTACTAGACTTTTACGGAAAAATTTCGTTTGGTCCCCGGGGGCCACTTCCCCCCCCCCGCGCTGGGGCCCCCGTGAATTTTTCGTCAACGATACCAGGGACACCGAAACACCGGGGAACATGAAATTTGGTGGGCATGTAGCCCCACTAGACTTCTACGGAAAAATTTTGTTTGGTCCCCGGGAGCCACTCCCCCCCCGCGCTGGGCCCCCCCAAACCCAAAAAATGCAGTTTTTCCTAAATAACTACCTGAACCGTGGTACTGAGGATGAAGAAATTTTTATGGTATGTTGGTCTTAAGGGCCCACATCAACCTAGCCCATAATCGATTGTCAAAGTTTTTTTTTTTTTTTTTTTCCGTCATCTACTGAATTTTTTCGTCAACGATACCAGGGACACCGAAACACCGGGGAACATGAAATTTGGTGGGCATGTAGCCCCACTAGACTTTTACGGAAAAATTTCGTTTGGTCCCCGGGGGCCCCTCCCCCCCCGCGCTGGGCTCCCCCAAACCCAAAAAATGCAGTTTTTCCTAAATAACTACCTGAACCGTGGCACCGAGGATGAAGAATTTTTTATGGTATGTTGGTCTAGTAGACTTTTACGGAAAAATTTCGTTTGGTCCCCGGGGGCCACTTCCCCCCCTGCGCTGGGGCCCCCGTGAATTTTTCGTCAACGATACCAGGGACACCGAAACACCGGGGAACATGAAATTTGGTGGGCATGTAGCCCCACTAGACTTTTACGGAAAAATTTCGTTTGGTCCCCGGGGGCCACTCCCCCCCCACGCTGGGCCCCCCCAAACCCAAAAAATGCAGTTTTTCCTAAATAACTACCTGAACCGTGGCACCGAGGATGAAGAAATTTTTATGGTATGTTGGTCTACTAGACTTTTACAGAAAAATTTCGTTTGGTCCCCGGGGGCCACTCCCCCCCCGCGCTGGGCCCCCCGTGAATTTTTCGTCAACGATACCAGGGACACCGAAACACCGGGAAACATGAAATTTGGTGGGCATGTAGCCCCACTAGACTTTTACGGAAAAATTTCGTTTGGTCCCCGGGGGCCACTCCCCCCCCGCGCTGGGCCCCCCCAAACCCAAAAAATGCTGTTTTTCCTAAATAACTACCTGAACCATGGCACCGAGGATGAAGAAATTTGTATGGTATGTTGGTCTTAAGGGCCCACATCAACCTAGCCCATAATCACTCATTTGTGATTTGCGCCCCTCCCATAAAAAATGAAAATGCAATATTATTCTGCTTTAATCGCCCCTATCTTCAGTTGAGATGTTCAGAACTGCACCGTATTTCATGTGTATGATTAACTTGACATCCTCTGGGGGTATCCTCTGCTAAGTTTCGTAGAATTTCATCCATGGGGGGGTATAAAATAAATTCATTTATGTGCACATTTAGTGACTGTACACTCATCGGCCTGTAGATGGTGGTGTTGAGCGAAGGGTTGCTGGTTTAGGATGATACTGTCACACACACACATGCAGGAATACAAACAAATGCAAGCATGCACACACACTGACATCCACACGCACAGACACACACCCATACACACACATACAAATCCACATGCACAGACATACACACACAAACACACACGCGCACACACATGTACTGTACGCACGCATACATACACGCACAGACACACAAACACATACACACACACACAGACAGACATGCACATACTACTACTTTTTTTAGGTATATATATAAACACGCAATACAGCCAAATTGCTCCACGTCATTTATTTTTGTGGAAAGCCAGTGCAGGCCTGAGCGGCGGTCATATTTTGTACCGCCATGCGGTACATCTAGTTACTATTTAAAATAACTGTTTTCTATTTTAATATATCTTAAAATGTAATTTATCCCTGTGATGGCAAAGCTGAATTTTTAGCATAATCACTCCAGTCTTCAGCAACATGATCCTTCAGAAATCATTCTAATATGATTTGGTGCACAAGAAACATTTCTTATTATTATCAATGTTGAAAACAGATATATACAGATAGATATATATATATATTATATATATATATATATATATATATATATATATATATATATATATATATATATATATTTTTTTTTTTTTTACAATAACAAAATACAATTACAATATTTTGAAAATCGGGATACATTTTTCAGGATTCATTGCTGAGAAAGTTCAAAAGAACTGTATTTATTTGAAATAGAAATCTTTTGTAACATTTCTTGTCAAGTAACTATTGTGTTTTAAAGATGTTTAGATATTATCACTGAAAAACAAGATAAAATACTGATTAAGATTTATAAATCTTCATTTCTCAATGAGCTGTCAATCCATCTTCCATGTTTTCGTCATACATAACTGGCTCCAGATTCTGTCTCAGTTTTTTAGGAAAATTGTCGGATGCACTCTGAGGTATAACGGACACACCTCAGTAAAGAGCTGCGGATGACAGATGTGTCATTGAGACAAATTATGCTGTGAAGCCCGGAGTACTTCACACCTGTTCACAACACTCAACTCTTGTGCGCAGAATACACAATGGATCCAAGGAATCCACAGCACAGTGTCTCCTGTCTGATGGTACTTCACATGGTGGGCGTATCAAACCGTGAAGCTTGTTTTAAGCACACTGCTTGTGCTCCTAGTATTCACACAACAACCTCGAAAGGATTAAAGTGACATTCAGTGTCCTTCGTGGATGTACAGCTACATGAAATGTGAAATGACACATCCTTCAAATCGATCTGGATTAGATCTGGATGGATTGCACTTTATTTTCCAGTTCATGTACTTACAGTGTACTTACCTAAGAAAATACTGGTTAATAAGGTAACTACATGGGTTAAGGTTAAGTTTAGGGGTAGGTTTTGGATCAGTACCTAGTTATACCCAGTTATTATAATTACTATAATAAATACATATGTACATGGGAAACAGGACTGTAAAATAAAGTTCTACCTTTGGATATAATAATTCAATCTTGGAAAGATCTGGATCTTTCTTTTTTTCCTGTTTTTATTAAACGCCTATAATGGCAGAGGTTGGTTTTTACTAGAACGACTTTTATATCCTTGAAAATTTTCAGTGTGCCATGAAAAGTTGTCAGTATAGTTGCATATAGGTGAGAGTGCAAATCATATTATCTAGGTTTCAGTCCAACCAGTGGTGTTGGAGTTTTAGTGTGGAGGGCAAAAGGTAGGCAGTTTTACTGAGCTCATGAATATTAATTAGCTTGCACTGACATAGAGTGGTGCAGGTATGACATCACTTTGTAGGCCAGAATGTGGAAGTGAGTTAGCATTTTAGCACTTCCGGTTCCATCGTCCCGAAGTCAATGGTTTTTTTGAATGGGGTTTTGCTTAAATGGCTGAAATAAGGTCGGTGGTGAACACGAGCTAAAGACACTTTCACGTTTTATTCTACAACATAAAATACAATGATTTTTTGAAGCTGTTGAACGTGTCTTGAAAAAGGCGGTTGCTAAGTGGCTAAATGGGATGGCTTTCGAGGAGATTAAACGTCATCACACCGAAAAGGTGAGCTCAGTCCGCTTTTACAGCAGCATTACGCTTATAATTGTGCTCTTACAAACTATTCTATAACTCAAACGTTCTGGGAAAATGTTTTTAGATACAAACTGAAAGAGTTGTCGAAAGCTTAGTGATGGTGACGTTGAAGTCGAGCGACCGTGGTGCATTTAGGCTTCAAAATTCATAAAAGTTGTGTTCATGTGATAATTATCTGGACAAAACGTGCAAGTATAATAAACTTTTATTGATCACAGAGATTGTTTTTAGCGATAATCCAAAAGCCTATGGGAAAAACCTATGTTTTTTTTTTTTTAGAGGTTTGTCCTCTGGCTAAAGTACCTAAAGCAGTGAAGAACTATATAATTCGTATATATTTAGCCAAAGCCCGGCTCTTTGCAAAAAAAATTAGAATACTAGCCACGTTGTTGTGTGCATTCACAATATAATATCTCTAAAGTGTCATAAACAGTCAGCTTGCCCTATGAATTTTTAACACGCTTATGTTAGAAAGGGAGATAATGCACTAAATCAAGACTGACAGGTTTCATAATTTACAGCATCAGTCTCCTGGAAAATATACTGCAGTCATGAACCAAAATGCCTTGATCACTGACACATGAGCAATAAATATGGGAAAAAAGCTTCCTGTGCAGAATGTTATATTCAGTGTTGGGTATAGCATTACTATACTGCTGCTCATACTTAGAGATTGGGATTTGAACAAACCCCTAACCCAAAGTATTCATCATTAAACTTAAGCATGTAACTTATCCCATATCATTTGTGCTACATACTGTACATGAAGTAACCTGAAATTATGAGGCTTGTTAGGAGAAGTGTACTTCTGCCTTTGTATTTGATCTGAGAGAATGGCATATTTTATCATCTTCAGTATACTGTAAGTCATATCAAATACAAAAGTAATAGTACATTTGTATGAAACAAATTTAGTTCTGTGTTGCATCTTAAAATCTGCGTCCTTTTGCAAGATGAGTTGCGAACCAGTGATTCATTTGGGATGTCATTTTACACAAATTGCCGTTCTTGTGCTTGTGTTGTTTTGTAAAACAGGTGTGACACCCACCCAGCACGCACGCCTGAAAAAATGACACATCTGTTTAAGGTCATAGTTCTGTCAAAAAACACACACCATATGGAACGCTGTTCTGGGCACACCTCATATTTTAGCACTTGCAGCCTGTCAGCGACACTGATAGAGAAGTGCTATTTCTGAGGTGCCACACAGATGGGTTGATCAATTTTACACGGTTTATGCTATGTCGTCTACAAATTGATGGGCAGTGAGTTACCTCTTATTCCATGTTTTTACCTAATAGGGAAATTGAAAAGGTTTAGTCTTGAGAAATAATTTTGGTTGCAATGTTTCTATAATTGTAATCAGAAGTAATTAAATGCTAATGCAACACATCATACAGTCTGCTTGTTATGCATCATGTTTAATGTTCTGTGTCTGCAGAATCAATTTGATGGCTGCCGTCCCACGCGGAGTATTGGAATGAACTTAATCAAGTCATTTAATGCTCTAATTTCTCAAACCTGGTTCGGTTGGCAGAAACCGAATGTTGCTTCGTGTTTCTTAATTTCCATGACAAATTTGGGGTAGCAGGGTGGTCTTGCCGGGAATTCTGACCTCATTAGCCAACTTGAGAAAACTATGTTTTGCCTGCTTGTATTATTGCTTGTATGATTACTTGATAGACACTGAAATAGTTATTCTAATCGTAATTGTTTGTGTTTTTCACTGTTTCACCACCAATAGGCTACTGCTAAATGGCCAGGGCCGTACCCACCAGTATTAGCCAGTTTTTGTTCACAGAAGCGATGAATTCCAGCACAACACTTCAGGTAAAGGTTATAAAGTGTGCGATAGATGTAAGTAGCTAAACTAAACATTTAATATTTGACAGCGGTTTTACATTAGAAGTGCTGAACGATTGACAGAAATAATCAGTTATGCAAACTAATTAACTTTTGTCTAATTTCGTCATTTTGGATTGAAAATATGTAATTTATGTGATTCATGTAATGTAATTTGTAACTGTCAATTTGATGAGACAAGACACATTAACAAAGCCGTTTTCATCATATTAGGCATCCCAACGCCCCTAGCAAGCTCAATTTTGGGACCTTTATATTTATAAAAACCCTGCGTATGGCCCTGTGTGCAATAGTGTTAAAAGCCAGAGAGTTCCATGGCTCTCAAGGTAATATCTGCCAGCTCTAATGAATCACTGTAAAAAAAAAAAAAAAAAAAAAAATAGACTAAATCATTGGTTCTTGCAGAAGCTCAAACGTGCTGCATAACACGAGAATGAACCTCATTGGTTCTCGCACATCAAGCGAACATGCTTGAGCTTCCGTTTACCACAACTGATGTGTACGTTGATGAATGTTTATATGTGAAAAGCCTAAATTCAATCTGTTCATCATATAAAGCGATCGGATCTCTATAGAAAATTTGCACTAAACCGCTCAGTTCATATGGATTCGTTTTACGATCTCTTTATGAACTTTTTGAAGCGTCAAAATGGTAATTGTGTAGCTGTCAATGGAGGGACAGAAATCTCTCAGATTTTATCAAAAAGATCTTCATTTGTGTTCAGAAGATGAACAAAACTCGTATGGGTTTGGAACGACATGAGGGTGAGTTATTAATGACAGAATTTTCATTTTTGGGTAAACTATCCCTTTAAGATGTCTGCCTTTTGGAAATGCTTTTGCATCAGGACTGTGCCTTAAAAAATGTCCTTAAAATGGAAATTTAAATTGACACTACACTTTCGTTATTAGTGTTGCCAATTGTTTAAGACTTTGTTCACAGTGCGCACAAATCCAATCTGGGTTTTTAAGTCCAATCTTTAGGACTGACTGTCATTTTGCAAATGATGAATTCTGAACTGTTGTGTATCTACATCAGTTGCTATAATGATGTAAGCATCAGCACAATGCTAATAGATTTTCTCATACTAGGACAAAACTGGACATTTGCTGAATTCTGCTTACATTCATCATGTCACAGCAGTGCTGAAGTCACAAGATGCGTGAGGGAACATAAGTAGCAGAGACATTTTACTCATTCATGCATATACTGTGTCTAGTACTGCTGAATCATGCACTCATTCACTGTTTACTACATAGTGGATGTCATATGAAATAAAAATAAATATTAAATGAAATAAAACACATTGTATGAGTTACATAGATGTAACATCCTGAGTCACAGAAAGAAACTACTTTAAATTGTGAAATAAGATGCATTTCATAAAACAACCGATTTCAAATCACATATTATTATATATTATAATAAAATAAACCAATTTTGGGCCAGATTTTGTGCCAGATTTAGTAAATCTGGCCCTAGATGTTTAAAGTATTTTTTAGATCCAAATATTTTTTTGGTGCCAGTGTGTCTTTGAATCTGACGGACTGTGTCTTGAACTTAAACTTGATATTTCTATTTATTTGGAGTCACGAAAAAGAGTAAACCATACAGACGGCACAGAGGCTGCAGGTTTGTGTGTGTGAGCTGACAGAAACCATGGGAGAGAAAGGAGAAAGGAAGTGGGTGAACACAGATTTCTCCTCTAAAAGCCAACAGCAGTTAGTTGTACGACTAAAGTGGCAGGGGGTGAGTGAGCAAAGGTCGACAGTGTGTTCAGGGGTGGCACGTCTCCTGAAGAACCAGGTCAAGTTTGTTTGCTGGCCTTGTGATGCGAGAGCTTTCAGAACGTTCAAAGACGTGTCAGAGAACACTTGTAGAGTTAACACTTAGATCTATCTATCTATCTATCTATCTATCTATCTATCTATCTATCTATCTATCTGTCTGTCTATCTGTCTGTCTGTCTGTCTATCTATCTATCTATCTATCTATCTATCTATATTTGGATTCTGCTGTTATTTTAACCTCTAATTAAAATAAAATGTATATAATATTAAGAAGTCTAATTTTTTACTGTTACTGTTTTTACATTTGCTTCTGTATCTGAGAATTTGCATAGTAATTATATTCAGTGGAAAGTTTGAAAGAGTGTGAGTGCTCGTATCTTTTGTGGAACAGACACTGATTTTCACTGTCAGGATCCAGAATGTCACGAGAACATCATTTTGGCAGTGCAAGATAAAAGTTGCTTCTGCAGTGTTTTCCTTTGAGACTGCCCGGCCTCAGTCCGAGAGACTTTACGAGGGGTATTTGATCTCAATATAGCGTGAGTCCATGTAGTGTGAGTGGGGTTAATAGAGTTCACTTTAATGATACATGCAATTCCAGCTGAAATGACACCATGTCACATTCTGCAGAAAATATAAATGCAGTTTATTGACTAAAACCAAAGCATGAGACATGCCAAAAATGGAAAACGACGACACTTAAAAATGTATGAATATCATTGCATTACATAAAGTATCAAAGCAAGTGGTGTTTGTAAATAAGATACAGTAGCAAGTATGTGTGGATTAAGAGGTATTTTGTGGTAATTATCATGAGTGGTATAGTGTTTTTGAAATGATTTTGTTTGCTGTGGGTTATCGGTTTTTAGTTACTAATTGGGTTACACTTTGTTTTAAGCTGTCCTTATTACAGTGTAATGATATATTTAAGTACAGTACATGTAGTTCATACTATAGGGTTTGGGTTTGGTTTAGTGTTAGTTGCATGTAATTATGCATAATGTATTGTTATTACAGGAACATGTAACAATGACACTGTAAAATAAAGTGTTACCACTAAAAATATTTAAAGTGTCCCCTTTATGCTTTTTCAGATATTACCTTTCATGTAGTGTGTTATATAGCTGTTTGTGAATGTAAAAGGTCTGCAAAGTTTTAAAGATCAAAGTGCAGGATAAATGGACAAAAGGTTATTGTCTCCCAAATACTGCTTATTGAAACGAGTCATCAGTAATTCCAGTCTTCCTGCACAAATCTACGTAGGTTTGTTAAAAATTTGCATAATTCCAGCCTATATGGTCTTCATTGGAACAATGTCTACTTAGACCTGCCCTCAAACACTGATGTAGAGATGAGGGGTTTAGAAAGACTGAATCCTTTATTGACATTGTGAGAAAAGAGGTGATGCTGCAATGTATATTGTGAGAAAATGTAAGTGTTTTTTGACATTGGATGCATGCAAATCTATAATAGGAGACCTCCAAAACTAAAGTAGGATCCTTTAAAATAGCGTATATGGGGCATTTTAATTACCTAATTTGCATATTACTCTATAAGCATGCTCAATTGCACTCTCTCATTTGCTGTATTTGTGCTTGCATATATAACAAGAAAAAGAAGGGAAGGTTAATATTAAGAGTTTTTTTATTGTTGGTGTTATATTGCCCTTTTACAGGTAGCAGTGCTTTTTATGTTGTTGCATTTTGCTGCTTTTATATAATGTTATGAATTTTAATTATAGCTTTGACATAAGTGTCAAGTGTGTAATGCTCAGCACATAAGATACTTTAATACTTTGCCATAAGCTATTGCTTAAAGGCTCTAACTGACTATAAGACTAAATCCCTATACAGTAGTCTTGATGTTTGGCTACACTTGCCTATTAATCTTGCAAAAAAAACTTGTGAGCCTAATTGTTAGTGTGCCTCTTGCCCTAGATACTGTAAATGGGAGCAGTGTGGTCAGAAAGCTTAATTTATTTCATGCTCTTATTATTCTTACACATCCACTAAAAATGACATTGGCATGAGGTTAAAAGTAATTGCAAAAGAGGCTAAGACTTCATAATTTGTTTCTAAGGAAAGGTCAAGCATAATTTGTTTGCAAATGCCATTTGGTTTGGTGTTTTGTTATCTAATGCATTCAAATTCCTTTAAGTCTCCAAATACGTCTCTATGTGCAAGAGCGCTGGCGTGAAGAAATGTCTGAGTTTGATATTCTTTCTGACGTCAGTAATGTCTGGTTTTTCATCATGCAACAGACCACTCTCCATATATCTCAGTTTCCCTCCAGGGGATCTCCTTCTGTGAATATAATCAGCATTTTCCTGATCAGTAGTTTTGTGACTTCATAAAAAGCTTGCTTTATGTCACTGCAGGGAAATTATTACCTGGATCAAGATATTAATCGGTACACTAACCTTTTTCGTCAAAACATTTAGTATTTGCAGTTATGAACCAGATTTCAAACAAAAATACTGGATGCAATATGGTGAATCACTAGCTATTGACTTCAAAACTGGCTGTGATGTCTATTTCAGGTAGAAAAGCCATTTATATCTCCATCTAACTCTATATCTTATGCCATCTTTTATTTCTGCTTTCAACTTTCCAGCCTTTATTACAGTGATATACAACATTGATGGCATATTTTAGCCTGAAGATGTTCTGGGTAGACATTGTGTATTAGTGGTGAGGATTTTTAATGACTTTTCCTGCAGGTTACATCGTTACACTGTGACGACAAATGACTTGATGTCTTCATGAATAAATTTAAATATATATATATATATATATATATATATATATATATATATATATATATATATATATATATAAATTCAACCATTTCGTTTAAAATTCAGAAACTAAATTGGTGACACTCACTGAATCATTCAATGAAATGATTTGTTCAATAATTCATTCAGGAACACTACTGGTTTGTGTTGATCGGAGACTGGTTCTGCTGTGGTTTCGTTTGGAACTATTCTCATTGAAAGAAATATTGCTTCTAAAACAGGGATGGGCAATTTTCATCATCACCTTTAAAATATAACAGCATGCCTCATTCCCCAATCATAATCAGATATCTTGTAATATGAATAAAATCAGTAGGACTACATCTGTGTAATGCAACACACTCCACTGTTATTGCTGTTGTGTAATGCAATATCAACATGGTCTCTTTGCAGGTGTAATTTGCAAATTAAGTATTCATTTGTATTAAAAGTGGCCCAAACCTGCCACATGGCCATATCCATTAACAGAGTATTTCTCATGGAAATTGAGGTCAATGCATTTTGAGTTTCAGATTAAATAGAAACCGTGGGAGAACAAACGTAATCAATTCCAGCAAGAGACTGAAAGAGAAAGCGAGGGAAGCCAATCACCTAAGTGCACTGCTCTTCCAAACATAATGCCCTGGTGGTTAACTCTGTCGGTAATGAGAAATAATATATCGTTAGGGGAGGGGCCTTTCATAAAACACTGAGGAATTGGCTTTTTCAATGATGTTGGAAATCTACTTGCTATAATGTATACTGTATGGGGCAGTGGCACTGAAATTTACTCACAAATACTTTCCGTAATGTACAAATAGGGTATGATAAATTTGCAGAAGAGAACAGCCAAGCATGATTAAACTGTTAAGCGTGTACGAAATATTCTCAGCCGTAGGTATAACTCATAGCTCATAAAGAGAACAATGGCAGATGCTATGTTGAATAAAGAGGCATTATCATTCATCACAGGGATTGATTCACACAGTCAGCATTTCTCAGGAGCTGTACTTGAATTATATGAACGATAATTGCCTGATATTAACATCTATCATGATCGGTGTGGCACTAGATTAATCTCTAGGACATCATCTACAGACTTTGCCATAAATCCGAAGTTTGATTTGACTAATTAACAACACACTTTGTTTTGTAAAACTTTCTTGCAGAAGTTTGCGTCACTGTTGACGGCCTCAGAGAATACTGAGAAGAGCAGGGATGATTGCAACATAAGGTGAGTTGTGACTGAAATAAGGTACATCACCCAGTACATGAGCACTGTGAGAATATGGATGGTAGATTTTGTCTGTTATAATTTGATTTATGCATATTAAATGACAGAACTGCTATGACATGAATCAGCAGGCTTTCTTGTTTAATATTATATGTAGGGATGGGAATTGATATGAATTTAACGATTCCGATTCCATTATCGATATTGCTTATCGATCCGATTCCTTATCGATTCTCTTATCGATTCTTATTGGGTGAGGGAATAAGTACAAATTTGTTTGTATTAACTCGCTTTAATATCTGATCAGAAGACACAGCACAGAGTATACACAAATTATGTGTAGCAACCTCAGAACAAACCTAAAAGTAGGTGAGCTACTTCTCAAAGTAAAGTCCAGGGACCTATAGCCTAGGGCAGTGTTTCTCAACCAGTATGCCATGGCATGCTAGTGTGTGCCTTGAAAGATTATTAAGAAGAGTGCCTTAGGATTAGGAAATTGATAATTTTCACATTCATTGGTCCGGACAAAAAAATAAATAAAACTGCCATTTATGTGCCATACAAACTAAAAACACAGACTGAAAACAGTTAAGGAAGAGCTTGTGCCTTTTGGAATATTAACAGTGCTCATTTGGATTAGGCTATTGAGTTACTAAAACAATCTTTGTCAAATAATACACAGGTTTTCTTCACATTTTGAACGTTTTTGTTTCCATTTGTTTAATTTCAAGATCTGATGTGACTTATCCATTGTTGTTTTTACAGCTACAAAGCTGGGAGCACTAAATGATATTCAGTCACATTATACACGCTTTTAACATTAAATAAAGCACATAAATAGTACCTGATATTATCATTGCCACACTTTGAGATTGTTGTTCCAGCGCGACGTCGCAGTAAAATAGGATCCGTTTCAAATAGAATCGTCGCGTGTCGCGGCTGGTTAAACTTTGATTAACATGGAAAATTATACTTTTTATTGCGTGTCGCGCCGTCGCGTCGCATGTAGTTAGGACGCGGCCAGGGCGCTTCTGCCTCGATGCCATGTTTGCTCATAGTGTTTGCTACGTTCTGAACCAAAACAACGCAGCACGTGTGTGACGTCGTGTCACATTTGAACGAGCGGAACCGATAAGCGGAATCGTTAAGCAGGCATGCTAACGGTTCCAAGGAATCGATTCACTGGGCACCGGTTCTGGCGAAGAACCGGTTCTCGGTTCCCATCCCTAATTATATGCAACATTTACCCAAAACTATCTCGCAAATGTAAAAAATAACTAGAAATATCTTGTCTGAGGAGATTGGTAACACTTCCTTCCCCATTTTTTAAAATTCTTCTGAACCCACAAATATTGAACAAAAATGGGTGTGAAAGTGCACAGACAGGTTTTAACTGTTATCCTATAGCCTTATGTATTTATTGAACGATGTTAGGTTGATGGGCATTGCTATAAAAAATATTTTAGGTGAATTTTAATGCATGTACAAAATTTAAACATAATGCTTTCTATAGTGTTACAACCCCTCCAACTACTTTTACAGCAACACTCTTTGTATGTAAATTTCATTAAGGGATGTTGTAGATTCCAAAACAACTTTGATTTGTAGTAGATAAATGTGTGTGTGTGTGTTTCAAATTTAAATTTGAAATTAGAAAATAAAACACAGAGTTACAAGTTAATGAAAAAAATTGGTACAACCATCCATGATCTTTCCTATACCTCAGGAACATTAAATCCAACCTTCTCTGGTTGAACCTTGAAAAATCCATATATTATTGCACGTATTGCCTAGGACTGTATTACTAATAAAATGGTGAGTACAGTTATTCACAAATTCTTGGGATTCACCCTTCTTGGATCTACCTCCCCAAGTAAGAAGCTCTCAAAAAAAGTGCTTGGCTCTTCAACTGGCACCATCCTGCTCTATAAACAGCATAGCACATTTCACATGCCACAGGGATCTTGGTTTCCATCAGTTCATATTTATCCATCTCCCTCAAACTGATGCTGGAGCTCTGGAGACATCCTCAAATACTGTAGTCTTTGTATCACTCCCAAAAAACATCATCCTCTATGCTGTATGATCTCTTTTTCTCTGCCAGCCCCAGAGCTCCAACACTCACAAGAAACACACCACACACATCTCTTTCCTTCTGCCGTTTTCCCTTCTATCATTTGATCACAGCGTTTATCTTCATATTGCAAGCATATCAATGCCACATAATGGCTTAAAACACAGCACAGCAATTTCATTAACTGATGTTGATTGATATGTTCACTTCAGTGACAGAAGTGTCTCAAAGGAGTGAACAACAGACTGGGAAACATGCTGTAGCATTAACTGAGCACAAGCTATCATAGGGTTTCAAAGTCACGTGATCGCATTCGGCTTCAATCTAACTCTGCCGGCTGCACTGCACCCCTCTCAGATTAATTATCACAAAGAGAAGATTAATTGCTACTCATAGGCAAACAAAATATAGTATAAACTAACAAGTCCATACTTTATGATTTCATACAGACAAAAATGCTGATGATAATGGATTGTTTTTCTTTTATTTATCAGCTTTAATAAATAGGACAGTTTAGATGAGGAAATGGGGGCGGGACATCATGTGGACAGGATTTGAATCAGAACCCTGTAAGTGCACAGTATGGGCCGGTTCACACAGAACGTGTTTTTGCTGTTAAAAATGTAAGTCGCAGGTCAGTAAAACGGAAAAAAGGTCTAAGTTGAGCTGCTTTTAACTTGAGCGCCACGTTTTTAGAAAGCCGTGTCATGCGCAAGATGCTGCAAAAGACAAAAGAAACGAGTGCAACCGTTAAAGACGTCCGTCTAGCACGTGTTGAAAAATAATAGAAAAGTAGCAAACTCCTTCTGTGTGAATGCAATGGCCCCTTTTAATGAAACATTATTTGTAATAAAAATTATTATGAAAATTCCATCACTATTTGATAACCCCCATATCTTTACATGATAGCTTTGTGTGATGAACAGACCCAAAACATTCTTCTTTCTTTCTTCTGCAGAACACAAATGTGGATATTTTGAAGAATAGTGGTAAACCTCATTGGTGCCCATTGACTTTCATTTTTATTTTCTCAAAATATCATCTTTTGTGTTCAACAGAAGAAAGTTGTACAGGTTTGGAATGACATGGAGATGTAAATGATGGCATGATTTTCTGTGTGTGTGTGTGTGTGTCTATAGAAGTCCACTATAGAGAAGTCCACTATAGGGAGATTGTGTCACATGTGTTTGAGTTATTTAAAGTCAAAAATGGTGTGGCTGTTCCATAGGCACCTAATTTGATTTGGGAGTCACAGTGGATGTCTCTTCATTACTCAAAGCTACCATATAACATCAGAAGGCTCCAAATGTGGTGCACAAGTCATTTGGACTACTTTTATAGTGCTTCTGTGGTGCTCTTTTTGTCCATTTTGGAGCTTGACAGCCCTGGCTCAGTATATAAAAATTCAGAGATTTTTGTTTGTTTGTTCAACAGAAGAAAAAAAAACAGCACCTGGTTGCAAATAATGACAGAACTACTCGTTTAAGTTGAGAAGCAGGTCTATGTTTGGGGTTTGTGTGTGCAGTGTTGTTTACCTCGTATCATCAATGAGGCCAATTAAGGAGACGGGAGCCTAGTGCAAGGTGAGCAGTGTCTCAGTGAGCATGGAAGTCTCAATTCCACCGACACAGCTGGGTTCTCAGGGCAAAGGGGGGAGGAGGAGAACAAGAAAGTGAGAGAATATGCCTGGTGTTTGGAAGAGAAGGGAAAGGATGATGAGAACAGGAGGGAATCTTCCTAATGTTTGATAAAAACAGGGAAGATACAGCACCCTGCAGGAAAGTCCCCAACTGGCTGTTTAATAAGATTTACAAACAATGCCTTAGCTCAAAGGGATAATTCACCCCAAAATGAAAATGCTCATCATTTACTTACATTTACTGAGGTACATTTACCTCATGTCATTCCAAACGTTTCTGACTTTCTTCTAGGTAACATAAAAGAAGATATCTTGAAGATGGTCTCAGTGTTTTTTTGTCCATACAATGAAAGTCAACGGGGTCCAATGTTGTTTTGGCCTTTACACACACACACACACACTATGTCTGACTATGAGATGGCAAACAGGAACATGATTTGTGTAACATTAGCAACACATTATTAGCTGTTTGATAACGAAGTCAAGCCAAAGGCTAATCATATTAATTACCGTTACAGTATGTGTCCGACGATGTGTCGGCGCTTGCCCGCGCTGATGTCCTCAACATGGGGGGAGGAGGTTGCTATACAATGATACAATACATGTACAATAATAATTCTCGGGAAAAATAACATTACGATGTCCAGAAATCGTTATCGTTACTGAAGGCCCTGGCTGAAACCCCACGGTACGCCACTGAATTACTGACTACAGGGGGACACATCATGGCCATATTCCAGGATGACAATGTCAAGATTCATCAGGCTCAAATTGTGAAAGAATGTTTAAGAGGGAGCATAAAGAATCATTTTCACACATGAATTGGCACCTCTTGTAGTCCAGACCTCAAATGCATTCAAAGTCTTTGGGATGTGCTGGAGGAGACTTTACAGAGTGCTGGACTCTTGCATTCTCAATACAAGATCTTGACCAAATATGGATGCACCTCTTGATGGAAGTAACATCACAATATTTATTTCCATCATGTTTGTTTAAGAAATGAAAAGCTACACACTCCATCAATTAGGGTTAGAAGAACTGTTGCCAAACATATAACATGCTAGAAACATAATAATCACTGCAGTAATGATCCAATTATATAATTTGCCTATTTAAATGAATTGATGTTCTGCTTGAAGGCAGCTGGCTTTGTGTCAAAGCAATATTTCTGCAGAATGAGCATGAAACAGTAGATCTGAAAGGAGGTCTAGCTGCTTACTTTTTTCTAAAGCAAGACTGCACTATGAATGTCACAGTGTGTTTTGGCTGTGCGTGTTAGACGTGGATGATGGGTAAGGTTCTGCACCGAGGACTTGGAGGACCTTGATGAAGTCTTATCGTACTTCACATGACAGTATTGTGCAAATATACCTTTAGATCATTTCAAGGGGCATTTCACTGGGAAATGTTGACAAAAGTAGACAGCTCCCCAGACGAGTAGCTTGTGGCTCAAGCACAAAACGCATTTGTTAGCCAACCCCATGCTCTTTCATTCTGTCTCTAAGGTGTTTCTGAATGCTGAGTGTGTACTCAAGTCCATTACAAATCACCTGGCTTTGAACCTGGGCTTGAAATAGTGTGGTGTCAGAATGAAGCACAGTTTTTCTTTCAATGTTTTATCTGTAAAGAAGATTATGTAATTTAATGGCTCGGTTTATAGAAAAATGAATGTTCTATGATCAATTTCTCACCTCAAATGATTCACTGACAATGTTTTTCTGTACTGTAGCTTTCAGAACTCATTCACTTTTGCATGTTTTCAAATACACCACATGAAGCCATATTGTTTTGAAGTAAAAAATGCCAAAACGAATTGGCTGTCTTACCTGCCACATGCAAAGTTTGATAACAAGACAGTATAAATGAGATTTTCAGTTAATATAACATCTGTTTGTTCTCCACATAAAGACTTTTTAAAAATATATTTACAGAATTTAATATCTTTTTATGCCGTTTTAAAATAAATATAGGCCTACTATCATATAGGCTATCATTCAAAAAATGTGAGGTCAGTAAGATTTATTTTAAAGGAATAAAGATGTTTTTTAATGTTACAAAAGATTTCTATTTCAAATAAATGCAAAAAAAAAAAAAAAAAAAAAAACCTGTATTGTAAAAAATGTATTTCGCTGTCCACAAAAATGTTATGCAGCACAACTGTTTTCAACATTGATCATATAAGAAATGTTTCTTGAGCACCAAATCAACATATTAGAAGGATTTCTGAAGGATCATGGAACATTAGACTGTAGTAATAATGCTATTGCCATCACAGGAATAAATTGCATTTTAAAATCGAAAACATTTAATTTAAATATGTTTGTACTGCATTTTTAATCAAATAAATGCAGCCTTTGTGGGCATAGAAAGCTTCTTGAACATTTTTCAAAACATCTCACTTTTTGTGTACAGCAGAAGAAAGTCATGCAGGTTTGAGATGACATTTGGATGAGTAAATGATGACAAGATTTTCATTTTTGGGTGAAATAAACCCTTGAACCTCTGTGATTTGGCAATTCAAATGTCTAATAAACATTCGCCGTTTTTGGATTTAGTTCCGTAAGTGAGACAAGTTGTGCTTGTCGTATCTAATTTATCTGTACTTTGAGTGCCTAGCAGCATAGAAATATGTATTTTCTAGGAATTACAGTTTTTAAAACTGACATTTTACATTTCAGCTAACATCTAGGCAGAAGATAAGAAGTTATTCAGAAGGTAACAGCTGGTTTGAGTCTGTCAAGGCACAGTCTGTGGGAATGACTAATGACGCCTGTCATTTAAAATAAATAACATAAAACTAAGCATTATCACTTGTTAAGATCAATTAGTGCAAGTCAGTGACTAAGAACTTGCCTACTGGGAAATTCACCCTTCAAGAGGCTCGATGTTATCTTGTTAAGTTGGAACACAGTTATGCTCTGTGAATAATGTCCATCCACCCTTATACTTTAATGACCAGAAGGTCTTCCCAAAGGATTGACATTCTGTCATGATGGGGGTGGGAGTTTGGGGCTGATGGGATGGATGACTGGTGAGGGAGAGAGAACTGATCTCCCGATGCTCGCTGGTGTCTCATTAGACACAATATGATTTGACATGTCTTGTCAGGGCTTGAACCCATAACACAAATAACATGTGAGTACACAGCTCTGGCCACCTACATCGACATTATCCCGCCCCTTGACACACGCAGGCGCATACACACATCCAGACAGATATAATCTCATCTCGAGAGAGAGGATTGCAAATCCAGTGGCGTGTGTTGAAATACCGAGCTAGTTTGTCGTTATCGCATAAACAGCCGTGCGTTTCTCAAGAGCTGGGGATTTATGCTTGTGTGTGTGTTTTTCACTTTCTCATGTGGGAATCGCCAGAAGGATGCCTGCCTGCTTCCCGTAAAAATGTCAGTCTCCCATATCTTAATGAGATAAGTTAAAATGTCGGCCAAAACCGCAGAGAAATAAACACAATGCTTGGGAATCTGAGCAGATATGACCTATACAAGTGAGACCGGGGTAGTTGTCATAGCGGCTGCATCTCAGTAGCCTAACTAAAAAAAAATTAAGAAACAAAAACAAAAAAACAATTAGACAAATGTGCCATGTTCTTGCTAGTGATAAAAAAAAATATTATTTTATTTGGCAAGGACCAGCTATATAATGAAAGCAGATGTTAACTGAAAAAGTTCAAGTGATCACATTTTAAATGTGGTAAGTTTATTCAGTTTACTTGAAAGTGATTTCATTTGGTAGTCTTCTGAAATATGTTCCATTTATGGGGGGAATCTGCAGCTTTCTTGAATATTATTCTAAAATAATACTGATGATGATTTTTTTTTATCTTTGACATCATTAAAACATTTTTGTTTTCTATGTACTAAAAGAAGCTAATTCAGTCACAGTAACTACACAAAAAATTTACAGTAAATTTTTAATCATGCTATAGTAATATGATTAATTGAACGCAGTTCAATCGGCAGTTGACCAGTTTTCTTTAAAAAAATACATTTGGATTGTTCACATATTGTACATGCAAAAGTCACAATTTGCTATCAATATGAAAACACTGTAAATTAAGCTAAAACCCAATAAATAACCTATAATGTTATTTAATTGCACACCCACATTGTGACAACAAGTGTTACATGACCTGTAGACTTTCAATCTTTGCATATAAACCTACATTAAAGGTTAGTGTAAAAAGTATGACAACTAGCTATTCTGTCACCTCAACATCAGTTCTCGTACAGGTATTTATTATATTAAAACCCAAAAACATTCTGTTCTTAATTGTCATACAGTGAGCCAGAAAAAAAAACACAATCTGTGACAGTAGAAGCTTTAGACAAAGAGACTCCAGGCAGTATGGATGTTTTTTTCGTCCACAGAAGGACATTAGTTGCTGTGGGTAAAGGAAGCGCCATGCGGTATTTTAAAGAAGGAGCGAGGGAGGGAGAGTGCTGGTCTGTTTATGTGTTTACTCTCTCAGCTTGCTGTCCTTTACGTCTGAACTCTGTAAATGAGTGCAGCCTCCAGGGCTGCAGAGGTGATGGGCTGCAGTAAAAAGTACCAGGAGTAATCTCCAACTCCCTGATAAGGAACAGCTCTCTCTCTCTCTCTCTCTCTCTCTCTCTCTCTCTCTCTCTCTCTCTCTCTCTCTCTCTCTCTCTCTCTCTCTCTCTCTCTCTCTCTCTCTCTCTCTCTCTCTCTCTCTCTCTCTCTCTCTCTCTCTCTCTCTCTCTCTCTCTCTCTCTCTCTCTCTCTCTCTCTCTCTCTCTCTCTCTCTCTCTCTCTCTCTCTCTCTCTCCCTCTCTCTCTCTCTCCGTGCCACCTTGGCTGCCACAGCTCACGTCCCCTGGCTCAATACCAGCACCTAAAAATAGCTGAGCTGGCATGTGTGTCCATGGAACCACAGTTCAGGACTTCATTTTGTTTTATTTATTTAATTTTTTATCTTCATTTCTCTCTCTCTCTCCCTCTCAGCTCTCTTTTTTTTTTCTAACGGACATCTGTTCACAAATTTTTCATGAGGAGAAAAAAGAGCTGATTAACTGAGGATGAAACATCCTCAAGGGGAAAAGGAGGGAAAGGGAGGCATGAAAACACCCGCAGCACCGAGAGAAACAGAGAGATGAAAAGTGCCACTGTGAGGCCTTGGAGTCAAATCTCAGAACTCATTGTAAATGATTCAGTGGGTCATTTTTCGACATTAAAAGCAGCATTTGTTATTAAATTATTGACACAACCTTTGGCGAAAAAGAAAAACAATAAGAAGTTGACCTAAATGCACAATGAATGGCATTCTGTTCTGTTTACCAGACTGTTTTCAGTTTGTGGTCATTAAAGGACATTGTGTCCAAGTTTCCCAGTCTTAATCGATATATATATATATATATATATATTTTTTTTTTGTAATTCATCAGCAAGAAACCGTTACAAGGTGCAATGCGACATGCAGTTTGTCTGTTCATTCTGACCACAAAACTGCTGCTATTCTTAAAGGGTATATACCCAAAAATGAAAATTCTGTCATTAATAACTCAAATTAAGATATTTTGCCTTTTGATTTCAAATTAAGAAATCTGAGAGATTTTTTGTTCCTCTGTTGGCAGCTACACAACTACACTTAGATGCTTCAAAAAGTTCATAAAGAGATCGTAAAACTAATCCATATGAATCGAGAGGGTTAGTCCAAATTTTCTGAAGAAACATGATAGCTTTAAAGATGAACAGATTTCCAACCGAATGTTTTTGACGTGCGTGTTGCATTGCACAAGAATGAACCTCATTGGTTCTTCCGCATGTCAAGTGAACATGCTTGAGCTTCCGTTTACCTCTGATGTTGATGAATGTTTATATGTGAATAAAAGCCTAAATTCAATCTGATATCACATAAAGAAAATTTGGACTAAACCACTCAGTTCATATGGATTCGTTTTACAATCTCTTTATGAACTCTTTGAAGCGTCAAATTGTCAGTTGTGTAACTGTCAATGGAGGGACAGAAGGCTCTTAGATTTAATAAAAAAAATCTTCATTTGTGTTCATTTGGGTTTGTAATGACATGATGGTGAGTAATTAATGACAGAATTTTCATTTTTGGGTGAACTAACCTTTTGGAGAAGGATTTTGGACCAATGACATTGGGCAGAGCTAGATAATTTGACCCCAGTAATTACCATATTAAATCTGACTAACGAAGAAGTAATTTGCACAGAATGTATCTAGAATATCTATTTTCCATCATATTAAGCATACATTTTATTTTGTATTTCCATTTGCATGTTTTAGCACTGTAGCATTAATTTCTGAAAAAAATATTGTTTTTCTGATAAAGCAGGCATAGCTTTTTGCCTCCAAAACAAGGGAGTCTGTTCCTGTTTGTCATCTAATAAGAATGAATGGAACCAGCCAAGCTGAAAATATGCACCAGCACTAATATTTATAAAATGACTGCTATTATAATCCTCACAGCAGCACCCAGATATGACTTTCCTGCAGTGTAATTGCACTGCATGTATTTTGTGTCTGAGGATAGGAAACAGCATATGCTTCTTTATTTATTTATTTATTGTTTGTTTGTTTGTTTTTTAGCCATTTTGAAAAAGTATTTGGACAATAATAGGAATGGGAATAGTAAGGATTATAATTTATGGAAGATAATTTTTTAGGGAATTTTTTTGGTTCCAAATAATAATGGTGATTCATTAACAACTCTTTTAGTATTGGTCTATTGGTCTTAAAGGTGCCATAGGTGATTCTCTGCAGAGATCTTTTTATTTTATTTTTTTATGCTGGTTGAAAGTCTCCTCATATCCTGATAGCAATCACTCTGTTAAGCGGTTTAAATGTATTTTATAAATATGTTGTCTGTGGATGGCGCAGGACCATAAAATGTTCGTTCAATCGTTGCGTTAGGTCCGAATGGTCCTATAGCATGTGTTCCCTGTCGGTCAATGTGTGTTTGCATACCTATTCATGCAGACATAATAAGTCATCAGCGCGTTAACGTAAGCTGTGCAGACAGAGCGAGAATGACAACAAGTGGCACTGGCAAAGGATCTACGATCTATATATCTTCATCGGAGCCAAGCAGACTCTCATCATGGAAACCCTGTCATGAAAGAAATATTACTACACACTGACAAGTTTTGCTATAGCTGAACAAACCGAAAACTTGTTGCGCGAGGCTTTGGACGGCGATTTGCAGGGAGAGTGGGACGTGCGCTTTTACTGCTATCAGGCTAAAGTTAGCATTTTCCCAGATGTCCTTCAGCACTTTTAACTACTGTATATACTAAACAAAACAAAAAACAATCTTTTTTGTTTTTTTAATAAAGTGCCACTTATTACACCAAATCTTAATGTGTATCACATTTTCCCAAGTCTCACAATTCTTAAGTTCACATAATTCTCAGTTAATTTTGAGTTGGTAAGAAGTAATGATTTTGGTTCAGTGAGTGATTCTTTAGACTGATCCAAATGGCCAATTCATAAGTTCATTAACAATTTATGAATCTTTTTGACTGATTCATTAAAAAGAAATGTTTTATAAGAGTCATGTACTTTATGTACAATTCAGATCAGCTCAGCTCAGTTAAACATTTAGATTAGCAGTGCAATTACTGAAACTGATCATCATGATAATCATTCAGTTTTGGTATTATTTATTCATTTATTCATACATTTTACTTGTTCTTGAATCTGAACCTGATTCTCCAACCCTAATAATTATGAAAAAGATACACAATTCTTAATTTAGACAATTACTTCACACTGTTCCTCAGACAAAATTATCATATGGTTTCAGAAGACATGGATTTTAGTGCATAAGTCATATGGGGGGCAATTATAAAAAAAATACTTTATTGTATTTGAAACATATTCCCTTTTTCAATAGTACATTGCAAATATACTAACACAATTTTTTACTATCTTTAAATATATTAAAAGTATATTATATGCTTTTACCTATTTTCACAATACAACTCTTAACTCTTTAGTATATTTTCTAAAAATATGTTTTGAAAATGAAAATTCTGTTTATTTTTAAGTGTATTTGCTAGCACTTTACTTATTTTAGGTATATTTTAACTGTGTGCTGGAAATGATCATTGTAACAATGCACAATGCAGTATATTGTACAAAGTAATATTTGTCTATTAATGTGCATTTGTTATTGTGTTATGATGCAGAGCAGGAAGCAGGAAGCAGGATCCAAATGCAGCAGTGTTTTATTAAATAAACTTGAATTATGACAAAGACTAAGAATGAACTTGAACTAAGACTCCAGGACACAACAGACAACATAACAACATCAAGAACTCACAAAGACTGAACTAGACACAGGGCTTAAATACAAAGGCAAACAAGCTAAACAAGATAACAAGGGGGCGTGGCTAATCAGAGACACCTGGGGAGACCAATAGACATAACGGGGACTGCTAAACATGGAAAAAGACCGGGGAACACAGACAGAAAACATGACAGAACCCACTCCGTGACAATTGAAGACAAGTGTGCAATTTGTAATATTTGGAATAAGCCAAAGGAATTACTGAGCATATACTTTGTACATTTTTGCTTAACACCTTTATTATTACCTTTTCAGCACTTTGAATCAATAACGGTTTATTGAAACTTGTCGACTTGCAGTCCCATAGACATATAGCCTCTAGGCGTACTACGCTTTATGTCCACGTATAGCCTATATTATAACTAGGGCTTTAAAACTGCAGTAAGCTAAATTAAGGAACACGCTTGTGCTTTTAAAACGCAAACAAAATGGAAAAAGAGTGCTGGTGTCATGACGTGTTTTCAAAAGTTTAACTTTCAACTTGATAAGGCGTTTTAAAACATGGTGCGAGAAACTGAAAAAGCAGAAGAGCTGCAATAACGGTCAAAGACGGCCTACAGCCCCAGTCTAGCACCGCCACTGTGCTCACAGAAGCATGTCTGTGTATCTTTTAGCAGTAGCATGTCCGTACTTGCTCTGCATGCAGCAGCAGCGTAGCAGATCTAGTCCGCCAAGACAAAATACATTACATTGCCATTTACAATAACATGCTAAAACTATTCTACTTTCACTCACTCCTACGAGTCTACATCCCTACCAGAAGCCTACGATCGGTCAATGAGCGATCGTTGTACCATCACAGAGAGCCACAAAATCACTCTCCAGAACATTCTCATTCATGGTTCCATGCTGGTGGAATGATCTCCCCACCCTCATCCGGAATGCAGAATCCCTGACAACATTCAAAAGACAACTGAGCAATGCCTGAACTTTTTATTTTGAGCACTTTTTGCGTTGTTTTTGTCTCTTCACGATGACTCGCTTAATTTAGTCCTAATTTGTTAGTCGCTTTGGACAAAGGTGTCTGCTAAATGTAAAATGTATTCAGAGAGTTGTCATGTTGGGTTTGAAACAACATAAGGCTGTTTAAGGATGTCGAACAGTCACCGCCATGTCTCTGCTGACAGACCTTGTTAAAGTGTGTGTTTGTAAGAAAAATAGATATGCGACTAATTAATCTGATGAAAAGCACTATTTGTTTCTTTGTTACGCAGCCAGCCTCATTTCAGAATGTGTATACAGTAGATCTAAGTTCGTTGAAACAACAATCACTGCTGCAACGGTGTTTGGATATAAGCGAGCCTATCCAATTAATTAGCCTGTTCTATCTCTCATTTCAGCCCTTTAATTAGTTGTGAGTTAATGAGCTGCACACTAATGGGAGTGATTCCTTATCAATTGAATAGCTTTCAGCAATTAAGGCCGTCTCAAATCAGCAGGTGCAAGAAAAAAGGCCTCAGTCTCACATCCTGATATTGATTTGAGCATAAGGCGGTGATGATTCAACTGGACTTCATAGACAGTGGAAACCATTAGCACATCTTTAAGTAAGACACAAATCACACTACTCAACGGATGGCAGACATTTTAGTGGCAAACAAATTCAATGCATTTCAATGCAGGGTAATTGTGAGTTATGATGTTTACTATGGCGAGTCATGCTGTTGCACACAAATCTCTGCATTATATGTCACCTTTTCACTAATGAGCTTAGCAGCAATGACACATACAATTACACATCCATAAGCAAGTACGCTTTCTTTACATTTATTTTATATCCCTTGGTGCATAAGGGCACATCTTATGAACCAGACACTATAGACAGAAGTGGATGTCATTATCAGGCCTTGTTAGAGGTTGACAGATTTCATGATGCTCTCCTGATGAAGGCATGTTTTTTTTTTTTTGTTGTTGTTGTTTTTTCACCAGCCTCAGAATATGCATCAATTTAGTGTGCAGTTTACTGTCTAATTTGACTTCCTCCACTTCAGCATGTGTACCCTTGGGCGGGGGAAATTGGTAGCAAAAGCTTTGCATGCATTTTATGCCTTTTTGATCCAGCTGCTCATTTCTGTCTGATGAAGTTGGACTTTAATTCAAAGTGCCATTCTCAAAGCTGACAGAACCTGTTGTTTTGAAGTATTACCCGCGTGCTGTCAGAGAAACATTCTGGCTTCTCTGATTACTTATTACGGAATAAAAAAAGTTGACTTTAACATTTACCATTTCATTCTTCTTTCTAAACACTTGAAATCCTGATTATTCATAAATTATTATTCTATCGACCAATAAGGTAAAGCAAAAAGATGCATTTTCCACTTCATAGAAAGTAAATGTTTTGCAGATAATATTGTACACATATTTATAATATTTTACTATTTTCAGCAGATGGGTCTTTTGCAAGGGTATTGTCATATTTGGGATCCGAGGCATCAACAAAATTTTGTTCCACGCAAAAGAGAAAATCATTTAGTTTTAGCATTAGAAGGACATGAGGGTAAGTAAATAATGACAGCATTTTTTTTTTTTTTTTTTTTTTGTGAACTATCCCTGTAAGTGCTTACAGCTGTGTTATCAATTCCATTATTGAGAATAACTGATGTTTTTTAGCAAATGTAAAAAGATATTTATATATGAGCCTATGCAACACAATTCTGTTTTTCACTACTTAATTTCCCTGCATGCAGTTTAAATTTATAAACTAGTCTTTTACTTAGTCCATTCGCAATGATATATTTTTTGTTTTGTTTAGTCAAGGAACTTTCAGTTCCCAGAATGCAAAAACAATTTTTATTGTATGTGTTTTTGAGAAAGATGAGAGCAGGAGGAGACTTGTTAGTGTCTAATGTTTTGTTACAGTAGGTTGGGATTCAGAAGATGGTTTGTTATTTTGTGGTGAAGAGTGGAGCTTGTGTTCAGACTGATGACAAGCTTGAGTAGTAGTTTTGTATGCTGTTTTAATCTTTTCCTAACACTTACAACACAGTATACTTCACAAAATATAAATTTTTCGATTCATCCCAGTGAGTCTTTGTTTATAAAATAGATTTTCTTTTAATTGATGGAATATATTTATGCCAGTAGGTGGCAATAATGTGCATGTCTGCAAGTCTAAAATGAAATTGAATTTGTTCACAATATGTGCTATTTCTAGTTGTTAACTGCAAGAGATGTGTTGTTGTTGTTGTTGAAGAGTTGTTGTTACTGTGTCCACTCTATTCCATTATTTTCCCCCTATATGGAAAGGTTTTTAAGTACACTTTACAGTTAATTTAGTATTAAGAAACCCAATTTCCCTTGTGTGCAACCACTAATTGAGTTCAGCCAAAGAAATATTTTGTTAACGTGTTTGAGTCAAAAAGCTCCATATTGTCTGAAAATCTGCTGACCGTTTTTCTGTGATGGACACGCTGAGTCCCAGGCCAGGCCTCCAGAGGGATCTGGGAACCCTGTGACTGGTATTATTTGCAAAGAGGAAAAGGGCATACATTATAAACATCATAGACATCCTGAATGCTTGAGAACAGTGACTGTGGGAAAGGGCTTTGTTTAAACCAATCTCTCAAATACCATTTCAGACCATAGAGATATATATATATATTATTATAATATATATATATAGTGAGGAAAATAAGTATTTGAACACCCTGCTATTTTGCAAGTTCTCCCACTTGGAAATCATGGAGGGGTCTGAAATTGTCATCGTAGGTGCATGTCCACTGTGAGAGACATAATCTAAAAAAAAAAAATCCAGAAATCACAATGTATGATTTTTAACTATTTATTTGTATGATACAGCTGCAAATAAGTATTTGAACACCTGTCTTTCAGCTAGAATTCTGACCCTCAAAGACCTGTTAGTCTGCCTTTAAAATGTCCACCTCCACTCCATTTATTATCCTAAATTAGATGCACCTGTTTGAGGTCGTTAGCTACATAAAGACACCTGTCCACCCCATACAATCAGTAAGAATCCAACTACTAACATGGCCAAGACCAAAGAGCTGTCCAAAGACACTAGAGACAAAATTGTACACCTCCACAAGGCTGGAAAGGGCTACGGGGAAATTGCCAAGCAGCTTGGTGGAAAAAGGTCCACTGTTGGAGCAATCATTAGAAAATGGAAGAAGCTAAACATGACTGTCAATCTCCCTCGGACTGGGGCTCCATGCAAGATCTCACCTCGTGGGGTCTCAATGATCCTAAGAAAGGTGAGAAATCAGCCCAGAACTACACGGGAGGAGCTGGTCAATGACCTGAAAAGAGCTGGGACCACCGTTTCCAAGGTTACTGTTGGTAATACATCATGCATGGCACGGAAGGTTCCCCTGCTTAAACCAGCACATGTCAAGGCCCGTCTAAAGTTTGCCAATTACCATTTGGATGATCCAGAGTAGCCATGGGAGAAAGTCATGTGGTCAGATGAGACCAAAATAGAACTTTTTGGTCATAATTCCACTAAACGTGTTTGGAGGAAGAAGAATGATGAGTACCATCCCAAGAACACCATCCCTACTGTGAAGCATGGGGGTGGTAGCATCATGCTTTGGGGGTGTTTTTCTGCACATGGGACAGGGCGACTGCACTGTATTAAGGAGAGGATGACCGGGGCCATGTATTGCGAGATTTTGGGGAACAACCTTCCCTCAGTTAGAGCATTGAAGATGGGTCGAGGCTGTGTCTTCCAACATGACAATGACCCGAAGCACACAGCCAGGATAACTAAGGAGTGGCTCTGTAAGAAGCATATCAAGGTTCTGGCGTGGCCTAGCCAGTCTCCAGACCTAAACCCAATAGAGAATCTTTGGAGGGAGCTCAAACTCTGTGTTTCTCAGCGACAGCCCAGAAACCTGACTGATCTAGAGAAGATCTGTGTGGAGGAGTGGGCCAAAATCCCTCCTGCAGTGTGTGCAAACCTGGTGAAAAACTACAGGAAACGTTTGACCTCTGTAATTGCAAACAAAGGCTACTGTACAAAATATTAACATTGATTTTCTCAGGTGTTCAAATACTTATTTGCAGCTGAATCATACAAATAAATAGTTAAAAAATCATACATTGTGATTTCTGGATTTTTTTTTTTTTGATTATGTCTCTCACAGTGGACATGCACCTACGATTACAATTTCAGACCCCTCCATGATTTCTAAGTGGGAGAACTTGCAAAATAGCAGGGTGTTCAAATACTTATTTTCCTCACTGTATATATATATATATATATATATATATATATATATATATATATATATATATATATATATATATATATATACATATACATATACATATACATAGATTTCTCATTAGCAGCGGTTTCTATGGGCCACTATACGTAAGCCGTCCGCCATATTGGAACGGTCAAAGCCGGTCCGAGAAAATTAGTTGACTGAGCGTCTGCAACCGTATAGTTAGACACTTGAGCAGGTGACTTTGCTAAACTAACACAATACAACAAGACGAGGGCATCAGCTAACACGACATTAAAAAGATGTAAGTAAGTACAGTACCATAGTAAAAACCTGTAATTTGTTGTTAATGCATATAAAAACACAAACCAAAACATTCTCACATGTGAAAGGTTGTCCCCTTTTCTTCAGGAAAAATCTCAGCGGTTTCACAACCAGAAGCAGCGCAATGTTGTGGCATCATCGATTCTTAATGTGAATGACGTCACACTGACCATTCCAAGATGGAATGTGGCATCTAAGGATAATCTAATTTTAAAGGTCTTGTGGTAAAAGGGCATCAGGAATTAAATTATGAATGTGAGTGAGACTGGGGCAGAATTTCTTGCAGGTGACCAGACCACCATAGGTCAGCTTCCTTAGAAAGCAGCTCTATTTGACCTTGGGTGAAAACATTACTTGTTGGTAAATGTGACAAATGCCTAAAGGACAAAAATAACATGAATTCTCTTATTGCCTTGGTTGACTTACATAAACTGAGCCTTTTCCTTTAGAAGAATGTTCTATGGGGGACATTTTGCTTTTTTCCTAAACCAAGTGAGCTGCTTAACCAGACAGGAAGCTAACACGGATCCACGAAAACGATTAAAAACATTTAGTTAAACATGCCAGGCCAGTAGTTGGCGATGTCACTTTGTAAAGAAAAACGTACTCGGTTACTAACGTAACCTCGGTTCTCTCTAGAAGAGGGAACGAGTACTGCGTTTGAAAAACGCTACGGGAAAAGTCTCTTTTCACGAAACACTGAAGCAAAAATTATCCTTTCATTTTCATATATGTAAAACGCGTTGCGGCAGCAGCAGACAGCTGAAGCAAGACGGCTTGTCCGCTCATTGGCTGCTCTGCGGCAACTGCATAAGCCTATCGAGCGCAGGCTGATGCAACATCAGACCAATGAGGGCGCTTCGCGCCCTCCTCGCCACTTCCCGCCGAGACGGGCGTGGCTTACCTCTATAAAAGGAGCTCGAGAAGGCTGATTCACTTGATTTTGATCGCCGAAGCGAACCAGAGTGAACCAAACGCACGGCAAGGGAACGCAGTACTCGTTCCCTCTTCTAGAGAGAACCGAGGTTACGTTAGTAACCGAGTACGTTCTCTTACGAGAGTTCTCTCGTACTGCGTTTGAAAAACGCTACGGGAACCCCTTGCAAAACGCCGTGCGTGCTGGGATAAAAACACTGATCACCGGAAGCTATTTCAGGCATACAGTGCATAATCACCAGATAGACTCACACAGAGTCAGGGAATAAGGGGGGGAGCCTTAATTCCCTATACTGTAGCGTCCGCGGGCTTAACATGACCTCACAGGGAGAGTCTAAAGACAGGAGGGGTTTCCTCCGTCCTTATATAGACATGTCCACAGACGCGAATATGACATCACATAGCCAGGGTAGGGAGCCTGCACTAATGTGGGAAAACGTGGGTCTTACACAGTTCTGCCCAGTATAGTCGGTAGCGCATTGCGCCTGTAAATAGATTACACCGACAAAAGCTTAGCCTGTAAGGCGGGAACCTCTAGGTTATAAAACCTGATAAATGTAGACGGAGAGGCCCAGCCTGCCGCCGTACATATATCCTGTAAGGAAATCCCGCTGGACCAAGCCCACGAGGAGGCAACGCCTCTCGTAGAGTGCGCTCTGACTCCCAACGGGCATTGAATGCCCTTGGCAGTATAAGCCAGCGCTATGGCGTCAACTATCCATCTGGATAGACTCTGTTTCGAAACAGCCGTTCCTTTGGAACGTCCGCTGAACGAGACAAAGAGCTGCTCTGTCTGTCTGAAGGCAGCAGAGCGGGACATATAAGTTCTTAAAGCCCTAACAGGGCAAAGAAAACTCGAGTCCCCTTCCTCACTCGACGCCGGCAGGGCAGCCAGGGAAATAACCTGAGCCCGAAAAGGCGTGTTGAAGGATTTCGGCACATAGCCGTGCTTAGGTTTGAGTATGACTTTAGAGTCATTAGGACCAAACTCCAAGCACGTCGGGCTCACGGAGAGCGCGTGCAGATCGCCTATGCGCTTCACTGAAGCGAGAGCCATCAAAAACACTGTTTTGAAAGACAAATGTTTGAGGCTGATTGACTGGATAGGCTCGAAAGGGGCACCTTTCATGGCCGCCAGGACCATAGAAAGGTCCCACATAGGGACTGAAGGAGGTCTGGGTGGATTCAGTCTCCTAGCTCCCCTGAGGAAGCGGATGACTAAATCATTCCTTCCCAGTGACTGACCCAGCGTTGAACCGGAGAACGCTGAAATAGCCGCCACATACACTTTGAGCGTGGAAGGGGATCTGCCCTTATCCAACAGCTCTTGTAGGAAGGAGAGAACCTCCGCTACCTCACATTCGAGGGGTGAAAGGCTCCGAGCTGTACACCAGCCGGAGAAAACCGACCACTTTGAAGCGTAGAGCCGCCTGGTCGACGGCGCTCTAGCCTCCGTGATGGTATTCATGACTCCCTCTGCGAGACCAACGGGTATCCGTTGAGCGCCCACACATGAAGGGACCACAGTTCCGGGTGTGGGTGCCAGATCGAGCCCCTGGCCTGCGAGAGGAGATCTCTCCTCAACGGCACTGGCCATGGAGCGATGTCTGCTGACTGCATCAGAACTGGGAACCATGCCTGGTTCTTCCAGAACGGTGCTACAAGCAGCACTGGGCATTTTGTTTTCCTGACCCGTTCCAACACCTGAGGCAGGAGGGAGACGGGGGGAAAAGCGTATAGCGGGCAGCGCGGCCACCTTTGGGACAGCGCGCTGTCGGTCTTTGAAAAGAATGCGGGGCAGTGAGCGTTTTCGTGGGACGCGAATAGGTCCACCTCCGCTTTGCCGAATCTCTCCCACAACAGCGGACTGTTTGTGGGTGTAGAGACCATTCGCCTGTAGGAACGTTGTTCCTGGACAGTCTGTCCGGGCCCACATTCAGAAGCCCGGGCACATGTACTGCTCTCAGCGAGCGTAAGTTGTGCTGAGCCCATAGTAGGAGGCGTTTCGCCAGCCTGTACAGGGATATGGAATTCAGACCGCCCTGGCGATTTATGTAGGACACCACTGCCATGTTGTCCGAACGGACTATGACGTGTTGGTCCTTGATGTGGGGACAAAAACGCGTCAGCGCGTTGTGCACTGCCAGCATTTCTAGGCAGTTTATGTGTTGGAGCTTTTCTCGTTCCGACCATAGGCCGAAGAACGGTCTGCCCTCGAGCAGCGCTCCCCATCCCGAGGTGGATGTGTCCGTAGACACCATCCTCACCCTCGAGGAAGTCCCCAGGCTTACACCTGATTGGTACCAGTCGTTCGCCATCCAAGGCACCAGGGCTGTGACACAGTCCTGATCGACCTTGAGGCGTAAATGACCGGACACCCACGCTCTGCGCGGAACCCGCGCTTTCAACCAGGCGCATGCGGAGCAAGCCCAGCCGGAGAACTGACGATGCTGAGGCCATGGGACCCAGCATCCTTTGAAATTTCCTGAGCGGGGTGAAAGCGCCGCGGCGGAAAGACTTCGCCGCGCGCTGAATGTTCAGCACGCGCTGTGGCGACAGCCGCGCTGTCATAGACTGTGAGTCCAGAACTATACCCAGAAACGGAATCGTTTGACTGGGGTTCAGTGAACTCTTCGCCCAATTGACCGTGATACCAAGATTCTCGAGGTGATCGAGTAAAATGGCTCTGTGCTCTATGAGCTGAGATCGTGATTGGGCTAGGATCAACCAGTCGTCCAAATAGTTCAGCACTCGCATGCCTCTGAGTCTGAGAGGAGCGAGCGCTGCGTCCATGCATTTCGTAAATGTACGAGGTGCCAGGGACAAGCCGAAAGGCAGGACTGTACACTGGTATGTCTGACCCTCGAAGGCGAATCTCAAGAATCGCCTGTTATGTGACGCTATCTGTATTTGAAAATACGCGTCCTTCAGATCTATCGACATGAACCAGTCTTCCCGGCGAACATGCGCGAGAATTTTGCTGGTTGTGAGCATTTTGAAACGGCGTTTCACTAACACTCTGTTCAGTCGTCTTAGATCCAGAATGGGTCTGATACCGCCGTCCTTTTTGGGGACTAGAAAGTATCTGCTGTATATCCCCTGTTCGCTTTGAGCTCGGGGAACAAGCTCTATCGCCCCTTTGCTTATCAGTTTTGATATTTCGGCGCGAAGTAGGTGTGCTACTTTCAGCGGTACCGAAGTTTCGACGCGCGCTGTGAAGCGCGGAGGGCGTCGAAAAAAACTGTAGCGAGAAGCCTCTCTTTTTAATGCCTAAGACCCAGTCCGAAACCCCTGGAAGCGCTGCCCATGCATCTGCATGGTTGGCTAAGGGCCGGATACAGAGCGCGCTCTGTTCGCCGTGCGACAGTGGTGCTACGGGGCTCACAAACGTAGGTGTTATGCCTGCGGCATTTGAGGCGGGGGGCGCGCTTAATACAGCGGGCGGAGCGCTCGTCCTCGACCTTACAACAGTGCTTGGCTGAGTGAGGGAGGGCTGCGCGAGTCCCGTGGGACTCATGTGTGCGAGTAGATGTGGGCTGGGAGCGGACACATTTACTGCTTTGGGCGCGCTGCCTGTGTAAGCAGCGCGCGCGCTCATAGGTCTCGTTTTTACAGAGAGCCTGTGATCTGATAGACATAGTGTTCGTGGACACTGAGTAGTGGGCACTTTTACTATGTGGGGAGCGCAATCGACCTGAGTCGATTTTATTTGCGCGAGCCCTAAGTGCAGGGCTGTGCTTGTGTGTAGGGATGGGCACTGAGAAGTGGGCATCGACACTACATTTATAGCACCATCGGCCGTGGCCGGGACACCAGAAAATACCGTGAGTAAGTGTGGGCGCGGGAGAGCGGGCACAGTTACTGCAATGAGTGCACTGTCTGTCTGAGCAGAGTGAATGCACACAGGTTTCGTCTTTACAGAAACCACAAGGCATGCAGAACATAGTGTTTGTGGGCACTAGGCAGTGGGCACATTCACTATGTTGCGTGCGTGATCGACCCGAGTCGAATATATGAGCGTGGGCCCTGTGTGAAGGGCTGTGCTAGTGTGTAGGGATGGGCACTAGCAGTGGGCATCTTCTCTACACATATAGCATCATCGGCCGTGGCCGGGACTTCGGTAGAAGTCCGGCCATGTACCACGTGCTCGTGGGCTGCAAAAAACACGTCTGCAGTTGCCTCTCGGGGAACAAACAGAGTGATTTGCATTCGGCGGCATAAATATTTTCTGCCGGCCGGCCTGGGGTTCGAACCTCCGATCCCCTGCGCACAAGTCTAAGAATCTACCACTGGACCACAGTGAAGATACATAGACAAAGTCAGCGCGAGCATTATCCACACTGGCGTTTGCTTGCAGGCATGTACCACGTGCTCGTGGGCAGCAAAAAACACGTCTGCAGTTGCCTCTCGGGGAACAAACAGAGTGATTTGCATTCGGCGGCATAATATTTTCTGCCGGCTGGCCTGGGGTTCGAACCTCCGATCGCCCGCGCGCAAGTCTAAGAATCTACCACTGGACCAGTGCAAAATGCATCTCTGCAGTCGCCTTCAGGGGACTTACAGAGCAAAGCATTGGCGGCATAAATATATATGCCGCTAGACCGGGATCCGAACCCCGGTCTCCCGCGTGGAAAACCTATAATTCCACCACTGAGCCACAGGGGGATACAGGCTTTTGAAAGCGGCGTCAACAGACTCACTTGCTGCAATAATATTTCCAGTCGCCGAACAAGGAACTGAGAAATGT
The DNA here is from genome assembly GCF_963993115.1 of Abramis brama. Lineage (NCBI taxonomy): Eukaryota > Metazoa > Chordata > Actinopteri > Cypriniformes > Leuciscidae > Abramis > Abramis brama. The sequence continues at coordinate 8,644,741 of NC_139973.1, read as the reverse complement.
GAGAGAAAAGAGGTCAGACCGACCAACGGTGGGACTAAGAACACTCTTTTCTCCTTCGCCGGTGAATGACGCGTGCAGAGGCAGGGTAGCTTTTCTTGTAACGTAAAGAAAAACTAATCCCGCCATCCGCTTCCAGGAAGGGCAGCCTCGGAAGGATGCCCGGCGAGTCCTCAGAGTCACCGTAGGCAATTGGCTCGGAGTGAAGGCGTTCGCCGTCAGCGAGCGCGAGCGCTGCATGAGAAGGCATCTTGAAAAAGACGCAGCTCTTTTAGGGGTGTGTGTTGCAAAGCGAACACACACACACACACATACACAAGAACAAGAATGTAAAGGATATGGCGTCGGAAAGCGCAGCAGGTACGGCGGTAGAAGGCGGCGTTGGCCAGCGGCTTCAAGGGCTCGTCCCGCTGAAGTGCTTGCATCAGACGACGCGTGCTTCCTCGTGATCCAGCGATGCGTGCGCTTCGCTGAAGAGATTAAAATCAAGTGAATCAGCCTTCTCGAGCTCCTTTTATAGAGGTAAGCCACGCCCGTCTCGGCGGGAAGTGGCGAGGAGGGCGCGAAGCGCCCTCATTGGTCTGATGTTGCATCAGCCTGCGCTCGATAGGCTTATGCAGTTGCCGCAGAGCAGCCAATGAGCGGACAAGCCGTCTTGCTTCAGCTGTCTGCTGCTGCCGCAACGCGTTTTACATATATGAAAATTAAAGGATAATTTTTGCTTCAGTGTTTCGTGAAAAGAGACTTTTCCCGTAGCGTTTTTCAAACGCAGTACGAGAGAACTCTCGTAAGAGAACTACATGCTTATAGACTGAACACGGAATGCGCATGACGTCGCGGTTTGTTGTTTACACGGAGACAATAACAATATAATTTTCAAAAACTTGCATTTCGAAAGCCGGTTTCAAAGGTTTGCATTTTCAGGACCCCAAATCACTGTTATCTGTAAATAAACGGCCAAAACGCATAAAAAAGTTTTTAGTTGAAAACGCTGCTGTGTAAACGGCCCCTAAATAAAAACCAGCCATTTTCCCCATTAACTTACAATGCGACAAAAAAAATCTCATTGCCAGAGCAGTGTCAGAGCACTTTGTTGAAGGCTTTCCATTTCTTTGGTTTCTTCTCAGATGATGTAGTCGAAATCTGATGGGCTGGTTACAATGGCAAAGCCTTCTCCTGTGTTTCTGCTTTAATTAAACGCGCTCTTAGAGGAGTGACAGCACTGCAGCCCCATTGTGTCAGTTTCCAGGATGCAGATCTGGGGAAGTGGCTGATGCAGACTTTTTAGACTCAGTTTTGACAATGTACACATTATACCTCAGTGCACACAAGTGTCTTTCTATTTGCTTTCATCAGAGATGGGAGGGAAAAGGGGGTGACCCATTTCTTTAAAACTGTAGGATATGGGTCAGGAAACTGATTGTACAGTCTACATGGAAGCAGCGTTGGGAGGTATGTATGGTGCACTCCATCTTATGAAGAAAACTGCTAAGAAATATGGGTGATTTTCAAACAATTTGTTATCTCAACATGTTTGCCCTGAATACAAATGCATTTTGCTGAAAAAAATGAAATAACAATATAGCATGACCCTGTGTGTGTATGTATACCCTTACGAAAAAGTTTACTTCAAGTTAATTTTATGAAGTATACTTAAGTAATGTTCAAGTATATTTTAAGTATACTTTATGTAGTAAGTATACTAATATCAATGTGTACTTGTAGTAAACTTGTAAGTGTACTATTTCAATACTGCTTGGGACTAAATTGGCCCACTTTTAGTATATAAAAGCATACGTTTAAGTGTAGTAAACTCAAAGTACACAACTAGGTTTCTCAATTGTAATGCATCTGTTCTACAAGTGAACTTATACGTATACTAGTAGTTTACTATTTTAATACAAGTAGTACATTTTTTTTTAGTTTATAAAAGTACACACTGAAGTGTACTCTCAGTAAACCACTAGTTTAGTAGTTTATACTGCAAGTATACTTGTAAGTTTTCTTTAAGTGAACATAACATTATACTTATAGTTTACTATTTATATATTATTTTTGCACTTGCAGTACACTACTATGTTCAAATGTAGATATTATTTTTTTTATACTTGGGGAAAAATACCTTTAACTGTGCTTTAACTAATTTTAAAAACATTTTATTAGCTTCATGCAAAACCTTTTTTATCAACACTTGAATGTTGGTAAGTTTCATAAAGAAAGGCAACATTTTAAACAAAAAAGTTGAGAAAATAACATTTTTGTCAAAGACTACACCTTGATCAGATTCAGAAATGTGATCAAAACACAGATGGAGTAGATCGAGTCCAACACCCCCAAAGCTTCACAGTCGTTTTCTCTTCATGGGTTCGACATTTCATTTGGTAACATTAAGCAGTTTTGATTTACATGCTGTTTAATGATCACGTTTTTACGTTTGCGTGAGCAATCTTCTATCACTTGTTTCAGCTTCTTCTCCTGTGTTTTGATCCAGAGATTCTGTACTAGAAGATGTCATAGCGCCCTACCGTATAACAGTGATAGCTGGAAAATTCAGTCAATGGTGGGGAAAGAGTAAAGTAGAATTAAAGTAAATTCCTATGTACACTACCAGTGGACTAGCCTACACAAAAATTCAGATACGCAGAATTAGAAGCATATGTTTTATATCAATATTCTAATCAATATTTTCAAACAATGTAAGTTTCATAATGAAAAACAATGTAAAAAAAGTATATTTAATAGGCTACTCGATCAAAAGAGTTAACACAACTACAAGCCAAGTATACTTTGAATACTTAATTATACTTTTAAGTATATCTCGATCAAAAGATTGAGTACAAGTACAGGCCAAATATACTTGGACTTTTCTCTCAGTAAGTCAAGTACACTTAAGTGTAATTTTAAGTTCTGAGAAGTAAAATGTAGACTGAAAGTATACTTTCTTATTTTCAGTTTAAAAGAAGTATACTAATATAACACTTAAACTTCTTTTTCGTAAAGGTATGGATTTTTTTTATAAAAAATTAAAATAAATTAAATATATTACAAATAAATTAAAGAATGTGAGCTGTGTGATTCCTGATATGAAATTCTCACTGGTAGTAACAGATGCAGGACTGTGGAAACTGTTTGGAATTTTAATAATTTGAAGAACAGACGAACAAATCAATGGGCTGAACAAAAATCAACGAAGCACCTGGGAAATGTGCCATGAACATTTAAAATCTAGATCATCCCCCGCTCAAAATCCCAAACAATTAAGAGCCACACATCAGAACTATTATAAGGGAGACAATTCCAGGCCCTTTCCTTTCTTATTTGTTGCGTGTATCTATTCGAAGGCTTTGATGGAAGAGAGTGTGTAGAATTAATAATTTAAGACTGGCTCATCTAGCGTTCACCGGATATCTGCTGCTTTCATGGTGCCTTCAGATTTTGAGAATTTTCTTTGGGTGTTAAATTACAGCCACAATAAAAATGTTGCTTAAAGATGTAAATGATTGTCCGCTGTCTTCCAAAAACAAGACTGTAAATTCGATATTTGACAGGGTTCAGCTTTACTGGGCGACTATGGATTCCTCATTCTTGACAATAAGTCTTTCTTTCCCCATCGGAGTGGTTAATAATGCAGAAGTGCGGTATGTTAGATTGCAGCTGGTGGTAGACGAACACATTCTCAAAGAATGGTGTGGCTGAGATTGAGGCGTCTGCTTGGCCTGTAATCTACAGGAACGCATTACACTCATGAATAATCCTCTTTCAAGACTTCTTTCTGTGAATAACCACCACTCTCAGGCCAGAATTACATTTAAAAAACAATTAGTAGGACTAATATTTTGAATTAACTGTTAGTCTAGATGATAATTAACTTTTTCTCACAGGTGCTCTCATTCAAGGATAGAAAGGCTGATGTAAGTGGAGGCAATTCAGTGTCTCGCCATAAAAATTATTCTGAATTTTCCCAGGTGGGAGCTTCACAGCAGTGTTTCTACTGACGGCCACACAAGAAATGACATGAGTGAGAAATGATAAAACATGAAAGGTGCGTTAAAAACCTTCTTTAAGGAATCCCTAGAGAGGGTCAAAAAGCATACCCATTTCCATTTTGAATCTATGTGAATGTATTGAACAAACCTCTAGTCCTAAAAATTAAACTTTGGTGTCATGCTACAGCTACCTCAAATAATGTGGCTTGTTGCAGAGAGGTGTGTTATTACTTTTCAGAGTGATTGGATTTACAACTTTCCCCTTGCGCACGGAAAAACAAGTTTAGATTTGTGATGAATTGCAATAAAATTATACATTTTATATTGAAGAGATAATCTCTTCCCTGTATTAGGACTTGCGCTAGTAAAGAACGTTCTACCACGCTCTCACGCTGCATCCAAAATCACATACTGTATAGTAGGTACTACATTTGGTATGTTGGTAACACTTTAGAATACTGTTCCTTCATTAATGAATAACTACACATGAACAAATGAGTAATGCACTATTAACATTGTAGTAACTACTATTAACTAACAAGAAACTCTGATTAACGAATTAGTAAGTCATAGCGTTCAGTCGAATGTGGTAGTTCACTATTAGATATCAATAACAACTATTTTTCATACCTCACTGAAGACTACTAAGAACTACTATATACAGGTTCATAATTAATATTAATAATGCATAATATATAATAAGGTAATGGTAACTCATTAGTAATTAATCAAGTGTTACTACATCCTTCTAAAGGAACTACTAATAATTTGGATCAGTATTCTAAAGTGAAAAACATGATAAATACCTAATATTGACTGAAGTCATTGTAAGTTTTAAGGCTTTTGTAAGGTTTTGGATAGTAATGACTCAAGTGTTACTACATATTTCTAAAGGAACTATTAATTATTTGGATCAGTATTCTAAAGTGAAGATCACGGGAACACACTAGTAATGACTAAAAAGTTACCAAATCCACTGGAAGGAATTACTATTCAAAATCTTACAAAAATCTCAAAAGCTTACAATGACTTCAGTCAATATTAGGTAGTTATCATGTTTTTCACTTTAGATACTGATCCAAATAATTAGTAGTTCCTTTTGAATGATGTAGTAATACTTGAGTCATTACTAGTGGGTTACCATTACCTTTTATTATAAATTATGCATTATTCATGTTAATTATGAACCTGTAGATAGTAGTTCTCTGGGAGGTATGAAAAAAATAGTAGTTATTGATTAGCTAATAATGAACTACTACATTCATCTGAGCGCGATTACTTACGAATTTGTTAATCAGAGTTTCTTGTTAGTTAATAGTAGTTACTAGAATGTTAATAATGCGTTACTTGTTTGTTCCTGTGTAATTATTCATTAATGAAGGAACAGTATTCTAAAGTGTTACCGGTATGTTCTATGAATGCGTGTTGTATAGATGAAATTCAGACATACTACATCCACCATGTTGTCACTGTCATGTGACCTATGCATCAGTTGAGTTGGTTCACTGCCATTCACAACTCCTCTCAGTGTTCTCATGGGATAATAAAGTGTCCATCGAATGCACACTTCAGAATCTCTGCAGAATTAGACGAATACTCGAATACTATGTATTTGTAGTGCTGTCAAATCGATTCATCGAGATTAATCGCATCTAACATAAAAGTTTGTAATATTATGATATCGCATGTAATATGGTAGGGAAGTATTCAGTTTCGAACATAGCAAGGGTTGTGCCATTGCCATTGCCATCACAACAAACTGAGCAACTGTTTTCTTTCCCTATGTGATTCTGCCATTAGGTGGTTAATTACCTGAGATGTGATATGCACAAATATAGCAGCTTGTCTATGTATTACAAGTACACTCTTTTACTCTTTTCTAACTGTGATGTGAAAAGGATATATCGGGTATTCATGTTGACGTTTATTAGCTAGTGCTGCCTTCTTATCTGCACACTAAATCTGTCAAAGGCACAGATGAACAGACTGCCTGCCACCAGTAATGGAGGTGGATATGCTTGACAACATGAAAATAATAAAGACTTCATTTTTTAGCTAATGAGATTAAGGCATATCAGCCCGTGAGGCACATGTCATGCACTATACATTCTTGCAGTTCTTTTCTATTTATTAAACATCATTTGAATTGCAACTACCCAAGTTTTTTCAGTGTCACTGCTGCCTAATGCCTACGTGGGTAGTGATCTACATAAACAGCATGTAATGGAGATATTATAATCAACAAACACACAATGGTCTCTGTTACAGATTAAGTTGGCAATGCATCATATCACGGTTATCATAGTTATCCATAAATTCTATAGGAGATATGAAGAGAAATTTCCAATAGATTTGGGTATTTTAAGAATGGAAATCATGCTTAATTTTGTGGTATTCCTTTACAGTTAAAATGTAAAACAATAAGCTCTAAGAAGACTGCAGTGGACATCAGCAATTCAGAAATAAGACAACTATGGAATCACACATCTAAGTATGATTTATTTATTTATGTTTTTTTTTTTTTTTTTTTTTACTTTTATTCAGCAAGGATATATTAAATCAATTAAAAGTGACAGTTAAGACATTTATAATGTTACAAAAGATTTATATTTCAAACAAATGTTGTTCTTTTGACATCCTCAAAGAATCCTGAAAAAACAAAAACAGTTTTTAACATGATTTCTGAATGATCATTTGACACTGTAACAGCTGCTGACAATTCAGCTTTACCATCACAGGGGAAAAAATACATTAAAATATTTTAAAACAGCAGCCTCTGTAAGCATGAAAGACTGTTCAAAAACATAAAAACATCTTACCGACCCCACACTTCTGAACAATATTTGTATTTATATGTGTGTTTCATTATTTCGCAGATTTTATAACAAAAAGTACAAAGTACAGCTAAAAACAAAGTACAGCTAAAAATAAAACAGCTAAGTTCAGTCTAATGGAATTGTTTTTCCACCACAGTAAACCAAAGCCCCAATGTATGACAGGTTGCTGACTGTAACTATGACAATGAATTGAATCCATATCAATATCGATCATTAACACCAAACTGTTTCGACAGGCAAAATATGATGCAATTATGCTTATAATATAAAATAAGAGGATAATACAAAACCTGAAATGATTGAATTGCAGTGGTCTGATTTATTTCTTCTACTTTTAAAAATGATACTTCTTGGCCACTGTGGTTTTGCCAAGTAACACACATTCCTGGATCAACATATTTTGTTGATCCTGGAACAAAATTCCTGTCTGAACATTTTGTCCTATCCCAACCCATAACTTTTCCCAAAAATCAGAGGGAAATGATAGGTGAAAACACTGAGAGAAGCACCTAACCCTGGTTGTAAGCAAAAACTTGACATAGCCTAAACTGTAAACTTGTCCCTCAAATCTGATTGGTTGATTGAAATGTTATTCCAGGATCAACAAAGATGCTGATCCAGGAACTTGTTGTACTTAGTAAAATCACATTCACCAATGTTTCTTGCTGTTATGTGGGAGAAGTAAGTAGTTTAGTAGCTCAGTGATGCAACATCTTAATTTCCACTTAATTTCCACAGGAAGCTTTGGATTCAGACACTGATCGGATTTGGATTCAGACACTGACACTGGTCTTAATGTGGGCCATAATGAGATTTCAGAATTGATCATTCTTTTTTTGCAACCTAATTTCGCAATCTGAGAGCCCACCCAGTAGAACAGCTCTGTAGGTTTTGGGCTTATGTCTCTTTTATTTTTATTTTATTGTTTTCTATATGGATTCAGGATCAGCATCTGAAGCTAATAGGACCATTTTCTATCAAATTCTTGACTTGCTGGCATGACAAGTCTGTGTTTATACTGGCATGCACTATGCGTGGATCAATGCCATGGCCGAGGTCATTCATCTGAGCTGTCTGCTGTGTCCCAGAAACACTGAGTGAGAGAAAGATAGTGTGCTGTGAAAAAGGAGAGGGAGGTTTGACTCAAAATGAATTTGGAGTCTTTCAAAAAGCAAGGATTATGTGAAAACAAGCAGCAACATCTTTGAATCGGAAAATATCTCTCGGTCAGAGTCAGTATGGCAGATAATCAATCGCAAAGCTTATGATATAACACAGGGTCATGTCCTCATTCACATTTAGTGGTTTAGGTTGATACTCAGAGGTCTATTACCTCCTGATGTGACTGGAAGATGTTACAAAACATTTACTCAAGTGTATAAGTGTTTGAACCGGTATCTAACCTCAGTTAGACACTGGTTGTGTCCTAATCTGCATATATGCACAACACTGCAATGTCTAAAAACAATCTGCCTTGCACAAACACACATTTAGGACAGATAGTATGCAAATTGGTACACAGCCTTGGACTATAACTTTTTCTTTTTTTTTTTGTGATAGTGAGCCTATTTATTTGGTTGTGAATGTTTGCATTTAAAAAATAAAAATAAAAATAATACATATATACACATATACACATATACACATATATAGTTATGGTATGTTTATACTGTATATATTACTATTCAAGGCATGGTTTTGTGAAAAAAAAAAAAAACTCAAAAAGAGAGAAATGAGCTTTTGGGCTGTAGATTTCAACATTGTCTACTTTTGAAGCACAATCCTCTAAGTTGTAGTTTATTGTTTATTAATAGCTGCATGATCACAGGCTCTCAAGTGACATGAAGCTTATAATCTAACTCATCTAAATCTCTCACATCAATGGAAATATTAAGTATCGCTCACATGGCTCATTGCATGATGGATCTTTGTGGTATTTTAAATCTCAAGACATCATGATCAAAGGGCAATTAAACAACAGAGTAAGCAGCAAGGATGGGAGAGAATTCAGCCCTTTCATCCTCCAACCCCCTACCAAATAAATATGTAAATAATTACATCAGATTTCTGCTAGAAAATTGCTAACAAAAATGTATCTATTTTTTTTTTTCAGACCTGTATGGTTCATGTTTTTGGACATATAAAAACTAATGTGGTTGTACCATGATACAGAAATTATATCAGGTAATATAGTACACAGTATTCCTGGAAATACCATAGTACTTTGATGGAATTTTAGTACCATGGCATTTTTAAAAGTATCATAGAATTAACATAATTAGTAACACTTTGCAATAAGGATTTATTAGTTAACTACATTGGTTAACATGAACTAACAATGAAACATATTTCCACAGCATTTATTATTCTAAACTCATGTTAATCTCAACATTTAACAATGCATTGATTTAAGATCAAAAGTTGTATATGTTAACTTAACTTTATATAGCGCTTTTCTCAGTACTCAAAGCACTTTTACATGGAAGGTGGAATCTCCTCAACCACCACCAATGTGCAGCATCCATCTGGATGATGTGACGGCAGCCATATTGAGCCAGAACGCACACCACACACCAGCTTATTGGTGGAGAGGAGACAGAGTGATGAAGCCAATCAGTATTTATGAGGATTATTAGGAGGCCATGTTGGACAGAGGCCAAGGGGCAAATTTGGCCAGGATGCTGGGGTTATATCTCTTTTTCAAAGGACAGAGAATCAGGACCTTGGTTTAATGTCTCATCCGAAGGACGGTGCTGTTTGACAGTATATTGTCCCCATCACTATACTGGGGCGTTAGGACCCACACAGACCACAGGGTGAGCGCCCCCATCACTATACTGGGGCGTTAGGACCCACACAGACCACAGGGTGAGCGCCCCCATCACTATACTGGGGCGTTAGGACCCACACAGACCACAGGGTGAGCGCCCCCTACTGGCCTCACTAACACCTCTTCCAGCAGCAACCTGGTTTTCTCAGGAGGTCTCCCATCCAGGTACTGACCAGGCTCAACCCTGCTTAGCTTCAGTGGGCAACCAGTCTTGGGCTACAGGGTGATATGGCTGCTGGCTTTTTTTTTACTACCATTTACTACCATCAACAAGGGATAATAAATGTTGTAAGAAAATATTTATCATATGTCATGCCAGTTAATGCATTAACTAATGATAAAGGTGCTGTATGTAACTTTTTCACTCTACTAAAGTATAAAAATACCATAATATGTTTGCAGATATTTGGGAAACATGCTGAGTTCACATCGTTTCTCTGAAAAACACTTCTACAGCCAGTTATTTTCAGCCAGTAGAAATGTGCGTTCCATGTTGGAATGTCTGTTTTTGTTTTGGTCTGTGTGATCTCGCCCACTGCCAGTTCACCCAATAGTATTTTGACACCCCGGGATGCCAGTTGGCAGGAAACACAGCATATTGCAGCTAGCAAACAAACTGGGTCAGAGATTGCAGATTCTACCCAACCTAAAAAGCCCCGGTATCCATCTAAAAATCTCTATGAACGAGAGGATATTAAAACGCGGTTAAATCCACTTATCAACTTACATAAGTCTCCTCGGCTTCATTGTCAATTGTGCTCGTTCATGTTGCGTGTCCTCAAACTGGCAACCCGCGTGAGCGTCGAGTCTGAGGAGGAGGGGGCGGGGGAAACAACGATCTCCGATATTTTGAATTTGGACTGCAGTACCTATTTCTTACAGACTGCACCTTTAACAAATGAGACCTTATTGTAAAGTGTTACCCAATACTTTTTTGTAAGGCTCATATTTTTTGTAAGTATTGTAATACCATAGTATTATTTAAGTATCTTAAAGTACCATATAAATAACATATGTTAGTATGATAATCATTATCATGGTAATCAGTAGCCATACACTCAAGTTTACACAAGTTTTTAAAAGGGTTTTTTGCAGAACAGAAGAACCATATTCTGCAAAGAACCGTTTTAAAATAACCATTTGTGCAAAGAATATAAAAAAAAATCTAAAGAACCTTTTGTGCAAGGGAAAGGTTTCATGGATGTTAAAAGTTCTTCATGGAACCATAGATGCCAAATACTAAAAAAAACATCAGTGTACCACAGTACTGCCACAGACAGCAACATGGTGTCGGCCCAGATCCGGGCCACATCTGGTACGTGTGGATTCCACGTGTACCAGATGTCGACCGGATCTGGGCCGACACCATGTTGCTGTCTGGGAGTACTTTTTCTGTAAGGATTTCAGCAGTCATCTCTCAATCAGTGCATGCAATGAAGATTTCCTGTTCATGATGTGACCGTCAGGTTCCCCTCAAATGTTGCCAAAACTCTACTGGGAGTGTCAGTGTAAACAGAAAGCCGTTCATTTTTCTTGCCAATTTCTTTTAGCAGAGCATCAACAGTACTGTATCAGAGATGCAGGGGAGCATTACTCACTTCCTCCAAACATCTGAAATGTTCTTCCATCTTTTGATGGAGCGGTGTCTCCCAAAGGAATATTCTCAGATGTGTTTTTGGAAGACAAGTGATGCAACACTGTCAGGTGGAGGTAAAATGCTGCCTCCCTGACACTGAACCACAAACATAAACTTGTCAGAATTCATCAGTGTCTTCTGAGGCAAATTGAGGATGCCTTGAAAGCAGAAAATATAACTGCGGGAGGTTGCAGGAGGACGCTGCTGTGCCCAGACTAATGACCAGAATTTGAGAAAAAAAGTCCCAACCTACTGGGAGTCATATTATATACAAAATCTGTAAGTGATATTAGAAATATGAAATCCTCTATAATAAGTCATTTAAATTAAGGTGAGAGAGATTCTACAGTGGTTCATTACAAGTTTTCTTCTTTAATTAAACATCTAAGGGAGTTTGTTCTTGCTATAGTTGACTTTGGCTTCGCTCACTTTGGTTTGGATTTTGTTCTTTGTAAATCTGCGTTTGAATCGTTTGTATTGTAAAGTGATATTCAAATAATTTTGAACTGAATTGTATTGTACAGTGTTTTTGATACCCCATTAAATCAACCTTGGAATGCAGTGGTCTTCAGTCAATGCATTCAAGCATTGCAGATCTGTAATTAAGACTTAGTCTTTCTTTTCCTGGAAAATGAACCAAAAATATTGATCTAGTATCAAAGGGGCATATGCTAATAAAATACTCTCTAGAATGAGAATATTCTTTCCCTGGTTACTGTAGCAAATACATTTTTGTTATGAGAATTTCTTCCCAGATTCAGGAGTCACAGCTTAGTAAAACACTGTGAATTGGTAAGTGATTCAGTCTGAGTCATCTTGACAGTTCACTCATGAAATGAACTCTTTAAAAAAAATTGTAATGGGACACTGTATGTGTATATTGTGTATAATTAATTAACTTTTTCACTCATACACAGTGAAGCTTCAGCCCCTCCTCTTAGTTTCATGAGTTTAGCTCGTGATTATGATGTTGAAAGCTTTGACAGTGGCAGTGAAGAGTCTCTGAGTATGCGGACACGTATGGATCTGCATGCAGGTGTGATCCCACTAAAGCTCAGGTTTATGTGTGTGCGTTCAGGGGCTCGGATGTGCTGGACTTCCTAGTTCATATTGTCAGCTGAGAAGGGAGAGCTCTCTCCAAGGCAGAGCTGCTTCTAATCATGGCCTGCAATCAAACACCTGTCACTGGGGATGAATCCACCATCACAGCCCTGCACTGTCTGCACAGCTAAACCCAACCGCATCCATGATGACTTTAAGAGCCAGGAACTGCAGCCAAAACAATGTTCAGTATGAAATCTTAGCTCTGACACTGTGGTGAGATAAAGAAAACCATTTAAAGATAAGATGCTCTGAAATTAAGAGGCATTGTGAGAGTTTACAAGGCTCAGAGAATTTAGTTTCTCTTGCACACTGCAATCTATTGAACCGCTAACCATTTGTCAAACAACAAAGATTTTGTGGTGCTCCATTACCTTTGGCCCCTTTCTGGTTTTAACATCGGATCACAAGCCAACAGCTCTACATTAGAGGTGTAAACGGGGTCCAAAGCGTTTTGTGATCTGTTCAGAAGTTTTCATCACTGAAACTACCATATATGAATCTCACTGCATCCTCATTAGAACAGATCAGTACTCATGCCAATCAGAAACTAGGAAATCAAGCTTCGCAATAAACTGTGGACAGCTTGTGATTGCAGTGCAGTTGAAGTGTGTGGAGTATAAAACATCTTGGGTGAAGAGGAATGTATTTCCTTATGAAATTACAATGAAACCTTCACCTGCTGCATGTCTTGAGCAGTAAATGTCTTGTGCTGCACGTCTTATGCCGTAAACGTTGCTCCATTAAAGATTCATCATGACCTCGGCATGTGTAACCATGCACATTGACTCTAATGATGTCTCGCCTGTTGCCTGGGAAAAATATCAATCCCATGGGCCCGAAAGGGGAAGGCATGTGCATCCTCATTATCAACGCTTGCATACGCGGCCGCTTGGAGTGGGTTATTTAGTGTTATGAGCAGGCCGCAGTGCTAAAGTCAGCTTAGAGTACTGATCTTTTCTGAGTCACAGTGCGCTTGGTGCCCTGGAGCTCTGGATCATGATAGACACTTCTGATCCCAAGCTCTCTCATGCCTTACGCTGGGTAATGATGCCACTTACAGCTAACAATGACTGCATTCAATCTGTGAGATGTTATAATGGTGTTTTGAACGGATAGCTTTACGTTTTTTTCTTGTCAGTTATGCTGTTCGGTAATAGGTTGCCTACACCGCTTGCCGTGAATTTTCTTCTTGTCTGTCAGCTTTCATCATTAACCTGCTACAAAATTCAAGTCTAAATGACTGAAATGCCTGCTCAAAATGGAGCAAAATGCACATGCAATGATGTGGACAAAGGGATTTAAATTACAATTTTTTTTTTGTAGTACAAGGTTTACAGCCGAACTGCATTCTTTTTGCTCAGGAGTTTTGCAGCCTTTGCTGCTTTCCAAACAAACAAGCATCACAGGTTATCCAATCACCCAATAAGCAGTGGGCCTGTCACAAGAGGTCTCAGCCACTGCACAAGGAATTTTCTGTTGCTATAGCTACCCGTGCATACCTTCAAAAGCTACCCAGTCTCATGCTTTCATGGCCGTTCACTTGTTAAATATCTTGTTTTGTATCTGAGACATTTGTCAGATCATAAAAAGGCACACACACGGACCACCCACACACTTTCACTGACCGCCTGATGTATAGGGCGGTCTATACGGTATATGCGTGTATACGCACTGAATAGTGTGTATAAACACACTTTTATTCAGAAAGGAGTAACATCTCATAGCAAGAACTGGCAAATCTTTCTCAGTCCATTATAGTGGCCACTACTGACCCCCGCTCGAATCACGGACTCATTATTCCATTTCTGTTCATCAAATGTCTTTTCTAAGTTGTTGAAGCTCATGTTTGAACAGCTTATGTTTGAAAGTGGGAGGACATTTCTCTTCTTTTTTTTTTTTTTTGCTGAGTATATTAAGCAGCACAACTGTTTTCAACATTGATGATAATAAATGTTTTGTGAGCATCACATCTGCATATTACAATAATTTCTGAAGGGTTATGTGACACTGAAAACTGGAGTAATGGCTGGTGAAAATTCAGCTTTGCCATCACAGGAATAAATAAAACTTTAACATATATTAAAATAGAAAACAGAAAAAAATCTGGAAACATTCCTCAGAGATTTTGGTTCCTGCAGATTTGTCGGCTGCGCATCCATGATGCAGATCTCCCATTCCACCACATCCCAAAGATGCTCTATTTGATTGAGATCTGGTGACTGTGGAGGCCATTTGAGTAAAGTGAGCTCAATGTCACGTTCAAGAAACCAGTTTTGAGCTTTGTGACATGCTGTATTATCCTGCTGGAAGTAGCCATCAGAGACAGTGGTTATAAAAGAGATGGACATCGTCAGCAACAATACTCAGGTAGGCTGTGGCGTTAAAACAATGCTCAATTGGTACTAAGGGGCCCAAACTGTACCAAGAAAATATCCCCCACACCATTACACCACCACCACCAGCCTGAACCGTTGATACAAGGCAGGATGGATCATGCTTTAATGTTGTTTGCGCCAAATTCTGACCCTACCATCTGAATGTCGTAGCAGAAATTGAGACTCCTCAGAACAGGCAATGCTTTTCCAATCTTCTGTTGTCTAATTTTAATGAGATGTTTGTGCGTGAAAATCCCAGTAGATCAGTGGTTTCTGAATTACACACCAACAAACATACTACATTCAAAGTCACTTAAATTACCTTTCTTCCCCATTATGATGCTCAGTTTGAACTTCAGCCAATTGTCTTGACCATGGCTACATCCAAAAACTGAAAAATGCTGCCTTCGAAGGACGCATTCCAAGATAAGACATCAAGGCATGTCCGAATACAAGGTTAGCTTCACTTCCGGTCTCCTGAGATCCCTTCATCTGATAGGGTTTTGAAGGCAGCATAGATATATCCTTTGCTGTCTTTGATATCCCACAATCCTGTGCTTTCCATTCTGTGACAGTTGGGCTAAAAAAATAAAGATTGCGTCTGAAAGTTGTGGATGGTGGTCAGTTTGTGTGCAAACGTTTTTGACTAACGTTTTCCACTTTTGATGTAATTTCTAGTGAGAAATTTATATTGTAGTAATTAAAAATTCGCTCAGTTATCACCAAAGCTCACTCTATTTAGCTGTAGATCATTAAACCGTTACACTGCATCAGAAGCCTGTCCGAAATCAGTTTCGTGAGGTACCTTCATGTGCAAACGCTGCCTGCAAAGTCATTTTCTGATAGGGCAGCGAGGGAACAAGTCAGCTGTCTTAAGTTTTTGGATGCAGCCCATTTCTACATGCCTTAATGCATTGAGTTGCTGCCATGTGATTGGCTGATTAAATACTTGTGTTAACAAGCAGTTGAACAGGTGTACCTAGAGTAATAAGTGGCCGGTGAGTGTGTGTGTGTGGGTGTGTATATATATATATATATATATCACACTTTTAGAGTCACTAAAAGTCTGTCAAGCTTTATTCCTGAATGAAACACGATAGTAGCCTATGTTTGAATAAATCGATGAATGAATGATTCAGTGATTCACTCACATATATTTATTTCATGTAAATTATTTACCACGTTCCATACATATTTTCTGCTTTATGTTCCCTGACATGTCCTAAACTGATCAATAGAAAACGGAACACATGGTACTTTTTTTTTTTTTTGCACCATCCACCGTGGCAGCTAAATATTTCTTTCTAACTGAATTTAATTAAATTCATGGCATGCTGGCAGGATGGTATTTTGTAGTGGACACGTGTGACCTTTTGCGATCACTCCAATAAAACATGCTCTGTGTACACTCTCTAACATTTTTGTCTCTGAATTCAAACAGATTCATAAAATCCAGCATTTTAGTGTCTGTGACTTGAATGCCAATGACTTTGCATTTCTTTTTTTTCTTTTTTTGTGTGTGTGTTGAATATGTATAATTCATGTATAATTCACGTCTTGAGTTTTGTTCGCTTGAGGCTTATGTGCAGAACAGCGAATTAGAGTGTAGCCAAAGAACATATTAACATATATGTCAACCCATGTGTTCTGGGTTTGTGCCATTCATTTCAATGCAAACCCCTGCCAGTGCCCCTCTTAAATGTTAAAAGCCATTTTTAATTTATGAGCAAACAATATAATTATGTTGCCTGTGAATACAACCACAACGTTTGATAGATTTTTATTCAGTGTAATGTTCATGGCTGATATATTTACCCATCAGTTTGCTTAGTGAACGTGCATTTATTTAATAGACCTAATGATCAATGATCATAACTCAAAGCTTCATAAAATTACATATGCATTACATTAAACATGTCTTATGCATTTAACATGTGACATTATGCAGGCCTATTCAAATGTGTATAAAGGGTTTGTACATTTTAAGTACATTTAATGTAAATCAGTTCTCATGTCTCAGTGTGTGTTTGGGGTCAATACTATTCAAAATAAAATTAAAACTGGGACAAGGATGTCTGATCACTACTCGAGGCTTTGCTCTGAGAATGAATAAAAAAGAAACACTCAAAGAATGCTTGGCCTGGTCCTGTTATTTTCTGTGTTGTTGTTGCGACTCATTGAACGGCTTTCCTTTTTTTTTCTCTGCTTTGACGGTCATCAGACAGATGCTCTGTGAGCCATGATTAACACAATGGAACTAATCACACTGCTAGCCATCGGTGTGTCCACCAAACTTTACAGCCAGCTGTCCTCCCTGTATTAAAGTGTCCTGGCTCCTGATTAAAAGAATCTCAGCACACACAGAAGCTTGGTCCTAAAACCTATCGAGCTGCCTTTTTGTATACCGCCTACAGAACATCCGTGCTTGTGTACTGCTTTTGCACCCCAGACAGAAACCCAGTGTCGGCCCAGATCCGGACCACATCTGGTACAAGTGGATTCAACACATACCAGATGTGGGCCGAATCTGGGCCGACACTATTTTGCTGTCTGGGACTTGATCAGTGGTTCTCAAACTTTTTTTACTTGACAATGTTTACAGGCCCAATATTGGTTAAGATATTTTAGTTATATCTCTAAATAAAATCAATTTTTGAAATTTGTGAATCGATTGTGATTTTTAAAACGTCATCCTCTGGACCCCTTGGAAATTTACTGGTTGAGCAAACCACTGTTACATGAAGTTTGCTAACTGTTTTTACACGTTTGGTAGTTTTTAAGCACACGTTTTTAGAAACTTTCTTGTGACACCTGCATTCTGTTCCACACTGTTGTGCTCTGTCAAGCTGTTTTTCAATGCAAGAGTGCGTCGTGTGTGTGAACAGCCCCTACGGCATCATCAGCTGAAATGGTCGCTGATTTGGAACACTACGGTAATAACTCTCATGCTGCCTCCCAATTCGCCTACTTATACTATGCCCTAAAAGTATGTACTCTTTTTGTGAAGAAAAAGTACATACTTTTGAGTGTGTGGCAAAAGAGTAGACAAGCTTTGGTGCATATCACGTCATACAATTTCGTCTTTAACAGTCACTCTCTGTTGCATCCTGTCACTGTAAACTGGCCTGTCAATCATATTGTCACTGTTAAAATCCTCCACATTTCATTTCCTACCATATTGGAGAGAAATGCAGTAGCACTTTGATCTACAGTCGCAGGTATTTCATGCGGAGAATTCTCTTCATATTAATGCATAATGCATTTAAAAGGTAATGGCCAAATTGATCTTTATAAAGGTCCACATTGTTATTGCAGATGAAATATAACACGGATAACATTAAATAAATATTTCAGGTTAAACTTTGATTATTAGTCACTCAAACCCTGTATCTAAACCTCTCACCGTCGGTTGTGCATTTCTGCCATGTTTTTAGTTCTGAACCATGTAGTTGTGAACCTTGTAGTTCTGAACCAAATCCTTCTCCAAAGCTCAATGGGTTGTGGGCAATATTCGCCTTTATAGTGTGCATGGATCCACACTTTGAAAATCTACTGGAAATAGTAGACCAACCGGGGAATTTTGACACTCTTTTCAACATACTATGCTTTGGAACATACTTATTCTAATCTCATACTATTTAGGATGGACAGTAGGACATTGGGACGCAGGGTCTGTGTCATACAAATAGCAGTCCTAACTTATCTAAACTAACAAGGAGTGCCATTTGTGTCCACAACATTTGATGATGGACACTAAACACAAAAACTATGCAAGCTTGAATTTATTAATTTAAACTAATTATAAACTATTCATATCAAGTTTATCATGTAATTTAAAGAGGAGTATATGCATTTGAAATATGTCTAAAATCTTCTATACAAAATATACTGTATAAAAGTCTAAAATGTTTTATATGGGCTGCCATTTCCATGTGCATAAAATGCTGTAAGAAGCTCACTAGGTTTTGGAGAGTGAATATCTGATGGAGTCAGAGAACTTCATATGTCTAAAGGTGAGTGAACAACATTGTAGGTTATTCTTGGTGACAATGCAAATGTTGTGGGGACACATGAAAATGATTCATGATTAAAATGTGCATGATGTATAAGTACATCATTTTGTCAGACTCATTTGATCCCTAAGTAGTGCCCTTGTCTGACCAGTTAAAGAGAAAATAATTGCATTGTATAAAAACACTGACCTCTGACAAGACTTCATAAATATGTCTCATCTGTGCCTGAGGGACTGTCACAATGAGAAAGGTTGTGGAAATATTAATCAGAATGATTTGCTGAAATGCCATGCAGTATTAAAATACATCCCTTGTTACAAAATCTTAAAATAGCTTCTGTAAAATGGCAGCTATTTCTTTTACCCCCCCCCACCCCCCACCCCCCCCCCCCCCCCCCAAAAAAAAAACACACTCTCTCTCTCTCTCTCTCTCTGCATCACGTCTTTATTCCCTCTCAGTCTTTATTAGCATGAACAGCTGGTGTTTCTTCACACTCTGAAATCATGCCCAGAAACATTAACATGTATGGTGGACATGTGCCAAAAGATGTGGACCAAATAAACAAGAGCAGAAGTCTGTATTGATCTGTCTGAACAGGTTAAGTTAATTAACAGTCTTCTAGCATACCAGAAGAACTTTAAGAATAGCCTATATCTCAGAGGTTGCACTTTCAAAAAACACAGGATGTGTTTCATAAAAAAAAAAAAAAAAAAAAAAAAAGAATTCCCCCAAAATTTATTAGGATTTTCTTAGGATTTCAATGACCTATACCATTCTGTATAGATTATCAGTTTATCCTCACTGCAAGTGAACCTGCATTTAAATATCCCTTGGTATTTTTTCCTGGTTTGTAACTTTGTTCATGGTCTTGGATGAGCGCAGGTGATGCAATATGCAGATGTGCTGCGCATCTGCCCAGTTAGGCTGACTATTGTTAAGAGTTTGACTGGATGTAGGCTACGTTCAGACTTTGACAGCCACATCAAAAGATTTGGGAAGCTCCACTATTGTCGTGCTCATTAATATATAATATCATCATCGCCATCATTATCCTCAGTTTTCAATAAAAGCTCGAACACAATGAATAAAAAACAATAAATATGCACAACACTCTCCCTGTAAACTTCTTTATCCACCCACATGTTCCTACGCATCAGAAAACCAGCCGCTTCTCAGTCAGCAGTTGGGTTATGGGTGCTTTGTTAAACAGAACAAGGGTACAACACAGTTACAGTGTGCTTTGATCTTTGGTGGACCTCAATATGATTTATTTTTACATGCTGTAATGTTTTTTGAAAATATGTCATTACTTTAAATATGTTGGTAGCTAACCCACTGTTGAGACTTCAATGGTGTAGATGTCGCCCACCTGCTGTGAAAGAGGAAAAACTCAAACAGAGATGAACTTAGCCTATGTGGAAGCAGTGTAGGGAAAATACACGCGCAAAGAAACAAACAAAACAAAGCTTTTTATTGTTGCAACACTATAGTATTGAATAATAAAGACTAATCACTATTACACCGTGTCCTAACCAGACGCGATGCGATAAGATTCCAGCGACAAATAATTATGTGACGGACTGCGAGATGCGTCGAAATCAAAACCCACAGCCAATCAGAACAGTATGTGGGCGTAGTCTCGCGGCAAGTGCAATAGCAAATTCTAAAAAATTACATAGGCTACTGAGTTACTAAAACAATCTTTGTCAAATAACACACTTGTTTGTTCACAGTTTGAACGTTCTTGTTTCATTTGTTTAATTTCAAAATCTGAGGTGAATTATCCATTGTTGCTTTTACAGCTACAAAGCTGGGAGCACTAAATGATATTCAAAGTCAGTAACAAACATAGTTTAAGTTTATTGCAAAATATGCATATATATTCAAATATTTAAGTATTTTCAGGATCAGGGGTAATGTAGTTTTTCACCACAAATTCTGCTGTTAAACACGATTATTTTAAAACTAAATTGAAATGAGGTGGGTTAACGGCTTCAACAGAAGCAAATACTATCAATTAACAACCTCATAGCCCACAGTTATCGTTAAATATCAAAATCACAAAAATTGTTGCTGAAATCTTGAGGCCTCACTGCTGCTATAGGACGTATTTGGATGTCTCCATTACTAATGCACTGACTGATAGCCTGTCAAATTCCAGGACCGAAACAAACTGTTGTGTAAAATAACTTAAATTGTCTAGTCTTGGCTATATACCACAGCCCTTCATCACACCACATATCAGTTATGCATTCATCTTTCCTACATGAGTATTTGTCTATTGATCAAAACACCAACACTATACTGTTTTAATGTATAATCTTGCTATGCTTCACCTAAATTTATTACACTGTCCTTTGTTCTTTGACCTGTGCCATCCAGTTTTCATTGGTACAGCTAAGCAGCAGGGGAGGAATATGTGTTTGTAGGTTGTACTTTTCCCACAGTGGCTGAATAAAGAATTTTAAATATGATCAGCACCATGGGGACCAAATTTATGAAGGTGATTCAATTTGTTTCTTATTGACACTTGCGTTCCCCCCAGCAAGAATCCTTCCTTTTTATCGATCCAGTGTTTGTTTATGTCCCTTTGGGGTCACAGAATTTTGAAAGATAATTGGTAGTCTGTGACCCTTTGCTGAAAATCCAATGTCATCACTTCTTTTGTGTCTTGTTTAACACAAATGACAGGAGACAAGCAGCACTGACCTTGCAAATAGAATGGAAAATGTCCCATGCATGCCCAAACCAGACTTGCTGTGTAGTGGTCATTTTACCCCTGGCTCAGTATGAATATCGTTCAACAGATTTAACTGCATACATTTACATTTATTCATTTGGCTGACTATTTTATGCAAAGCAAATTGCAGTGAATTGAAGGTAAACATTAAGTTCAGCTTAACCCATAAGCTTGTGCTTGTGTACTTGTGCCATGTTCTACCACATCAGCTAAAGGTACACAGAACAAAAATGTGTTATGTTTCAAAAATGTCAGATTTTTTTTCTATGACATAGAAGGCATATGACATGCCTTTTTTATCTGGTAAACAAAACTAATAAACATGACAATGACCATAACAAAATAAGGTCCAGGTATCCTTTAAAGCTTCCTGGATAAGATGTCATGCCCTATGGGATGGCGTTCAACCAATGAGTGATTACACTTCTGTCACGACAACTCTCTGGGTGTTTGGCTTGGTAATGGATATGACAATGTTGATTTGTTTGGTCTTGGCGGAATAGATCTGCTACGCTGCTGCTGTGAGCAAGTAAGATATGCTGCTGCTATCCAAAATAACATTCATGAATTACTCCTAGCAGATCTATACAGGTGGAGCTGGGGAAGGTGAAGGGTTTCTGGAAGTGCGCTGCACTGCTGTAGCAAATGCTGACCGAGTATTTAAAGGTTGAGCAGCAAACACATTGGCTACTGATACAGCAGGAATAAATCAGCTGTGCCCTATAGAGAATGACGTGATTGTAAGCAGATTGAGTTAAGGATCTTTTAGCCTGCGGCATCTAGAGTTTCATTACAGAACTTTGTTTAATTGTTCAGACGCAGTCACGCAGAGGCATTCCCATAGCATCGTCATCAGACGCAGCATCTCGTTCCCTTCTCAGGGAACCAGAGTTACAGTTATAACCAAGACGTCTACACTATGAAAGCAGTCTGGTCAAATGTGTTTTTGACAACCTCTGGAAGTGGCCGAAATCGGACAAGCTCAAAATGGTTTTGATCCCATTTAATTTAGTGTCTTTCACTTGTGATCTGTTTGACCAAGAAGGCATCTTAATAATAGGTGTGAACAGGGCCTTAGACTGATCAAAGATTTTAGATATACAAAGATGGTGCACTCATATTACCATGAATAGGAGAAAGTGCAATGCGCAATATGGCGGAATAGTCCCGCTTTCTAAATAAAAGAGCCAATCGCTAATTGGTTAAGTCATTGCTTCACTGCAGCTGCCTTTAGAAGCTAGGCTTGCTATAGAAACCGTCAATGTCCTGAGACGCACGCTTAGGACTGCACATGTGCATTGGCAGGATTATAGATTTTTAAATTCTATTCGAGCATAAAAAAACAACATTTATTAGAAAGTTGTTGACGGATATCATTGGTGATTTAGATGAAATTAATTTGTAAGGTTGGACAGATTTGGGGAAATTGATGTTTCCCCATTCAAAGAGATAGGAGCTGTACTTGCATGGCTGAAATAGATGCGTTTCATTGATGGCCGCCAACTTGCGCCAAGTGAAATGACTTGCCTTAAAGGGACTTTGGACTGATTCAAACTGGCATGGTCTTTTTGAAATATTCATTTAAAAAACTACTAATAAATATTTAATTTTCACTAAATATTCACTTCATTAAAACATCTAGTTTATCCGTATAATTCAGTTAGCATTATCCATGAACATCAGAATAAAATGACTAGCAACTTAAGTGTGCACTTAAATCATATACAAAAAGAAGAGACGAGAGGTGCTTGCAGCCTATTAACCTCAGTACTTACACCTGTGTGCCGTGTGTGGCTTACTTCGCCCCGCGGTTAACATCACAGAATACTCAATGGGATAACAGGCACGACCATTTTTAAAACAAGGCAGCTCTTTATGCCCTGAGAACAAGAAGACATGCCATGACTTGTACCAAGTACATTTTTTCACTTGGGAAATGTCCTTGGATTGTTTTATTGAGTTACGTAGCATGTCATAGCTAAGGACGGAAAGTTCAAGGCAGTCTAGGTTTGCCCTTGTTCAATGTTTTTCTGTTCTGTGCTGCCCAGACATAATTATTTCCTGGGAAACAATTTTTTTTTGGTGCATTGTGCATTATTTATTTATTTATTTGTGTGTTGCTATTTTGTACACTTCTTTAAGGTGGTGCACACGTACGACCTTCATCCTCAAATAACATCTGCCCTTAAGCAGATTGTAACAGACCCTGAGCGATTTCATAGGGGATAAAATTAACTCAAAGAGACGTTCAGCATCTGAATGGCTAAAATTGGTTCTGGTCCCGTTTAGATGTATGCATAGCATGTATCGACCTTAAGCAATATCAAGTTTTCATCCTTGTCAGTATGAGTTCATTGTGTGAGAATTGTTCTCTCTCTTGATTTAATGGTGCCAGCATGTTGTCAAGAAAGGGTATCAGGATGTCTAGCAAGAAGCAATCTGCAAGATAATTACCCTGGTGGGGAGTCTTTCAACACTCAATATGGTAAACTGCCTCCTTCATGTCAGCCAGCATAACATGCACAATGCTAAATCAGTATATTTACTGATGCTTCAAACAAAAACCTATGATCTGTATTAAGCCTTTGCTGTTGTTATATACAGGTCGCATCAGAGAGGACGGTAAATCGTAATGAAAACCCAGTAATAATAGGCTTGACAGTAAATAAGGAGAAAGACAATTGTGATGAATTCACACAAACCAAGGCACATGTAAATGATTCATCAGAGTAGCTCTAAGGAAAGTTCTTCTTAATTAAGATTTAATCTATCCCTAAAAAGACACTTTGAAAAGAAAATATATTGAATATGAAAAGGGATTTGAATGATCTCTTTGGGATTCTGTTCTAACACCCTCATGCAACACTCTCATGTGTTTTGACTCATAATGTAGGCTAATTTATTATAGAGGAGGAATGTTTATTTAGAACTTAAAGTACGACATTTTTGATGATTTTCTTTGTATTTTTACAGTTACGGTAGTATACGTAAATTAACTATATTTACTTGTTCTCTGTGTTACCTGGACTGAGAAATTGACGTTTATTTGTCAGCAAAATCCAGCCTTTGACAGCTCCAGGACTTTCATGAAAGCTACAGATTATACAGTATTTCTGCATTTTTGTATCCTGGCCCAAGCGCCCACGGGCAGTCGGACCAACAGAGGGTTATTAATAGAACAGTTATTGTAAGAGTAGGTTTGAAAACTGTATCGTACAATATCTACTCTTTAAACAGCATTATGCTATAATGTAACGCTATAGCAATAGTTGTCTTACCTGTCCGCGACAACATTTTGCTTCTGACTGAACGGTTTCTTTCAGTTTTTCCCCTCTTTTTGGCCTAAAACACTGCGTTCATGGTAATACAGTTTGAAATGCTGAGTACAAACATGGAGGTTTTTCGGATCATCGTAGTGTTCTCTCCGTTCTGTCTACAGTCCTTTCCAGCCTTTAGCCGCTGCCTACAACGCGCTGGATTTTTCACTGGAAAACGTTTACTCTTTGGATTCTTCTTGCACCTGGGAACAACACAAGTTTGCTAAGAAGTTTTTCCAACTAAAGCAAGGCGGTATTTTACTCTGGTAAGCGAATCCATAACAGACTGGTGGGAGTGGCCTTGGAAGTTTTCCTATTTGGCCAAATGGGAGACAGAGTTGGAAGCACTACAGTGGCTAAAAAAAATAAAAATAAAAAAATTTTTTTAAAGAAAATTCTTAATAAAAATTATAGGCCTATAGACATATTAATAAATGATAAAAATGACAAAACCTTACAACAAAATGACTAAAATGTTAACTAAAATTAAAATGAAAACAGAAAATTTAAAAACAAATTCTAATTCAAAATTATAATAGTATATCAATTATAATAATACTGGTTGAATAATAAAATTAGCTGTATTAGCAAAACCATACTTGAGCAGTTGTTAGTTCAACAATAGAGTACAGTAAATTACAGGATTTTTATTGAGAAAAAAAGATTCCATTCATATTGTTCCAGTAAAGCAGTATCTCTTTTTTATCTGTTCATTTACTGTATGTTATATTTTTTTGTACAATATTTTTTTAAATAATCAAAATGTTTATAAATACATAAAATACCAGAACATAGACCTACAAAAAGTGCTTGAAGGGTTCCCACGTCCAAAATCCCAATTAACCTTTCACAGCAGTACCCATAATTTTTGCCATGAAATAAAATCAAATATGACAAGAATTTAAAGTAATTAATTTGAGTGATGGGTCGTCTGAGCAAATGACTACCGATTGTCTCAATGCACATCAGGAACGCAAGCAGATCTTGTCTTGCAGAGTCAAACTGACTAAAGATGTACTGTAGTTCTCTTAAAACCCACACTAAAGAGTCCCTCGCACCAGATACGAACCAGCAAGCCATGATAACGAGGAGCATCGCCCCACGTCCTCACTCATACGAATACTTCAAAGGATCTACGTCTGTGCCAGCAGACCATGTTGATTAAGAATGTTAGCCCTCACCCTAGCAGAGCCCTAAAGCAGCTCTCAAAACGCCAACATGTCAGGCTTTTTCCAGGAGAAACTGATGCCAGCATATGATAGAATCTGTCATGAATCATATGCTGAATTTAAACTGCAAGCGGAGTCCATGCCTGAAGACCTTAAGGCTAATGAGTGAATATATCTGTCCGTTGAGACAGACAGCGAAAGACTTACCAGAGAGATTTTATCTATAATAAGGACATTTGGGCAACGCACTTTGACAGCAACGTGATGAACCGCTCAGTGTGCTTTCTCTCCGTAACACAAACTTGTTATAGTTTTGAGATTAATAAAATAAGTGTACATATCATGTAGAGTAATTGTAAGATCAGCGTGGAGTGAAACATCCAATATCATATGCAGTTCATTTTTAAATTTATAGTCATAAAAACCCTATGAAATTAGCTAACAATCACCATTTTCTTTGTTGACATTTTTGCTTGAACGGGGGGCTGGAACGGGACACACTGAAGGGCTCGTATTAGTTTGTCAAAACTGGACTTGACAGCTTGTTCTGTCTAAATCAGTTTAAACTAAATTTAAAATAAACTTTCAGTTTAAATAAATTCCAGCCACTTCCTATGCAACTGATCAATGGGTGGGAAGTGTTAATGTACCCAATGACAAACTATGATTTGCTGAGGCTATTTATAATTTAGGGGGAGGGGATGTAGAGATCATTATTGGACAAAAGATTTTGTTGTGCAAGATGAGTCATTAATATTTTTGGTCCATCTTGAGAGACTGCACATTTTAAATTCATTTTCTTAAAAAAAAAAATGTATGGTGAAGTTCAGTATGTAGTTTCTGTGGCACCTTGCGGAATTAGTAATTCTACAAGCCTGCATTTATTTGATCAAAAATACAGAAAAAAAAAACAGGAATATTCAGCAAGGATGTGTTAAAAAAAGTGATAGTGAAGACTTTTTTAAAACAACTTTTTAATAATCAAAAATCCTGAAAAAAAGTATCACAGGTTATAAAATAAATATTAAGCACCATTTCTAACATTTGATAATAAATCAGAATATTATAAAGTTTTCTGAAGGATCACGTGACACTAAATTCAGCTTTGCATCACAGAAATATAAAGTATAGTAAAATAGAAAACCATTATTTTAATGTTTATATTATTTTTCTGTATTTTTGATCAAATAAATCCAGGCTTGATGAGCATAAGAGACTTCTTTCAAAAACATTAAAAATAGTAATGTGTCCAAACTTATGCACTGTGTAAGTAAAAATATACTACATTTAAAATTAAATGTTGTGTAAATAAAAAGGTTAGGAATCATATTTGTTTCAAGTGTTTTTTATTGGGGGTGGGGGGCCTCCAACATGAATTTTGCCTAGGGCCTCCTAATGTCTAACCGGCCCTGGGAATTACACAAATGCAGTTATCATTTTATGGCTTTTATTATATTCAGGAATCTTTTATATGTAAAACAGGAAACTTTTAAATGTCCTTCTATTCTTTAGACAGTTCACACACTTTAGGTTACCACCATTTTGTTATCATCTTTTTGTATATGTGATGAGAAAAATATAGATTTTGCCACCCATATCTGATTAGTGATGTCTGATTTGTGAATGAATCATTCTGTTGTTCAGATTCTGCTCTGTGAATCAGTTGAACAGGTTCGCAAATTAGACCAATGTTTTGTTCAGACATTGTAGTTTTCCAGTTCATAGTCAATGATCTGACCATCATGTTTGACTTGAAATGAGCAAGAAAAAGTAAACTGTGACTTATTGGTTATAATGAAATTGAATTTAAAAATAATTTCATTAATTGAATATTAAGGCTATAAAGGAGCATGACATAAAATAACTGGTTCACTGAAACAAACAGTTTGAAAGGAATGAGTTACCACCACCACTATTTATTTTCAATGCCAGTCTTGACCAACTGTAGTGGTGTGCATGTGTTTCGTCAGTGTGTATTTGCAATTAGGGAAGAGATGCAGACTTCCTCCAGACATGCCGTTCAGTAATAAAATCTCTCGCTGGCATTAAGATGGAGCCTGGGCGTCTTCCTGACAAGCTTGGCATTTATACTTAATTAGGAAAACACTCTGGTCTGCTGAACCTTTAATTACACACCATTCATCCAGCTGCTGGAGATGACCCAGACCAACCCTTTCCACACTCATCTGAAATTAGGCTTGTTTGGGGAGTGATACATCATATCAAACAAAGCGGTGATAACTGGCCAAAAATAAGTCGGTGTGACTCAGCTTTATCTGCAGCGAAGGTTAGAGTCCAGACATCAGCTTCCAAGCTGCTTCAAATATTGATTATCAAGTCCAGCTAATTAAATTACCATTAGTAGGCTATACTATTATCAGGATAATATCGCTTCTCAAAGGAGCTATTAAACTCTTTAACTACTCTTGACATTTAAAATGAATATAAGCGATCACATGACTCTTTGTTCTACTTTGTTGTACAAGCAGCCATGGCAAAGCTTAATCCAGTTTAAGTCCTGCAGATTAAAAAAGGCCGGTGTATTATTCATGTACAGTTTGAGGCTGGCCCAGGAAAGATGCTCTGAATTAAACAATCTTGCATTAGATTACATCTAAGAAGCTACATATGAGCTAATTAGACATTGATTTCTCTGCCCTGCACAGGAAATATGGTGAATACAGACATGACATCAGCGCTTAAATGGATTTTCCCTTGATCAAATTTGTTTACAATACAGTGTTTTAAAAGTAGTGGTACTTTTCCCCAATTAATAATAATTTTATTATTTTAATGCATGCTCAACATTTTAAGTCTTTTTTGTAGTAATATACAAAATAATTTAAAATTAAAAAATGTAATTATATAAATTAATATTTTTTTTTTAAAAATATTTCTTATCTTTATAATTTATTATTAGCATTATTGAAAAGATTTTTGTTGTTGTTGTTTGTTTTTTTCAAAATTGCAGAATATTAAATCGAATGATGCCTGTATGTTTCAGGTCTATTAGTTTTCTGTTTAATTGGTTGTATTTGGTGTAAAACAAATGGCATCACCTGAGATCCTCATTGTTTTTATACAAGATGAATACTGTTCTGATTGCAAAATAATGGATATAATTTATTAAATTATATCCTCTTTTTAAAAAGAGGACAATGTCAATATGTTTGATCTTGGCAGAATATACGCTGCTGCTGCTGCTGTTATTGCTGCTGCAGAGCAAATACGGGACTTTCTACTGCAATGTATACACAGAACGCTGCTGTGAGCAAGTAAGACATGCTGCTGCACAATATAGTGTACATGAATTACCTGTAGCAGATCTATACAGGTGGAGCTGGGGAAGGTGGAGGGTTTCTGGAAGCAAATGCTGACCAAGTATTTAAAGGTTGAGCAGCGAGCTCATGGGCTACTGATATAGCAGGAACCAATCAGCTGTGCCCTATAGAGAATGTCGTGATTGTAAGCAGATTGAGTAAGGACCTATCAGCCTGCGCCATCTAGAGTTTCAAGACAGAACTTTGTATTAGACAAATTATTGTAATGTAACTCTAGCCGTTTACAGCCTCCCAATGAGATGCGGCAAGCAGCGAGCCAGGCTTTTGACATTTTTATTAAGTTTTTAACAGAATTATAAAATTCAACACATATGCACCAAACATTTATCCACATGCACAGTTTTAGTATACAAGACAAAACAGTTACTTTTCAATGTGAAAATTTCATGTTATATGCAAGTCATCTCACAGAGATTATTCACTAATACATCAGTATTAAATTCCTAGGGCCGTGTGCAGTAGAAAACGTTAGGTTATCAATGCTGGCCGACTCTAAAAATATATAGTCACTATTTACATCAGGCCAAGGTCTCGTCATTTTTCATTTTAGATTACTTAGAAACATAATTGGATTGTAGCGATAAGATCTGTCATTAACAGCTCAGATTTTCATATTATATCAAAGTTTTGCCAAAGGGAAACCATAATGTGAAAAAATGAAACTCACTGATTATACAGCGTACACAAAATTAGGCAAATTAGACTTCACAATTTTAAGAGTATCAAAGAAATCATTGCTATTAAACAACAATTATTGTTTCAGTGTTTATACTGTATGCATCATTAAGCAGAGACTGTAACTGAGGGTTGATGGGACACATTAGTTGGAGAAAAAACAGCAAATGGAAAAACTAACATGTTATTTGTAAAGAGGGTGTCATAAGCAGCACTATTTTTAAATTACTGTAATATGAAATACTTATAGTACATATCAAATATCTATTTTCACTTTCCTATGCTGAAAAAAACAACAACAAAAAAAACGAACGAACAATGAATGCTATGTCTGAAATAATAGACAACTGTAATTCCAAAGAGATAAACTCAAATACAGAACTATAAAGAATACTTGACCATAAAATAAATGTAAAAATATTCATGATACTGGCTTAAAAATGAAAAGTGTTTGCAACCCACTTTACTTCTGTAATGTAACATAGGGCAGAATTCTATGTAATTTATCCATCAGGGATAACTTAGACCAAAAGCCATCTCATATTAAAGGAAGAATAAGAGAACTTGGTGACATCAGTCGAAATGGAAAGTTGTTTAAGGGGCGGAGCCTATTTGAAATAAGTCACAATGAAACCAGGTATGTGTATTAAGAAATGATTAAATGACTTCAATGATGCTTAAATGCATACTGCCATTCAAACTTTTGGTGTCAGTAAGGTTTACTTTTGAAAGAAATACTATTCAGAAAGGATTAA
The DNA here is from genome assembly GCF_963993115.1 of Abramis brama. Taxonomy (NCBI): domain Eukaryota; kingdom Metazoa; phylum Chordata; class Actinopteri; order Cypriniformes; family Leuciscidae; genus Abramis; species Abramis brama. The sequence continues at coordinate 8,613,966 of NC_139973.1, read as the reverse complement.
TTACATTGATCAAAAGTGACAGCAAGACATTTACAATGTTACAAAAGATCGCTATTTCAAATAAATTCTGTTCTTTTGAACTTCCTAATTCATCCAAAAATCCAGAAAAAAATGATCAAGGTTTCAACAAAAATGTTAAGCAGGACTACTGTTTTCAACATAGATAAGACATGTATATCTTGGACACCAAATCAGCATATTACAATGATTTCTGAAGAATCGTGACAGTGAAAACTGGAGTCATGATGCTGAAAATTCAGCTGTCACAGGAATAAATCTACAATAATAAACAGTTCTTTTAAATTGTAATAACATTTCACAATATTACTGTTTTTACTGTCTTGTCTGGTCAAATAAATGCAGCCTTGGTGAGCATACAAGCCTTCTTTCAAAAACGTTCAAAAATCTCACCAACCCCAAACTTTTGAATGGTAGTGTATGTCTGCAAATCCTGAAATGTACTTATTTTTCCCTCGCACTGACTTGTTATATGTATCTAATTCTTCTTCAAGAAACACTTCTTTGTTCTCAGTATCTTTTTGCCAAATTCAAGTCCATCCGAAAACTGAATGGGAGAAGAGGGCAAGGACATCTCAGACACTCAAAAGCACAAACTCCACACAAGATGGCTGACAGAAACACCGACATCAGTCAATCAAGAGTCTGCACTGTGACAGAGCAGAAAAATCAATATCCCATTGACTGGGCCACTGCAGCCTAATCAAGGTGCCCAGACCTTTATGAAAGCTTGAAGGAGAACAGATAGGCTGTCCTGATTTGGACTCTGCAGCCTCTCTTTTTTAATCTCCCTCACTAACTTTTTAAACATGTCTTCATGGGCTGTTCTGCACCTGTTCTGGAGTCTTGGACAGAAAGGCTGTGTCACCGTGGTTCACTACCTTGTGCTTTCTTATGACTTTGAGAAGAACAAGTGCAAATTATGGACTCTACAGCCTGATACTGCCACAACAGAGCCAGGAACATATTGTCCAGTGAAGGCACTATTCCTTGGCAGCGAACCTCAGCATTAAAAGGTCACCCCCGAAGCGTCCCGGCCTCTTGTCTCATTGAAGGTACAAGTGAGAAATTCTGAATTCAAGGCGCATTATATGGGCATCAACATGAGATATGATCTCCATATTTTGGTAATGCAATATCATAATGTGACATTTGCACAGTAATACAGGATCAGGAAGGAGAACCACCTTGGTAGGGACCTCTGGGGGCTATCACACATTGTACTTGTTTGCAAGGCTTTCAAATCTTTTCACATCCGCAAGGCCATTAGAGCTATACAAATTTGATACGAGTCCCACTTCCAGCAGTGTTCCACATCTTGCCACTTAGTTTTTGACAACTTGTTTTGCAGTTTATGCCAGTTTACTAACATGCACAGAGACAAGTACAGGTAGACATGTATGAGTGCTTGAACTGCCTGAAACAAGTCGTCAGTAATTCCAGTCTCACTTCCTGCACAAACCTCTGTAGGTTTGTAATACATTTGCATAATCCCAGCCTACGGTCTTCATTGGCTGCCTGTGAACAACATCTACTTTGACCGGCCCTCAAACACTATAGTTTGTAGATGAGGCCTGGAAAAGTTTTTTGTGAAAGCAAATCCACTTCAAAAAGAATGACGACTCAGGCTTCAATTTATACGGTAAAACCGACGCCATCATTACAGTTCCTATCACTGTGTACACAAGTGCTGAGAAAGCCTCTGGATCCGAAATTCAGATATGGTAATTGTTGTTTCATTTCTGACACACGCTGTAAGCTGTAGATCAATCACAACAGACAAGGCCGTCTGACCAATCAGAGCATAGTAAGCTCACGGAAAGAAGCGAGAGACCGAATCCTTATTGAACCGTTTCAGAAACTGTGATAAAAGGGGTGATGCTGCAATGTATATTTAGCCTGACAAGTCAGACTCACATCAAGATGTTGGGTCTGGGAACACACCATTGGCAGGGCTCAATCCAAGGGGCGGGATAAACAGTTGTCTTTCAAATTCCCTCTGCACACAATAGGATAGCGCTACAACCAACTAGAGCATTTTCCCACCAGCGGAGCTAGTTGATAGATTAAACTTTTGCCGTATCCGGTCGGCAAAACTCCGAACACATCTTTCTTTTTTAAGAATGACTTCAGTGCCGTTCTTTGTTCTTTTCTCAAAGAAAAGCTTAACTCCAAGTCTTCCAGAGTCGCGGCTAAAGCCGATCTGAAAGACCGCTGTTCGCCAGCAGCAGCAGCCGTCTTCTTTGTTTTCAAGTAGCAGGGAATTCTGCCGTCATTATGTTAAGGCCGCCCACTGACTTCATACACGATGTGATTGGCCTGACAAGAGTTTGGTTTTTCCAGCTCGCAAGCCAACGGAGAGTTGTTAGACGACCCTGGCTGCAAAATAAAATTTGCTGCCGCTAGGGTGCATCTAGATTTCTAAGCTAATGTATATTATGTAAAAATTATAATTTAATAATATAATTTTTTTTTAAATATATATATTGGATGCATGTATACGGAGCCCCAAAAGTGACCTTTGCAAAAATAAAAATATACAGAATTTCACATGCTCACAAGAAACTTTCGCATGCACATGAGAAACTATCACGTGCGCATGAGAAACGCATCTCGTGAGCACGTAAAAATCTGTATATTTTTATTTTTGCAAAGGTCCATTTAGGGGCTCCGTACATGTAAACCTATTGTAGGAGACCTCCAAACTAAATTAGGAACCTTAAAATAGTATAATAGGGGCACTTCAAAAAGCATGAATGGATTGTGAATAGCAATATAGTGTGGCGGGACTAACAAAAGGAAATTAAAGTGTGAAACTGGTTCAGCTGGATGACGTATAAGGAGCAAATTCTCACTGGAAAAGTAAGCCTTAATTGTGCAGAGTGTCTAATGCTTAATGCATCAATAATTTAACTGTCATGAAGTGTCGAACAAAATGCTAATACCCATCAAAGAGACTGAGGGAGCCTTTGGAGTCGATGGCACTGTAATCAGGACGGGACAGCGACGCTCATTTCTTAACTAATGGAAGATTTCCATTTAGACAAATCAATGCTCAGCTTTGTTAACCCAGACCCAGAACTTAGTTCAGCACAAAAGAAGCCACAAACAGATCCAAAAATCTGCATTATATTAGAGCAACTTCCCACCAACACTGGTTTCTTAGCCCTTGTCCTCAACTGCAAAACTATTTTCTATATCTACTTTGGTGTGAACATGAATTTAAGGCATTGATTGTTCTCAAAGATCAGAGGAAAAGATGTTGCACACATTGGCACACTGCATAAAGAAGCGTATTATACAAAAAACAAAAGCTTTTTTCCCCCCTGGTGCCAAAGAAACATATCATATTATATGCAAAAAAAATATTTTCTTAAACTATGTGTTTGTCTTGTTTTCCAATTATAAAAATATCTAAACACTCCGAAAACAAGATAATTTTAGCTGTGTAAAACAATACGTATATTATAATATTAGTTATATAGTTATTATATAACCTAATTACCTATTATAATATAATATAATATAATATAATATAATATATATATATATATATATATATATATATATATATATATATATATATATATATATATACTCACCCCACTGAAAAATAGATTTTCCTTGTTTTAAGCACAACAAATTATGATAGCAAAAAAATTAAATAAAAAATTGCCAGAGGGGTAAGAAAATAATAAAAGCTATATAAAAAAAAGAGCTATATTCTCTGTAAAGAAGTCTTATTTTATGGTTAAGTTACTTTAATTTGAGTTAATTTTAACTCAAGTTAATATATTTTTTTTTTTTAAGGATGTTTAGATATTTTTACCGGAAAAAAAAACACCAAAAAAATTCTCATTAAGAAAATATTTTTTTGCAGTTTGTTCTAGTCCAACCCAAAACCCCTAATTACTCTTGTGCAGGCCTTTGCCATGTTTACTAAAGATGAATTTCCCAAGATTCCCATGACATTTCAGTATCCGGCCCTTTCAAACATGTTGCCAGAGCTGGGGAATCCCATCAAGTCAGACTGTAATGAGAAACATAAGCTTTGTATAAGCAAAGAGCAGAAAGTATGTTTTTCTTGGTGAGGCCTGGTCTGGTGCTCATGGGAGGTGAACATCAGGAGGCACTGAGCGTCGACAGAGCGCAGACGAGGAGCGGAGAGAGAGAAAGTGTGCACAGCCTTCCCGCTCTGGATCCACGTGCACCCATGCCTGTAAGCAAATGCAAACACAACCATTAAGAAACACTATTTAACCTCCCAAAGGAGAGAAAGACAGACAGAGCTTTGTAGTTTCAATTCGCAGACAGCTCTTTCCTGAATCAAAGAGCAATTGTATATAAGGTCAGCTCCACAACCTAAATTATTAGGCAATTTCCAAGAACAAAATATACTCTGAAAGTCTTAAAAAATTACTTTTTTTATTTTTCAAATAAATGGTCAGAAAATTGTCAGTTTCAGGGAGTCAAAGCCAATATCAATTAATATATTAGAATTTATAAATATATATAATCATATATTTTCAAAATATATCTAAACGCACACAACACACATATACATTATATTTATTATTAACTTACATTGACCCGATGAAACGGACTATACAATGCACATTTTTGTTTACGTATTTTATTTGAAAAACTATATATTTTGCTGCAGGAATTCTTTACATTATTTTAAATAATTGGAAATGTATATATATATATATATATATATATATATATATATAGCTGGATAGAATGGTAGAGCTTGACGAATGAAATGGAACATGATACTTTATAGATAGATGATAGTTTATCTAGCATATCTAATGGTTCTAACCACAACAATAATAAAATAAAAAAGAACGAGATTTGTGCCTCTAATGCTCATCATACCAATTCGTACCCTGTTCTTGGAAAGGGCCATTATTGAGGAAAGTATCCTGTGATGATAATGCTCGGGTTGAATCTGTAAGCAGATCTCTGTAAGAAGGGGGAGGGAAGTAGAGCATGTTTTGATTGCCGCCTATTTGAGGGAATGAAGGAATTGGGGGTGATTCTCACTCATTTATATGCCACTCGGGCTTCGCAGTGACAGAGATAGATAGCAGAGGAGTGTGCATTTCTTAAAAGGTCGGATTCTATGACTCGCTGAAAGACTGAAGCGAACAGAGCAAAATATTTAGGCGTGCAGACCGACTGAATCCCCATTAAGAGCTTATCAATGCCAGCGGAAGATGAAATAAAAGACGGCAACAGGAAATGAGAGACTTACTGAGTTGGTGGATGTGGATAGGCTCGCTTCCTTCCCCCAAGCCCCCTTCACTGAGGGTCTTGATCTGAATGACGTAGTTGTCATTTGGACTGAGGGTCAACTCCACCGAGGTTTTGTTGGTGATGACAGAGTACATGCCGTTATTCCGGTGTCTTCTGTACAGCACCTGCGGATGATGGCACCCCAATCAATCAAAGTTTCATTCAAAAGAACTAAAACTAGGGCTGTTAATCGTTATTTCTTTTTTTATTAATTACGTTATAAGTTCATCAATTAGATCTATTGCAATTCGTAATCTATTGCTATTGCAAACATACAGTGAGGAAAATAAGTATTTGAACACCCTGCTATTTTGCAAGTTCTCCCACTTAGAAATCATGGAGGGGTCTGAAATTGTCATCGTGCATGTCCACTGTGAGAGACATAATCTAAAAAAAAAATCCAGAAATCACAATGTATGATTTTTTAACTATTTATTTGTATGATACAGCTGCAAATAAGTATTTGAACACCTGAGAAAATCAATGTTAATATTTTGTACAGTAGCCTTTGTTTGCAATTACAGAGGTCAAACGTTTCCTGTAGTTTTTCACCAGGTTTGCACACACTGCAGGAGGGATTCTGGCCCACTCCTCCACACAGATCTTCTCTAGATCAGTCAGGTTTCTGGGCTGTCGCTGAGAAACACAGAGTTTGAGCTCCCTCCAAAGATTCTCTATTGGGTTTAGGTCTGGAGACTGGCTAGGCCACGCCAGAACCTTGATATGCTTCTTACAGAGCCACTCCTAGGTTATCCTGGCTGTGTGCTTCGGGTCATTGTCATGTTGGAAGACCCAGCCTCAACCCATCTTCAATGCTCTAACTGAGGGAAGGAGGTTGTTCCCCAAAATCTCGCAATACATGGCCCCGGTCATCCTCTCCTTAATACAGTGCAGTCGCCCTGTCCCATGTGCAGAAAAACACCCCCAAAGCATGATGCTACCACCCCCATGCTTCACAGTAGGGATGGTGTTCTTGGGATGGTACTCATCATTCTTCTTCCTCCAAACTCGTTTAGTGGAATTATGACCAAAAAGTTCTATTTTGGTCTCATCTGACCACATGACTTTCTCCCATGACTCCTCTGGATCATCCAAATGGTCATTGGCAAACTTAAGACGGGCCTTGACATGTGCTGGTTTAAGCAGGGGAACCTTCCGTGCCATGCATGATTTCAAACCATGACGTCTTAGTGTATTACCAACAGTAACCTTGGAAACGGTGGTCCCAGCTCTTTTCAGGTCATTGACCAGCTCCTCCCGTGTAGTTCTGGGCTTATTTCTTACCTTTCTTAGGATCATTGAGACCCCACGAGGTGAGATCTTGCATGGAGCCCCAGTCCGAGGGAGATTGACAGTCATGTTTAGCTTCTTCCATTTTCTAATGATTGCTCCAACAGTGGACCTTTTTTCACCAAGCTGCTTGGCAATTTCCCCGTAGCCATTTCCAGCCTTGTGGAGGTGTACAATTTTGTCTCTAGTGTCTTTGGACAGCTCTTTGGTCTTGGCCATGTTAGTAGTTGGATTCTTACTGATTGTATGGGGTGGACAGGTGTCTTTATGCAGCTAACGACCTCAAACAGGTGCATCTAATTTAGGATAATAAATGGAGTGGAGGTGGACATTTTAAAGGCAGACTAACAGGTCTTTGAGGGTCAGAATTCTAGCTGATAGACAGGTGTTCAAATACTTATTTGCAGCTGTATCATACAAATAAATAGTTAAAAAATCATATATTGTGATTTCTGGATTTTTTTTTTTAGATTAAGTCTCTCACAGTGGACATGCACCTACGATGACAATTTCAGACCCCTCCATGATTTCCAAGTGGGAGAACTTGCAAAATAGCAGGGTGTTCAAATACTTATTTTCCTCACTGTATTTGCTGAGAAAAGCCCCCAAATGTATATAATTTTAAGACATTATTGTGGCATTATAATAGATATACCGGACTTGTAAAAGTGCTTATTATTATTTTATTTTTTTATTAATTACACTGAATTAATGCATTAAATTGACAGCTCTAATAAAAACTGAAATGAATCACGTTCCTCCTTCAATACAAGCCTATTTTTTGAACTAACCCAAGTCAGATCGCTTTGAAAAATAATAACATACCTCTTCTCAAAAAGCTGCATGATTTGAGGCATCATTCGTGTCTGTAGCAGTTTAAGATTTAGAGAAAGTGGTTCATTAAAATCTCTATTCCTAAGTATAAGCAATAGCAGTGATGTTTGTCATGAAAGGAGTTAAATATATAGGTGATGCCCTGTTATTCTAGATAATGTTTACTGATGCTAATGGCTAGTACTTTCCCCCTGAGCTTCATGACTGTTTTCCCTTGTGGGGAAATTAGTAATGTGAGAGCTGTTAATTGCATGCATGTGTAATTAAGAGAGAGGTGGAACGAGACATGAAATAGCATATGCTATGCCCTTATCTATGAAAACACACAAATGAATGGGTTTCGGGCATATAACTGCCATATCTTTGTAGCTAAATTACTGCACTCGACAACCCTTATTATGTATATCAATAGTATCAGACGCAATAATGCATTGTAGTTCCTGCCATCATTATTTGGCTCACAATGTAGCAATGGATATGCCTGCATGCTAAAGGGAAAACAATGAATTACCTCCAGTAAAACTCTCATAAAACATCCTAATGTATTTTTTCCAAAGAGAGAGGTTCAAAGAGATAATGTCACTCACTATGTATCCGGTGACCTCAGATTCAGTTTCGAGAGCAATGACGGGATCCCACTGAAGCAAAAGCTGAGAGTCAATCAGATTCCACTCTACATTCTGAGGGGGCTGTCCAGGCGCTGAGGTTTGCGTGTGTGTGAAAGATATGGACAGAAGAAGAAAGAAAAGGTTCACAATGTGCAATCAGTTGTGTTATTGCATTCAATGACACAAAAATGTTTGACAAGCACATTAGTACCGTCAGCAGGGATAGTTATTTCAGCCCAAATCCATTGCTAAAACAGTTTCTCTCATAGATGGACTTGGAAACTGTGATTCATACCATACTAATTAGATAGAATTTATTTTGTTTTAAACCTATACAGTTTGATGCTGTCTGATATATATATCTCCTGTTCTGCCCTTTGGGTCAATTTCTGCTGTTTTTAAATGATTTATAAATAAACATGACTTGACTTAATTTGACTACTACAAAAATAGATGGTTGAAAACTCCTTCAGTAGGGAAAAAACACACCTTCAAGTCATGTCTCAGTGGTTTCTGTGAACGGTTTCAACAACAACACAAAATAAATTTACAAGCAATATGTAGATCTGTCCAAAAGTTATAAGTTATGAATATTTCACAGACATAACTCGCAGCACAATTCTGCTAGTTTATCTACTACTCGGTGCCTCAAGCAAAAATGTCTTTGACAACTTTAAAAGATTTGATGATCCTTAAAAAAACTCTGCTGAATGTTATGTGAGTTTATTCCTGCAGCAGAGTAAATAAACAAAAAAGTTAATTGAGAGAAGATTAAAAAAGGGGACCAATTATTCTCCTTTTCAAAGTCTTGATTTTGTTTTTGGGGTCTACTAGAATAAGTTTTCATGCTTGAATGTTCAAAAAACACATTATTTTTCACATTTTTATATTGTTGCTGCACCTCTCTTCGCCTTCAGTCAGTAACACTCCATTTAGTTCCTGTATCTATGAAGCCCCTCTTTCAGAAAAGCGCAATGTACTCTGATTGGTTGGCTGGACCAGTGTGTTGTGATTAGTCAACCACTTCGAGCGCGTTTCGGAAATGTCACGCCCCTTACTGTATGCCTTTGGTGGGAATTATTTATATATTTACTTATATACTTTATAATTATATAAAGAATAGTGTGACATATGTTTCTGGAAGAAAACACAAGACTACAATCGAGGCGTTTCAGGGAGTTCAGAATCATTGCGCACTGATATAGAGAATTACTCCCTTTGGAGTGAACTCTGTAACTTTGCAGACCTTTTTCACACTCAAACAGCAACATTACACACTAGAGAAAGTGTAAAAAAAAATAATTTAGGCATAAGGCATAATAGCACCCCTTTAAAAAAGAAATACATTCACACCTGTGAGATATAAAGTCGAAGATTATTTATAATTTTGGTAACACTTTAGTTTAGGGTCAAATTCTCACTATTAACTAGCTGCTTATTAGCATGCATGCTACTATGACATTGGCTCTTTTATTAGTACTAATAAAGTACATATTAATGCCTTATTCTGCATGACCAGATTCTACATCACTTAATCCTACCCACTACCTAAACTTAACAACTACCTTACTAACTATTAATAAGCAGTTATTAGGATATTATTGAGGTAAAAGTTGTAGATAATAGTTAGTTAATAGTGAGAATTGCACCCTGAACTGAAGTGTGACTATTCTTTTTATTCTCATATCGAAACAGGCTTCCATTGAACCTTCTTCTTACATCCAACAAAGAATATTTTACCAATATCTTCCAAGTCAAAACCCATTCATTGAATAAATGTCTAAAAATGGACTCACGTGGTTTTTTGGTGGTAACATTGACAGGTACAGACTGGGGGCCAGTTCCTGCAGTATTGAAGGCACACACCGCTAAATAATACTGAGTGTTCCCCTGCAGGCCGCTGACATTCACTGCTGTGTAGTTTCCAGTGATCCGCACTTTACCCACTGTATCCGGCTTGGTGTCATCTTCCCAGTACACCACCTGTTCGCCAGGACACACAACAAGGGCATTTTATATATCCTTGACTATGTTTTTACATGTAAATAGCTCTCTGCCAATACAATTACTCACTCTTGCAACCCAATGTGAACCTAAACATTGCAGATTTTTCACAAAGTGCTACTACGCAGATAAGAGTTTTTGGCATGTTCATTTAACTCAAAACTTATGAACTGAAATATGTTAACTGGGTTTACAGTGTTAAATATCAGGATAATATGCAAAGTAAATGCCAAATTTTTTTAATCTGCTGCCAAAGAAGGTGAGACATGATATGCACAAATTGCATTACACTTGGCATGAGATTTCTGATGAGTCTTTCAACATGATATGGTTTTACGAGATTTCACGATATTTGACTTCACCATTCACTTCATTCAGCTTATCATTTGTGCTTTTTCCACAGCTTACAAGCTTGAGAACATATCTCTGGCTGTCTGGATATATGATATTTTTGTAAAATTGTATGGAGATTCCCTTAAGGATATGAAATTTCAATTAACTTTTAGCTGTGTGTGCTAGGTGAAAAACAATTAGATAGCGGAAATGAAATAATCAATTATTAACCCTGAGTCCTAAGTAATATCAATATTGAGGTATTAAGTATTTGGTTAGATAATAATGAGATCCAGCCAAGGGAGGAATATTTCTAAATTATTTCTTTTCTACTTTTAGAAATGTTGTCCATACAGCAGGGTTGACAGTTCCTACATTTTAACTGAGACAGCAAACAGGTTGCAGAATTTTAATTCAAAATTTCAAAGCAATCAACAAATTCAAAGAAAGTCATGTGGCTGTATTTTTTAGATAACGGATTGTTAGACAGACAGACTTTTGAAATGCTACCTACAGTATAGACATTTTTGTTTACTCTACGGTTCAAAAGTTGGGAGTCAGTAATATTTTAAAATATTTTAGAAAGAAGTGTCTCTCCAATTTATTTGATTAAGAATACAGAAAAAAGTGATATTGTTAAATATTATTACAATTTAAAATAACTGTTTTCTATTTAAAAATGTAATATATTTCTTGACGGAGCTGAATTTTCAGCATCATTACTCCAGTCTTCAGTGTCACATGATCCTTCAGAATAGGTATTATATTATGTATGTATTCTGTATGATTCTGATATGATGATTTGGTGCTTAAGAAATATTTCTAATTATTATCAATGTTGAAATCACTTAATCTTTTTGTGAAAACCGTTTAAAAGAACAGCATTATATATTGTTTTGTAACAAATCAAAAGTCTTGACTGTCACTTTTGATCAATTCAGTGCACCCTAGCTTAAATTTTTTGTATTAATTTCTTTTAAAAAACTGAACTCAAACTTTGGAACGGTGGAGTATTTTATCATATTTCATAAACTTTTGTAGATCAGGGAAGACGAACACTTTCCCAGAATGCATTACATGTGTTGAATTACTATGATTTGCAATTCAAAGTAAATCAAAGTTTGCAAAGTAAATTCTTATTTCAATTATTCCAAATTTAATTAAAATTCAGCTTCCCGTGGGTGTGACTGAAAAGAATGAAGTCATGAATTGAAAAGAAGCATTAAATTAGAAAAATGCAAAATAGATGCATTTGCATTAGTGGTCTCAGAATTTTGGAGCTCACATTTGGGTTTTGTGAAAGAGGAAATGTAGTGATGGTTTATTTTCCATTTCAAATATTGCAGGTGCTTCAAAGGACCATGAGCACAAATAAATGGTATATACGGCATGCAGCGCAGTTCCTTGATCCATGCTGCTTTGATTTGGTCTTTCAGTCCTTGCTAACCAAAGACGAGACAAAAATAAAATCTAGAAAGTTTTCTTTTTTCCCCCTCATCTAGAATCCAGTGACATGAAAGTTCTATTCTTTCCAGACAATATGGCAGCTACCATGGCAACGTGGCTGTTTTGTGCCTCAGGGCAGGGGTGACAAAGATGGAAAGAGTGGCTTGTGAGAAAGCAAGGCTCTCTTTGCTTTCTTGAAAGGCCAGCGGAGAGCTTTCATCCAGCTTCTGAGAGACGCAGACATTTAACAAAGCACTGTCTAAACACTGGCATTCTCGATGTTTGAGGTGGCATGGGAGAGGTGAGAAGCACTTTTAATAATTGCTTGCGATCCGGGATTGCATTATTACAGGAAAAACATGACATTTAACGATACAGTGAACGGCAAGACAATTGAATCAAACCTCATATCCAAGAACCCTTTCAGGGGTGACCGGAATCGGCTCCCAGGTAACTTCGATGTCGGCCGCCGACAGACTTTTTGCTGACACCCTCTCTGGCGGTACGCTCGGCACTGCGAAGGAACAGAGAAATGTTGAGGCTCTCATTCAAAAAGCTTTCCAAAGCCAACGAGGTAAAATTGGATTAAGTCAGAGAATGAAGCCCCGGTCTCACCTGAGAGAGGCCCTACTTCATTTTAATGGGAACTGTGACTGACAGAGAAGGAGACAATCTGCTGGGAAAATTCAATTAACACTCTAGCACATGAATAGGCCTGTAAGTGTCTAGCAGGATTTGTTGTAACCTATAGCAGCAATAACTAATATGAGGTTGTCATTCGCAGCTTGAACGAGGGAGGAGGGACGAAAGCTGTCTCAATCAACTTATTCCATTATTCTCATTCAAGGTCACACCTGTATGCGTGAAGGGAGGGAACCGAGAGTGTTTGAGAATGTGAAGGGACTATTGCTGAGTCAGAATGCGTTCTTAATATTTTAGCTCCATAGGCCCACACAATGTATCGTTGACTGGCCTATATTAATATTTCCTGTTGATTAAGCCAGTTTTGAAAGAAGCTAACATCAGGGATTAGAATATGAGGCTTATATGTAGGACTAGAGATTTGGGCTAATTGTACTATTTTGCTATTATTTTCTATAGTAAATATTACTATTAATGTACCACACTTCCTCTCTTAACTTACTGCATTTTGTAAATGTTTCAATATATGATTTTACCTTAAAGGGGTGGTTGATTATGATTTCACTTTTTAACTTTAGTAAGTGTGTAATATTGCTGTTTGCAACATCTGCAAAGTTGAAAGTTCAAAGCAAAGGGAGATATTTTCTTTTACAGAAATCACTTTTTAAGGACTACAACAAACAGCTGGTAGGGACTACAATGAGCTTTATGGGTTAGTGAAATCAACAGGATTTATAGATTATCATATCATATTATGCTAATCAATGACTAGAAAATAGTTAACTCCACATCCGCTACATAAATTCATCAACTAATCATTCAGAAATGTCCTGTTGCATTCTACATGTTGTCACTTTTTCTCGAGTCTCTCCATCTTTGTCTGACTCCGGTTTGAACATAGAAGGCTAAAAGTTTTTGAAATTTTCAGTGTGTGTCTGTGTGAGGTAATCGGAGCTGCTAACACCCAAGCTCTTAAAGCTCCGCCCTCTGTGCCGGGAGCAGCAGCTCATTTACATTTAAAGGGACACACAAAAAAACAACATGTTTTTGCTCACTCCCAAAAAGTAAAATTTTTAACATGCTATAAAAAAATATCTGTGGAGCATTTTGAGCTAAAACTTCACATACACACTTTGGGGACATCAGAGACTTATTTTACACCTTGTGAAAAGGGCATTATAGGACCCTTTATAATAATGGCCATCACATTGTTATTTGGTCATTTAATTATATATTTATGACTGATAAGTAATTACCAGTTATCACTTCAAATCTGTAAAATAATAAGGTTAAGAAAGTTATTATATACACATGTGTTGTGAGTGTTGATGTACATCAATCCAGCTCTACCTTCTTCTGCGGAGAACACTGTTGCAATAGTGCTGAAAGGTCCTTCTCCGCGGTTGTTGAACGCTCCCACTTTGACATTGAATGGCGAGAATGGTGGAATGGTGTCATTGCGGAAAACGTAGCGGGTGGCGCTGGGTGCCGAGATCACAGCGCGGGTCCAAGTCACCATGCCCACTGGCCGGAAAGCAATGATATAACCAAAGCCCTCTCCGTTCTGCAACTCCTCTGGAACAGGCTTAAAGTGGAACACAAAACTATAGTGATATTAAAACAAATTGAGGTCAACACACCAAATGACCCACATGACAACAGGGCTTTATTAGCACTTAGTTTAAAGACCACTTTCTTTCTCAATTGTCTTTTTTTTTTTATTATTTTTTTTTTTATTGTTATGCATGCAAGTTTCATAACCTCAAATAGAGACTATATGGAACATTTAAAGGAATTAACTCACCTAAAAAAAAAAGCGATATGGTAATAAATATGGTTAAAAAAACCCCCACAATACTTTGTACATACACTGCTGTTCAAAAGTTTGGGGTTGGTAAGATTTTTTATGGTTTTGAAAGTCTTTTATTTTCACCAAGGCTACATTTTGTTAATTAAAATATCTGTTTTAGTTCAATACATTAAAATGTAATTTATTCCTTTGAATTTTCAGCATCATTACGCGAGTCTTCAGTGTCAGATGATCCTTTAAAAATAATTCTATTATGCTGATTTGCTGCTCAAGATAACATTTATTATTACAAACAATGTTGAAAACAGTTGTGCTGCTTAAAGGAGCTGTATGTAAGAAATCTATTTCAATTAATCATAAAATGGCCCTGATGTGTCACTAGACATTAAGAAATCATGTTCATTTCAAATACTTATATCACTGACAACAGTAGTATGGCTAGGATATTGTCATTTAAAAAGTGGACTTGCAGCCCTCAACTGATGTTGATGTTGTCATTTTGTGTTTTGGCCTGACGCGCCTCCCTCCACCTATCTACCAATCACGAAGTCAGTAGTGTTTCGGGATCCGGGTTGCCAGCTTTGCTCTAACCTACTCTAGTCGGTTAAAAATGTCTAACGTTACTAAATCAAAAAGACCTCGTTATAATTCAGAAATTCGTCGTGACAAAGTCCGAAATAAAACCAGAATTTGTATAGGAGATGCTTTTGAAAGATGGAGACGGCTGAAAACGGAGAAGAATTTGAACACAGACGCCAACGTTGCTAATTTTCTCCAGGACAGGTAAAGTTAAGATTTATCTAACTTATGCTTGGCTAACTTGTACTTGATGTCAATGGACATTTCATATATTCATGACAGTCGAACAAAGTTATGCATGTTCGTGCAAAGTAACGTAACGTTAGCTCACATGGACGTATGCTAACATTAGCAATGCATAGGAGCCCGTTTCTCTGTCATTATGCTTTTAGACGCTGAGGAAAACAACATTAGCACGCCCATTATGGCAATTTGAAACGTAATTGAGACAGAAGCCTAACTTTACCTCAGAAAAAATGATTCGACATTCGTTCTTCACGTATATCGTGGACTAAGTTACACATGCTGCAAGTTGACCTGTATTTCACATCACATATTTTAGCGTGTTAATGGAAGTGTGCTGCAGGGTAAGTAAAAAATACAGCTGGTCACTTTCACTTATAGCATCAGCTAAATGAATAGCTGTATCTTTGATATTGGTTACACATAGTGACATAGGCTTGTGCTTGTACTTACATTAATGACAGATACATAACGTTACAAGTTAGACTTACAGCTACCGTTCTGTCTGTCACATACGAGCATAACGTTACATCTTTACGATTATACTGTCACATACGAGCATACATCTTTACGATACTGTCACATACGAGCATAAATCTTTACGATTATATTTAACAAATGACAATTAGTAAAAATTTTAAATACATAATTACTTATCAAAATATCTCTCATGAAGCATAAACATAATCAACAGAAAAAAACTTACTGTGTACGTCTCGTCGGAAGCTCATTGAAGCAGCCTACGTTTCTGCTGAATTCAGCTTATCTGGCAACCTCGAGTCAGGGGGGAGGGGGAGGGGATACACCGCTCTATAGTATTTTTAAAGTGATTGCAGTACCAGTTTTGGCCACAATCCTACATACAGTTCCTTTAATATTTTTGTGGAAACTGTGATACATTTGTTTAGGATTATTTGTTGAATAGAAAGCTCAAAAGAACAGCATTTATTTGAAACATAATTATGAATGTATTAGTCACTTTTGATCAATTTAATGCATCCTTGCTGAATAAAAGTATTAATTGATGTATGTATTTCTTTAAAAAAAAAATTAAAAAAATATTTCTGAACTTTTGAAAAGTACTTAATCAAATCAAGTAAGACATCGAACTGTTGTTGAATAAGCAGCATTTCAAATGTCTTTTACTGTTTTTATTACTGAAATTGCTATTGTGCCACTTCACTGTTGAACCAGGACAGTTACAGAATAGTATGCAAAAATGGCCCTCCGACATGTGATAGTATTTAGGTTAGCTTAAATGCCCTAAATCACTGCTACAGTTCACAAAAGGCTTTGAAAGTCAAATATAGCAGCAAATTTCTGCAGAATTTCTTATGCCCAACAGCAAAAGAATGTCAGAATTTTCCCTTGCTAAACCCTTACTTCTTCCATTTTGTATCTGAACAGAATCAAGCCTATTTGTGAGAGAAATAAACTTCTAAGAAACTCTCTGGTCTTGAGCTGACTTCCATTTGGAGAAGTAGTAAAGTCTGGAGTCCAGAGGACAGGAGGGAGAGCTACAACGATCATAAAATGGCTACATTTCATTCTACACAATTAAGCACCGGCATTTAGCCCAGGCTGGCCGAGATAGCAGTAAAATCTGACAAATGACTTACCTCCCATGTTATCACTAATTCCGATTTTGTACCTCCTCCGCCTCCAACATCAGTGGGAGCCGTGTCAGGTACTGCAGGCAAAAACCCAAAGAAGAGATTAAAAAGCTGCCGGCAGAGCTCTGATTGGGATTTTTCATTGCAAGTTTGAGCATTAAAAGTGTATTTAAATTTTCATCACATTAAGACTCTAAACCATCACTCTCACAGAGGTTCTTACCTTCTTTAAACCACCCCCTTTAGAAATTTGTGAATAAAAGAATGCATAGATTTGAGTGTTGCATGTGCAGTAAAAGTGATGGATGTGACAGATGACGGGAGAATTGAGGATGTATGGTTTGCTCCAGTGCTTTCAATTTTAGTGCCTGTCTGAAATAGAAAGAGATCCAGTGGAGTCTCACACTAGCATACTCACCAGCATCTTCTGTTCTGATCTTGGTAGATGGGGGACTGGGCTCTCCCATGCCGACACTGTTACTGGCCAGCACTCTGAACTCATATTCCACCCAGGCGTTTAAACCCACTACGGTTGCAGTCAAAGTATTCCCATTGATCACCTCAGGAACTGAGGATAAGAAGAACAGTAAAGTACAATAGCAACTAACTTAAAACAAGTTCAAGTTTAAGCACTAAAATTAAAACAGAAATACAAATAAAATAAAACTAAATAAAAAAAATGATGGAAACTTGTTTCTGCCACTGAATAAAAAATAAAAAAGGTAATTGTGACTTTTTATCTAACAATTCTGCATTTTTTTTCTCAGAATTGCGTGATATAAAGTCGCAATTGCGTGTTATAAAGTCAGAATTGCGAGATATAAACTTTCAATTCTCACTTATCTCACAATTCTGACTTTCATAAAAATGTATATTGAATCCTATTGATTCATATCTTACAATTCTGACTTTATAACTCACAATTGCAAGTTTATATCATGCAATTCTGAGAAAAAAGTCAGAATTGCAAGATAAAAAGTTGGAATTACCTTTACCTTTTATTTTTTATTCTGTGGCAGAAACAAGCTTCCATAGAAAACAAATATACTAAAAACTAATATTACATACATTGTAGGCTTTATATGTTTATAAATATATATAACTTTATAAAATAAAATCATAATTCAGCTTTTTCATTGAGATTGTATTTTTTATTTTATTTATTATTTCCATGTGCTGATCACATGGATATTATTTCCATGTACAGACAAAGAGTTGGGCGATGTACCTGTGTCGACAGCTTGCCAGCCGACAGTAAAGGGAGTCCTGCCCTGGATGACATATCCTGTTATGGGACTTCCGTTGTCCTGGCCTGGGCTCCAGGACAGCTGGGCCGTGCTGTCTGTGACCTCCTCCACCACGACCAAGTCTGGGGGGCTGGGGGGACCTGACTCAATCACATAACCCATAAGGAATTGAATTAATTAGGAGCATTTGATTATATGTCACACCTGCTCAAATGTTACATTTGGCCCATGCACTGTGCATATTGATGACTTGGAAACTGCCTCACTCTGATTAGAAGAAGACTATTGTTTAGAAGTGTGTGTTCTAAGGTGTTAGTCATGGCAAGCTTGTGCTTGTGTATGTTTTCATCAGTTTTAGCAAGGGCAACAAGTTGTGTGTATGTGTGTATGCTTGTATATGCGCAACTAAATGATTCACATTTCTGCTCCAAACAACTTTCTGCCATTAAATGTTTTCTCTTCATTTGCACTGCATTCTAGGGCCTGTTGTGCTGCTTAGCCAATGTGTAAATGAGCCAATTAAAGACATCCTCTATGATAAACAGCTCCTCTCCAAACACCTGGGACAGAACCGTGATGTGTAATGACCATGAATAACAATGTGACTCACAAAAACGCAGCAGCAAAGACGAGGCCCCATAAAACATCCCAAGTGACACATTTAGCACTCTCTGAACTCTTGCTACATTAGCAGTGCCCTTTTATTGAAATACACACCTCGCAGGAAGCTCTTCACTGTGGAAGAAAGCAAATATTGTGCATGTAGACATAAACCGAAGACAATTTGTTCCTACCTTTAACAACTAATATTGCGTCAGCAGACAAACTCTCGACGTCTGTATCAACAAGGCAAACGTATTTCCCACCATGATTAAGCTGGATGTTTCGAATCATAAGATCACCGGAAAAGCTCTGTTGGAAAAGTGGAAACACGATACAAAGATTACTGCTTTAATAATTTATCATGTTGTTACAGCACAAGACACAAAACCCTATCTCTAATGATAAACACTAGTTTTATAATAAGTGTGATGCATTATCATTCATAACACCCAGGCAGCAACATAGAGTCGGTCATGGAATCCACACGTACCAGATGTGGGCCAGATATGGGCCGACACTATGTTGCTGTCTGGGCATATTTCATGAATCAATGCATAACCTCAAGCACTGTAATTTTTGGCTCGTGCCATTAAATTCTGGTACTATTTCCAAAAATGAGAGAAAAGGAGACGCAAACAGGTACTGTAGACTTGGAATTAAGTCTTTTTCCCTGTTATTATTTGATTCACGGAACTGGGCACCAGTTATCTTGCCAAGAAAAATCTTTATTCTTCACACATGTCAGCAGAGGAGAGAAACTTGAGAAGATGTTGTATTCGTGCTAGGTCTATGTGTTCTCTGTGTTTCTCTGCCACAGTACAGTAAGATTGAGCTTATATACACCACTGAGCGACTTTCAACTTCCTTGTAAGGTAGAAAAACATGTTGCTTATTTTTAAAAATGGAACGTATACTTCATGCTTACACATGGTACAATCCACTTTCCATATTAAGAAACTATCCCTCTGTGTATACATTCTTGGTACATTTGCATCAGTTGAAAACATTTCTTTACTTGTAAAGAAAATGCCAACTGTACACATTTGAAGTATCATCATCATTGGAACATCTCTGCTCAGTGAACGTTGCATTGCACACATACTTACTGTAAATGCAAAATATAGCCCATCCCATATCTCTGCTCAGCACACCTGTACAAACATACTCTGACTTCACAAAGTACATTATGAAATTATTATGAAAATTAATAAAGAAAAATAATACTAAAAAATAACATTAAACAGTACATTTTTAGTCTTCAGGTACTACAAATTAAACAGGACTCAATATAAATTATTTTATGATTCACACCAAAGGTAAATCAAGCATAAAATAAAGTTGAAATTGGCATTAGATTGATGTAAAAAAAAATAATAAAAAAATAAAATAAAATGCATGAGCCAAGTGTTCACACTAAAGTCAAACTACAAAAAAAATTATAATTCAGATTTATTCCCACATACGTAAGTGGCCCAGATCAGAATTGTAAATGTCACATCCAGTGATTTTTACTGTTTACACGGTCATCCAACAAACCAGATCTGTGTCACACACATATGTGGGACACTTGCAACTGCAGAGTTATTATAGCTTGAGTAACAAAGTACCTGTTTTCAAAAACAATATGTGCTACCATTTTATTATGTAATTATCACCAAAATAAAGGCAGGTGCAATAATGTTCCCTGTCATGCTATCTGCAGATTTCTGCATACTCATCCATCCCTTTAAAATGGCTGCTGTGCACTTGAGATATGTGTGGACCTTCATAAACAGCCTCGGTGAGTAGCCTCAGGGATTCACTTAGATCCAGCTCTCTCAGACACACAGGAGCTCAGTAAAACACACACACTGTGGCTAATTGGTAAGACGATACTAATTATTCCACAATTACATAAGCCAGGACCAGGTAAATGAACAAAGAACATGCAGAGAGAGAGAGTGAATATTGTTTCAGATAAGCATAAGCAGATAAGTCATAAAGACTCTGCATTTCTGGTACAGACTTCATTTTAAATGATAAGACACAGCTAAGCATAAGACAGCACAGCGTGCGAAAGAAGCAAATTAAATTAAATTTAAAGACTTTAATTGACAGGGTTTTCTGAATGAATGCTGTTGTTTTGATGAATTAATAAATAAACATTTTATTTATGCTATTTTTCCTATTAAGATAATAACAAAATATTTAAAATAAAATAAAACAATTATTTTTTTTCTTAAATAGAATAAATGATGAAACTCCAAGACTGCAGACACAATTTATCTCTGTGTTTCTCCCTGGCTTTTAAATAAAGTATGCCCAGAAGTTCATAGAAGCTAAATCCTACATATCACATTGATATCTCTAGTGGTCTACCATCCCCAAACCACAGACCACTACTCTACTGTAATAGTACATAAACGTGTCTGATGCCCTCCATGCTCTCAAAACACGACCAGCACTTATGTTTGACTGTGGTTTCCTCTCAATCAAGTTCAATTCCTATAAAAAAAAATGCCTTAAACTCAATCACTATCAATAAGAGAGCCCATTCCATGGTTCAATGGATTCCAAAATTTCAGGGTTGGACAGGGAAGACTGTGGAGCGGGTGATGTTTAATTATGGTAATGCACTCATCATAGGCTGCTAAGACGGAAGGTGTAATCTTTGGGGGCAGAGAAAGTGTGAATCCGTGAAAGCCATATCTCATTATAACCCCCATCTGCATATGTCAATGTCATGTGTAATTGCCCTTGAGAGAAGCCCATGTATGAACATTACGCAGCCACCATCACATGACAATAAAAGGCAGGGCCTGGCCGTGGGTTTGAGTGGCCCGAATCAAGATCATGATAATGGGCCCAAGGCGTGTGGGGGAAAAATGCAATATTTTATTTGTATTTATTTTATAATAAATAATATTAATATTTAATCATTTATTTTATAATATTCTATATACAAATGTTTTTAAAAGACATAAGTTATAGGACCATAATATAATATAATATAATATAATATAATATAATATAATATAATATAATATAATATAATATAATATAATATAATATCCTTTTTCAGCTCAATAAAATTTAGGAAGTTACGATTTGCCTATTAAATGAACCATCTAAAGGCCCTCTCAGACAGGCTTTCAAGAACCTTAGACTGCACCCAGGTTTCAAATCCTTGATTCTAAATGATCAAGAGCTGTTTATTATTCTGTTCAAATCCCAAGCCAACCAAGGAAAAATCTAAACTAAAACAGCTAAATGGAATGTGACAGCACAAAGCATTTCTTATAAGGCAGGATTTTAATTCATTGGAGTCCTGCTGCAATAAGGAATTGTCTACCCTGAGATGTAAAACGTCCTGTGAAACTGGAGGGGTAAAATGGGAACAAGACTCTTAATTGATCTGGCCTCTTTCCCTGGTTGAGTTTGTAAAGAACAGCTGTTTGGTAAACATGTTGAATCATTCACATTCAATGTAGTTCAGCAATAGAATGACCCAGAACAAGAAGGCAAAATTCATCCCAAGAATGGGATGAATATCAAACGACAGACATAACAGCTGGCAAATCTCTTTGAGGGAGATCATTCAAAGTCCAAATAGCTTGTTCCTGTCCAGCACAATGATTAGATTAAAACCCAGTTACAGTAGTCCAAGTGCTCGTGATTTATTCAATAAAATGAACTGCATTACATGCTGGGTTCTTTGGTTTGATTCAACTGATGAGCACAAAAAACAAAACAAAACATAACAAATAGATTTTTTCTATCTCCTCTGGCTCAAATAAACTCATCTTACTTTGAATTTGTTAAGAAATTACAACACGCAAATTCTTGTACAGACTTCTCCTGACAAATTTCTTGTACTTCATTAAAAGGACCATATTCTACGGAGCCCCTAAAAGGACATGGTGAAGAAGAAAAAAATGAGATGGGAGGAACACTTACTTGGCAGTGCTTTTGCATTCAATCGCAAATGTTTCGGGTTCCCCAGAGAAACGCGAACGCAAAGTGTCTCAGGGGAACGCAAAACTTTTGCGAGAGAGCGCAAAAACATAGATTTATTATTTTTCCTCCCATCTCATATTTTTTTCCACCACCAAGTCCCCTTATGGGCGTAATATTCTACAAATTCTGAGCATATTTATTTTTTTATGAAATACACTTGTGTTGCTCTGCACTGCAATTTAGTCTTTCATTTCAGACCTGTTTGCTACTGTTGCAGTCAAGTCTTCATAAATGATTTGTGAATGTTAGATTATGTCTACACAGTACATCAAACCCTTTTTTTCAAAACAGCAAGGAAAATCCTGTTTTCCAAGATACGCTCCCTATAAATGTTTCATGTTTGGAGGTGGTGGTGTGGGATGAGGGTGCTGAGGTTGCCATATTGCCCTAAAACCACAATACTCACCCCTCCCACTCGCTCGAAGTGGTTCACGTCTTGATGGAAATCGATGGGCTGACCGTTGAAGGCCCACGAGAAGGCCACGTCCAAGGCTGGATCGGCAGTCACCTGGCAGAGAAGCACGATGCTCTCCCCCACAGTGATTTCAGTGCTGCTGGGGCCCTGGCTGATCCTCGTGGGCTCTGTTAGTTACAGTGCCAACACAGTCTGTCAGTTTAGCTCTGGGACACAAACTAAAGCGAGAGAACTTCTTCTGTGACCAGGCAAATAACAAGACAATCACTCTGTTCCAAAAACCTAGCGAGCTGTCTCTGAAAGCATTTTAAGGCATCATGTTCCCGACCCAAAGGCTGTTCCAGAAGGGTAGGCTGCATAATTATTCTGCATTATAATACTAAAATCCACCGCAACAATTGAGACAAATGTCAATTATAAATACATTATTTATGTGTTTATATTTAAATATAAATATATGTATATTATTTATTTATATTTTCATTTATTTATATTTTCATAATGATTTATATATTTATATTTCACTAAATAATGAAATGCATCAATACAAATATTTCAAAATAGTTAAAAGTCACGTTTTAACCCAAAATTGCATGCAAATAATACACTAATAAATTCATTTATTTATAATACAAGGCTTGATTGGATGAGCCACATTTAAACTGTTAAAAAGTAAACAAAAGACTAAAATTATTATATTGAGGACATGAGGAAAAAAATATAGAAATGAATCAGCAATAATAATAATAATAAAAACATATTCCAGAGGAAAATTTGCTTATAACATATGATATAACATAAAATATGCATACATTTCATTTTTACAATTTAGAATTTTACACCACTAATTTAAAAATTAGACACCAATGTTATTTAAACATTATTTATAAATTAATTAAAATATTTTGTGATAAAACAAAAAAAATTGTTACAATATTTTACCTATATAATACATGAATTCAAATACTGTATGATTGGGACATAAAAATAATTTGCATGGTAAGAATGATCCTATTGTGATTATCATTATTATGTATATACATATTTTTAATATGTATATATGTATTGAACATCAGTGTATTACATTGCTATGGTCCTGATGAGCAATAGGCCATGCACTCGAGGCTGTGGGTTAGCAATTTTACCACAGCCTGCGGTGGTTTATTGCTGTAATAAATAATCATAATTTCTAGGTGCTATACTTAGATTTTTGGCTGCTGTCTTTCCATATGGGGACTATTAATTTGAGAAGAACATAAAGTAGATTTTAATAAGAGCCAAATGAATTGGCAGCATGTCTACTGTGAGCAGAATACAGTTGGGTGAAGGCACTTTGTGAGGGAAAGGTCATTTTAATTAAATTACATTAAGGAGGTCAACTGCCGGTGCATGACAAAAACATAATGAGAGAAAAATACAAGGAAGAGAAGAAAGAGAAACCCTGCAAAAAAAGTATGGGCTCACACAGAGGTCTCGATGGTACATGGCTAATGAGTTTCTTCTGATTTGCCATGAAAATACTGCTGATTAAACCCGTAAACTATGTGATGAAGAACAAATGTGAGGAATAACATTCATCCTATAGCTTAACGAGGATATAACAATCCACATGGATAATGGCCACAGCAATTAAGGATGACCTTAACAATGAGTAATTAGTGTAACATGGACTGAACTGTGTGGAAGATTGAAGCAAGAGGGCATATGAACTAAACTAGAGAAGAGAATGTTACACGTCCACAATATAGGCGGCTAACTTAAAGGGCCAGTTCACCCAAAGAGAATATTTCTTTTACTCAACTTCATGTAGTTCCAAAGCTGTCCAAACTGTATTTCTTCAGTGAAAATCACAAAATGAGAATTTAAGAAATTAATAAGAAATGTTTTTCATGCAATTACAGTGAGTCCAATCTTCATATTTTCTCCTTTTGTGTTTCAGTCATACGAGTTCTGAACAACATGATGATGAGTAAATGATGACAGAATTAACATTTTTGGGTGAACTATTACTTAAATTAGAGTTTGAAAAGATCTCTTAAAACTTTTAGACATAGAGACTTGACAACAAAAGCTATTTGTCTTTAAACAGAGCAGAGGCATTGTGTGAGACTTCTCAGTCTGCTTGATTATATAAAACAAATCTTATGCTTTGTGATTTTTTGACTTGAAAGGCTGACAATGATGACAACAGAAACTTAGAAGAATGAAGATGTCAGTTGGCTAATGCATTTCTTGAAACAGCTGAAGCAATGCATTTTGATACGTGCCAGATGTGGCATTTCATAGTTAAGCCATCAAGAGTACAGTATCTGAGTCAACAATAAGAGTGAACTGGGCTGTGTATTTTCTGCACAGCAAAAATAAAGCTGTTATTCATCCAAAGCTACTTTAGAGTCTAAAGCTAAATGTATGGTTATCAAAAGAATCCCAAAACATTTTTGAGAGAAAATGAATCAGATTTTTTTTTAAAACAATCATTGCTTGGAGAATAATATTTTTTTCTTTTTGTTTGGCTTTTTTCTTTTTTTTTCTTTTTTTTCATTTGTGATGGAAAATAGAAAAGGGGCACAGTAAATAGTGGGGTGAGAGAAACAGTGGAGAAACCGGATCTGGAAAATATTGCAAGCAGAATTCGAATCTCAATATGCACTAAAACACTTTGATCAAGAATATAAAACACAATGACTCACCTGTGATTATCAGTCTTCCTGTTGTGCTAGCTGTGCCAAACTGATTTTTAGCGATGCACGTGTAAGTACCTCCATCTCGCTTCGTTACGTTGGCGATCTTAAGAGTTCCATTGGGGAAGAGGGAAATCCTTGAGCGTAATAGATAATTGATAAATATCACAAAAAAATAAATAAATCACATGGCCAAAGTCTTCAGTGTGATAAAATATAAACTCAAAAGCTAAATACCTTTCGTTTCTTTGCAGTATCTCAGTCCCTTTTTTCCACAGGCTAATGGCTCTGGGTGAAGCATGTGGTCTGCAATCTAGGCTAACGTCACTACCCGAGCGAGCCTTAAGCACTCGGCTCAAAGGATTCTGGGAGAAGCTGGGAGCAGAGGCTGTAGGAGACAGAGAGATTTAGTCCTCAGACTCACACTCAATGGAATCTGTGATGAACAGCAATTGACGTTCAAACAGCCTCTGGCAAAAAAAAAAAAAAAAAAAAAGGAAGAAAGCCTTTTAGAAGAGTCTAAAGGACTTAACAAATAAAGCTGTCCACTTCCACTGGCTGCTTCCAGGCCATTTGTCTTTAACTAAACCTACATTTTGCTGTGCCATTCTGTGCTGTATCTTAAAAAGACGCCATTTTTTTTTACACTGGCCTCGCACGAACAATACTGATCAATGTGTTCTGATTAAAATGAATACATTTCAGAATCAATATGGGGAAATATGAGTGTTACAATGGAGCACTTAATCACATGGATGTTTTCAGTGCTGCTTTGTAATTTGAGCTTGGGCTGTGACTACTCAAAGTTTTATCATTCAAATGAAGGATGGAGAGCAGGCAGTGGGAACGCAGAGGTCGTACCAAGCACCATCAGTTCGGCGCTGGAATAAATGATGCCGTGCTTGTTCTCCGCTACACACTGATACATCCCGCCATCTGAGAGGTTTAGCGAGGAGATGGAGAGAGCGCCGTTCTCTATCTGCACTCGGCCCTGTAGACACATTCACAAACAAATCACAGGAAAATGGTTGCTATGTGGTTGATGGGTTGCTTGATTTCATGGTTGCTTACTGGTCAAAAGTCAAAAGATTATTTTGATTTGAATTAAATTAAGATTAAATTGATATTCTGGTCACTATAGATATGGTTTGGGTCCCTCCTTAAAAGCAGGGTTATTATAGTTAACTAAAATCATAAAAAAAAGTTATACATTTTTAAAAAACTTAAACCTAAATGTCAGCTAGTTGCCAATGAAACCTCTCGTTTTCATTTAGTTTAACTTGATGTACTAAAATAAAAACTAAGAAAAAACTATATATGCTTAAAAACTAATAAAATAATGATAAATAAAAGTAATTAATATGACAAAAACACAACAAAATTACTAAAACTTAAAAATGAAAACAGAAATTATAAAAACATTATTAATAAAACTCATAATAGTATCTCAAAGATACTAAAATAATGCTGCTTTACTGTAAGTCTATGGGATTTTGTCGAAATAAAAAATGTAAAACTAAAATCAATCATTTAAAAATGTACAAGTGAAATCATCCATTTCAACTTGAACATTAAAACTATGAAAATGGATATTAATTTTAAGATTTGTCACAAATTATACATTTGACAGAGTTATTAAATGATTTAAATGTAAAAATATGGGAACTGAAAAATTAAATATCCAATATCAGACAATGTATATTCAATATCAATCAATAAAAACACTTTTATAACACTGAAAGTCTGTCGGGTTGAACATCTACGGATGGGTTTGGAGAGGGTGGAGGAGGCTACAAAGCAGAAAGAGAAAAAAAAAAAAAAAAACTGCTGACCCTCTGCTCCGATGAACAGAAAAGAAACGTTGAACATAACAGTAAAATACTAATGGCCAATTCATTTGGCATGGGCGCCCAGTCGGAAAAGTATATGAGACAGGAAGGGAGGTGTTGAGTTGATGGTTCTGCTAATGGCATAGCAGACATTTAAGCCTATCGGCTGTTTTTAAGGGCTGACCTCAGCACAAAGAGTCACAAGGAGAGATTGACGTGATGTGTGATGGAAGGGAGGGGAGGAGGCGCGGGTCACTCTCGGCTTGAATGCAGGTCACATCTAATGGAGTCTTTCAGCTGCCTTATAACTGCTTTTGTTGGTTGATGGGAGTCTCTCCTACTTAAACAGATTTTACTTAAACTTTTTTTCCCCTCGCTTTTATGTCAGCAATGAGAATATGTTTGCATTGACCTTGAACTACAGTACAGTAAGAGCAGATAAAGCCCTAAAGTACCTCAGATATAAGAGTTTCTCCGTTCTTCAGCCAGCTATAAGAGGGCTTTGGTTTCCCATTGGCTTTGCACTCCCAAAACAGATTCTCCTCAATGGACAATGCTGTGTCTGTCGTTGTTTGCAGCCAATGAGGTGTGGCTGTGGAAAGAAAGCACATTGATCAATCAAACAATGGATAAAGGGTAGATTATGGACATATTAAATAATACACATAAATGTAATGTTACACTTGCATGTTAAAACCACACACATTACCCAAGGCTAATAGATTCCCAAGGCTGCCTTGATGACAGAAACAATTAAAGTAAAAGTTCACCCAATAATGAAAAATCCATCAGTTTTTTCACCCTATTCATTTCAAACTTATATGACTTTCTTTCGTCTATGCAAAACTAAAGGAGATGCTATATGCTTCTCCTGGTTGCTTTTTCCCCATACATTTACATACATTTTTTCCCCCATAAATTTTACTTTTAAAAAATAAAATCTTACTTCTCCTTAAACTTTTAAATAGTAATGTATATAATTTATCAATGTATACAAGGACATAACTCCTTTTGTGTGCCATAAATCAGATTCACGAGGGTGAGCAAATTATGACAACATTTTTCTATTCCTTCAAAGTTAGTTGACTTACAGACAGCAAATCCCACATTTAATTAAAGTGCTCTAATCACACAGTGTGACCCCTGAATTATTAATTATCATTATCAGAAAAGGCTGAAATATGACAACCGCATAACCCGCTTCACCACCTCCAAAAAGGCTCGCCATTTACTCATTCGCTAGTCTGTATAATATTGACTGCATGCTTGACACTCCTATAACAACAAACAATAGACGACCCATTTCACAAGAGCCATGTGAATATGAATCTAACTACTGAAGTAAGATGTTCAATGAATAAATCAATTCAATCACATGCTCACAATTCACATGCTCCGTTCCGAGCTACAAATCCTTTGACCTCCTTCTGAAAGCTTTATTATCCTTTTGGCTGGCAAACACTCCAGTGCCACGTACAGAGTCTTGAGATCAATTAACACATTCGTATGATTGCATTTCTCTTCACAAATGTTAATTTAAATAAACCTAGGATAAGACCTATGAATCCTTTAAGACCGACACCAATCCAGTGCTTTTCAAACTGCTTGTTTTCTGCACAAAGTCAAATAGTGGAACAGACAATCTACTTTGGCAAGGCAAACTCCCGTTTTCCTTTATCCTACAGAAGTGTTTTCAGTTTCACAGCATACGAATGCATATTTATTCATACAGTCATTGCAAAGACAGAAAATCCAAAAAGACTTCAGTGTGTGTGTTAGATATCTATGGAAGCTTGTTTCCGCCACAGACTAAAACATTACAAAAGGTAATTGCGACTTTATCTCACAATTATGACTTTTTCTCAGAATTGCAAGACTCGCAGACTCTCAATTGCAATTATAAAGTCTGAATTGCAAGATATAAACTCGCAATTCTGAGAAATAAAGTCAGAATTGCGAGTTTATGTCTCACAATTCTGACTTTATTTCTCAGAATGTGAAATATAACTTTTTTTCCTCGTAATTGTGAGTTTATATCTGCCAATTCTGACTTTAAAATTTAAAATCTCAATAAAAACTCGGGATTGTGAGCTGACTTTCTCCCCTAAGAACTGGACCTGATAACTCGCAATTGCAAGTTTATATTTACCAATTCTGAGAAAAACAAAGGGAATTTCTAGGTGTGTGTTTGTGTGTGTATGTATGTAAGTGTGTTCTGCATTTGGGATGTTCTATGGTCGTATCCTTTCATTTGTGTGTGTGTGTGTGTGCGTGTGTGTGTGTGTGTGTGTGTGTTCTGGAAAGTGGAAATAGGCTAATAAAAAACATTTTCTTATTTTCCCATTCATGCCTGCGAGGAAACAATTTGTTACTATTATTATTAGAAAAACTCCTTGAATCCAGTAAATGTTTTTGTGTGTGTTCCAATTTCTATTTCAAAACTAACAAAGTTTTGCACCACTCTGATAAACGCTCAATTTAAAAAAATTAAAAGAAAAATGATTTGAGGAGAGGATAAAGGTAAAGGTTATTAATACAACAATGCCATACATTTCAAATTAAGCTTGACTTTTCATGGAATGCCACTGTGACCTTCTACAATGAGGTGCTCATTGCAGAAGGTCACAATCACATGAATCATGAAATGTCATGTCTCTCAAGGACACAAGTCAAGTGAGACACTTGTTATGACGTCCTCACTGTGAGTTATGACATATATGGCATAGCAAGGTTGTGTGCAGCTTAAACATAATGTCATAATTGCCACTCCAGGTAGTATAGAACCGTACAAAACTGTTAATGAATCATGTCAAACTTACAATAGCTTTGCTTTCTTTCTGGTAAACATTATGATTTTTTAATTTATTTTTTGCTTTAAAATTGCTCCATTAACAAAAATATATATTTTTAGAAATAAAATACAAATAAATTATTTTAAATAAATAAATAAAGTTAACAAAATAAAGTAGCATTCTGTGCTGTCTTAATATAAAATGTTTTTATTGATTAAATTCATGTCTGTTTAATACATTTATATGGAGGCAGTTGGATCGCCTAAAAACTCAAATTAAGTCGACCATAATAATTTATCCTGTGTTCATTTTTCTCAAAAGATGAAACATAAATGTTCTTACTGAAAAAATATAATTATATTTCTATAAAACACCTCCAAATGAATACATATCTGCAGTATAACTGATGCCACTGTCTACTGATTTATTACTCCAGTTTCAAGGCAGGACAGAACTGCCATATGGCAAAAGACATATTTTTTCAAATTACTGTAAATCTTAATGAGACAAAGTTGATCTCTCAACAGAAGCAGGTAGAAGAGAATACCTGAATACCTTTGTTTTTTCTACAAAGGTAGAAAAAATACACAAAAAAGTGTATAACAATAAATTTAGGGAAAATGATGTTGACAAGGGTGTTTATGATATAAGATGGAAAGAGAAAGAGGTATTAAATGACAAATACATATAAGAAAATAACCTAGAAATCGAGGGTTAGTGTTAGAACAACTCACCATGGAAAGACACGCGACCCCTTGCAGCATTCTTTCCACGACTGTTTTCCGCTATGCACTCATACGTCCCTGTGTCCTCTTGTTGAAAACTCGGAATCTCCAGAATGGCGTTCAAATTTTTCAGTTTGACCTTGTTTGGGAATGAAACGTCACTGGTTCTTCTCCAGCTGATCTTAGGAACTGGACTGTGAAACCAAAGCAAAGCCACCAGTTAGACAAATTCATATGAAAGATACATTCACCTACAGCAAATATACTTTTTTAATTAGTATGTTAATTGCCTGGAAAACAAATTCATGACCTTGGCATTGCTACGGTAGAAATGTTTGACAAGCGCTTTTGTCCAAAGCAATATACATTGCATCCAAGATACGCATTTTATTATGAGTACATTATGCATTTACATTTATGCATTTGGAAAACACTTTTATTCAAAGCATTCAAGGTTTTTAATCATTAATGTATTCTGTAGGAATCAAATTTACGACCTTGGCATTGCAAGCTTCATTTTCTACCAGCTAAAGGAACTTTTTTTCATTCACACAATTCCATTTGTGGAATTACATGGTCTAGTTCATGAATTATGGTTAAATGTAATGTTTGGTGAGTGGAAATCCATTTAGCAGATGCTTTTATCTAAAGTGTCATACAATTAATTCTAACTATGCATTGATCATTTTTAATTATTGTTAATAATTATTATCAATTTATAAGTTCAGGGTCAGTAAGATTATTATTTCTTTTTTTAAATGTATACTTTTATTCAGCAAGGATGCATTCAATTGATCAAAAGTAACAGTAAAGACTTGTGTATTGTTATAAAATATTTCTGTTTAGAATAAATTCTGTTATTTTGAAAATATCATCAAATAATCCAAAAAATTATTAAGCAGCACAAAATCTCTTAAGCACCAAATCAGCATATTAGAATGATTTCTGAAGGAATTTTCAGCTTTGCCATCACAGGAATAAACTACATTTTAAAATATATTAAAATAGAAAGCAATGAATTTAAATGGTAATAAAAATGCACAATATTATGGTTTCTAGAGACTTCTTTCAAAAAATGTTAACAGATCTTACAGAACCCAAACTTTTTAAAGTAGTAGTGTACATATATGCATTTGGTTGATGCTTTTATCCAAATTGATTTAAATTTCATTCAATTTGATCAGTTCATGTATTTCAGGAATCCAATGATAGCGGAGTTGCTAGAACTATCTACAGGAACGTTGACTGAGGAACTGACATACCATAATGTTTGGCAAAAGAAAATCCATTTCCCCCTTATTTCTTCAAATATATACCCCATTAAGAATATCTGAGCGTGAATGGATCTTATTCAGAATTGAATCTAGGGTGACGCACTCCTTGTATAGTTTGAAAAGCCACCATCTCCCGCTTTTTGAAAACCTGCATTTCCCCCTTTCTAAAAGACAACCCTTCTGCTCTTCTTTTGAAAAGAAGCTTGCAGCTCTATTTCCACACTATTTAAGGAGGAAATCTTGCAGGTCATTGCTCTCTGCAAAGCAAGCCATTATAGTGAAAAGGCGTCTGTAAAAAGCTTCCGTGACAGATTGCAAATCGCATTAAGAAAGAACCTGAAGTGCTGATCACAAATTTGGTGTATTTTATAACGCAGGATAAAATGAAACAGAGCCAAGCAAGGGTGTGAACTCGGGCAACAGTTTGTAAAGAGAGGACGCAGACAGACCCAGGTGTGTGCATGTCGGACTTACTTTCCCAGGGCGAAGCATTCTAGCTTCAGTGTGGATCCTTTAGCAGCTGGAATGGTGTCTGGGAAATGAAGCTCTATTTTGGGCTCGTACTCTCCCATCGCTCCTGCCATGGGCAGACAATACACCACGGATGCAAACGGCTTTGTCATTCATGATTTACAATATACAAGCTTTGTACTCCAGAATACAAGCAAAACAACAACAAATGGCAAAACACAAAGACCTGTCAATGAGCTGGGGAACCGAGAAGATTGTGCCAAAAATACAGAGCCACGTTATTAAAGATTTATGGAACACACATAATAAAAACAGGATCCATCTCAAATGGAAATGTGGCCTCCTTTGAGACATTGTCAAGAGTGCAGGTTAGTGTTCTTAAAAGAGGCAGTTTAGCTTTCAAGACAGCGGCATGAATACATCTCTGACATTTACGAATGAAGATCTTTCAGACAATGCCACATGCTCTTTTGACCCAACTGAAAAATATCTGTGAAATCTGTGTTTGCCAGAAAATTACCATTAAAAAATATGGTAGCAACATTTTAAGTTTTACAGACTAAACAAATATACGTTAAAACTGCAATAATGTTGATATACCAAATACTAAAATATTTTTTTTAGCTTAATGAAATACTGACAACCACCTTAAGGTTTTATGTTACATCTCATGCTGTTAAATTAATGTTTATCACATTATTTTAGTGTGTTACCATGATGGTGGTTTGTTTTAGAGTGTATGACTTTAGAGTGTGTGAACTTTCTATATATTAGTATTTACCTCAGCTTGTCGAAAAGCTACTTGTCTTGAAGCTTTCTCTTTACCACCTGTGTTTTAATGTACATAACTGAAACTAAGAAGAAACGTGAAAAACGTGAGCTGTCACACTGAGAATTCTGGGACTATTTACGATTTTTTTACTGTAAAATTATAAGATGACTTGCTCTTTTTCACTCTTTTTCACAGTTTTTTCACAAAAACTGTAAATTTAACTGTATTTTACTGTAAAATTGCATGAAATGTCCCATTATATCTATTACAGTTTTTCACAACATAAAGTAAAGTTGCTTAAGCCCCCGATACATAGGGAATATGTCTTCGTTTTTTGCCTGGACCACAAAACCCTGGACCACAAAACCAGTCACATGGGTCAATTGTTTGAAATTGAGATTCATACATCATCTGAAAGCTGATGTATTTAACTGAGATACAACTATTTGAAAATCTGGAATCTGAGGATGCAAAAAAATCTAAACATTGAGAAAATCGCCTTTAAAGTTGTCCATTTATGTTCGCGATTGTGCTGCATCCACTCACAAAAATAAATGTTTTATACATTAACGGCAGAAAATTTACAAAATATCTTCATGGAACATGATCTTTACTTAATATTCTAATGATTTTTGGCATAAAAGAAAAATAGATCATTTTGACCCATACAATGTATTGTTGGCTATTGCCACAAATATACCCGTGTGACATGTGACTGGTTTTGTGATCCAGGGTCACATATATGAGCAGCGGTATACTGTTAATGAACATCCTGATGCTGCCCAAGCTGCTGAGAGCCGCCATTAAGATGAATATGTTAATATGTGCTGCGCGCTTTCCTCCCAACAGGAGGAAAGCCTCCTCCGGTTTCCTCCGGCTTTTCGAGTATCATTTGTACAGTCTTTTATCTTTAAAATTACAATAATCTTTTTTACAGTGTATGCTCCTATATGGTGCATAAACTGTACAGTATTTGACAGACAACCCTCTTACCATCGTTTCTCAGCACTAAAGGTGTCGGCGAACTGAAGACCCTCTCCTTGGTAATAGTGTTATTAACCACGCAGGTGTAATTCCCTACGTCAGATGGTTCCACTTTAGCTATGTAGAGATTCCCCGTCTCCTGGGACACAAAGCGCCGGCTGTCTTGCAGGACGAAGTGAGGGTACTCGTTGAAGACCCAGGTGAATGTGAGGTCTAGAAAGATGTCAGAAACAGAGAGTTATATTCTGACACAGACATTTATATTTTCAGAAAGGTGTAGAGTCACTTTGTTTGGTAAACTATAATCTCGGCTAGAAAGCGTACAGCGTGTCTGTATTACACCACTCGCTTTGCCTCGGGCTGACCTCCTTAGGGCAGGTGAGGTTCAGTCAACAGAGTGACTCTTCCTTTGTGAGGCGGCAGGAAAGGGAGCGAAACAAACTAGATTAAAGCGCCTCACTGGCACTCTTATGACACATGCACTGTCCGGCTTCACCGTGGCTGGGGACGAAGGCTTCTCTGCTGGCGTCATTCATGCATGGCTGGCTCTTGCTGAAAAAGGCTGAACCAGAGAAGACCGAAGGCCCTGCCACAGTGCATTAGCGTGTCATCTACAGGAGACTAAGAGGGGGAAGGGAATGGGAAAGAGAGGCTCGTGCACATGATGCAACTGTTGGAAAGGTGTACAGGATGGCTGCCACTCAAAAAGTGTCCCCAGAGACCGCGCCGCCTATCAAAAGACAGGGAAACACGCTGGCTGGCTGGCTGGATGTCGTGAAGTTAAAAGCAATTCTTTATGATCAGGTTGGCCCAGGAATCAGAGCTCTTTGTCAAATGCGCTGATCGTCGAACAATCGAAAAGAGAGAATTGTTACTGAAAACACTAACAAACCTGCTGTTCAGAACTACAATGAAAGTGCCCACCACTGGAAAAGTACATGACATGTCCTCGGTATTGAGATATAAGAGCTGTATTGATGCTCTATTCTGGCAATGTAAGGAAGTGATGCGTAATAAAAATGCTGGAGAAAATGACCTACAGCTTTAAAATAATGATGGACAAGGTCAAAGTCAAGAGATAAATGCTCTGAATGCTCTACAATTCATTCAAAATATGAATGCCAATACATGTAATTCATAAGAAATATATTCAGCAACAAAAAGAGACACAAAATCTTAACTACTCTAGCTAAATCGAATGCTACATTCCAAAGTTTGGGGTAAGTAAGAATGCTTTTGGAAAGAAGGCTGAATTTATTTGATCAAATATACAGTTTAAATTTTAAATAACTGTTTTCAAAGCGAATATATTTTAAAATGCAATTTACGGCTGTGATGGTCAAGCTGAATTTTCAGTATCATTACTCCAGTCTTCAATGTCACGTGATCACGATCCTTCACAAATCATTCCAATATGCTGATTTGATGATCAAGAAATTATTATTATCATTATTATCAATGTAGAAAACAGTTCTAACAGTTCCAACAGTTGTCTGTGGAAACCATGATAGTTTTTCCACCCCCAAAGGTTCTAAAAAATTATTTGAAATAAAAATCTTACATTGCTTTTACTGCCACTTTTGATCAATTTAAACATTGTTGAATAAACTAGATGTACCGCATGGCGGTACAAAATATGACCGCCGCTCAGGCCTGCACTGGCTTTCCACAAAAATAAATGACGTGGAGCAATTTGGCTGTATTGCGTGTTTATGTATATACCTAAAAAAAGTAGTAGTATGTGCATGTCTGTCTGTGTGTGTGTGTATGTGTGTGTGTTTGTGTATGTGTGTGTCTGTGTCTGTGTGTGTGTGTCTGTGCGTGTATGTATGCGTGCGTACATGTGTGTGCGTGTGTGTGTTTGTGTGTCTGTGCATGTGGATTTGTATGTGTGTGTATGGGTGTGTGTCTGTGCATGTGGATGTCAGTGTGTGTGCATGCTTGCGTTTGTTTGTATTCCTGCATGTGTGTGTGTGACAGTATCATCCTAAACCAGCAACCCTTCGCTCAACACCACCATCTACAGGCCGATGAGTGTACAGTCACTAAATGTGCACATAAATGAATTTATTTTATACCCCCCCATGGATGAAATTCTACGAAACTTAGCATACCCCCAGAGGATGTCAAGTTAATCATACACATGAAATATGGTGCAGTTCTGAACATCTCAACTGAAGATAGGGGCGATTAAAGCAGAATAATATTGCATTTTCATTTTTTATGGGAGGGGCGCAAATCACAAATGAGTGATTATGGGCTAGGTTGATGTGGGCCCTTAAGACCAACATACCATAAAAATGTCTTCATCCTCGGTGCCACGGTTCAGGTAGTTATTTAGGAAAAACTGCATTTTTTGGGTTTGGGGGGGCCCAGCGCGGGGGGGGGAGTGGCCCCCGGGGACCAAACGAAATTTTTCCGTAAAAGTCTAGTGGGGCTACATGCCCACCAAATTTCATGTTCCCCGGTATTTCGGTGTCCCTGGTATCGTTAAAGACCCACTCCGATGAAAATCATGTTTTTCTAGGTGTTAACATGTTCTTGTGGCATTTTTCTGATGTTAGAGGACATATCTTGAGAAAAATAAGCTCAAAGTTGTATTTCTGAGTATTTCTGCATTCAAATGGCTGTGAATCAGTAGCAGACGCTAAAATGCCGGCTAAAATAGACTGGAGTTGTGACGTAGTAACTCCACTGGGCGGTGCCACAAGCTCATACTCCCCTCCGCCCCCGCCCGCGCGGCTCAGGTTCTGAGGAGTAGAGAAGACGATGGCGGATCAACACCTATGTGCGGTAGCGGGTTGCAATGCTAACTGTACGTTCACACCGCCGCCGACTTGAGCGGCAAAGAAGCTCTGGCCGCCCTGTCAAGGACGCGGGGATCTCTCTCTCTCTGCTATCTCTCTGCGTTCTTATATGCCCTGTCAAGCGCGCCCTGTTAAACTGGCAGGACTTAAAAACACATGCAAGTGATAAACTTTCACTCTGATGGTTAAACTGCAATTAATCCGATAATGATAGGAAACCCAGCAACGGCGATGATCAGCTTCTCCTCCGTTTTCTCGGAAGCTCAAGTCGGCGGCGGCGTGAACGAGGGGGAGGGTCGTCTCCGTGCCAACGGCTCCGCCCACAACGCAGAGGCGAATTGCTAATGAGCTACTGCCGCTCTGCTGAAGCAAAGTCCCAGAAAACGGCACAGGTTTTGTGATTTTGGCTAAAAACGGCATAATCATCATTTAAAGACCACTGAGAATGTTTAAAAATAGCTCAAAATATGATCGGAGTGGGACTTTAACGAAAAATTCAGTAGATGACGAAAAAAAAAAAAAAAAAAAACTTTGACAATCCCTACATGACCGCTTTCGCTAGCTACGCTAGCGGCGGTCATAATGATCAGTTTCTTTAAGAAAAAAACGTACTGATCTTGAGCATTTGAACAGTAGTGTATGTGGATTGTGTCAGGGTCCCGCCCTGACAGTCTTGTCTGTTTTGTCACTGTTTAATGTTTCCTTGTTTGTCTTGTGTCTGAGCACATGGCTGTGTCTTTGTTGCCATGCTCCTCTTGTCCTGCCTCCTTGTTTCCCGTTACCACGCCCCCCTGCTTAGTCCATGTCCTCGTTTCACTAATTGTGCTCACCTGATCCTCATGTGCTCTGGTCCCTTTATAATGTGCCTCTTTCCTTCATGTCTTTGCTGGTTCATTTTGTGTGCTTTGTGGTGTAGTCTTGTTTGCTTGCCTTTGTATGGTTAAACATAGTTCCTGTTCTAGTCGAGTATTTGATCGTTTCTAGCAGTAGTGTATCCTTTTGCTTTTTCCTTCAAGTCTTGTTCTAGTTAGGTTTTGTCTTTTCTCTTTTAGTTTTATTTCTTCTCTAGGTTATCTTCTACAGTTTCTAGTTCCCTATAAGTTTGTTCTTTTGTTTTATTTATTTTTTGATTGCAAGTTCCATTTGTTTTATTCCTAGATCTTTTCTTTTTCCTCTCTAGTCTTTGTTCTGTTTTAGTTTTTCTTTATTTGCCTATTTAATTATACTCTTGTGCCTTGTCTGTTTATCTTGTCTTTTCTTGTTCATTGTGAGTCTTGTGTTTGTTCCTGCCCTGCCTTGCATCCTGAGATTTACTGGCCATTGACCCCCACTGTCTGACAGCTAGACTGTAACACCTTTCACATTGAAGAGATCATCAAGCCTCTGGTTCCTTGCGTTCCTGTTTGTGCTCCACACCATCATCCCACCTGGTGCTGCCTCTTCCTCTGCAGTCTTCAAGCTCTTCGTCACCCCAGTTCTGGTTTCAGTGATCATTCTTCCTGCCTGTCGTAGTGTCATCTGCCCTGCCCTACTGTTTGAACTGTCACACCTCACTCTCCTTGTTGTGCCCTGTCTACAGTATTGTTAATAAAACTTCCCTTCACGTTCGTTCTGCGTCTGGGTCCTCTCTCTTGCAGAACCTGACAGATTGATACTGTGCCATTTGATTTAGCAGATGTAGAGCAGAGAAAATGGTTTGATAACACACTATATTTTCAACAGATAAAACAGTTGCCCTGGGAAAAAGTGATTTAAATATTACTAGTGTAGAATAATATAGCTTCCTTCACTATGACAAAACAGGTTGGTAATAATAACCAATCATGGGTACTTTGATAAGACATTTTGATCTAGCAGGAAACTGCAAATGTGGAGCAGAGAAAACTTGCTTTTAAAATGTTTGATCACATGCAGTTTTACAACAATAAAAATCTTCAACATTGCTCTTAGGGAAAATAGCTTAGATGTTTTAAATATTACTAGTGTAAAACAATATAGCTTCCACAATAAAACAGGTTGGTAATAATAACCCATTTGTCTTTTGAGTTCAATATGCAGCCTAAATCTAAACAGATAAAAATCAATATTGTAATTCTTCAACTTATGCACAGCAAAAACTTTTATAATAGAATCAGTTTGAAATTTGCAAAGCTTAGCATTCTTGTTTGCATTCTTCAGTGAAAAACAATTGATTACCTACTTAAAAAAAAGCATTTGTCTAAAAAACAAACATATTTCCTATTAATTGGGGTGAGATTTCAATTTCAGGTCTTTATTTTCATTTGCCTCCAGATTCAGGTCTGATTGAAAAGAAAGTGATCCAAATGAGAAAACAAATTGAAGCCAAACAAACGATGGCAGGATCTGCGATCCATAGTAAATGAGTTTCTTTAGAAGGTCTAATGCTAACCAGCATGCTTACTCCAAGTAAAATGACCATCAGTGGTTCAGAAACGGGTCTGCTTCACAACAAAGCATTTTGAATAAATTTCCGGCCTTCTCGAGCTTTTGAAATATTTATTTCTGGCTTTTTAGTCATAGTTAGCCTACATTTTTAATCGCTTGTGACATTAAAGCCAAACATTAGAGTATTCTCATATGAAATGCTCCTCTTCTGGGTTCTCTAATTAAACAAATGGTTAATTACAGATTTATCTCAGCAAACTATAATTGCCAACCTATCAAACAAATTCACATCTTCTAATTTCTGACATCTCATTTGTCGCAGTAATAGTCACGACCTCTAATTGATATTGATGTTTCTCACTGCCTGGTTCTTGTTTGCACTTGGGGTCTAATGACTTCTGTCCAATTACAGCTGGTTGAATTACAACCTCAGTCTTGTCTAAGGATAGGCACATATATGCCTAAGAGAAGCACAATTACCATGCGAACATGCATTTCCGCCACTCCTGGTTCCAGCCTGTGAAACAACCAGGGGTGGATCTAGAAAATTATTTATGGGGGGTGACATGAGGACTGTGAGAGAGTGGGGGGAGAAACACGAAAGCAAGCAAGCATTCAATCATCGATACTCAATCTATATCATATGCTACATCTATACTATAATTAAAAACAAAATTCAGCCGCGGGCGGCAATCATCGGGGTGCAAGCTCCAATGTCCCATGTAAATGATTAATGATCCCATTGAAATTTATCTTATGATGTGGTTTGATTCAAGTTGGAAAAGTCCATCTCGAATCTTCACAGAAAGTTAGGCAACAGCATATATAGCATACATCATATATATATATACTGGTGTCTAAAGGGGCAACTGAATTTCAAAAGAAATCAAAAAAAAAAAAAAGAAAGAAAAAGAAACCCAAACCCAGTATAAAAATGTTTACTGTCATCTTAATAGATGTGGTGTATGTGTATCAACATTTAAAATGAGATTAATCACATGTCATAGGATGTCACAGAACAAATTCATATCATTTGTAGCTCAAAATCTTGAAGCATTTTTTAAGACTCACTTAAGCACCATTTAATTTAATTTATTTCTATAATATGTGTAGTCTAACCTTATGCTTGCAGTTTAAGTGTTTGCTTTATTATTCCACAATTGAAAATAAGTGTCTTTATAGAAAATGTATAATATTATCTTGAAAAAGACAAATAAAGTGGTCTCTTCATTTTAAATGGACAGATATTTAATCATGTCTGTCAATAAAAGTTAAATATTTAATGATCTATAACCATTTCACATATTTCTATGTACACTAATTATATAAAACTTTACTGCCAGTACGCAATATTTATACAAATGAACTAGATCAATGCATTTATTTCCATTCAAAGGGATGAAAAAATATAGAAAATGTGGCTTAAAAGATTCCTTATCCTGTTCATCTTTCAGTTGAAATGGCTCTAATAGATTAGAATTTGCAGTTAGCAATATAAATTCATTTGGGGTCCAATTCACTTTCAGTGTTTGGACCCCTAAAAAAAAAGCTTGTTAGAGTATAGGTCTGTCATTACTACATAAAGAAGAGTTTACTAATATTATGTAGGCTACTTGGATGACATACAAATCAAGTTTTAGTGCATCAAGTTTAAGAGCTACAAAAACATTTAAATTCGCTAGAAAAAAAGACCGGCAAAAATATCAAAGCAGATATGAGACTTCTGAGACTTTCAACTAGTAACAACTCAACAGTAACAACAAAGTCAAAATATAGCGAGAAGCGTTGCGCAAAATAATACCGCAATACCAGACTACGCGAACGGGATTGGATTCACGAACAAATGGAAAAACAGTAAATTTGTTCGTGAATTGAGCTACACTGGTTGTGCTGTGTGTTTTTGACTCACAAAAATAACCCGTTCATAAGAGTCAATGAAGTTGACTACACACATCGTGAGCAGCCGTGGAGCAGCCGTGTTTTCATGCCATTTTTACAGAGTACATCTTTTTTTATGTCATCACATTAAAGTGCAGCTGCTAAAGATGGAGTACAGAAAACACTGTTTACATTTATATTTTATACTGGGATAAATCAGAGGTAGCAGATGGGGTGGCAATGCTTTTTCTTATGCCACCCTCGGTAGATCCGCCCCTGGAAACAACATTAGAGTGTTCTTTATTATACTTCTCAAATAGTAGTTTCAATGGAGGCAACATGAACAATTGTTTTGTTGTTGTTGCTGGTGTTTTTTTTTTTGTTTGTTTGTTTTTTTACAATTTATCACCAACAGTTCATCTAAAAAAGCTCTATGCAAGTTTCATATGATGAAACAAGGAAAAAAATGGTTTCATGTTGTGCAATGGGATCAAAGGAAGCATTTTATGGTTTTAAGAGCAAGTACATGTATGTATCCAGCACTTCACAGATTCTGACTACTTTTTTGAAGTCAAAAGTGAATATTTGAAACCATTTGAAACCCATTTTACTACCATAATTTGACATTTTCAAGCAAAGCAGGATATTATACAAGAAAATGGTGAGAAGTGTTTGTCCCATACCAGAGTGTTAGCCAGACTGAATGAAAAAATTCACAAAAAAATTGGCTAAATATCTATTTGGCTATTGTTTAACATTATTTAACAACTTGTGCAACCCAGTGTTTTGAAATGAACCCGTGTTTTTTCAGTGATTGAAATGAAGCTGAAATTAAATTAAATAAAATATAGTTGCCTTGACAAAGCTACAAAGTAATTAAAAAATATCAGAAACTGATAACAAAATTACTAAAATTGTACATAAAATCAAAACTTAAAAAACAAAACTATGAAGTAATTGAAAATATGAATAAATATTATTATAGTATATAATGCTAAAAGTGGCATCAAAGGGAAAGCAATCTGATTGCAAAAGGAAGAGCATTTTGATTAAAGATTATGAAAACAGATCTTTTGCTTGACTAACCAATTAATTATTCACTATATGACAAATTGTTCAAATTGCTTTAAATGGCGAGATATACAGACTTACCTCCAGAATGCGAAGGTGTGCCACACAACAAAACAACCCCTTGGCCTTTCCTGACATTGACAGCACTCCTTGTCTGCGTTTTGAAGTTTTCCAGATCTGTAACAGAAAAATGTAAAAAAAGGAAGGAATGAAAAAGCAATGTTAACTGCAATCGTTTAGGAGCGCTCACATCTGAGAAAGTAAAAAGAAGGAAACGGAATCAAAAGTCCAAAGCATACAGTGGGTGTCTGACAATGCAGTCTAGTGAAACAATATGAGGCTGTATGAAAAAAGGAATGCTAACATTGCCTCCACCTACCAGCATTATTACCAGAGATATCTAAATCTCACCCACTGAGCAAGCAGCTTCCCTGTCAATACACGTCCACACGATTCATCCTCGCAAATTAACAGGAGGAGAGGAAGTTGGCAGCCTGCTCGTATACCTGGCATGATAAAAACCTCGTCCTTGTATCGTGACAGAGAAGGCCTTCTGTAACTGTGGCCTGCTGTGCCAATTCCACACCCTTAAGCAAACAAGCCAAGAGCCCGGCTCCCCAACACAAAGAATATAGAGTCAATGTGACTGATAAGACAAATTACAGAGTAGAAAAACAAAACAAGCAGAAGAAAACATCAGGATTAGGGAGAGGTGGTGGAAAACAGTGGGAAAGATTAATGAGAGATTCCCTGCCGAGTCCTGACTGAAAAGAAGTCCCACACAGTACGGAGCCGTGGTGGAAGTGGAAAGAGCAGGACTTGCTCGGCTCATAGTAACAGGATGAATGGCTTTAGAGCCTGAGCGGCAGAGCCACAGATGCTGATTAATGGTCTCTTGTGTTAAAATCTATAAGCCTGGACTCATGTGAAGGCTGTAGACTGGGTGGTAAGTCAGACATCTTCACAGTGAATGCCGTTACTTCATAAATGGAAAACATTCATATGTGAGGGTCAAGATGTGAGCGTTAATGGATTCATTCTGAGAACTTTTATTGATACTTTCTAATGAGATTGCAGAAAATTCAACTTCAAGATCCTGTTAAATTGCCCCTATTATGCTTTTTCGAATATTACCTTTCATGCAGTGTGTAATATAGCTGTTGTATTGAATGTACAAAGTCTGCAAAGTTTTAAAGATCAAAGTTCACGGCAAATAAAGTTATTATCTCCTAAAAGGAATTAAATGCGGAAATGAGTCATCAGTAATTCCGGTTGTAACAATGTAACAAATTTGCATAATGCCAGCCTATGGT
Organism: Abramis brama; assembly: GCF_963993115.1. Lineage (NCBI taxonomy): Eukaryota > Metazoa > Chordata > Actinopteri > Cypriniformes > Leuciscidae > Abramis > Abramis brama. The sequence continues at coordinate 8,569,981 of NC_139973.1, read as the reverse complement.
CTTAATTGGCTGCCCACGAAAGATGTCTACTCTGACCAGCCCTCAAACACTGTAGTTGTAGCTAAAGGCCTGGAAGAGTTTGGTTCGTGTTGTCGACATGTCGAGAACATGCTGTTTTCAGTGCTGCAAATCCACTTTGCATGCACTTCAAAAGGTTAAGTACTCGTGCTGGAATTGATACAGAAAAATCGACGCCGTCATTAGTACAACTGTGTCATCAAGCCCTGGGGAAGCTTCCGGAGCTGAAATTTACATATGGCAATGGACGTTTTGTTTCCAACATGAACTGCAAACGGTAGGCCAATCACAACAGACTGGGCCGTCTGACCAATCAGAGCAGAGTAGAGTCGTGGAAAGGAGGAGTTTAGAGAGACTGAATCTTCGATCTAACCGTTTTCAGACTCATGATGTACAATGTATGTTATGAGAAAACTAAACAAACAATGATAAATTGGAAACTAACGAAAAATAAATTGAAATGGCAAATTGTAAAACAAATTAAAAATGAATTAAATTGAAATAGATTAAACCAATAATAACCATAGTTGCTATGGCATTGTGGTTGCCGTTCTAATCATTATTATGTGATTGCTAAGTGGAGTGGCTAGTGCATTGCTAGGTTTTCTGGGTGGATGCTGGGGTATTGAGGGGTGATAATATACAAAAACACAAATTAAACATGCATATGATCACCCCATCACAATGTATATGATAGTCTACTGGTTAATGATCCGACTAATCGCAGTTGTCACAACTAGGCTTTGAATTCTAGAGCGCTTGCGTGGGCCATGGTTTGTCAGGTCACAAATCTGCTCTGCTGCTATTGCACCCTTGAGAAAAGTACTCATTTCAAACTCGCCCCAGGAGAGGATTACCCCAATACACAGCCAATAGAAAGCCACCATGGAATAAATCTCCCAATGACAAATTTTACAGCATATATTTCACACTGGCTTGCAAACGCAATGGGATGCAGTTTTCAACAGCTGTCTGAAAGATAAGAAATGCCACAATGACATATTATCAAAGCCAGCGGCATTATCATCTTATTAAAATCATAATTCCCCTTTGACTAACCAATGATCAATATAGGAAATAAATGTCAAGCAAGTCCTGTTAACCAATCCCCTAAAGTGAGATTCATTATCCCACCCATAAAGATGATAATCTGTCTCCTAGGGGGGACGTATGATGCTCTGTGTGGATCAATAGGTAGACGGCAAGAGAGTGAGGAGTCTTCGCGACAGACAAAAGAAGTCCGTGGCCAGGTGTGTTCTCTTCTCAAACAATCCCGTCTTTGAGAAAAGATGATTTGAGCATCTGATTTCTTTAAGCATGCACAAGGACAGCATTTTAAATCAAAGGCACAGAGGCCAGGTGGATAGATGGCTTTCTCATACTTGGCAGTTTACTTTGAGGAGCAGACAGTACGGGTATTAATATTGTGAGTCAATTCGTAGCATACAAAGATGCTGTTGAAGCTGGTGAGTAATGAGAATGAGTGATGGAGTTTGAAGTCGATGAAATGGTGCTTCACCCTGTGAAATTGTCACATTTGACAGCTCGTTTGATTGCTCTTTCTTAAGTAATGCCATGTGAATACCAAATACCAAAGCTGTTGCTTTTACAATGTCGCTTATATACATCCAAGCGCTCCTCCCAGATGCCATTGATTGGACAAATTTTGAATCCCGCCCCAAACTCAATGGCATTGGTTGAGCTAATGTATATACACACATAAGCCCCTTTCACACATACAGTCTTTACTGGTAAATTACTGGTAAAGTACAGTTGGCATGAATGGTATCTTTCTGGTAAAAAAAAAAACGGTTGTGTGAACAGCACGGTTGTATATTTTCCGGAAAAGTCATTCTGGTCATTTTATGGTAATTACTGGGATTGCTGTGTGAAAGGGTCTACACTCACCTAAAGGATTATTAGGAACACCATACTAATACTGTGTTTGACCCCCTTTCGCCTTCAGAACTGCCTTAATTCTACGTGGCATTGATTCAACAAGGTGCTGAAAGCATTCTTTAGAAATGTTGGCCCATATTGATAGGATAGCATCTTGCAGTTGATGGAGATTTGTGGGATGCACATCCAGGGCACGAAGCTCCCGTTCCACCACATCCCAAAGATGCTCTATTGGGTTGAGATCTGGTGACTGTGGGGGCCATTTTAGTACAGTGAATTCATTGTCATGTTCAAGAAACCAATTTGAAATGATTCGAGCTTTGTGACATGGTGCATTATCCTGCTGGAAGTAGCCATCAGAGGATGGGTACATGGTGGTCATAAAGGGATGGACATGGTCAGAAACAATGCTCAGGTAGGCCGTGGCATTTAAACGATGCCCAATTGGCACTAAGGGGCCTAAAGTGTGCCAAGAAAACATCCCCCACACCATTACACCACCACCACCAGCCTGCACAGTGGTAACAAGGCATGATGGATCCATGTTCTCATTCTGTTTACGCCAAATTCTGACTCTACCATCTGAATGTCTCAACAGAAATCGAGACTCATCAGACCAGGCAACATTTTTCCAGTCTTCAACTGTCCAATTTTGGTGAGCTTGTGCAAATTGTAGCCTCTTTTTCCTATTTGTAGTGGAGATGAGTGGTACCCGGTGGGGTCTTCTGCTGTTGTAGCCCATCCGCCTCAAGGTTGTGCGTGTTGTGGCTTCACAAATGCTTTGCTGCATACCTCGGTTGTAACGAGTGGTTATTTCAGTCAAAGTTGCTCTTCTATCAGCTTGAATCAGTCGGCCCATTCTCCTCTGACCTCTAGCATCAACAAGGCATTTTCGCCCACAGGACTGCGGCATACTGGATGTTTTTCCCTTTTCACACCATTCTTTGTAAACCCTAGAAATGGTTGTGCGTGAAAATCCCAGTAACTGAGCAGATTGTGAAATACTCAGACCGGCCCATCTGGCACCAACAACCTTGCCACGCTCAAAATTGCTTAAATCACCTTTCTTTCCCATTCTGACATTCAGTTTGGAGTTCAGGAGATTGTCTTGACCAGGACCACACCCCTAAATGCATTGAAGCAACTGCCATGTGATTGGTTGATTAGATAATTGCATTAATGAGAAATTGAACAGGTGTTCCTAATAATCCTTATTATTAAGGATTATTAAGTGTATAAACTACTATTCAAAGGTTTGGGTTTGAAAAGTTTTTGAAAGTCACTAAAACCAATTTATTTGATCAAAAATACAGTAAAAACAGTACTAATGTGAAGTATTTTAATATGTTCCTTTGATGGCAAAGCTGAATTTTCAGCATACTCCAGTCTTCAGTCACATGATCCTTCAGAAATCATGAAGAAACATTTGAAAACAGTTGTGGTGCTTAAATTTTTTCTGGAAACTGTGATGCATTTTTCTCAGGATTCCTTGATGAATATATTTATCAGCATTTATTCACTTTTGGTCAATATAAAAGTTTCAATTCTTAAAAAAAAAAAAAAAAAAAAAAAAAAAACTGACCCCAATCTTTTGAATGGTAGTCTATGTATGTGTATGTATGTATGTATTGTGGCTTTGGAAAAATGCATTGTTGAATACATAAACTGACATCTTTAAAAATGTATGCATTTACATTACTCACATGCAAATTGTAGTGTGGCTCTCTTGCTGAGAATAGTTCCCCGGGCGTTGGAGGCAGTGCATTGGTAGACACCACTGTCTTGGTCTCGATCCAGGCCAGTAATGATCAGGTTACCTCCAGACAGGCGACGCCTCTCGTCACCATGAAGATCAATGAACGTTCCGTTTAGAGACCATCTGGAGAGACGCAAACACAATCAGGAGTGTGGTCTCCAGAGAAGCTAACTAACCAATATTCATCACATGCATCGATCTGATGAAGCCAGCTTCATTATACAGCCAGATTCAGCATAAAACAAAGCTCATTGCTGACATTTGTTTTCCTTCTTTGTTCTTCTGCAGTACAGCCTGACTAACAACTGATGAAAGCAAGCAAAACAGCACAAGAATCAGAAATGCCTAATTATTTATTGACCCTGAAGATGTGCAATGTGTAGTTGTGAGTTGGTTTTACTTTCTAAATAAAAAATAAAGCTTTCACACTCAACTATGAAAGGTTCATTATTTTTCAGTTATGTAGCTACACTTGCATGTGTAATATACAAACTTTTCAACATGGAGTGTGAAGAAAAAGAGCAAATTAGCAAATCGGACTGCTTGACAAAAAATAATGTGATATCTTAAGAAAATTCGGAATGCACTGTAATCATTGCTGGTTGCTAAATTATTTTTTTTTTTTCATTTTATATAAAATGTATGAACATCTGATCCCAACTATTAAAGGAAGTATAAAGTTAGTTCACCCTCAATTTTAGTAGACATGATGGACTATGGACATATAACATTCAGGAAACAAAAATGTACAAATACATTTTATGTTCATTTTGATTTTATGTTCATTTATGTTCAACTTCTTTTTGTAAGATAATATGCTTAAAAAGTGTGCTTGAGCTGTCTTTCTTTAAAATAAGTGCCATTTGGTTTAATAATTTGTTATCTAATGCAATGAACATTCCTACTTTCTGGGCCACTGTACATCCAAGAAGGCTGTAATTTGTGGGTTTATATTTTTTTCTACTTAAACAGTAGGAAAATCATATTACAAAGAGGAACATTTTCCATCAGAAAACCAACATAATCAATGAGCGCAATCATAAAATGTATACCAACTTGAATAAATTTGAATAAATTTTTACCTTTTCAAGTTATTCAATATCTAGAATTCAGAACTGACCTTAAAAATTGTTGTGCTAAATCAGGCATTTGTTGTTTGAGACAGTCAAAACTTGGCAGAAGACCTTAGAATTGACAGAAACAATGGGGGAAAAGGTGTGTGAAGAAAAAAAAAAATGAGTGGGGTGGACAACGTGGTTTCTCCCAGATCTGACAGGCAACAAAGCGTAGATCTACTGCAGCTCTTCAAAGCCCATTTCTACTGCATTATTTATTGATCTCAGTGTGGCAGTCGAGTTAATCTGACTCCTTTAGTCATCATTTGTGAGTCTAATATCATAGCCAGCCACTGTATTTGATATCATTTACTGTGACATTCGGCCTGCAGGGTTACACAGTTGATTACTTCGAGGCTGCTTGCTGTAAATACAGACAACATTTGTGTTCTCACAAAGTAGTCAAATATTATATTACAACATCAAACTAATCTAGTTTTCCATTACACTTTCAATAGCGTGATAAATCAACAAAGCTCCTACATCTAACATACGGTGGGGTCTTGTGTATATAAAATGAATGAAATAACCGGTCTATTATCCTGAAAGAATATAATATCATCTGTGTTGGTACATATTCGCCTGCACAAAATAATGTTGTCATCTATTTCTTTGGTTCTCAAACAATTTAGGCAACTTTAATCAAACCAGAACATCCACAGACCTCTTCCAACCTTTCTTTCATACCCCTTTCTCTTTGTCTTATGCAAGTGTTCATATAAATCTAGTTTTTTCAAAAGTTTTTTCTAGTTTTTTGCAACAAATTTTATTAACTATATATTTTCTATTGGGGGGGGATTACTAGTAAAAAATAGTATATTTAAAGTCGCAATGCAATGCAAGTAGAGTCTGATCTTTTCTTCTGTACTGTATATCCGAGTGAAATGGTTTATCAAAAAGAAAAAAAAATGTAGGGCGAGACTTCAATCCAATGGTTGTTGATTGGATAAAGGCAGATATGTATTTATAATAAAGGGGTGGGGTTTATGAAGACAAAATGCAAGTCCAACATACTGTACATTACCAGAAAAAATACATTTCTCAATGAAGATTAAGGTAAAAAAAAATGCATGGATGAATAGTTATAATAAAAAGTTACAATAAAATCAATAACATGCATTTAGAAAATAGACTTTAAGGGTGCAATACCTTGTTGTTTTTTTTGTTTTTTTTGTTTAATCTGACCATCTAAAAGTGGTAGGTTAAAGTAACAGAATTCAGCCTGATGGTAATTGGTGCATGAATGATCGTTTTTAAAGGCTAGACAAAGAATTACAAACAATCTAGTCTCCAAGGAGCCCCTTAACAAGAATCAAAAAGGCTTAGTAGTGACAGGGAGCCAAAGTATTTTCAGATAATGAGTATAAAAAAGTTCTCTGAGAAGTTTAATGGACAATTATGCTGCCCCCGCACAGCAGACTGTCCAAGCCTCCATCAGCATCACTGTCGTTATGATCCTCACAGCTATTATTACTGTCACTATTAACGTCACCTCATCATAATTATCATTATAATCTCTGTTATTTCAGACTACATTAACAAACTGCCCAGAGACAAAGTCTACACCTGGGGTCTCATTTAAAAAACTGTGCGTAGGATCCTTACTAAAGGCGTACGTACACCCGAAAGCCAAAAATGGCATACGGTAATAAATATTAAGACTTATAAAACCGTGCGTACACCAGAACCTGCGCTAAATTCCCTTTATAAATCATCAGTCAGTGGAAGATTGTGCGCACATGACTCTCCTCCCCGAAATAACCATATATGGAGCTTACAACGCCAGGTCTTGCTATGCATATCCTCATCTGCATAGCATTTGCATATGCATATTCATCCATGTGATACCATGTTTAACGGTACAAGACATTAGGAAAATATGAGATATGGATGTGCTGTCACATTACATTGCTAAAAATAATTTAGTAGCCTATCCTTGCCTTGTTTTTGAATAAACAAATCAAATAATATAAAATACATTTCAGAGAAAGTTTTTCTCATTCTTTTCCACTGGTCAAATAGTATTTTTAATAGCTTTATATTTTTAATGGAAACAGATAGGCCTTATTGTGCATTGTTTGCACGAAAATATTTTCTCAGACAATCTGCTATTAACATGATAAGCAATTCTCTCTGTAGTTAAAACATTAAAACACAGCATGCCACATGAAAAGTGTTCGAAAGCATTGCATCTACTACAAATATTTATATTTATTATATTTTTTGTAACTTCTCAGTAATGATTTCATGTAAGTTAAGTGTTAACTCCATTAATGAGAATGGCGTATTTAATTTAAATGTTTATATCAGATGTAAAACATAGTTTAAACATTATTTTATTTATTTAAACTGTTATTGTGAACATACACTGTATTTATGATTAGGACTCATAATGAAGATTTACGGTTTTCCTTCATCTGCAGTTAGATATATAGGCTATGCTATACACGCTTGCTAGCGCGGACATTTAAGAAGGGATGGATGTTTGCTTCATGTGATAGGCTTGGTGAGTGAAATTATATTTGTATTATCTTACTGTATATGTATAATTTTCTTTACATTTTCTGTCTAAAAGTGACCAAAAAGCCATTAACTCCAGCTCACCATCGGTGTCACCAAACTGCTCCATCTCCAAAATGTTTGCGTGTAGGTGCGCAAATTTTCCAGTCAAGTTTGTTTTTATAAATCACAACTTATGCGTCGGAAGTGGCGTACGCCTTTTTCAGGGCCGGTTTTGTGCGTACGCAACGGTTATAAATGAGGCCCCTGGTCATTAGAAAAAAGTATCATGAAAAATGGAAGTGAAAAGTGCAAAAAATAAAAACAGTCAGCTCCAATTATCTTTCCAAAAGAATGCTCCACACTTCTTCTTACAACCGGGAAAGCAACCAGCATTCAACAAAGATCACGGTAGAGCCGAGCTAATGAGGGCCGACACAGGAGCACCTCTGACTTGCTCAGTGTAATCTCTGCATTTTAACCAGCTCTCCTTCACATTCTCGTCTCTGATGACTGCCTGCTCCATGGACCAGGTTTCATATCCTTACAATCTCAAAAGCATCCTAGGCAGGCTGAAAAACCTGTCAGGTTAAGTGTAGGTTGGGAAAACACATTCTTGGCTTTTTCAAAGGATTTAAAACAGCACCAAAGGGAGGATTAAAGACAGAACTTTTAATCACTAACAACGCCAAGGTCATGGGTTTGATTCCCAAGGAATAGCCTGAATGCAAGTAGTTCAAACTAATGTAAAACTTACATGTACATTCTTGCTGTATGAGTGCTTGTCGACCACAAGAGCACACAAAGGATTGTGTCATGGAGTCATGGCTGTCCTATGGCCTCAATTTGCCTCACAGCGTGCTTTATCCCTCCCTGTGGACCCACGCTACCACATTAATGCAACTTCACTTTTGCTGGACCAAAAAGAACAAACCACAGAATACTAGAGAGATACAAAGGTCAGGGTTTTTACTGCATTGTACATTTTCGGCTAAATGTTGGCATGCTTTTACTCTGTGCTTTTATATGATAAGCGCTAAATGTTCTTCACAGCGCGGACCAATTATCTAAGTGGGGTGAATGAAGCCTTGTTGCATGCAAGGGTCGCATAAAGCACAGCAGCATGTTCTGTAGATATGCTAAAATATTATCGCTTTAGAAACACATCACAGGAAAATAAACTTTTTATCTTTAAAGCATTACAGGGGAAGTCAAACAACTCTGCTAAACACCTTAAACAGCTAGACAGCCTTAGCAAACAGCATTGGCAAAAAGTGGAGAAACACCAACAGAAATTAAGGCTTTTCAAACTACACATCACCACCCTTACAACAACTTATCATGGTTAAACCTTAGTAACAGTAGCCGGGCTATTTTCACAGAAATGTCTATTAGGAGGAGGAGGATATCTATTTAATTGTTATTACTGCGATTCTACAACTGTGATATTTAGGAGGAAGGCTTTTTGGCCTTCAGGACAACATACATTTTCATTAGAAGCAAAGTCAGTTGTGGTCTAGTCAAGGGTGCAGTCGGAACTAGATTTAACTTAATTAACATACACTAATATACACATCCACACGTTTTTATCCGAATTAAGTGATATCGAATGAAAAATGCCTTATGGAAACAGTAAAATTCGATTGAATTTCATGAATATCGACTCAAATGAAATACGTTCGGTCTCATCGGATTTTATCTTGATCGATATACGGCTTATGCGATAAACGCTGATGGAAACGTTATTTGTATAAATCCATTTTGTCTAGCAAAACTTTGTTCGCAAATGTTTGCTTGAATGTTGTGCGATTCAGTGCGAAAATGAATGGAAACACCTTAAAATGTCTCAAATCAATTCGATATACCAATTTGATCGCAAAACAGCATGTGACGTCATTACGCACAGGTTTTTATTCGCTTTAAAGCCGTTGGATGGAAACACACTTTCACCAGCTTTATTCGCATGAGTTTTTTTTACCGAACTTCAGATAATTCGATTGACAAGTGGATGGAAACTTAGCTACTGAAGACTGGAGTAATGATGCTGAAAATTCAGCTTTGCCATCACTGGATTTATTTTTATTTTTGAAGTTTTTTAAAATTGTAATAATATTTTACATTATTACTTAATTGTTTACTGTATTTTTGATCAAATAAATGCAACCATGGTGAGCATAAAGGAATTCTTAAAAAAAAAAAGGTATATAATTTCTTGGTTTTTATATAATCCTATAAGTGCAAAAGACTACAGAAACTCAATTTGCTTTAAAAAGCTTTCTTGAGATAAGAGCCGAAGCCAGCAAAGTGCACTTCTCTGACTCAGCTCTGAGTTACTTTTCTATGGAATCTGAAACTGAGATGCAAAATAGCCTGGCGCGTTGTGTTCTCAAAGTTCACACCGGCCCCTGCAGACACTGAAATACCACCAGTCTCTGTTGGAACACTGACTATTTCCTTTGACAAAGAAAGTAGTATTCTCATTGGAGACTCTTCTTCCTCTTACTGTTTTGAAGCAGAATTGGACAACCTTCAGACAACATTAGCTGGCTCAACTGTTCTGTTGCTAACACGCTTGAAATGACTGCTGGGGAGGACCAAACTTTTCGGGTGCCTCTTGACCAGATTGGATGTTATAAGACAAGCCTTGAAGAATTTAATGTGAGAGAGAACTCAGCAAATTTATTTTTTAAGGTCAAGAAATTATCTTCAGTCTTCAATCTCATCAGTGTCTGGGTGTATTGTTGTAAAGCTCATTGAATGAATGGTGTAGGTTTTATCAGACACAGAAAGAGAAAATGTTCCCAGAAAGCAAGACAATACACAGCTGATACATGTTGGGGAAACTTCTTTGAAACTGTAGCTTACCAAATTATTAATAGAGTACATTTTCATTATAAGTACAGTAGTTGAAGTATAGTAACACAAACTACTAAAAATATATAACTATCAAATGACAATTTATGATATTCAAAACATGGCACTAAAAAATGTCAATTAGGGTGACATGTTAAACTTGAACAGATACATTTACTCTATGTACAGATTTTTTTGAAATGTGAAACTTGAACAGATGCAACTAAAAAGAGACAGTTGAAAAGATAGCAATGTACAAAATTATAAATAATTATATTGAGGATTTATTAAGAAAATACATTTAAATTTTTATTAAAAAATCTTAAATAATTAATTAAATGAAGAATTAAAGAATTAAAATTGTGCACAGAAAATCTGTGATTTTTTTTTTTTTTTTTCATTTACAAGAACTGTACGAACTAATTCATTCCAACTTTCCAATACTTCGAATTTTCGAATAAATCAAATTTTCCATCAGAAAGGGCTGTTTGGTCATTCAACATTATTACTCATTTGACAACTGAACTACTGTCATGCTACTGACAAATGTAGTTAGAAGTACTATATTACCACTACTTTTAGCTGCTTCATGGTTGCTAGACAGTTTCCTCTCTTTTACTGTACAAAAATGAAACAGTTATATGTACAAAATGTTTAAAAGCAATCACACACTCAGCTGGTTCAGGAAAATGATTTTTATGACAATCCAAAACCAAATATACCTAATATCTGTGAGAAAGGAATTAAAGAATTAAGGGAGTGCAGTGTATTTCAGTGTGACAAAGCTGGAAATGACTATTTTGCATGTTGTTGAATATATGCATAAGCCTCTTCATTTCCTTTGCACCAGAGTTTATTTATGGTTACATATCTGCATAAAAAAAAATAAAAAAAAACAGGATCTGGGTTGAAAGTCAAACTTATTCGACCTTGGAGACTCTAGCTGTATTGTTTGTTCAAAAGTAAATGTAGCATCATGACTTAAACTGTCAGTGTGCTCTTCTTCTTTTTGAACATTGATACTCTCGTAATGTTCTGTTAAATTGGTGTTTTCCACAAAGATGCACTAAAAGGAAATGTAAGCGTTTAAATCGAATGTCACTCACAAGGTTATTATTTCCCTCCCTAGTGCTTGCCTGAGCATTTACATGATGCTGACCCAAGCTACGAAACACAATATACCACAGAGCTAGAGCACACTGCTATTTTCAGAGCAGATGCCTCACCAGGGAATATGCAGGACAGTATCTTAGAATCTCTAGCACAAATTAGTCATTTAGATCCCTCCCAATTTCAAAGCCAATTTCCGTCCTTACAGTAGCATGCATACCCCTCTCAGAAAGATAAATTTGGAATGCTAATCCCTAAAGCTCTTGCTGAGATGTGTACACAGAGTAATGGATTGTTGAACATATCTTCGGAAGTAGGCTAAATTGCCATTTTGTAATTTTTTTGGATCAGTCTTTAGCGAAGCTAGTTGATGCACATTTAAAATTGTTGACACTGGTGAAACTCTGGAAAGCAAATGAAAATGGGTCACAGTCAATACCACTGGGATATAGGCTGCTAGGAATACAGTAGTTTACTGGATTTATGCAATGGCAAACCCGAAGGACAGATAAATTGCCTCTCACCTGGAAATCAATAGCAATCAGTGCCAATCCTTTTCAAGTTGATCCTTATGGGAGTAAGCTGCCAATTTGCCAAAACCAACTGCTTAAATGGTTTGTAATAGCAATGAAAGGATGCATAAACTGCTAGCATTCCTACCTGTACTGAGGGGAAGGGACTCCAGATGCCTCGCAGGTTAAAACAGCCTCCTGCTCAGGGGAATGGATGGGCAGTATCAGGTCCTCTGGTTCCGTTTTCCAGCTTGGACCAATAAACTTTGTGTCTTCTGCTTCTGCTGATGAGACTGAGACAGAGGAAGTAAAAAACATTTTTTTTTAGAACCCAATGTCGAACTTTATTTTTTATTACAAAGTTTCTTATTTTGTATTATTCATACATCTATAGGGATAGTTAGGGATAGTCATCATTTACTCACCTTCAAGTTGTTCCAAACCTGTAAGACTTTCTTTCTTCTGCTGAACACAAAAGAAGATATTTTGAAGAATATGGGTAACCAAACAGCTGATGGGCCCCACTGACTTTTTTTCCATACTATGGAAGTCAATGGGGCCCATCAAATTTTGGTTACCCATTTTATTCAAAATATCTTCTTTTTGCGTTCCGCAGAAGAAGGACATTAATACAGGTTTGAAACAACATTAGGGTGAGTAAATTATGACAGAATTTCATTTTTGGGTGAACTATCCCTTTAAGGAAACTCAAAGGATTGGATGCATAAATGTATCTCAATGATCCATTCAATATCCAAATCTGGTGATTGTTGCGATAAGTCTTTAACCACAAAGACAAAACAGGGATCAAAGCATTATAATATATTACAAAAGAGTATAGTGCTTGTATTATAAAATATAGTGCTATAATAGATGTATAAAAAATGTAACTGATGCAAAACGGCAATATTGTTTGATTATATTGTGGATGCTTTGACGGCTGCTTTCATTTGAGAAAGTTGAACATATCCAGAACTACAGTAAATGCCATTATTTACACATCTTTTGCAGCTCCATTTGTAAGAATTTTATCTAAATAAATTCAAAACACTTGCAGCCATTATATTCTCTGTGTTCATTAACATTATACAGGGATACACCCTGCAGCCATATTTGTGAGACAGCCAGAGAATTCTGCAAACATGCTGAAACCCCACACTACAGGAAAATACACTCCTGTGTCAGCTGCTGTTGTGGAAATATCAACAGAAAAAAGTTGTGCGTTTCATTTCTGAAATTACACACCATTACTATACGTTATTTGATGCATGTACAGGTTATAATTGTTCTGTGTTTTGGTTTCATGAATACAAGATGAAAAGAAAATGATTAAGTCTTTATTTCTCCACACAATAGCATCTGCACTCTCATTAATCAAATGCTACTTCTGTTATAAATACTGCCAACAATGAACAAAAATAAGTGGCCTCTGTGGTCCATTTGTAATCCATTGCATCCAGAGAGGCAGGAAGAGGCAGCAGTTTATAATAAGATACAGACAAGCCTCCATCCCACCCCATAATCATCTTTGACAAACACGGGTATTGGGCCACAGCCTACCTGCCTTTGTGGAGATCAACCATAAATGGATGTATAAAAGGACTGGATAAAGAAAAAATATATTATATATAACCTACTGTTCACATGTTTGGGTTCAGTAAGATTTTCGCTTTTTGAAAGAAATTAAAAGGGTCCTGAATTGAGAAATAAAATTATAACTAAATACAAACTAAATATTTTGACATGTAAGAGGTCATTGTACTATAAAAACATCCTGAAACTCAAAAAACAGCTTTTATTGAAACCAAGCTCTGAGGATGACTTGTTTCGGATTTTGTCACATTATTCGTAAGCAGCAGCACAACTGTTTTCAGCACTGATAATAATGTTTGATTTCTGAGGAATAATTAATGATTTCTGAAGGAGCATGTGATACTGAAGACTGGAGTAATGGCTGCTGAACATTCAGTTTAGCTATCATAGGAATAAATTGCATTTTAAAATGTATTTGTTACATGTGAGGCTTCCTCTCTGCTTCCTCCGGATCACCAGAGGGAGCTCTCACCAGAATATTGACTGTTGCAATTCGGACTACAATTCCCATAGGCCCTCAGACCTGGGGCTGATTGTGCACGCACCTGCAGTTCATCTCACACACACCACCATTGCGAAGTCTTGATTTGCTAAGGTTGTCAATTCTGAGAGATTCTACTGTGGACTGTTATTCTGTGTTTGATTCTCTGCTGCCCGCCTCAATCATTGCCTGTCAATTGGATTGTGATTGTCAGCCGCCTGCCCAGACCTCTTGCCTGTCCTTTTGAAATATGTATGTTTTCTGCCTGTCTCAACCAAAGCCTGTCCCTGTTTACGATTCTGTATTGCCTTCTCCATTGCCCCTGCTGTGTCTCGACCCGGTATTGTTTGACTCTGACCAAAATAAAGCTGCAGATGGATTCTCACTCCGCTGACTCCTTGTTACAGTATAAAAAAAAAACGGTGACTTGTTATCAATATTACTGTATGTTTAATTAAATAAGTGAGAAAAAGATATACAGTACTATATATAAATATACATATATATATATATACATATATATATATATATATATATATATATATAATGAAAAATAACTTGAGGCTCAAAATTAGGGTTAGGTGTTATTTATTTATATTGTGTGTAAGTGGTGATTTCCTGTTCAAGTTAAGTATACTTAAAAATAAAGGATTACTTCCTCAATATATTTATATTTATTTTCTTGAATAAAATGTGATAATTCAATTCAAAGATATTCAAAACAACAATATTCTCAAGATGAATGTGTGTATCAACTCAGCACACCTCGTCTCAAACCTCCACCGTGGACTGAATGAATCGAAGGCTTAAGATCATAATGAAATTGTTTCTTGCAAGACAGTCCATTGCAACACATTCAGAAAAAAAAAAAAAAGAAAAAACAGCAGGACAATAATTTACCTGTGAGGCAGCCAATGATTGATAGCACCACAAGTCGTTTCCATAGTAACGTCATCTTTAGTTGCCAAGGGCAAGTACGACTCTCATCCAATTGCTTGTGAATGGAATGATTTCTCCCTTGAATGTGAGAAGTATAATCTGTGGGGGAAAGTAATTACAGAAATAATTAAAATAAGACATTTTGAATCATATATGCCAGACACGCTGCTTCTATCGACAGATCTGAAAGATTACACTCCTGTTTAAAAGTGTTCACCTTGACTGTAGGGACAAATGCTGGTGAAATGTTGTTGGATCAAAGAGAAAGTTAACAACTGAGTTGTTTTCAATGTGACGGCAACTAAAATATTAAAGCACTGCAAACTAAAGCCCTGTGCAAATCAATGCAATGATATTTTGAGTGTAAATGACAGATGGAAGTGTCGCTTCGATGGAAGAATAAAACAAGAAAGCAGACAGCTAGAATCCCCCAACTGTTAACTCCTTAAAAATATTCATTGCACATTTAAAAGAAAGTAACAACAATTTTGAGAATTTCTGCTTTTGTTGTGAAGCCTGATGCAGTCTAAATTATGCATTATTATTCACAATACCAAAGAAACAAACAGAAACCTGCAACATCAGAGAATTCAGGGGGCTGGAATTTGTTGACCTCAAAAGCTACTTTCTCTTGACTATTAATAGGAGCTAGAAGCCAACCTAAATACTGTTAGTCGCTTTCACTGGCACATAGAATTCCACCCACATATACAGACAAAATGACATCTTCGGAGGCCCTGCGTAGGGTTGAATCTGACACAATAATTCGCAATGACTTCTCGGAGGACCTTTCATTTTGATTACCAGAAATGCAGCCATTTACATATGTGGTTTATGCATATTTCAATTACAAAGTGATGCCATCTTGCAGGAAATATTCTTGCATTCGAAATGGGGCCTCAAAGTTTTTTGGTTTTTTTTATTAAAGTTGAAATACTTTAAACATCCTCAAAATACCCATTTACACCTGGTATTTTAATCCATCTCTTTTCATCTGTCATTCATTTCTTCTAGGAGG
Source organism: Abramis brama (assembly GCF_963993115.1). Lineage (NCBI taxonomy): Eukaryota > Metazoa > Chordata > Actinopteri > Cypriniformes > Leuciscidae > Abramis > Abramis brama. The sequence goes on along the minus strand of NC_139973.1, from coordinate 8,554,188 downwards.
GTCTATGGGTGGGTAAATGTATGTTTTCCCCCCCCAGATCTTTCGATCTAATGGACATAATATGCTTGTGCAAATTACATATGAACGAGCCCAGGAACGATGGAAAAACATATTGAGGGCATCAGCTTTTGTTTCTGCACTGATAGCCTCAAGACCATGAAGAATGCTGTGAGTGTGTGTTAGAAATCAGGAATGGTGAGAGAACATTGTGCTTGGTATGTTTTTTGCCAAACCAAATTTGGGTCTTCAGCTTGAGCCCCAAGTTTAAATCCCATCTGGCTAGCGAGCTTCCCATAATGTTCCTTGCATTAGTCTTTTGTGGCTATTCGAACGCTTTTGACCACGCAAGCTTTTACACTACGAAAGCAATCCGGTCGAAACGCGTTTTCGACTACCGTTTTACACCTGTATTTAGCTTCATCCACTTGATCTGATCGACCAAAACGCATCTTAATACCAGGGCCTAATAACAGAGCCTTAGTGAATTATCTGTTTTCACAGCAAAGCCATAGAAGAACCATTTTTGGTTCCCCAAATAACCTTTCAGTGAACAGCTCTTAGAACCAGTTCTTAGTGTGAAGAACATTTTAATATCTAAAGAAAAGAACCTTTAAGATCTCTCTGTAAAATGGAAAGGTTCCAGGATGTTAAAGGTTCTATATGGAACCATAGATGCCTAAAGAACCTTTATATTTAAGAATGCATACTGATAATAGATCATCTATTTCACTTATTATTCACTATATAGCGATGCTTTATATGTTGATCTTTTATATGCTATCATATGGGCATCTGGATCAAAAAGCTACATTTACTGTATTTAATTAATACTCAGATGTTTTCTTGACAGACTGGAGAGCACTTTGGGATTTTTTATAACATTTCATGAGGAGCTCGCTCCTGTTAGTATTTGAGATTTTTATTTGCTTGATTTTGCTTTGAAAATCCCTAACTGTCACAGTTCCAGCTCTATGGCCTGAGGAAATATGATTTTTTTTTTTCTGTCTACAGAGCCAGTTAGTCAGCCTTTTTTAAACACCCTGAGGTTTAAAACCATTTGTATACACTCTTTTCTCAGTTCAGATTCATAAAGCTTACTCATTTCTGGTATACTGGCCCTTTAAATCAATAAACGCATGAAGGCTTAGAGGAAGGGTAATCTGCTATCTTTGCATTATAATTGCATAATCTTCAGAGGAGCCCCTTGTTTAGCGCTGTATCCTAGTGGGGATAACTGCTGGGTGTCTGTCATAATTGCAGGGACAGGGGGTCTCTGGGAGGATTTGCCTGGCGTCTTTTAAGTTTGGGGAAGCATTATGCCGCAGGAAACTCTGTCAGATTGGATTACACAGCTCGGCTTTTTACACAGGACAAGAGGGAAGAGGAACTGTAGCTACAGTCCTCCCATGAAAAGCATTTCAGTTGTCATTGTTTCTCATTGTGACCTCTGTATGTAACCTGAATGCAGTGGCGTTACTTTGTTTTAAAAAGTCGGTGGGACAGGAGTGTGTGTGTGCAATACATTCAGTACATTCAACTCAGTACATTCAGTTGAATTTATTGACATAAAACCCATGTTTAATGTCATAGTTTCATCCTTACATCTACTACTATAATACAATATATTGTTAGTCTCGAGTATTTACATTAGTGAATAAATATGTAGATTATAGATTTGTTTGTCCAAATGGACTGGTGGTTGCATTTTTGTTAAGAGTGCCAGAGGTTCTGGGGTCACATTTGTTCTCACTAAAACCAAAGATGTTCATCAGTGATTGTATATCAAGAGCAGGGACACGTTTTGTGCATTTTGTTTTGTGATTTCACCGGAATGAATAGAGAGTTAAGCGATATATTGAAGCGCTCGTCTGTGTGAAGACATGCATTTCATGAGTGCCAAGAGAACACTGTTGCCTTCCGCCGCGGCAACAAGCACTCAGCATGATTTCAAAAACAACACATTCCACCGCCAGAGCGCCTAATATTTAACACTAACGAACAAATTGCTAATCAACTAGAGATGTTTATTTTGTATTATGTACTTCAGTGCTGCGAGATGTTTAAAAAAAGTGGTTGGGACAATATCAACCCATGGCAAAAAAAAAGTGGTGGGGTGTCCAACCCGCAAATTACGCTTATGCTTGCATGCAACCCCCCAAAAAGTACACCAGCAGGCACATCAACAAAATAAAGGACAACTCACACCCCACAGCAAGGTTTTCAAGGGCAGATTTACGTTGAAAAAATGTGGGTTAACAAAAATAGATGTAGTTTTCAAATAGCTTGCATGTCACATCCAGCAACACGAGAGACAGGGCATGAATTGCAATTACAATTAATCTCTCATGATCCTCCCAAAAAACTGAGCTGGGGTGTGATTTTTCCACCAGCTTCCAACCAACTTATTAAGCAAAATTATGAGCATTTAACTGGCAAATATAATGAGGCAATGCGGCATCACCTCAGCAACAGTGTTATGCACCATTCCATGCTTCTATCGCACCAGTAAATGAGATCACTACTTAGCATTAACATTGTTTTGGCATATATATTTGATATAAGAAGTGGTTAAAGGCATATGTTTTGCCCCAAGAAATGATTGTAAAGGATCAAAGGTGGGTATTCATGCTGATTTCATACATACATGTCAAGATCTGAGGACTGGACCAACATGCAACATGAGGTCTACATGTAATTACAATCCACTTACACAATGTATTACATACTGTAGATGATCAACATGCCAAGCACTGTTGGTCTCATTATGGTGCATGATAGGCCAGCAGGCCACTGGTTGATGATGAAAACTATATATTGAGCCAATCATTGAGTAAATCTCCCACTTGAAGCTATAAAATAGATTCCACGATAGATGGTGATTTTGTGGCTGGTTATGCAATAAATCCTACGTCAATCTGATTCTAACATTGTTAGGCGATTTTGTCAAGTAGGACGTCTACTGATTCCTCAGTTAGTAGATTACTTATCAAAACAATACCTCAGTACTCGTGGTTTATGTTAGCGTTTCAAAAAGACATAAAAAGTAATAGTTTGTGTCAACAAGTGTTTATTAATTGTCAGCCCAATATTTGCCCCAATTATTTATCTTACATGTATTGTAAAAACATAACGGGTTTGTAAAATTGTGCAACATTATAACCTTAACATCTGCGTCTTTTTTGTTGAACAGTATGTGCATACATTATTAAAATTTTAACAGTTAGCACAGTTAGCCTAGTATGTAACATTAGCCTCGTCATATAGCATTTCACAGGTCTTCAGTATAAAAAGAATAATAGATCTGTACTCTCATCAGATCTTCACTCAACCAGTTCAAAATAGATCATAATAGAATAAGACAAAATCCATATAGTCTAATTGCTGTCATCGTCCTCCTGCCACATACTCTCTTAAGTCGTTGTCATGGCTCAGTGGTTTGCATTAAGTAAAACAAGCTTGTCAACATGTGAAGGATGCAGAATGGTTATTGTGTGCTCAAGTACTCAATTACTTCTGACAGCGCTAACTAGTGGTTGAAGTAATTGACTACCCAACTAGTCTATGCAAGCCCTAATGTGTTCCTAGATCAACATCATATTTTTTATAAACCAAATTATTTTTAGTCAATTCGATTTTAGGGTTACGTGTAGGCTAGTGGTTCTCATCTGTTGAGTTGCCATCCAGACAGCCCTGATAATGGTTTTTGGCTGAATTGTTGTTCAAAAACCAAAAACTAATGTTGATTAATGAACACGTCCTACTTGGCAAACTCAGTCATCTCTTGACAAGCTGAAGTTCTAGAGGGAACAGTCCCTAAAACCATCCCCGTCAAGCTCTTGAGCAAGCCACTTAACCCTAGGTTACTCCAGGGGGATTTTCTGTTTAATAAGTGTGCTTTAAGATGCTTTGGGAAAAAGTGTCAGTTGAACCTTAGCATTATGTGTACTTTTAATCATAATTACTGTAGATCAACTGCTTGGTAGTAACATTTGGTGTAGGAGCTGGTTTCATATTCCTGCTATAAATCATCAGCTTTTGTAACAATGTGCTGAAGTTGACTGTATTGTCTTTTAGCCAATGGTAATAAATCATGTTCCATGCATCAAACCATAGAAATTCAAGGTAGAAAGACCATCTGCTGCCAGCAAGGTTTGAAGATGATCTGACTCGAATTTGGTGAAAATTGGACAAATGGTCTAGGAAAAGTTTGTAAAAGTATTTTTTTTAAAGAAAATCAAAATGGTGGACAGGAAGTTCAGCCATAATTGGTATCTGTGTTCTCAGCATGACCAAAGGAATCTATTAAGTTTCATTACAATAGCCAAAATTAATGAAAAGCTATTTGTATTTAAATTTCATTATAATTTTTGATGACAAGATGGCGGTCTCGAAACCATTTAAGCACCTTCATTTTGAGACACTCAGTAATGATACGTTCATGAGTTCGTAACAGGTAGCATTTTACAAAAAAATTCAACACACAAAATTGGGTATTGTTTGACTTGGCATGCTGCACCGAATCTAAAGAGACCAGTTTCTGGTTTTCTCCTCACCGCTAAGAGGCACTGTGTCGAAACTGTGCAGGTATCATCAGGGCATAGGCTAGTTGTCATAACACACACCAATTTTGGTCTGAATAGGTTAAAGCATTGCGGAGATATAGCCTCAAGTTGATTCTGGCGTGCTCTTCAAATTCATTTGTGTGTTATTTAAAAATGGTATAGCAACGGTCTAGGAGGAGTTTGAAAAAGTTTTGAAACGCGCTGGTGAACGTGCGCACAGAACGGTGATTCAAAACATAAATACCCATGCCAATCCTCTCAGGATGCCTGGAATCAGTGTTACAAGTACCCCAGGCACATCATTTTACCATTTTTGTAGCATAAATACCATCAAAACGATGAGAACATCGGATCTTCCAATATTTCTCTATGGCGCTGAAACCTAAAGATGTCCGAGTTCCGGTCCTTTTAATCTTCCATTCAAAAAATTCGCAAAAATCTAACCTTTCTTTGAAACAAAATGGGATCTCCACAACTCCAAAACACGTTGGCCACAATTATTGGCGCCCCTAGAATTGTTTAGGAGTAAAATATCTCTGAAGTATATTCCCATTAATATTATAAAAAAAATTTTAGCACACCAGGGTGACTATGAAAATGAAATAATCTAGCTAAGTTTTTAACTTTGCCACATTTATTTCTCACCAAAAGTACAAAGTAAAAAAAAAAAAAAAAACATCCCTCATTGTTCTAATCCTACTCAGTGAAACAGTAAAGTTTGTAAGATTCATGAGCCAATCATGGCACTAGCCAACGATAAGGTATGGCTTTGCAAAAAAAAAAAAAAAGAACAGAAAAAGATACAGCGAAATGGCTATATCTGCAGAGGAGACCAACAGATCCTATGATGATGATAAGCATCCCTGGCCGCATCTTTCTCCGCTATTCAGTTTCCGAGGCAGTAAGGATAAAAGCTTTTTCATGAGCTGCAAACTCTGTCTGCCAAAGCATGTGGAAATATCAGCCTTTCACAACTCCTCTCTGAAATTGCGCAAACAAATTGAGGTAAGTCACTAGCAAACGGGCAAGCTGAAGTTAAATATGCAGAATAAGCTAGTAAGTTAGCCAAAATTAATTGAATTAATTTGATTATCTGTAAATTATATTTGTAAAATTGGTAGATCCGAACCCGTTTATTTGTTAATTGCTTAAACACTCTTTGTCAGGGGTTGTCCTGCAGTGAAACATGACATTGAAAATTGACTTACAGACTGTACAGTATGTGCCACTTCACCTAGAACCTGTAGGGCAAAATGAAACAGGGCATGCATTACTCTAAAGTACTAATTTTGTGAAAGCTTGAAAAAAGTCTTACATAGCTAGCATAGTTTAAGCAACTGCCTATCCTGCACTAGTATTAGTTATCAATCAGAGGAATAAAACTTTCAACAAGTAGGCTAGATTTTAAATGTTTCCCTGTAAATTATCAGTTAAATGTGTCATTACAGAGAAAGCACCCACAGAAAATGAAAGGTTATGAAAACTGCATTGCTCAGCGAATAAAAAATAATAAAAAAAGACTCCATCTTCTACATCTTCAAGCAAGCAATGCAGAATTGACCAGATCGTTTTTATTATTGGACCACGCTAGATAAGCTGGTCATCAGCTTTATTTGTGAAGGCCTTCAGTCATTCTCAGTAGTTGAACAACCTGCTTTCAAGACCCTGGTTAACTGGTGCGTTTGAGAATTCAAGAAGCTTGCATGTCAGAAAAGCCATAACAGCTACACTTAGAAACGTGGAGATTGTGTCAACAACAACAGACTGTCGGAGTGTGAGGCAGAGAAGCTACATCAGGGTCACTGCTCACTGGATTGATGAGACAGTAGACCGGAGATCTGCAGCTTTAGCTTGCAAACGTCTCAGAGGGAGCCACACATTCAATATACTTGCATCTACTCTTGATTATATCCACAGCCAATCTCGCATCCGTGACAAGAACAACTACAGACAGTGCGTCTCATTTTTTTAAGACCTTCAGAGTCTTTGGGGTGCAGGAAGAGACTGACGTGACAGTAGCTGACACTGAGGCTGATGATGACACTGATGATGACACTGAACATGAAGAGGAAGTAGAGTATCATTTTGGCAGATGATTCTGTTTTAGAATATCATCTTCCAAAACACCAGCAATGTGCATGCCAACTGTTAAACCTAGTGGTAATAGCTATGCTTCTGCAGCTGAAACTCAGAATGTGATCTACAGAAAGCATAATGCTCTGCTTTTTCTAAGTGCAATGCTATGTGGAACAAAACTGCAAGATCTTCAGCAGCTTCTGAGGTAGTAGACGCTGAGTGCCACCTGCAGTTTATAAGACAAACCAAACTCAGTGGTATTCACTACACCTGGCTGTCGAAAGGGTGGTCCATATAATTAAAGACCATGTTGAGGAGGCGATTCGGAATGTGTGTGGAGCCTTCAAAGTAAACATGTAACTGCTCTCTTAGTTATTTAACTGAATATTTTGCATTTGTAAGTCAAGGTTATTACTAAAGCTTGGTTTGCATATAAATATATAATATCTTGTAGGTTGAATGCCAGCTGAGATTGCATTTCTGGCTGAGTATGTAGCAGTGATGAAGCCTGTTACATTAGCACTCACTGTCTTACAGTCTGGGATGTTTGCTCCCAACTGTGTTCCACTAAGGGCAAAACTGAGGAGAATGGAGGCCTCCAGTAAATTATGTTTGTCACTGATGCAAGCATTACAAGAATGACTCCAAAAGAGATTTGGGAAAATGATGGACGACCCTGAGCTTATCGCAGCTACCATCCTTTTGTCAAGATTCAAGACTTTGTGGACATCTGACACCCAAATCATTGAAAGAGGAAGGATAACCTGACAGCACTTCAGGTACTGTTTGTACCATCATCATGCATGTTGCTCACATTTTCTTTTAACATTCACTCTAAACAGTTCAATGTATCACTATGGTGTTTTTTGTTGGGACGGGCTAAGTGGGGGCGGTCTTAATCTTTATTCTTTGAATAACTAACAAAACCAATTTTTAAATATGTTCAAGTTACTTTTGTATCTAATATGTTTTATGTATAATACATTTTGTGGGGCTATCTGTACCGTGCTGATCTTTTTCATGGTTCTGTTATTCCAGTCTACAGTACATCATTGAGCTTCTCAATCTTTTTCTTTCACTAAACCTGAAGTTACATACAGTATATTTGTATTAAATAAGTTTTAGATTCATTGATAAGGTTGTTTTCTGTAGATTTTACTTTAGACAATTCCAAAACATAGCATGCTGTTTAGATATCAAATATTTATTTTCTTTATTTTCTTATCTTGTCTTTTTGTAAAACATTTTGTTGCAGCTGAATACCATGAACACAAATCAGCAGCCTTCAGAACACTTTCATGAGGAACTTTTGCTAAAGACAAAACTGACTGTGTTATATCAAATTCCTTTGACATAATTTTGTGCATATTTATGATCAATTCAACATTTGTGCACTATATGAGAGGCATCTCTCTGTACTTGCTTTGGATGTGTGCACAGCACAAAAAAGCGCACAAGTGTCAAATTGAATTCCCTCCCTTCACGTCTTCTTTCACTTTAAAATCACATTAAGTACTATAATGTAGTAACTTGAGTAGCTTTTTAACATACTACTTATTTACTCTTACTTGAGTCATGTTTTTTGAGTCATGAGTCATGAAACAAGTGAATTGTTTCTTAAGTAGCAATGCTTTTACTTAAGTAAACATTTTCATTACTCTTTCCACCACTAGTGTTGAGGGGCAAGGAGAGGAAGTGCACTTAACAGTAAGATGGCAGCCAGCGATCCATCCCTCTCTTTTTGTGCAACAATGAATGGGGTCTCAAACTTTCAAGCTTCAAAAAGGATGCTAAATTATTAGTTTTATTTTATGGCTGATAACCATACAAATGCTGATATTACAATTATGTACTATTTTGTTAAAGTACATTAAAAATAAAACACTAAAAATGAAAATCATGTGAATTTAAGCATCACAACCTTAAAATGTACAGTGTGAAACATTTATTTTGAGAATGGCTACAGATTACTGTGTTGGCTAAAGATTAACAGTGTTATTAAATCATTAGTGTTTTTAAAGATTAACCTTAGGTGAGCATTAGATAATGGCAGAGGCAATCTAATTTTAAAAACTGAGTTTGTAAATGAACAATTAAATTTACAACACCAACAATACTGATAATTATAATTTAAAAAAAATCTAATATTGGCAGATAACTGATTTGGTAGGTACCGATATGCATTCATGTGAAATTGTGAACATATTGCTCTTTTGAGGCAAAACTCTGTTATATAAACTAACATTACTTTCATCTCTAATGAATTCCTCCCACATGTTCAAATTTATCTTTAGTCTGTCTTTAAATAAACTTTATACGCCACAATGAGATAAATAAATAGTCTCGGAGGAAGCCAAGCTGTGCTGTGGAGTGGTTTGACTGAATTCTGCACATTGCTGTTTCCCAGTGTTCTCACCTCTAATTTGGCTGTGCTTGTTAGCAACAAAATGAGATGAGACATGCATCCCAGATGCATCCATAAATAAACATGAACACACGAGAGAAGGATCCCATTCCTATTTGAATAGCAGATGTGGTGCGGATATAGAGAGCCGAATGTATTTTCTCCTGTGAGTCCTTCCTCTCTCTGTCTCACTCCTGCAATACATAATGGCACTAAAGTTCTCAAAGCTTAGTCACACCTTTGTGAGATTATAAACCAGGCGATAGAAGGAGTGTTGGCTGATCTGAGGAGAGGCTGATAGTTTATTGATCCACCTAACACTTGTTTGAGGGTTTACTTCAAAAGCAACCAACCCAGATCAGATCACTATCATAAAAGTATTACACAAGTATGGGTTTTACCCTCTCACTGACAATTGTGGGGTTCTCAGATTTTTTGACAAATTAATTTCCATGGTGTTTCCAGACATTCCTGGTTACTGTATGGAATTAGATTAAACAACTAGTGTACAATTGGCTCCAACATGACCATCAAAAGAGAGAATGATTTTTCATGCAGACAAGTAATATTCTATTTTTAAAAAAAAGAACAATATCTAACCAATTATATATTTAGAACAGAGTAAATGGGCTGGGCATGGAAGTATTCCTTGAAATGTCTCTTCATGGAATTCCATATACATGTAGCTTCTATTGTGTGGGATGCATTATAAGAGAATTGTGTTACGAGCGACTAGTATCAGAATGGAGATGCTGAAGAACAGCACCTGCCAGTTTTTATTTTTATCCCTTATACATTGTCTCTTGAGTCTGAGGAAATGTGAGGTTATCTGCAGTAAGAGTGATGTGTGTGCCCCATGTGATCTTCTGCCCTACATGACTGAGATCAGTATGCAGTTCACCTAATAAATCACACGTGCAGCTGCTACAAAAGCATATTAGGCGCTGTCAGAATTCACATATAATTCGAAAATTAAAAATGGCTGCAAAATACGCTTGTTTTAAGTGTTTACTTTCCCCCAAAGAAAGCTGTTTAAATTTGTTTAACAACAGCTGATTAAATTGTTTTGCACTGTTTTTGATTTATCATAGGTCAAAGAACATAAGGGAAATCATGCCAAGATGGCGGATGTAGTACTCATGGGCTATTGCTACCACACACCTGCATACCTGAAGAACGTCCATCATCGATGAAGAAGTAAGTCCTCACTTAAATTCAGTGCTTTGAAAGTAGGCCTACGAGGTTTCGGAGACAGATTTTCCTCCAGTAAATACTATTCCCGGCTATTCTACTATTCTACTGAGCTACATGCGCACAATCAGTTTGTTTATGTCAGTTTAGTCTGATTGATTCTCGAACAATGCGTTTATGATTAGCGAATCAAAAAACCTGTTATGATCTTAGTACGATCCTGATTCCCTTTTTAAAAAAAAAAAAAAAAAAAAAAATCGATTCATTTTTGTGATCCGATTCTTTTCAGTGAATAAAATGCAGCAGGGTAACCCGATTCCCCAACAATTAACAACTCTAATGAGCTGATTCTTTTGTTGTGAGTTGAACTAATCGCTGAATCGCAAGTTATTCGTTTTATGTCCGCTAAACAAACCAGGAACTGCAAGTCTATGTTGTACAGCTCTTGAGACTCAAATGTCAGTGTTGATAGGCTACACATGAACTAGTGTATGCATCAAATGACTGACTGACTGAATGAATGGAATGTCACATTGTGGTTTTTTTATTATTATTTGGTATTAATAGCCTACTCTAAAAAAAAAAGTCTGTAAAGTCTGTTTAAACGCCTTTTGAAAGAATTCTGTTTAAATAGTATACGATCTGTTCTTTTGAAATCAAAGATCGCATCGACTGCCGAGTAGTAGGCTAAATTCATTAAGAATTGCATTTCTTTTTATTTCCTCATATGTCTAACTTAAAAGTAGACTTAAAGATTGCTAGTGGAATCGTTAAGATTCGTCAGACTCAGAAACGTTGAATTCCTTCCCATTAATTATCAGTTCATTGCATTCTAGAAATCATAGGGGTCGTTGCCAGGTTTCCATGTGTAAAACTGCTCTTGATTTTCGTATTTAATAATTTATTATTCATTATATATCGATAATTTATAATTTACATTATTTGGCATCTCGAATAAAACTTGGGCTAACAGTTTAACTTTGAATAATCTTGCAGTGCATACTAGCTAATGAATCAACTCACCGAGTCACCGTGATACGCTCCCGTTCACTGTATTCCAAGTCAAAATTAGAGAAGACGTGGGAATTTACTCCATATTCAGTGATGGGATGAATCTCGGCACCTCTAACCCCATAATGTCGTCGGCAACATCTTTCCTGATATCGTTCTCTCACTTTTAGTACAAAATAAATGCCCTCTAAATCGAAGACTGTGTGGAGACGGTCAGGAGAGCGATATTTATTCCCTCTCGCGCACAGAGATGCTCCTCGTATTCCCGCAATTAGTCCACGAATTACAGCGCTCTGGTGTATCCACCGCACACGCGTGCCCCGTGATCGGTTCCGACCAGCAGAGTGATCCACAAGACGGTTGGTTAGGTATATATGATGCGTATCCCCTCCTCCAGCCGTCTCTCAGTGGATGAAATGCGCAGTTGTGGTACCTAACATACAACAGAGTGTCTCTGTAAGCACGCCCCAAATTCAGTGAGCAAAAGTGCCTCAAAGGGAAGATTTGTATGTGATAGTGATCATTTGCATCATTTGTCTAACGCCTGACCTCTCAGTGCCATTTGTGGTTTGTGATATTGTAATTAAAAATTGGAATGTCATAGACTGGACCCTTAAGAATTTCATTTGCAATATTAGAACTGTAATAGCTTAATGGCTCTGCTTTAATTCCACTTACATTTGCATAAAGCTTATCTATGTGTGCTATGCTCAGATATGGCAAGGGCAGCTCAGGATAAACCTAAAATGTAAGAAGATTCATTTGTTCCACGAAAGCTTCCTCCCTGTAGCATTTTCAGTTCACAGCTCGAATGAGATGGGTGCTAGTTGTCACACGTTTTATTCCTGTGAATATTTCGCAGGGCAGGTTTATTTTTGAAAATCAATTATAGGCACAAACCTTAAAGTCTTGGTTGCAAAAAAAAAAAAAAAAAAAAAAAGGCAATTAAACAGTTCATTGAACACACATCAATCAACCCAATAGGGCATGTTGTCACATTATAACAAAGTTCATGAAACAGCTAAATTATGAAAAAGAAAACATTTAAAGTATTTTAATTAATAAAGATAATTTACAAATAAAATTACATGTAAAACATACGTGACAACTTCAGTAAAATTAAAACCTACTTTAAGCTGTCATTTTGTGTTAGTTTAAAAAAGCAACAACTATTGAAATAAGATGATATTGAAATTTTAGTTTGGAGGACATAATTCTTTAATTATTATTATTTACTGTAAGATTGTTTTGTAACCAACGTAAAAAGTCACAGCTATAGAGAAAATATGCAATTGGACTTTTGCCTCAGAACCTTATAGCTACTGACATATAGCCCTTGCGACCCTCCATGTGTGACAATTAGCCCCAGTCTCCCATGATTTAAACTGACTAGGAAACTAGTGAATGTCAGAAAACCCTACTATTCAGGGTCAGTTGGAATTCAGCTACAAAACAGCACACCCTACTGCTGACTGCCACCATAACACAGTCACTTTTCCTCTTCTGAACCTTACACAACCTTTGTCCTTCAATGCTGTACACCACTGGAAAAAAATAGCTTAATCCAGCCTAAGGTGGTTATCTGGTTCAAGCTGGCTAATTTCTGCTGTCCAGTCTGGTTTGATAGTTTTGGCCACCTTGTCAGGCTGAGAGACCAGCTAACCAAACTTAAACCAGACTGAAAACCAACTAAACAGTGTTATAGTACTTGAGTTTGATCAAGTCCAGACTTAGAATCAAGTTCGGCTTAAGTTCAGAGTACAAGGCCTTATTTTCTGTGGCTATCAAACCAGTTTATTCGAGTCTAAACGCTCCTGAAATATGGACTTGAGATGGACTTGCATCTGAGTCTGGTCTTATCCAGACTTGATTACAACACTGCAATTCTTTTTTTTTTCTTTTTTTTTTCTTTTTTCTGCAATTTGGTCCAAGGCTGGTTTTATTTTTCAGCAAAAAAAATTACTGTTATAATTCAACCAAGTACTGCTCTTATAGTCTTTGCAAAAACAATATTTAACTGAAAATACCTCCATATAATTTTGCAGAGTGAACCAAACACTTAACAGTGTCAATAAGTAAAGCATGAGGTATCTGAAGATTGAATTCATGGCATGGTATTGTGGCACAAAGGTGTAGTTTTTCTTTGACCCTTTGTCAAAGGTCAGTGTGGTTTCTAAGAATCAAAGAAAAATAGAGGAGACCGTGATGAGAGATGGAGCAAAAGGTCTTTGAGAAACGTCTGGTAAATAATAGCAGAGTTTTTCATTTAATTATGTGCACTGGACCCCGAGGAGCTCCAAACATGTTCAGTTAAGAACCGCATGACCCGCTGCTTTGTGAAACAGTCAGTGAAGCCGAATGGTCGACTGCATCGGCTAGTGTTATAGCATGTCATATGCGACATTTAGCTTGAGGTGAGCATGAGCTGATATTTTACAGCACATAAACATTAAAGGAATAATTCACCCATAATGAAAATTCTGTTTAACCCATACCTCATGTCATGTCATTTTCAATGGATTACGTAAGCATTTCTCATTTCAAATGGTGCTATTATCATTGAATAAAGACTTTTCCTTACAAAGTTATCAAATGGTTTTAAAGATTTGGAATATTGTCTACTGGTCACATACTTGTATGATGCTTTTTTGTCCTTTTTGGAGCTTGACAGTTTTGGTCACTACACTGTAAAAAAGTAAACAAAGATTACGCATAATTATAAGTAACTAACCCTAAACCAAACACTAACCGTAACTCTATAAGTACATGTAGTGAATTAATATTACTGTCACCCTGAACTATTTATTCAATTTATACTATTTAGTCTTTAATAGTAACTTCAGGTTGGCTCATATGAATCAGCAATCTAAAGGTCTAAGCTAACAGTATTATGAAATGCAGCTAACCTCATATTTCATTATCCAAGCTTGATGATAAGACACTAGCTATGTGCAATAAAGACAAGTCTTCTCACGTTATTTCATCTTCCAATACAGAGGGGAAAATGGCATCAAACAGAATTTGATCCCTCATTTGGTGGATATCCTGCAGGGGTTCGTGAACTTCAAAGCTGGGCAGGTGACACAGATCCATCTGGTTCCCCAATAGGCTTTGAGTAAATCAAGGGCACCTCACTGCTTATTCAGCATGACGTTTTTTTTTCATTGTATTCTCTAGACAGTGCAGCATGTCTTACTTGGGCATTCTTGAGACACAGATGAGCTGTTATATCTTGAGATATGTTTTCTCTAATTTCTCTTCTGGTATCCACAGCTCAATCTACATGGATACTGTTAGAATACATTGTTTCCAAATGCAGTTGATGTTGATTTTATTAATTGTATATTCTTAAAGCACATATGAATGGATTGGGTTTAAATGAGGTAAATCAAGTCCCAAATCAAAGCAAGTCTTGTCAGAAGAGGGGTGTTAAGTTTGGTGTTATTTATTGATGGATCCATTAATCTCCATCTGCTAATTTGTTTGCAGTGCCATTTTACAATGCCCTGAATTCCAAGAAAATCGTTATTTCTGTTTTTTTAACATATATTTAGTAATGGAACTCCTGAATGACCTGTCAATCATGGCTCATCATTAATCATAACCAAATAGTTGGGGAAACTTTTAATGACTTGTCATCAATCATGAATTTCATAAGCATCAATCATAATCAAACTGTTGAGGGAAACTTAATTACACTGAATTCTTGACCTATATATTTATTTATTTATTTATTTGGTTAGTTTAAAAAAAAATCTTATTTAAAAATATATTGTAAAAATTAGCATTTGCTAAAATTATTTAAAAGCTGTAAAATGCCATTTTGTCTTAACCATTTAATATATGGTTTTCACATTTTCGCCTACGACCTTCATCAACTCATCAACCACAAATTTTCTTCCAGGGTAAATTTGATGAAATACAGTGAAAATATCAGCAAAACACTTAATCATTAGTGTGTCACAGTAAATGACATTGAATTCCAGGTGCTGTATACCTATTCATGCTTCCATCAAACTACACTGAACAAACACTACTCTTATCCAGTCCGAAAACCAGTCATTATCTGGTGTGACCACCATTTGCCTCACGCAGTGCAACACATCTCCTTCGCATAGAGTTGATCAGGTTGTTGATTGTGGCCTGTGGAATGTTGGTCCACTCTTCTTCAATGGCTGTGCGAAGTTTCTGGATATTGGCAGGACCTGGAACACGCTGACATATACGCCGATCCAGAGCATCCCAAACATGCTCAATGGGTGACATGTCCGGTGAGTATGCTGGCCATGCAAGAACTGGGATGTTTTCAGCTTCCAGGAATTGTGCACATATCCTTGAAACATGGGGCCGTGCATTATCATGCTGCAACATGAGGTAATGGTCAAGGATGAATGGCACAACAATGGGCCTCAGGATCTCGTCACGGTATCTCTGTGCATTCAAAATGCCACCAATAAAATGCACCTGTGTTCGTTGTCCATAACATACGCCTGCCCATACCATAACCCCATGCTGGATGTGGAGGTCCTGGGCTGGTGTGGTTACACGTGGTCTGCGGTTGTGAGGCCGGTTGGATGTACTGCCAAATCCTCTGAAATGCCTTTTGGAGATGGCTTATGGTAGAGAAATGAACATTCAATTCACGGGCAACAGCTCTGGTGGACATTCCTGCAGTCAGCATACCAATGGCACGCTCCCTCAAAACTTGCAACATCTGTGGCATTGTGCTGTGTGATAAAACTGCACATTTTAGAGTGGCCTTTTATTGTGGCCAGCCTAAGGCACACCTGTGCAATAATCATGCTGTCTAATCAGCATCTTGATATGCATCTTGATATGGTGGGCCACAAATCTTAAACATGCATGGCGGAGGGGAGAACGATTGCTGCTGTGGCTGGTATCCTTGATTAGTTTTTTTCCTTAACTGCTACTTTGCCTTGTCTTGTCATTAAAGTAGTGCATATTCACATGTATGAATATTCATTCATTGACACAATGTCAACCAAAATTCTAGGGTTTCATATTGTGATCAAACGTTAACCCTTTGTGTTTTGCTGTTATGTACTGATCTTTAATGACACAGGTATGATGAAGAAGTGACATGATGGTCAATGTTTGGTTATGGTGCAATACTGACCCATGTTGCTTGTGTTATTGTATATGTCATAACTACGGGCTGCTGGAACATTTCTGAACGTGTCCAGCTCACCAAAAAGCCCTATTGACTAAATTGTTTGATCCACAACAGTGAACGGAGAAAGAAAAACAGAAAACGAACGAGGCATCAATACAAACACACGTAGTGCCTTTTTTTTTTTTAAATGGCTGCATGGTTGACTGAACACTCATTTTTATGACTTCTCATTCAGAGGCTGTGACAGCCCACTGGTATTAATTAAAAAGAGAGGGAGATCTGTACCGCTCAGCTCTGACCCATGACAGATATTGCTCCCAATTAGGTGCCCTCCTAAGTCTCTCCCGCTAAGGCTTTTTGGCAACATGGTTTTCCGAGTGATGATTTGAGGTTGTAAATTATAGCACGGCTGTGGTCATGACTCCACTTTATTCCTAACACAATGCAGGGCTGTGGACTCTCTTGAAATGTCTTACACTCTACCCCAATAAAGTCTTGCTGAGTTGTTTAATATTAAATATTTTGTTCCAAATTTCCACCATGGAATAAAACAAAAAAAGTAATTGTGACTTTTTATCTCACAATTCTGTCTTTTTTTCTCTGAATTGCGACTTTATATCTCAGTTCTGTGAAAAAGAATTTTGCAATTAAAAAAGCAAAAAATAAATAAAATGGCAACACAATTGCGAGTTTATATCTCAGAATTTGGACTTTATAACTATTAGTTGTGAGTTTATTCTGTGGCAGAAACAAGCTTCCATACTTGACTGACTTCTTTCCGTTTAAGACAAAAGGAGAAATTATAAAGATTGTCGCTCTTTTGCATGCAATTAAAATGAATAAGAACTGAATCTTTCAAGCTTTTACTGATTGATTGGTCATTGATGAATGATTCTTTTATTAACAAATGTTTTATATGACTCTTTTTTTTCCCCAAAGAGTGACTTATTTCACCGTAGCCATGCATGTGCAATATTTCAGTAAAAAGAATAACAGAAAAAAAGAAAATTCTTACTTGTTTCATTCATTAGTCCCGTGAAAGCCAGTATGGAAAATCAAAATTATTTGTTTACCTTCCGACCGCGTCATCTGACTCATCAGACTTGGACTAGAAGACGTAGTATGGACTCGAGTGCTGAAATAATAAGAATACACTGTATTCCAGTGTATTCTCAAGAATAAAAGTGTGTATATGTTCCTCAGAACAAAGAAAGCCATATGGGCTTGAAACACAATGGTGAGTAAATGATGACAGAACATTCATTTTTGGTCTGTTTGGCTCAGACTCTCAATAAGCAAAGCCACATAAAATGTCTGTTGAGTTCTTTACATATGAAATATCTATTGTGCCTTTTTGAGTGTCGCATTTGTCAATATCAATCTTGTCTCTGCACAGTCTGAGCTTGTTTAGTGTCTGTGTTTGGTTCTTTTGGCAGATAGAAGAATTTTCCCCTTGGCTGAGCATGTTCGCAACATTCAAAAACCCAGTGCCAGCTATTCAATCCATTGCATGTCACTTCATCTTGAGATAAAACAATTGCTAGACCCTTTTTTACTGAAATACTTCAGCAATATGTCATTTAGTGCCATACAGCTGTACCCTGGTAAAATATTACTGATAATCAATCCTTGTCTGATGATGGAGATTAACCTGTACTGACCTGGGAATCATTTTCCTTGGTAATATTTCAGAAATATACATGTGTGTTTAACCAGCTGTGATACCACATTCGTAAATGGGCAACTCTGTCCCTCGAGATCTGGCCTCAAACCTTTATCTCCAACCTTGATCAAACACATCTGCCTGTAGCTGTCTAATCCCTAACTAAAGGAACTAAACAGAAAAATGGATCTTGAGGGCCTGAGTTGCCCACCCCTGATTTAAATGGTCAAACAGGTTTGCAAAAATGTCTAAAATCGTTTGTGATTCAGTTTGATTCATTCTGACACTGATTTCTCACACCGAAATAATGACGGGATAGCCTACTTTATAAGATGCTGGATTTACAGTCCATTGACTGGAAACAAAACTTGTAAATCATTTGTCAGTGATGAAGAATATTTTGAGCCAAGTGTATCTTGTGAACGATACTGTTGCAGGTAAGATGATTTATATCCATATACCCAATAACAATACCAAAAAAAGTGTATCAAAACATTGGGACACACTTGCTGATTCTAAATGGTCCTTCGTGGCATTCAGAGATGAGTTTTACATCTGTTTTACATGTTTTAAGAGAATATGATTATTTTAATATTCCATATGAGTAGGGGTGTTATTCATTTCATTTATTTATTTGAGTAGCCCTATTATTTTGTGATATATGTGATATTGACTAGCTGACTTATCCCTCACTAAACTGATTATCAGAGAGTAATGGGCCTATTCCTCAATAGCTGAGGATAACCACCATTCATTTTTCATTATTCAAATATTGTTGAAACACTGTGCAAATAAACAGCTTGCCTTTTTCAGTCTCTTTTTCTGGATTGGTACAAAGTAACTGTCAAATATAAGTGTACAGTATTCTACATATTTTGACACATGCTTATTTATAGCATGTATCATCACTAGGGATTCTGAGTTTCCTAAGGGGATCTTTAAAACTGGATCATACCCCAGGAGACCCCTGCTAGCCTGCATCTGACAGCTAAAAGATCACTACATTTATATGCTCAACAACAAATCAAATGCACATAGAAGCCAGAAAGGCAAGACCTTAATGCAAACTAGCAGTCTGAATTCATCTCCTTATCCTGCTCTGTTTGTAATATGAAGTGTTATAAATGATGCTGTATTCCCATGGTGCTGCTGTTCAATGGAAAACAGGAATTGAGTGAGCTTCTGATGTTTTCTAGCTTATCTTTCTCAATGTAGGTTAGAATAAGTGTGAGGCCCAGGTGGTGTGTGTGATTCACAGAGCATTGTCTGAACCAATACATATTAAAGTGTGGCATGTCTTTTGTTTACGCCTTTGAAAGGGAATACAATATGGAACCACCAAATGTATGCACAATTGTATGTGTGCATGTGTTCAACTTTTGGCTGTCCTCCATGGAAGAAACAGGATGCAGGATTTTATTTCTCACATCCTTTTCTCTCTTTCTTTCTATCTCTGATGGCAGTTCTAATTAGCATTTTTATTTAACATAACTTTGAATTTGCTACTCATCCGTGTAGGTGATACATTCTAGGGAAACTACAGTTGGTTGCTCTGTAGCGTTTATGCATATGGCCATTTTTTTATTTAAAATGTTCAATTACATATATCAGATCAATAAAATACATCTGACCACTTGCATCTGTCTGCAGCAAATCTGACCTCAGAAAACTGGGAGCTCTCTGTCAATGGTAAGACTTTGTAAAACTGGGAGTGTTTGTGTAATGTGCTTTTCAAAAGTCATTATTTTTGCTCATAGATCTTTTTAAAATGCCTAACCATAAGTAGTAAACACTGACACGTCATGTACATGCTCCCTGAAATTGTGGCTTGTTAAGGAAAGGTGTAATTTGGGAGTTTTGCCTGTTGGACAGTAAAAGAGGCAAACAAACTCAAATAGACTTACATTAAATGAGTGACCCAAATCATATATACAGGGAGCAGAATATTATAGAGACACCCTAGCAACCATAGAGCAACAATCATAAAGTATTTTTTGTTTTTTTACTTTGTCCATAAGCAACCAACCACTAATGACCCTAATAACCATGTATCAATGTACTTGTCAAGGTGGTAACCACCCACAACACTCCAGCATCATGAGATGTCCTTCAACATAGATGAGACTCAAATTAATGCTTCCTCGTTTCCTCACTCCTCTGTTCTCCAGTCTGTAGCCCTGAAACCTATCGAACTCCGCCATCTTCAAGGACATCTCAGTTCTCTAATTGCACAGCGAGGAGGCGAGGAATAAGGAGTGAGGAAGCTTCCCGAGGAGTCATGAGCGAGGATACACAGGTGTATCCTTCCATCGCATCCTAACAGGGTGGAGCTAAGACGCGAGGAAAGGAAACGAGGATGCACAAATAAGAAAGGAGAAGCATCCATGATTACGGCCTTGCTGTGATCACAACATTACAACCTATTGAGCAGACATCAATTCCGCACAGCCTCATTTCCTTCCAGCGAATTTTAAACACGAGTCTAACCTACGGACAGTTGACCTTTTTTTTTATTTGTCATGACCATATTCGATCAAATCACTTGTGAACATTATCTCCGAACTGATACTTTTACTCAATGTGAAGAGGGAAGACAGGCCATGAAGACAGTAGCGAATATCCCCTTATCACTCCTGTGCCTCATGAAAAAAAGCACCCCAGACACCACCGATATCTTCACTTATTCAGCATGGCATCCTTTCGAGCCAGGGCGCGCCATTCGCCTATTTATTTAAACGCCATCAATATTTAATTTGCGAACGTGTTGCGGAAGATCACAAGAGCACTCACAAAGGACCTCAGGCTGAATATGCAACGCCTTGATAAATATTTCAGCACTCCATTTCGCCAGCTCCCCCACTGACTCACTGTGTGCCTCGAGCTGATGCATGCAAGAATTAAACATGTTATAGCAGTATTTGTTCTTGAAAAAAGGAACACAACAAGCAGGGCATTGCTGAGGTGAGACATTCAGGAGAGGAGCATTTAGGTCTGATATCGCTTCATTATTGAAACAATTCTAGGCGCGCATTCAAACGCTCGCACATACTGAAAATCAATGTATTTCAGTCAACCTTTTCACTCACACATAATTTTGGAAGGAAAGCAGCTAATCAAAGCTCGCTAAATATGTTGTTTGAGTTGGTCTGTCTCACTATAAAACATTCCATCCTTTTTAAAAATATATATAATAAAAATTAACATATATCGAGGGTGTGTATAGCCTGCAAACTAGAAAATCCACAAGACCTCAAGGAGCAGCTCCTGTAAAGATTCTCTCCACTCATACGTGGGCATCCATCAATAAGGCAATTGTTTAAGCTCCCAGCAGAGCTCGGCTCTGCCTGTGAAATTTATGAGAGCCAGAGCAAACAGACGAGTGGATGAATAGCGAGGGAGAATCCAGTCCTTAACAATAACAACACAATCAATCAGGTCATATACACTTCACACTCAGGCCCAGGACTGATCCCAACATCCCCTCTGCATCTTCTGACTGGCTCATCATCATTGTGCATCATGGTAAAAGGCTATTGAGAATGAATAATATGGCACATGCTGCTTGTTTTTATACCAGATTTACTGGCTGAAAGGTGACATTTGTTACCATCATCAAGTTACTGAGCACATGGATGCAACTTCCTCTGCATATTTTATTTTGCTCTAGATATTGTTGCACATCTATAGATGATTGGCAAAAGATTTATGTTAAGGTAACAACCTGAAATGACAAAACTGAGTGTAGATAAGAAAGCAGTTTGCACTACATTACACAAATTCACTGTGTGGATGATGTTAACGTCTACACATCGTTTTCACACTAGAAAAAGCCTTGTGGTTAGCCAAATAGCCGTTGGCATCCAAACAGCAATCAGTCACTGTATTTTGCTCATTATGCAGCCCACAGGCTGCTGAGAGAAGCTCGGAGGAGGGCTTTATCCACATCGCAGCTGTGAATAGCAAAGCTTAGCCAGGGTTCGGGTGATGGCTTTTGAATTTACAAAGGGTACAGAACGTAGCTACAACTGTGCAGAGATAACTGCTAGCATGAAGACTGGAGGCAATGCAGAAAATCGGAGGTCTAGGGTTGCAAGTGCACATGGGGATCGAAGAACAGACAGTAGAAAGTCTCGCCACAGAGAGGAATTGTGTTTTGCCTACAAAAGATGATGCATCTTTTGAATGGAAAAGATGCTACAGGACCGAGGCACAATCCGTCCCCACAGCAGTGCGGTAACACGGCGCGGGGGGACTTCATTATAGTCTTGACTGTAAAAGTTAGCTATGATCGCAAAGAATGTTGTCGATTTGTTTCTTTTCTCTCTTGGCCTATTATTTGTTTAATCTCTGTCACTAGTGCTTTTCTGCCTAGCATGCATTTTGCTGCCGCCTGGCAACATTAATGGCCAGTCCTTCCTTAGCAACTGTGGCCATCCGCACTAATACCAGATAATACCAGACATACCAGATACCTAATACCAATTTTTGATCTTTTCAAAGGAAGTCTTTGAAAGTCCTGTGTCAATGGAATCTTGTGGAAATTATCCCGATTAGTAAAGCGTTGCTGCTGGGTCACTTAGTAGTAACCCAAAGGTTGTACGCTAATTTTTTTTTCCTTTTTCCAAGTCTTTAAATAAATCTTGTGACGTCCATGCTTAAACAGTGTGTCAGCCCACATTCCCAAATGAACATAAGATGTAAGGTATAATCAGCAATACATCTGCACCCATGAGGCTTAACTTGAATTAATTTACATATGAATATATTTTATTATATATAGTAAGTAGAGCAGTATAACATAAGGAGCATTTCTATTCAGTTACATTAATGATGATACTGTAATCACTATCAAATGGGCCTTTCCTTTTAGTTTTAATCACATTAATTTACAATCATTTACTGTGCAATTTATACTCTTCAAAGGTTTGTGGTAAGTAGGATTTAAAATAAATAAATAAATTCATACTTTTATTCAGCAAAGAAGCATTGAATTGATCAAAAGTGACAGTAAAGACATGAAAAGAAATGTATCATGGCTTCCACAAAAATAATAAGCAGCACAACTGTTTTCAACATTGATTATAATAAGAAATATTTCTTGGGCACAACATAATAGAATGATTTCTGAAGGATCATGTGGCACTTAAGACTGGAGTAATGGCTATTGAAAAATCACATTTGTCATCACAGGAATACATTACATTTTACAATATATTAAAATAGAAAACAGTTTTTTAAAATTGTAATAATATTTCACAATGTTACAGTTTTACAGTACTGTTGATCAAGTAAAGGCAGCCTTGGTGAGCATAGGAGACCTTTAAAAACATTATATATATATATAAAATCTTACCGACTTCAAACTGTTGAATGAGTGTAACTATTTCTTTAAAGAAATAGAGCAGATAATAATTATTTGCAATGTAGTTTCCTTCACATAATACAAATATCTATTCATGTTGTATCACTTTCTGAGCACTTCTTTAAAGTGAAATGCCTATGCAAACCCATACAAAGATTTAATTTAATTAATTGCACCAAATTAATCTGTTAAATTGACAATAATAATAAAATATGAAAAAATAATAATAATAAAAATTTGTATTTATTTATTTTATTACATATATTATTACAGTTGTCAATTTAAGAGATCACTTTAGTGCAATTATGTATTTATATATCCATGGGTGGCATGTGAATTAGGTAGCATAAGTCTGACCTAAGTGGAAACCTATCTGGTATAGTTTTATTGTTGTTTCCATTTAAATCCAGTGGTGACTATAGTGACTAATATTATACTATTTTCCATTCTGTGATATGGTGTGTCACTATGTATTTGTTTATCTACAGTAGCACATTGATTTAAACCTAAAATCCATGAAACATGAAATTGAAGCAGTGTTGTGTGTTTATGCCTGCAAGGCTCTCTGTAGCCTGAGAGTTGTGTGGAGTCTAGAGTTCTTAATTGTATTTCGGTGTTTGAGGAAGTGCTAGCATCACCAAGGCCAGTCAATTTAAGCAGATTTCTCCACACCTCTCTCTCAAATGAAATTTGGTTCAGACTCTCCAAAGCAGTTGTCTTGTTTTAGATGTAAGCAGAATAGCCTTTGCAGAATTGAATTTCTTTCTGGGTTGAATAAGACCAGAGGGACAGAAAGTTTCTCCTAAAACATGTTAAGCATCCTCAGCCACACACCTACTCCCTTTAAAAACAGAATATAATGCAATATATACCAGAGGCAAATGAGAAAGGCTTTTTCTGCCAGCACTTCACTGCTTCGAACTTTTTCAAAAGCTCTCATTTAAAATTGATCATGAAGTTCAACACTTGCTTAAAAGCTTAGAAAAAAATGCATATGTGTTGTTCTGTGAACACTTCCCCACAGAATCCATAAAATGTGCTCGTGACTATGACTAAAAGGTTGGTTAATGCCTTGGACTGCATTATGACAAGCCCTGCATACATTAAAGCTGCTGAAGAATTGCTATGCTGTATTGACTTGCACTGTGAAGTTGTTGTTTAGTATTCTGCATTCATGTTTGTGCTATTCTGCAATGCATTTACCTTAAGTAAAGCCATTGTGCAAATGAAAGGAATAGGAGGATTGTAATTAGCTGCAGTCATTTCTTAATTTCTCTGATTGATCAAGATAGTGTGCAAATTCTTCAATACATGCTCTTACGAGCTGTCTAAAAGCTAAGAAATGACACCTGCTCTCTATGACGAGCACAAACACATTGTTCTTATCCTTCATCTGTATTTATCTGCTTTGCTGCATGTGGGAATCCTAATAAACCCTCTCACCACCCTTGTAAATTATGAGAATGGGTACTTTTTAATGTTGCAATTAATCACATAATTTCTCAATCTGATGTTGATTATCTCTGATGGAGAATGTGTTGCTTGATGGAGTAATCCAACAAAGGTGTGAGAAATTAAATCAGTGTGGCTGTGTATAGTGGTTTGTATGGAAACTCAAAAATCTCGTGCACACAATTTCAGTGATCGTAAAGATTTCTTGTTGCAAAAATCAGGCTTAATTCACTTAGATTGTTCACACAGGTAATTGCCTTTGCAATGAATTTTAGTCTGCAACGAAGTTCTGACTGTAACTGAAATATTTGTCATGGCAGTTGTTACACTTTTTCAAAAGTATAACCATTAGCATTTAAATATTGCATGTGTATCCATGAAACAAACCAAAGTACTTTTAGGAAAGTCAGAACACTCAGCGACGACTTTGGTAAAATGCACATGCTGTTTATTTTCTAACTAGGCTAATGGTTCTCAAACTTTTTTAGGCCATGCACTTTGCATGCATATTGTTATTATTTTGCTTTTTGCTACCTCAATTCAAACTCATTTCAAATTCAAACATTAAATTTGAATTTAAAAGATAGTCTCCATGACATCTATGTTCCTGCAGTGACTTTTCTAAAAGAAGATATTTTAAGAAACGTCTCACTGTTTTTGCCCATACAGTGGAAGTCGATGGTAACCAAAATGGTTTGGTTACCAACATTCTTCAAAGTATCTTCTTCTGTGTTCAATAGAAGAAAGAAAGTCATACTGGTTTGGAACGACTTGAGGGTGGGTAAATGATGACAGAATGTTCATTTTTGGGTGAACTATCCCTTTAAGGACTGAGAGACATGTTCCATAAATATCTATATTTTTTTATGTCTTGATTTTCTATTTTGATTAATATCAATATTCCAAAATTAAATATATAAAAGTGGCTATGCTCAACACCTTACCTGTTTGCATCCCACAAAATTTCAGAAATCTTAGATGCACAGTAGTTTTATTAAATGAGAAATGTCAAACTATTTAAATAAAATGGCTATATTTTGTAGTATTGTACCACTAGGCAACACTGAATTTGGCTATAGGCATTTTAGCACATTTTCAGACAGTAAAACAGCAGGCTTCAAACATCTGTAGTGGGTGTAACATGAACATTGATGCCCCCATATAGAGACTCAGGAAAGCAGCAGTTACCCAGAGCCTCTTCAGGCATCTCAGAAACATTCTGGGCTGAGATCACTGGCTTGTGTAATCCTTTATAGAGACAAAGGGGTTGTGTTTAGTGCTTCACTGATGCTTTGCTTGGTGTAAGCTTCTTGTAAGTACTTTCACAAAGTCATTTCATCACAAAACCAGGATTTTGAGGAATTTACTGAATGACGTTTTTGCTGTCATTACAGCCTTTTTGAGTAGTGTTGGGGATTACTGCACTCTGCTAGCTGAAATAACAACAAAGGAACAAAGCTCTGATTGGTATCTCAGGCCAACAGGTGGAAATTTTGTTTTGGAGGTACTAGCGGCTGAATTGGGGAGGTCATTTCTAAGACATACTGGATAAATAACCATTGTGAACATGAAGAAATGGTTTGAAATTGTTATTTTATCAGCAATGTGGGGTGGGGTGGGGGGGTTGAGAAAGGCACATCAAATGTATTTAAAGACCTGGAAATGATTGTGTGCAATAACTTCCAGTTAATGCTGTGTTAACCTTCAATGTGGCCATTTAATCACAGAGAGTTACAAAGCATTTCAAAGTTTGTCTGCTATGACACTGAAAATCAAAGCTTTAAGCTTTAATAAGCTTTCATGAGAAAAATCTACATTATATTCATTATACTTGTGTCTTGTATACCCCCAGAACTCCATCAGTATGGCTTAAATACCCCTTTATCGACAGCTACCCAGGTTTGTGTTCTTTTGAACTGAATTAGCACTAATGCTATTATCATGAAGTTGGTGTTAACCCTTGTGCAGTGTTGAAAATCCTTTACTCTATGCTAAAGTTCACTCAAGCTTATTCACCTAAAAAAAGTGATGCGTAAGATCAGATCGATGAGTCTTACGATCAGTCATTTCCAAAAAGAAATACAAAACCTGTGCTAATTGAAAGAAAACAAGTTGATAAAAAGCAGCTTCCTCTCTCTTTAATAAAACACCTGAGCTTGTGTATCTTTCACAAGCAAATTTATTTATAAATTAAATCCAGGTATATGTTTTGGAAAGGTAAAGTCATTTGCACTCTTTATAGACCCCTTTTGCGCCGACGTCACAGTTACGTCACGGCGCTAGCTGGAGGCAAAACAAACGGAAAACTGGAGGCGGCCAATACAAACCAGCACAGATTCGGCTACATAATAAGGAGCTTAAATTATTATTTTTATTATTAAATGTCATCTTGTTGTGTTGTTGGGTGCAAGAATCGATGAAAAATGAGAAGGCTATGCTGTATCTGGAATTTTTTTTCCTAGAAAATATTCATATCATTAAAATTGCACCGTAATGTCACTCTTTACATTGTCGTCTTCTTGGCGCTGGCTAGGCAGAACTGCGGATCGTACCACACAAGTCTTTACATGACCATTCAGCACATAGTTATAGGCATCTAAATATATATATATGCCCTCAGTTTCTCTTTACCCTCAGTTTCTCTATGGGGTAGGTGTAGAAGTCAGGCCACTCAACCGGAGGCAGCGTTAACGTTAATCCTGTCAGATCGTCCATTGACTGAGCGTGTACGGTCATCTGGTTCCGTCCGTTAAAATTAACTTTTGCAAATAACAATCGCGGCCCTGGACAGTGAGTGACCTTGCACATTAAGATAAAATTGGATTTTCTCCTGTCATTGTTAAAAAACAAGCTAACAAAACTGGCAAACTAACGTTAGTGAAGCGGCCAGAAGGTTCTTTCTGCCTCCAGCTAAGCCCCGCCCACACAAATACGTCACCATGTTTACCAACTGTAAAAGGGTCTATAGGAATTTAAAAAGGTCTACAATATATAAAATATCACCCGTGAGCAAATACACTGTCATTAGTACAATCATAGTATCAATAATTTTACGTCTTAGCTTTAAATTTTGAATTTTTTAAAAAAAATTCTAAGGCTTTAAGCTTGAAAGCCTTAGTCCCTATTATTTAAATGCATGTACAAGAGCGACCAGTACAATTCTTCAAAATGTCTCCTTTTGTCTTCCACAGATGAAAGAAATTCATTCGGTTTTGTAATGACATGAGGGTGAATAATTGATGACAGAATGCTATAATTTTTCGGTGAACAATTATAGGCATATAAGTTATAGGCAGATAAAAGGATAGGGGCTCATAGAATTTGGCATATGCAGTAAAACACTGTTCAATCCATAGCCAGTTATGCCTATTCTGAAATGCAGTGTGCAGATGGATCTGGCTTCATAGAAAGATCTGTTAACTCAGTCTGTATGTTCTTTGTCCATCTGTGATTGCACTGGTTTCAAAATTCTGGCTTATATTTATAATATCCTGTTTACATTCTAGAAATTCAGAATAAGACTTCTGACATCAAGGCTTTGGTCTACAAATCTCTGTGACTCAGACATCTAAACTACAGTGGTCATGAGGGGCACTATGCACCTGCATTAATAAAGTTGTATAAAAATATGCAGATCATATGAGATAGTTCTCAAACATGAAGCCAGAAGGGACGTTACATTAAGGTATGAAAATAAATTTTACTGTTTAAAAATGTGTTTTAGTCAATCGGATCACAAGTAGACAATGCTAAATATAAGTTTCAGTATAAATAATCAAACAAAGATAACAACTTGTAATTTTGTTAAGAATTTACTTGTAAAGAAAATGTTCTTGCTTTTCTATGCGGTTTCTATAAGGTGTTCTCAGTGGTTTCTAGCACATTGGTATGCAGTTGTTCTGAGTGGCTAGTGTGTTGCTAGGGTGCTCCAGGTGACTCCCAGGGTGTTGCTAAGTGGTTGCCAGGGTGTTCTGGGTGGCTGCTAGGGTGTTTCTATGTGGTTGCTAGGTTATTCTTCTTTACCGTCCTAAGTCAAAAGAACCACCTCCAAGTCTCTGTGATAATATAGTCCCTAGACATAAAACATTTTTCCAAAGCATAGTTTTTCACATAGCCTAATTGATAATCAATTTTACACTTCAAAAGCACTGGCAAAACATCTACTATTTTATAATGAAATGTTTGTGATTAATATGGTGCTTACAATACATTTTATTCCATCAAAATACTATTTTTAAAACTATTTTCAGTAAGACAGGACACACAATAAGACATATGTATTATCAGAAGAAAACGCCTCGGTTACGACTGTAACCTCGGTTCCCTGAAGAGGGAACGAGCGTTGCGTCGAGAATGACGCTATGGGGAACGCTTTGCGTGATGACGTCTTGAAGCACATGTAAAATCAGTCCAATGGTGTAGCGGGACGTCAGAGGCGGGTGACGTCACGTACCAGGAAGCTATAAAAGCCGGCCCGAAACAGAAAACGAAAGCTTCGTAAAAGTCTGAAGTCGAGCTGACAGGCATGAAGGAGATATGGCAAGGCGACGCAACGCTCGTTCCCTCTTCAGGGAACCGAGGTTACAGTCGTAACCGAGGCGTTCCCTTTCAAGGGAACTCCCGTTGCGTCGAGAATGACGCTATGGGGAACGTCTATACCAACGCCTCCATAGCTACGAATGTCTGTCCTGTGTGTAATCTAATAGAGCAGCACTAGGATGACAAAACATGAGACCCTGGAGCAGAGTCTAGATCCAAAGAGTAAAACCTGACGAAAGTGTGCGGTGAGGACCAGCCTGCCGCATCACAGACATCCTGTAGTGAAACTCCTGAAATAAGGGCCTTAGAGGCCGCCATACTCCTTGTAGAGTGCGACCGGACAGCCAAAGGAGAAGGCTGCCCAGCCGCCTCATAAGCAAGTGAGATAGCCTCGACCACCCACTTGCTCATTCTTTGCTTAGACACCGGCCCTCCCTTGTTAGGGGAGCCAAAGCAAACAAACAACTGATCACTTCTGCGCCACAGGGCAGCTCTGTGGACGTAGGCGTCTAACGCCCGAACTGGGCAAAGCAAATTATTAGCCTCCTGGTCCGCATTCTGGAAGGGAGGAGGACAGAAGGCCTGCAGAATAATAGGTCTGGCCACATTAGTGGGGACCTTGGGGACATAACCCGGTCTGGGATGGAGAAAAGCTTTCACCATACCCGGAGCAAACTCTAAGCAGGACGGAGCAACCGACAATGCTTGAATATCCCCAATTCTCTTAAGAGAAGAAATGGCAAGAAGGAAAATAGCTTTCAAAGTCAGAAACTTTTCCGAAACCTCCTCAATGGGCTCAAAGGGGGCCAGGGACAGGCCTTGTAGAGCAATGGACAAGTCCCATGGCGGCACCCTAGAGCGGACTGCAGGCCTCAGCCTCCAAGTGCCACGAAGGAAACGAGATACCAGAGGGTCCTTCCCCACAGACATTCCACCCAAAGGAATGTGGTAAGCACCTATGGCCGCCACATAGACCTTTAAAGTGGACGGGGTCAGACCTGCAGTGAACCGGTCCTGCAGGAACTCCAGCACTGTACCAATTGGGCAGTGGACTGGGTCCAACCGACGGTCACTACACCAAGAAGTGAATACTCTCCACTTCAGGGCATAAAGTTTCCTCGTGGAGGGAGCTCTGGACTGTAGAATGGTCTCAACAACCTCAGTTGAGAGACCTGACTCTATGAGCTGGGCCCCCTCAGAGGCCAAGCCCACAGGTTCCACAGTTCTGGGCGGGGGTGAAATATTGAGCCCCCTGCCTGGGACAGAAGGTCTCTCCTGACGGGTAACTCCAGAGGATGCCCGTCGAGGAGGGAGACCAGATCGGGAAACCATACTCTGCCCGGCCAACGCGGGGCTATTAGAAGCAGGCAAACCCGGTCCCTGCGAACTCTCTCCAGAACTCCCGGGAGCAGAGCAACTGGGGGAAAGGCGTACAGACGTAGCCTCGGCCACGTCTGAACCATAGCATCCAGTCCCAGAGGAGCTGGATGCGTGAGGGAGAACCAAAGTGGACAGTGAGACGTCTCTCGAGACGCAAACAAATCCACTTGTGCTTGGCCGTACTCCCTCCATATCAGCTCCACCACCTCGGGGTGGAACCTCCATTCCCCGGGCCTCGGCCCCTGCCTCGACAGAGTGTCTGCTCCTATATTCTGAACCCCGGGGATGTAGGCTGCTCTGAGTGACAGCAACTTCCCCTGGGACCACAAGAGGATATGGCGTGCCAGATTTGATAATGGGCGCGAGGGCAAACCCCCTTGGTGGTTGATGTAGGCGACTACCGACGTGTTGTCCGTATGCACTAACACATGGTGTCCCCTGAGGTCTGTGACAAAGCTCCTCAGAGCCCGGAAGACAGCTAACATCTCTAGGCGATTGATATGCCAGGAACGATGATGGTCTTCCCACAGACCTTGAGCTGAGCGACCCTCCAGGATCGCTCCCCAACCCGTGAGGGAAGCATCCGTCGTTAGCAGTCTGCGACGACAAGAAGCTCCCAACACTGGGCCCTGGGACAGGAACCAAGGTTTCTTCCACATAACCAAGGCACGTAGGCATCGCCGCGTGACCTTGATTGTGCGAAATGGGTTGCCCCTCGGGGAAAACCCCCTGGTCCTGAGCCACCACTGCAGGGGCCTCATGTGCAGCAGTCCAAAAGGTATCACGTTGGAAGCTGCTGCCATGAGACCCAACAGTCTCTGGAACTGTTTGACAGTGAGTAGCTGGCCTAGCTTTACACTTTTCACAGCTGCAAGGATGGACTCTATACGTGGCGGTGACAGGCGCGCCTGCATCGACACTGAGTCCCAAACCACGCCTAGGAAAGTGGTTCTCTGGAGTGGAGAAAGCACACTCTTCTTGGCGTTCAGCCGTAACCCCAGCTCTTTCATGTGGGCGAGAACAACATCTCGATGTTGAACCGCCAACTGATGCGACTGAGCTAAAATCAACCAATCGTCGATGTAGTTCATGATGCGAATCCCCTGAAGGCGCAGAGGCGCCAGAGCTGCATCCATACATTTCGTGAAAGTGCGGGGTGATAAAGCTAGGCCGAATGGAAGAACACGATATTGGTATGCTTTGCCCCCGAAAGCAAACCTCAGGAACTTCCAATGACACGGACGGATGGAAATATGGAAATATGCGTCCTTGAGATCTATCGTGACAAACCAGTCCTCGGACCTGATCTGTGGCACGATCTGTCTCAATGTCAACATTTTGAACTTGAGCTGCATGACTGACTCGTTCAGAACTCGAAGATCCAAAATGGGACGCAATCCCCCGTCCTTTTTTGGAACTATGAAGTACCGGCTGTAAAACCCGGTTTCCCTGTCGGAGGGAGGTACATATTCTATGGCCCCTTTCTCTAACAGAGTGTTTACTTCCTGTTCCATAACCAGAACCTGCTCGGGGCCCACCACTGTGGGTAGGACCCCCATAAACCGAGGTGGGCGTTTCTTGAATTGTATCTGATACCCTTTTCCTACGGTCTGCAGGACCCAACGAGAAACATTTGACAGTAGCTTCCACGCTGTCAAAGATTCTACTAGAGGTACCAGCCTCTCGAGACTGGTTTCTGGATTTTGTTGTTGTTGAGCAGTCAATTCGACGCCCTGTAACGGCGCACCGGCAGGGAGCGACCGAACAGACTGCTCTAACACCCTCCTCGGAGGGGGCGGGCATCCCGAGGCCACTACGTTTCCGGGTGGTCCTTGAGATATGTGCTCGCCGGAGACCGCTGCGCCCTGTAACACCGATGGCGGCAGGGTTGGCAGAACGGTCCCCTGAGGGTACCGAAGAGAGACGGGCACCGTAAAAAGAGGTGTTAACCGCTCTGCTTCGGGGGGGACTACCCTCATTAATCCTGAGCCCTCGGACGTCAGGATTTCTTCCCAGCAGCCTTCTTGGCGGTAATAACGGTCCGCAGATCCGTTCTACCCCTCGAAGACTGCTGGGTTTGAGCGCGCCCTCCGTGTCCCCGAGATTTTTGTGGGGGAGCACGGGAGGACACGCTCTGCTTCTGAGTGGCACGATGCTCAGCACCCTTTTTAGAGGAGTGAGGCTGCTCCCGCTCAGCAGCCTCATAGAAAGAACGGCGGGGAAGAAGCTTTTGAAGAGCAGATGCTTGTTTAGCGGCTTCTTGTGATTTTGCAACCGCAATATTTACTGCCTCCCCAAATAACCCGGCAGTGGAAACCGGAGCGTCTAACAGAACATGCTTTTCTTTGTCCTTAATATCGCTCAGGTTGAGCCACAGATGCCTCTCAGTAGCCACCAGGGCTGCCATAGACCGCCCGATAGATTTAGCGGTCTCCTTGGTGGCTCTGAGAGAAACATCCGTGGCTCTGCGCAGTTCAGCCACAGTGTCGGGACCGATTCCCCCGCCCTCCTCTAAATCCCCCAATAATTCTGCCTGATAGGCTTGTAAAATGGACATCGTATGCAGACACGCTGCAGCTTGACCAGCGGCTGCATACGACTTATTAATCAGGGTAGATGTCAACTTTACTGGCTTTGAGGGAAGTGTAGGAGCCTTCAGGGAAGATGCCGTTGCTGGAGAGAGATAGCCCGCGAGTGTCTCTTCCACCTTCGGCATCTCCCCATAACCATGCTCTTTATATTGTGAAATGGTGGAATATAGAGAGGTGTGTGGTGTGTAAACTCTGTAAGAGACTGGTCTCCCCCACGATCTCGACACCTCGGTGTGGAGATCGGGGAAAAACGGCAGGCTCCTACGCTGGGGCTGAGCACGAGATGGCAGGAAGCGTTCGTCGAGTTTGCTTTTTGAACGAACGTCCTGCCTATCCTCTGGCCAACTCAATAGACAATCTGTCAACTGCTCTCGTGATCACATCGAGCAGTTCTTCAAAAGCATGAGACTGAGGTGGCGAATCCTCAGACTCAGCATCAATACTTACAACATCCAACTCCTCAGAGCTGGATAGTTGCAGTATTGGTGCCTCTATCGGGGGGGAAGTAACCGCAACGCGTGCTTCCACACCCTGATGAGAGGCACTGGATCTATCAGAAGGAGGCTGAGATAAGGCAGAGCCCGTCTCAACATCCACTGATAGATCCATCTGCGAACCCCAGGTCTGAGATCGACGCCGAGCCTCGGCAGCGGCGGGACCAAAGCCCTGGGGAACGTGGTCGGGATTGAACCGAGCCAAGCGGGATCGGAGCGTATGCAATGGAAGCGCACAGCAATGCTCACAGTCACCACCCTCGAGTGCTGACTGGGCATGCTCCTCTCCCAAACAAACAACACAAAGAGTGTGTGTGTCACCTCCCGTTAAATAACGCGGGCAGGGATGGACACACACTCTAAACTGCTGCTTGCTCGCCATACTGAATATAATATATATATATACAGACAACACCAAATAGGACAGACAGATTTCAACACAGAGCGCTACTGAAGACTCAGAAAGCTTTCGTTTTCTGTTTCGGGCCGGCTTTTATAGCTTCCTGGTACGTGACGTCACCCGCCTCTGACGTCCCGCTACACCATTGGACTGATTTTACATGTGCTTCAAGACGTCATCACGCAAAGCGTTCCCCATAGCGTCATTATCGACGCAACGGGAGTTCCCTTGAAAGGGAACCCATCATGATGTGCATCATGTCAGAGCTCATTGTCTAAATATTTGATTGGATTGTAAAATGTCTACTCCTTTGATAAAATTGTTTATGTTGATAACATTAAAAAGGTTTTTAATCAAGTTTAGTCTTAGAAGTTTTAGGAAAATAGGTCTAAAATATCGTAATATCTATTTTTAAAATATTAATAACTCAGGTGGTTTCCAAAATAAAAATAGCCAACAAAGCTGGCATGGCATTAAATCAAACAAACAAGTAAAACTATTTAATTTTAATTATTGTGAAGTGAAGTGAAGTGAAGTGAAGTGAAGTGAAGGCCAAGTATGGTAACCCATACTCAGAAATTGTCCTCTGCATTTAACCCATAGACATCATATAGAGCTAGACGCCCTATTGGCCGCTGGGCGCAAGAAATGCGGCCGCCATCTTAAACCGGTCATACTCCTATTTGCGTTGCATAGCAGCAGAAGACGCCAGAGCACTGTGCAGCATATTCCTGCTCAAATCGGCGGACCATCGCTCGGGGATTACTTTTCACTAGTAAGATTTAACATTTAACATTACCGTACTATTGGTTGTATTTTGTAAATAAAATATGCAATGTGTCCTGTATCATAGCTACATGTATGACCTTTGCAGCAAAAAAAACCGCGTGAAAATCGGTTCGGTATTCAGTGAGATATGATTAATTAAATGTGCTGACACCTGCCAAACAGATTACACTGAGCGGAGCGGTTGACCGGTTTAAGATGGCGGCCCCACGGCTCGTCCGTGCCAATAGGCAGTAGCGGTCGATAGGGCGTCTACCTATATGATGTCTATGATTTAACCCATCTAAGTTAGTGCACACACATTAGGAGTAGTGAGCAGTGAACACACACACACACACACACACACCCCGCAATCTTCAGGTTACCAGTCCAACTCTCTAACCAATAGGCCACGACTGCCCCAATGTTATATATTATAGACTTATATTATTATATTTATAATTATATTATACAAGACTTTGCAAAGAATGAGTGAAAACACAGGGCTTAAATAGGTAGGCATTAACAAGTTAATGAGACACAGGTGGAAGTAATCAAACACAATAAGTCCAGGCAATGGGTTATGGGCAAATGCTTTAGCAGTCAGATGTTATACAATAATTACAACATCTTCCAGCAGCTAACTCAGCCATGCTAACCAGCCAAACCTTGACCCCCTCCTAATTCAAAGAAATACGCACTTGTTGGATCACATGATCAGAATGCATCATCAGGGCATGACACATCTTCCATTACCAGTAAAAGATGGGATGCACATATGCAGAGCAGATAAAAAGAGCACATCAAAATCATCAAAGAAGATGTGACATCCTGCTCCTTAAACCTATCCATTGTGACAATTAAAAGCAAGCTGCTTAGGAAGATCAGAGAGGGTATACGATTCGGGTAGTTGAAGTGGAATTGCAATCCATGTCCACAGAAATATTTCTATATGAAAAATCCAGCACCTGACAAGCAGCTATGTCTTTGTATGTGACTGTGAGTGTGGAAAGGTGGGTGTACTGATACTAAAATGAAGGACAGGATTTTGACACAATCCTTGTTCTTATGAATCATCTTCACAGTCGGATAAAACATTATGGTGCCCTGTGGAATGCTATTAGTCACGTATTTATTTTTTAACTTAAGTATTACTCTCAGTTGCTTTGATGAGAATTTGGTTAGGAATTTGTGAATGTGTGCAGTCTTAAATTAAACTCAAGGTTTGAGTTCTTGATGAAACTGTATTTCAGAGAACAAGGACACACCAGGGCAGAGGCACAGCAGCCGTTTTACTTCTTTCTGACTTAATTGTCATGCACATACTGAAAGACAGTTGATGGAAACAGTTTGATGGAAACGCCATGTAACATCAGCAGCGTTCGCATTTCATTAATCATCCCATGTAGTTTCTTACAATCAGGGAACATCGACTGTGAAGAATTGACAAGGAAAGGACGAGTGCAAGGAAGTGTTGCAGTATATTGGAGTAGATTTAAACATTTAGAATTTTTTACATTTTTATTTATCATTTGTTAAAAAACAGAAGCTTGCTGAATAAGATGTCATGCTCTAGATGTTAAGACTGATTCCAGGAAGTGTGCAGGTCACAATTTAACCTCCTAAAAAATGGAAATATTTTTATTTATAAATATAAATATTTAAATAAATTTTGCATAATGGAAAAGTCCTAACTAATTATAAATAACTGATTTTGAAACTTATCGTAGTGTTACACATTTTGTTAAAGCAAAATATGATGATCTTCTCCTTCTCCTTCTCCTTCTCCTTCTCCTTCTCCTTCATCATCATCTTCATTCCTTGACAGGTTTTTGCGATATTCACTCTACATTGACATATTTCCACAGACATACATCATTTATTCCAGACATGATGGCTAAAATCAGACTCCAAGTTTAGCAACTTTTCTGACAATAATGTTCAGCATTATAGAGGTGGCGGCCCTCAATACCCAGAGAAGATGAACAATGAAAAGCCCGTCTCTGGGTTCAAACGAGAGGGAAGCGTGATTCATTATGCAGTTGAGAGTGGAGTTGTACAGCTGTTGAACATCACCCAGGACAGACAGAAGTGCCACCAAATTAATTTGAAATCCGCCCTCCATTATGAATGAGGGCCAGGTGTTTCTCATTAAAAGTGGGCGCACTGTCAGGAACACTTCACACTCACATGTGTGGCCACACACACATACAAGCACACACTTTGGTGGGTGTTAAATTATACACTATATAAGCTGGTAGCAGAATTTAAAGCTGCCAGACGATTGTGTGTGATTTTGCTATTCTTAGGGTATAAAATGTCTGAAAATCTATAACTTGTTACACAGAAAAATGCTGAAAATGTGTAGAGTTGTGATTAGTCTAGTAATTAGCCTATAACTAATTTCAAGGAAATGTGAGCGTTGTATGTCCATACTCGCTGCCATGATGCCAGGGTTTTGCTATGTAGCTTCTTAGGTGTTTTGGTAGTTGATAGGCGGGTCCATAACGCGCGTACACTCTGCTTATTACATACACAGGGATGCGTAGCAGCACACACACGTCAAATATAAAAAATAAATAAAAGGATTACAATGTAAAAGATAGGGAGATGAGACTCTGGTTGGTTTATTTCACGTTACGCCCAAAACACTCATTACTCATACTCATTACGGGCTCATTACTCATTAAGAGAATAGAGACAACTCTTTTAGACCATGCTCTGGGCGACCATTTTTCCCGTCGTTAAACTAGGAAAAGTGGATTCGGACACGCCCTAAGTGCAATTGCGCCCTGCGCTTTAGACCACGCGCTCAGATCGTTAAAATAGGGCCCAAAGAGTTGAGAATATGTGTGGCAGGTCTTAAAGTGACAGCAGACTAATACATCTGCTGCTGTCTGTCATTTAAAGATAATCAAAGAACAAAAGAAAAAGAGAAAATCTTTCTCTTGACTGAATAACATTTGTAGCTTTAATAAGGATTGATCTATATTTAATTTATTTATGCAGTGAACACTGTGAAGTGTTTGATAACTTAATAAAAGCTGCAGTCGGCAAGTCTGGCAGACTGAGGGGACTTAGCCAAAATTTTGAATGTTTACAACTCTCATGCCCCTCCCCCACTACCACCAAGCACCCTTCCATCGAGTTTGTGCTCTTCAGTGCGTGTGCACTAGATTTTCTGTGAACGCACCCTAGGGTTGTGCCTGATGGCTGACCGACATCACGATGGAGAGCCACCATTGTGATGCCACGCCCCCCCAGCCAGTCAGACCAGCCCAGTCTCACGGCAGTTTGTGAAAGGTCACTTAATTTAATCTATTGATTCGTGTACACCAGTGGTTGGGAACCTATGGGAACCGAGGTCTCTCACCCTTTACCAACAAACAATAAAAAAAATTAAGACACATCAACAGAGATCGGCTCTCTGCAGAAAAAGCAGCCAATTACAGTTCCCTTGTTGTACAGCCTACCGAAGTTAATAAAGTTTATGACCATGCTAATATTCAAGTTGTACCGGCAAAAGTACGCACTTCAACAGTTCAATGTTGTTTGCGAGTGTCACGAGTCACCACAGCAATCAACTAACCCCTTACGTTTATGTGGTAAGTTGTAACCTACAGCTCCTGCACTGGGATTCAAGCAGCTGCAGCTTGTTTAAGGTAATGGCAAAAATAATTTTAGAACAGCAGCGAAAATGTAAAAGTAGGCTATATAAACTTGAATATATCCTTTTATTGAAACGGGTTTCGACATTTCGAAACATTTCACCCGCTGTCCTCTGGTACTTTCACTTTTGCCGCAGAGACCCTTTATGTTCTCTAAATGTGTCGTATTTTTGATAATCCGCGCAGATTTCAGTTGACGATTCTGTTTAAAGTTATTAATAACAAAACATGAATGAAAGAGAAAGAAAAGAGCAAGATGTGTGTAGAAAAGGATGGTCAGTTGCGACCCCTGCTGGACACATTTATCCATTTACATCATACAGAAGGCAGTATAGCGAGAGAGTATTAGATTACGTACTGATCATGCACCGATCATGCAAGCGGACAGCCAATCGGAAAGCAGCTCTGATCTAGCGGCTGCGCTAAGGAACTGTTAGTTTCGTTTTCCACTCTGTTATGGAGGGACGGTTCGTAGTTCACTTTCCTCCTAATTCCTGCCTTATTTGTGTGCGTCAATGACGAAAAGTAAGTGTTTAATTATATTGTATGTTGCTGTTATTGCTGCGTAAGATTATTCAATGGTATTGAGAATATTGTTTTATGTGTAAGTGAAGAGATACGCAGCAGGCTGCGGCCTTGCACGGACGAATGTTTTTCTAAACATACGCGTGTAAACTCAGAGATGTAAATCAGGCCAGTTTAGCTCAGCGCTGTTAATGCGATTGCAACATATTTCTTTTAAATTAACATTACATTATCCGGAAGTGTGATTTGAGATATCTACCCATGTTTATGTAAATTTATTTAGTTTATTAAGCTCAGTCAAGTTTAATGAAGCACAGTATGTATGTATATTGCATTACAATGTTATGTACTGATGTTTAAATGTGTCAAGGTGATCTTGTTTATTGTAAACTCACTTAATTTATGTATATTTCTCCTTTCTTTGTTTAGACCACACAAACTTGTATAATAAAGCCATTTAATTGGGGTTCCTGTCTCCGTGTCCTTACCGACACTCCATGGCGACGGCCAATTTTACCTAGCAACCAGTCCACCTTTACTACAAGAATTTGGTCCTTCGAGCCGGATAGGGTCGTTACCATGGCAACCCCTAAGTCTGCCCCTACCTCATCCCAACGTCCACGCAGAGCAGTTCAGAGACCTGCCTACCTAGATGACTACGAGGTCGACTATGCTGGACACCCATCCGGGCAGGTTGTAAGACCTAAAGGGAAGGCAGTGAAGACTTCAACTCCCATCTCATCTCACCAACCCTTTGGAACGACTGGTTTATCAGAGGAATTTATGCTGCAGATGATGGAAATTACAAAGCAGCAAAGTGAGACCGCTAGACGCCAAACAGAGCTCCTGGAGAAAGTCCTGCTACAAAGCACTCCTCAAGCATCTACCCACTCCTCACGAGCATCATCACGGCATCAGACACCTCGGACCCAGATCCTGCAATCAGTGGAGAGGGGACAGCCGAAATCTGATGTAAGCCCTCGTGATGTAAGTGCAGATCCAAGTCTCTGGCCACAGCCTGTCAAACCTTTATCCCCATTCGTTGAGGAGCTTTCCCAGGCTCTGAGAAAAACACAAATTAGAGACAATCTTTTCCAATCACCACCTCTTGTGAGCAGACAGACCACTCTGTCGTCACATCAGTATGCTTCGCCATGCCGTAGCACCAACTCAGATCCAGCCAGAACCCAACTGCGTGATAGAGCAGAGCCCTGGATGAAACCGTTGCCTCCGCCACCCGAACAGATACAGAGCCAGCCCACCCAGCCTTCTATCTACCAAGTACCACCCCCAGAGGGTTTTCCGACACACAGTCAGTTTGCTTCAGAGACTGAGCCAATGCCACAAACTTCACACCCAACTACAGCATTCCAGCCTAGGGTTGATGCTGTGTCCTACACCCCTCAATTCTCTTCATACTGGCTTCCAACAGTAGAAGGTCCCACTTTCCCAGACTTCATTAAGGAGGACAGAGCCCAGTATGTAGAACTCAGAATCGCTTTGGACAATCTGCTTCCCCCCCAGTTACCAGAGCATTATAGGTACTCCATTCTCCTGAAACATGTGAAGGTGCCTAATGCACACAGACTGGTTTTAGCACATGCAGAGTCAGTTACGCCGTACACTAATGCTCTGCAAGCCCTCGACAGAAGATATGGCCGGCCCTATCAGTTTGTGTTGAGGGAAATAGAAGCTTTGGAGAACCTACCACCTATCCGTGCTGGTGATGAGCGGGCATTCGATGATTTCTCCCTCAGAGTCCAAGCCATAGTTGGCATGCTCAAAGCCCTTAAGGGGGATGGTATTGAAGAATTGCACAGCGGGTCAAATGTGAAACGTCTTTTGAACCGCCTTCCTCGTTCACAACAAACCCAATTCAGGAGGCATCACCTCAAAAGGAACCCAGATAAGACTAAGTTCTCCCTCCTTGAGTTTGCAGATTGGCTGCAGCTGGAAGCCAACTGTATGGAGTTTGATCCAATTGAGGAGACCAGAGCCACAAAACGAGATCAAAGAGCAGCAATTCGGGGACAGAGCAAACAAACCACCATCCTGCATGGCGTAGAGCAAAGGCAGGGCATAGAACCAACAACCAAGTCCAAGTCGGTTCACCCCAAAGTATCTACCAAGTCTAAAGTTATCTGCCCATATTGCAGCGCAGAACATTACCTCAGCCAGTGTACCACATTTACAGCATTAACCAAGGAGCAAATGGTTTGTTGGATTAAAGACAATAAACGCTGCTGGAAATGTGCACGATCCCATATGGCCAAAGACTGTGACCTAAAGAGGTCTTGCTACCTTTGTCAAGCTAAGCACCTCTCTGTGCTTCACGACATCAACCAAAGGAAGGGTGAGGTCACCAATGGAAACAGTAGTCTTTACAACTCCACCACAGAGACTCTCTATCTAGACCAACCTCGCTGCGGTGGGAAAGTATTCCTGAAAGTTGTTAAGGTTACCATCCATTACCAGCAGAAAGTTTTGGATACCTTTGCTGTACTCGATGATGGCTCAGAACGAACCATTCTGCTTGCCACAGCTGCACAGCACCTTGGTTTGAAGGGTAAGCCAGAACAACTGAATTTACGGACAGTGCATCAAGACATCAGGACATTGCCTGGCACTTCTGTAACCTTCAGCATATCCACCCCAAGTAACCCCAGGGAAAGGTTCATAATTCAGGGGGCCTTTACTGCAGACCAATTCGGACTGGCAGAGTATACCTACCCAGTGAGTACCCTGCAGGAGAAGTACCGACACCTCAGAGGTATACCCATAGCACCTCTGGTCAAAGCTCGTCCCCTACTGCTTATTGGTTCAGATCACACTGAGCTCATCACCCCAATTGAACCAGTGCGACTGGGTCCACCCGGAGGTCCCGCCGCAGTCAGAACACGCCTTGGCTGGACCTTGCAAGGCCCCTCCAAACATCTCCAGGATCAACTCTCAGTCTCGCAGTGTCTGTTTACATCTAACTGCTCACCATCTGCAGAGCTGTACCGCCAAGTTGAACGGTTATGGCAGTTAGATATTCTGCCTTATCGCAGTGAAAAGACGATAGTAAGGTCACAACAAGACCAAGAAGCGCTGAATATGCTGGAGACACAGACAGTGCGGGTGAAAGTAGAAGGAGTTGACCGATACGCCACACCACTTCTGAGAGTTAAGACCATGCCTCTGCTACAAGCTCCGAAGGAAGCAGTGATGTGTCACCTCCGTAACATCGAACGCCGACTAGCCAAAGACCCGCCTTTAGCTAACAAGTACCAGGAAGAGATTCAAAAATTGGAGAATGCTGGTTATGTCACTAAAATTACTCCTCAAGAAGCCGCTCTGTATACGGAATCCTGGTATTTGCCCCACCATATTGTAACCCACAACGGAAAACACAGAGTGGTATTCAATTGCTCGTACACCTACAAGGGGGAAAATCTAAACAAGCAGCTGTTACCTGGACCTACATTGGGCCCCTCTCTTCTTGGAGTGTTAATTCGCTTCAGAGAACATCAAGTCGCCATCAGTGGAGACATCAAAGGAATGTTCCACCAGGTCCGACTGCTTCCCCAAGATAAACCCCTTCTGCGGTTCTTATGGCGGGACCTACAGTCTGAAAACCCACCAGATGTGTACGAGTGGCGGGTCCTTCCATTTGGCACAACCTGTAGCCCCTGTTGTGCGACATTTGCAGTTCAGCGACACGTTTTCACTCATAGCCAGCAGGGTGATAAGATGCGACAGTCAGTTGAACGGTGCTTTTATGTCGACAACTGTTTACAGAGCACTGCATCTCCAGTTGAGGCCCGTGAGTTGATCGATGGATTAAGGTCCCTGCTGGCGTCGGGCGGGTTTGAAATCCGTCAATGGGCGAGCAACAAAGCCTCAGTGGTTAACCATCTCCCAAAAGAGGCCAGATCAGAGAACACAGAGTTGTGGATTTCTCAAAATCAATTAGATCCAAAAGAAATGACCCTGGGATTAAGCTGGCATTGCATACCAGACACACTCCATTACCGTCATCGCTTGCTCTCCTATCATGAAGTCACAATGAGAAACATCTACAGAGTCCTCGCCAGTCAGTATGACCCTCTGGGCTACATAATCCCCTTCACCACCAGGGCTAAAGTGCTAGTGCGGCAGTTATGGGTAAAGGAACGAGAATGGGACGACCCCCTTCTCCCTTCTGAATAGCTTAAGGCCTGGCAAAGATGGGAAACAGAACTAGAGCACCTACCATTGATCACCATGCCTCGGTGTTATGTATCAGCTGCACTAGATGTTCCAGAGGCAGAACGAGAACTCCACATATTCTGTGATGCCTCTGAGGCAGTCTACGGGTCAGTAGCATACCTTCGTACTGACTACCAAGGACAGGTTGAGTTGGCGTTCATCCATGCCAGATCTAGAGTAGCTCCGAAAAGGCAACAATCAGTACCTAGACTTGAGCTCTGCGCCGCTCTCACTGGAGCACAGTTAGCCAAGCTACTGCATAATGAGCTCTCATTAGAGATCAGGAATACATTCTTGTGGAGTGACTCAACAACAGTACTCACCTGGCTGACATCAGAATCCTGCAGATTTAAAGTTTTTGTAGGAACCAGAGTATCTGAGATACAAGAACTTACTGAAGGTCACTGCTGGCGCTATGTAGATTCAGGAAACAATGTCGCTGATGACATTACACGTGGCAAAACCCTGCTCGAGTTATCCCAACCCACTAGATGGAGTAATGGGCCAGAATTTCTCTACCTACCACCTGAATCATGGCCAGAAAGTCCTGCCATTGGTATAAATGAGGACCCCACTGAGCTCCGTGCTACAAAATTTTGT
The DNA here is from genome assembly GCF_963993115.1 of Abramis brama. Taxonomy (NCBI): domain Eukaryota; kingdom Metazoa; phylum Chordata; class Actinopteri; order Cypriniformes; family Leuciscidae; genus Abramis; species Abramis brama. The sequence continues at coordinate 8,510,141 of NC_139973.1, read as the reverse complement.
GGCCTCACTTCAGTTGATCCAGGATTATCACTGCCAGATCCTAAGCAGTTCTCAACCTTTGAGGAACTCCTAGAGGTTACTTGCAGGTCCATGCACGGGGCGGCGGGGAAAATTGATGAGCCGAGAGCATTGGAGTACGAACAGGCTGAGAGAAGCTTGTTGAGACAAGTCCAGTTAGACAGTTTCCCCACAGAGTATCATGCTCTCAAAACTGGTAAGCCTATCCCTTCATCCAGCCGTTTACTCACATTATCACCGGAGCTGGATGAAACAACTGCACTCATCCACGTGGGAGGACGTCTGCGCCGAGCCACCCACTTAAGCTACAATACAGTGCATCCAATCGTCTTAGACCCAAAGCACCCTATCACTCACCTTCTGATAAAGAAATACGATACCAAACTCTGCCACCCTGGTCCAGAAAGGGTCTTCGCAGAAATGAGAAGATATTACTGGATCCTCCGAGGAAGAGAGGCAATACGCCGTCATCAGCGTACCTGTGTTGAATGCCAAAGATGGAGGGCTAAACCGAACATTCCAAAGATGGCAGAACTCCCTCCCGCCAGACTCCGCCTCATGAAACCAGCCTTCTATTCTACAGGGGTGGATTGCTTCGGCCCATTCCTGATAAAACGAGGAAGGAGTAATGAAAAGAGGTGGGGAATAGTATTCAAATGCATGACTACCCGCTGTGTTCACTTGGATTTGCTGAGTAACATGGACACAGACTCATTTTTAATGGCTCTGCGGCGCATGGTCGCTCGACGTGGGACCCCTGCTGAAATCCTGGCGGATCAGGGCACCAATTTCCGAGGCGGTGATAAAGAGTTACAGACAGCTTTCACTGCCATGAGCCCACATCTCCAAACCCAGTTAGCAAATCAGAAGATCCAGTTTAACTACAACCCCCCAAACGCCCCACATTTCGGAGGTATGTGGGAGCGTGAAATCCGCTCAGTTAAAAGTGCCCTACATACCACCGTAGGATCCCAAACTCTGACAGAGGAAGTCCTCAGAACACTTCTTGTAGAGGTTGAGGCCATACTCAATGCAAAACCACTGGGGTATGTCTCCTCTGATGTGGCGGATCCAGATCCGGTGACCCCAAACTACCTGTTGATGGGGCGGCCTGATGCATCACTGCCTCAGGTTGTCTACCCAGAATCTGAGATTCTTAGTCGGAAAAGATGGCGGCACTCACAAGTAATGGCAGATCAGTTTTGGACAAGTTTTATTAAGAATTACTTGCCCGCTCTGCAACCACGTCAAAAATGGATGAGTGACTCTGACAATCTCACACCTGGAACTGTTGTGATGATAATAGACCACCAACTCCCTCGAGGTCTGTGGCCTGTTGGCAAAGTAATAACCACATACCCTGGATCAGATGGTCGTGTTCGTTCAGCAAAGATTGAAGTAAAAAACAAACTCTACCATCGACCAGTGGCTCGTCTCATTACACTGCCTGCCATCCCAGATGATGACCCTACAACAGACTAGGAAGATGAAAAGTACATTTGCACAACAAATGTAGGGGCGGCTGTAGAAAAGGATGGTCAGTTGCGACCCCTGCTGGACACATTTATCCATTTACATCATACAGAAGGCAGTATAGCGAGAGAGTATTAGATTACGTACTGATCATGCACCGATCATGCAAGCGGACAGCCAATCGGAAAGCAGCTCTGATCTAGCGGCTGCGCTAAGGAACTGTTAGTTTCGTTTTCCACTCTGTTATGGAGGGACGGTTCGTAGTTCACTTTCCTCCTAATTCCTGCCTTATTTGTGTGCGTCAATGACGAAAAGTAAGTGTTTAATTATATTGTATGTTGCTGTTATTGCTGCGTAAGATTATTCAATGGTATTGAGAATATTGTTTTATGTGTAAGTGAAGAGATACGCAGCAGGCTGCGGCCTTGCACGGACGAATGTTTTTCTAAACATACGCGTGTAAACTCAGAGATGTAAATCAGGCCAGTTTAGCTCAGCGCTGTTAATGCGATTGCAACATATTTCTTTTAAATTAACATTACATTATCCGGAAGTGTGATTTGAGATATCTACCCATGTTTATGTAAATTTATTTAGTTTATTAAGCTCAGTCAAGTTTAATGAAGCACAGTATGTATGTATATTGCATTACAATGTTATGTACTGATGTTTAAATGTGTCAAGGTGATCTTGTTTATTGTAAACTCACTTAATTTATGTATATTTCTCCTTTCTTTGTTTAGACCACACAAACTTGTATAATAAAGCCATTTAATTGGGGTTCCTGTCTCCGTGTCCTTACCGACACTCCATGGCGACGGCCAATTTTACCTAGCAACCAGTCCACCTTTACTACAATGTGCTTTATATTGAAAAAAAAATATTAAAAGCGCGATAAGTCGCGAAAGAGAACTGAATTATACTGACAGGATGCTGTGTGCGCGCTCCGAGCGCAACACGGACAAGCATAGTAGCCTTTGTCTTCGGTTGCGCGCCTAAATATTTCAAAATGTTTTCAAAAAAAAGGTTGAGTAAAAACATTCTCGTAAACACAGTAGATGTAAGCAGAGCCGGACAGTAACGGAGTACATTTACTTGAGTAAAGTACTTAAGTACAATTTTGAGGGATCTGTACTTTACTCGAGTATCATTTTTGGGGAGTACTAATGACTTTACTCAAGTACATTTGAGAGGCAAATATTGTACTCTTTACTCCACTACATTTCTATCCATAACTGTGAGTACCCGTTACCTCTTCTTCAAAAAAAAAAAAAGGAAAAAAGAAGAAAAAAGAAACATTTCGGAAACCCTCAATTTGTTGTTTCCCTCTCAAATGTGATTGGATTGTGCAGGCGCCACTGATTGGGACAGCCTATCAGCAATCACCTTCAGCTTTCCGCCAAAGTCAACTCCATGGTCAGATTTAGATAAGAGACGAAACCATGGATGAAAAAATGGATGAAGACGCAGCAGGTCCATCCCAGGAGCGATATTTTTTTTCCCCAGGATGGTAGGGGAAGACTCAAAGTGAATGAATATTCATTAGGGAAGTCATCCCTGATTGGTCTTAACCCCAGTGACGGGTAGGTTTAGGGGCGGGGTTAGGGAGGTCAATAGACCCCCAGTGACGGGTAGGTTTAGGGGTGGGGTTAGGGGTAGGTCATCAGACCAATCAGGGATGACTTCCCTAATGAATATTCATGAGTCTTCCCCTACCATCCCAAAAATTCCCCTACCATTCCCCTACCATCCCAAAAAGACCATAAGACAGTTGCAGCTCATACAGAACGCTGCTGCCAGGATTCTGAGCAGAACCAGAAAATATGAACATATCACACCAGTCCTCAGGTCTTTACACTGGCTCCCAGTTAAATTTAGGATTGATTTTAAAGTATTATTACTGGTATATAAATCATTCAATGGCCTAGGACCTCAATACATTGCAGATATGCTCACTGAATATAAACCCAGCAGATCACTTAGATCACTAGGATCATATCAGCTAGAAATACCAAGGGTTCACTCTAATCATGGCGAGTCCGCTTTTAGCTATTATGCCAGCCGCAGCTGGAACCAGCTTCCAGAGGAGATCAGATGTGCTCCTACAATAGTCACATTCAAATCCAGACTCAAAACACATCTGTTTAGCTATGCATTTAATGAATGAGCACTGTGCCAATGCTCGTCCGACTATCTGTACTGTACTGTATTTTATTTTTTATTTTTCTAAACTGTTTTAATTATTCTTATTTCCTTTTATTATTTTAATTTATTCTATGTAAAGCACTTTGAATTGCCATTGTGTATGAAATGTGCTATATAAATAAACTTGCCTTGCCTTGCCTTGCCTACCATCCTGGGAAAAAAAATATCGCGCCCCGAGAATGTGCCAACCCGTGGCCCCACCTCGCCAGACTATTTCAATTTTCTGAACAAGTTAATGATAGTTTTTGCTTCAAGTGTTTGCTGTGTTTACCAATGTAAGCACTGTGGCAGTAGTAATGCAATATTTAGAAAATGTACTCTTGATACTCAAGTACTTTTAAAAACAAGTACTTTAGTACTTTTACTTCAGTAGACATCTGACTGTAGTACTTTTACTTGTACTTGAGTAAAATTTAGCAAGGGGTATCTGTACTTTTACTCAAGTAATGTAGCTGTGTACTCTGTCCGCCTCTGGATGTAAGTACTATGTGCGTTCTCTCTCTCTCTCTTTTCGTGATGGTCAGCACGATTCCGTAGCATTAAGATCAACCCCCCCCCCATCCCATGATATCATCGTCCATCGCGATGTTTTACTTTAAACATCGTCAACTGCCAATTTAGGGGACATCGCCCAACCCTAACGCACCCGTCTCTGGTCCTAGTATAGGTCATAAGCCCCGCCTCCCCGAGTTATTCAACAGGACGTGAGACCAACTAAACAATTAAATTACACTTGAAGTATCTTTTTTCCAAAGGTGGTTTCTCTTGTCGTACTGCAATCAATTTTTTAAAAAGTGCACTCAGGGAGAGTGCATTCTGCGAGAGTGAGGGCGGAGCGTTGATTTCGCGGCTTTACTTCCTGCTCACTACTGCGCAGGTCTGGTCCCGAGATCAAGTTCCAAGATGTCAGCGCCATATCGGGACACTGGCGGCTTCAGTTCTCACCAATGGAAGAGAGCGAAGGGGCGTCGTCCATCTTTTTTTACAGTCTATGGTCAGATCGCAGACAGCCCTGCGCTGATTGGACCAGAAGAACCGGGAGCGGTGGATTTTTGCAAAACAAATAACAGGCTCCAGGTGGAGGTAGAAGCGCAGGGTTTTTTCTAAAACCAGCTGATTTATGTTGTTCTGTCGGAGCATAGTGTCGGTTTCAGTGAATATGATCAAAAAAATCTTGCCGACGGCAGCTTTAAATTTCCGTGTCCTACCTGTTAGACCTACCTGAAAATCTTAAAGGTTACATGGGTGAAAAACAATGAAAACAATAACTTTATGTGCATTTTGACAGGGCTAGCAATAGAAAAAAAATTAGCCTTGATATATTGAAGGGCAGGTAAATGTGACATTATTATAAAGGGTTTATGTGAAGATTGTTTAAGTTCACTTAAATTAAAAGTTGTTATATTTTTTAAAAGCCTAATACACGTTACAATTTTTTAGCTTTCAATTATACTGTAATGTTGAATGGCTAAAATTAATGTCTAAAATTGAGAAACAAAAATCTATTTTATAGAGACCTCATCAGCAGTATTGGTATCGGTGACATTCGCCTTCTTTCATTAAAAGATGCCATTAAACAAATATTTAAAATATATGCTTCTGTCTTTGTTGCTTCTACATTCATTTGGAAATTAAATGTGAAATTATTACAATATAAAAATCTATAAAACCTATGAAGTGTGCGATTAATTAGTTGATTTTAATCGATTGACGGTACTATTTAAATATATTTAAAAAGTATATTTTATATATTGTATATCATATTTCTCAATATTGCTGTTTTTACTGTATTTTTAATCAAATAAATGTAGCCTTGGTGAGGACAAGAGCTTGTAGTGTGTATGTATATATTATACAAAATATATAATTAAAAAAAAAAAAACCCTTTCACATCAATGAAGTTGAGCCATCCTATTGGTCCATTCTCAGTTTCCAAACAGTCACTTGTGCTAGAAAAATGCAGATCTCTCCATCTGGTGTCCTAGACAAGCACCCTTAGCAGCCTGCCCAGTGCCAGAGCACCCGGTCTCACCCGGACTCCTGCTTCACGAGTTGATCTAGGGTGCCAATGTGACCTGATCCTTAATCAGTGGCAGGTGTTTCTGCCAAAAGAAAGGGCTGAAAATAACCCTATAATTCATCATGGGAAATAGCCAGCTGGCTGAGTGCATATATGTGTGAGTAGATGCATACAATGGTTTATTCAGAAGGACCGAGGGAGGCAGCTTCAGATGAAAGTAACCATCACATTCAGTATCAATTATTATATAAATTAATGTTACATTTTTTTTTAAATGCTGAACTGTGTGTGAGCTTTTTTTAGTGACCACTCAGCAGTATTAAATCTGCACCTCCATGCCTGTGATTATCACATCGAGGATTTGTTGACTAATGATCTCATCAGAAAGTGAGGTACTATTAATAATAATAGATGAAATAAAAAAATAAACTTGATATTCATGTGACTTGGTTTTAATAAACAGTATGTTCATATACATATTAACATACTATTATTACACCTTCTTTATTGTATAATATTATTTAATATTTATATAGATAGTCAGAATAGCAAGATTGCGAGTGTGATATTGCTTTTAAACAAAAGCAACTTGCATTTAATGCACTATATTGCCAGTTACCTTGTCTATTTTTGCTCCACCTATAGAATTATTTCCACACTAAATCAAATCAGGATCAAATTGGAGTATACAGTGTATATATGCTCCAATTTATTGGGTAAATGGCAACAGAGTACACATCAAATTAAATTGGAAAATTAATTTTCATTGGACTAAAAATACCCAAAGATGAGAATTTCCTGCTTATTTCAGAAGTCCATCACAAGCAACTTCTATTCAAATAGCATTATATAAAGTTTCCCCTTTTTGTAGATGTCTTGAATGACAAATTTTGTTGGTAAATATCTTGACAGGTTAGGATATGGTTGAAAAAAAATTGTCCTGGGGGCAATTATTGCCACTCAAGTTCATTTATACAGCTCCAAAAATGTCCACATCTCTGAAAAGTGATGGCATACCAATCATTATATAAAAGCATTACATAAAAGCAATCCATCTATCCAGGCGACACACATTTCTTTTTTTTTTTTAAATCACAGTAATGTTTTTCTTCTCACACAGGTCTAGGCTTGTTTAAGTGAAATAATTCTTTGGTGGTTGATGGCAAACTGTTATTATTCTCTACTGAAGTGGTGAAACAGCTGCTAAATCATTTCCACTGCACTGTGGGTGGATAGAAGCCAGATTTGATTGAGTGAGGCTGCAACTTACACCAGTCTCCAAACATTGTCATAAAATAACATGAGGTGACAGGAAACCCTTAATAAAAGAATATCAAGGGATGCGACTGCCTCCTACATTTCAGATTAGATGGTCAGATTTCTGCAATTTCACAGATTTAATTTTCTGCATGTGGCATCACAAACCCATTGGTGTAGGAAAATGCATTTTGTTTTCGTCTTCAGCGAAGAATACCGCTCAGAAGTTATTTCTTTGTAGCTCAGGAATATTAAAGGGGTGGTTGATTATGATTTCACTTTTCTAACTTTAGTTAGTGTGTAATGTTGCTGTTTGAGCATAAACAACATCTGCGTTGTTACAATGCTTAAAGTTCAAAGCAAAGGGAGATATTTGCTTTTAAAGAAATCGTTTTTTAAGGACTGGTAGGGACTACACGACATTCCTCCCGGGACATCACCAACCCTAGAATTTACATAAACCCCGCCCCCGGAACATGATTTATAGATTATCAAAACAGAATATGCTAATCAATGACTAGAAGATAACGACACATAAGCTACATAAATTCGTCAACTAACCATTCAGAAACGCCCTGTTGCATTCAACATGTTGTCACTTCTTCTTGTGTCTCTCCATCATTGTCTGAATCCGGTTTGAACATAAAAGGCTAAAAGTTTTAGAAATTTTCAGTGCATGTCTGTGTGAGTGCAAGCTGTTGAAGCTCCGCCCTCTGTGCCGGGAGCAGCTGCTTATTTGCATTTAAAGGGACAGACACAAAACGGTGCGTTTTTGCTCACCCTCAACAATTGACAATTTAACATGCTATATAAAAATATCTGTAGGGTATTTTGAGCTAAAACTTCACATACACACTCTGGGGACATCATCTTGTGAAAAGAGCATTACCACCCCTTGAATGAAGTTTTGTTTCATTAAAGGTGCAGTAAGCAATTTCTGAGAAACACTTTTGATATTTGAAATCTTCAAATGTTACTTTTGTTATTAGGAGAAAAAAAACAGGAGATCTCGCTGCTTTCCTGTGGGTTTCAACACTCAGCATTGTTTTGTTCATAGTTGCCATGGCTACAGTGTCAGTGATAACTTTCATGTCTGCAGGTTTCCAGCTCTGGCAAAGTTTAAATCCCTATTTTCTTGATGTTTTCTTGAATAGTTCAAAGCCCCACTGATGATCTGCGGAGCATGTCATGTATGTCACTTGTCTTTCTTATGACTCACTTTAATTATGTGACATTTTTATATAATAATAATTTCTACATTATACCAGGTTCAGGAAAGTCAGAAAATTACTTGTTTAACAGTTAACCTCACTGTACCTTGCCCGAGTCTAGCAAAATCTTCAAACAATCCGCAGCATCAGTAAGCAATACTGCTCACATGTAAGACCTTGCTTCTGCTTCCATATTCTCTTTGTGTTTTAGACTGCAGCTGCAGTAGCTTGAGACTCTGGAAATGGACATCAGTGGGCTCACCTGAGATTCCCAAATTCGAAGCAAGCCTGAACCTGCTGAGGTATCTGTCTTGTGTTAAAACTGAAACAGAATAGATAAGGACCCATTTGAAATTTTTGTTGCGATTAAAGTGCAGTTAAAGGAATAGTTTGGCAAAAACTAAAAAGTATGTCATTTATTCACCCCTCATGCCATTCCAAACCCGTATGACTTTTTATTTATTTATTTATTTATTTATTTGACTTATTTAGGCCTACTATCCCCTGTATGGCACAATATACACTTACTGGTCAATGCAAACATCTAATCAGCAAATCACATGGCAGCACTCAATGCATTTAGGCATGTAGACATGATCAAGACGATCTGCTGAAGTTCAAACTGAGCATCATAATGAGGAAGAAAGGTAATTTAAGTTACTTTGAACGTGGCATGGTCGTTGCGGCCAGCCGGGCTTGTCTGAGTATTTCAGAAACCGCTGATCTACTGGGAGTTTCATGCATAACCATCACTAGGGTTTACAGAGAATGGTAAAAAAAAAAAAAAATTCAGTGAGCGGCAGTTCTGTGGGTAAAATATTCCTTGTTAATGCCATAGGTCAGAGGTGAATGGTTAAAGCTGATGTAAATGCAACAGTTACTCTAAGCACTTGTTACAACCGAGGTCTGCAGAAGAGCATCTCTGAATGCACAACATGTCGAAGAATCTAGAAGCAGAAGGGCTACAGCAGCAGAAGATCACATCGGGTGCCACTCCTGTCAGATGAGAACAGGAAACCGAGGCTACAATTTGCACAGGCTCATTAAAACTAGACAATAGAAGATTGGAAAATAGCCTCGTCTGAGGAGTCTTGATTTCTGCTGCGACATTCAGATGGTAGGGTCGGAATTTGGCGTAAACAACATTTAAGCATGATCCATCCTGCCTTGTATCAACGGTTCAGGCTGGCGGTGGTGGTGTAATGGTGTGGGGGATATTTTCTTGGTACAGTTTGGGCCCCTTAGTACCAATTGAGCACTGTTTAAACGCCACAGCCTACCTGAGTATTGTTGCTGACCATGTCCATCTATTTATGACCACAGTGTACCCATCTTCTGACGGCTACTTCCAGCAGGAGAACGCATCATGTAATGGACCGCCAAAATGTATCAATCACATTTGCATATTAAGAAAGTAAAAGTCTTAGTTCACCATTAATCATATACAAGAAGCTTTGAACCCAATGAAAAAGTCTTTAAACACTAATATTCAAATGTAATACGTCTGCATTATGATTGATGACTACTTGAGACACATCTGCTATGAGCGCAGCTTGTATAGAGCCATATGAGTGACTCTTATGTGGCTGTTTTCCTTTTCAATAATGGCTGATTCGGCAGCATAGCACCCTAGATCTGTGAGCCGGCACCGGTCTCTTCACTCAGCTCTAAGAAGGAACATCAGACTATTTAAAGCTCTCAACCAGCCAGTGAAGCACCCTTCAAACCAGCAGTGCTCCCTGTGTAACAGGACGCAGGTGCAGTATGACTGTACTGGAAAAGCCAATTAACAGGGTAGTCTGCTTCAAGAGACGTTCAAATGATAAAATTACTGGATGATAACAACAAACCATAGCCGTATTTGATTCTGAGGCCCTTGACATCTGCCAAAACTCAATATAGAACATAGAGAACCTTGTCGTAGTGCATATGTAGAGTATTGTTGCAAAGAAGCACAATCACGTAGTCTAAATGCTCTCAAAATGAGACTACACTAATCTAACTTTTTTTCTTGCTGTTTTTGTTCTATATTGAGGCCTTGTGAGGAAACAATGTAAACCCTTCTATATTGTTCTCTTGGCATCGAAGCAAATGAAAAGGGCTGAACAACGTCAGTTAAGTGGAATGTGTTATTCATTGCAGTCTCTGATGTACTATATGTCCCTCAAATTTCCATTTGTATTGCTTGATATCAAATCAGTGCTATAAAGCATAAGCAGGATGCAGTATAGCGTTACATTTTCAACAGCTAACACAAATAAGTTCTAATAACATTTTGCTAAAATTCCCATTAAGCTATGAAAACAATAGTTCTACTAGTTCTCTGGAATGTTCAATCTGTTTTTTAGATGCTTTAAAAACTTTTTTCCTGGTTATACAGGTACCGTACGTTAAGGAAACATTCCATTTTATCATTAACATTTACATTAACATTAACGTTTGGAGTGCTTTTCCTCCAAACGTGCATTCTCTCATAACTGCTTGTTATTAATCCGTGAATCTATCCCATGTGTGTGTGTTTTTTTTTTTTGTTTTTTTTTTCAGTGCTGCCTGTGAATGAAGCAGTCTCAAAGCTGCGCCCAGGAACCAGAAGGCTGCAGGTGGCAGAACGGAGGCGGCACAGAAAGTGGCACCACTTGACAAGCTTGTGCACAAGAGATTGGCAGGATATGCTTGGGTATGTATTTATTTAGCTGATTACAGGCCCTATAAATGTACCTAATAAAGTCTTAATAAACCAGACTGTGGGCAATATTGCTGTGGTTTTATTTTAATCAATAATCAGTTGATGCATATCAGTGACCATGGGCAGCAAATGTTTTTATTACCTTTCATGTAAGGTCATTTTGATCACAAATAAGATCTGAGCTGCAGTCTGATCTATAAATCAAATGTAATGTCTTGCACAAAATTGATACATATTGCCGTTTATTTGGTGTGTTTTTAGTTTTAATTTTTATAAGCTTCATTAAAACAGTCTGCTAAATTAGTGACAGTTAGTGGGATATTTGTAGTTTTATATTAATTTATATTTATTTTATAGAAATTGAACCTACTGATGGAGTGTAAAATTTCAGCATGTTCTTGTTGGATTTTTTTATTTTATTTTTTTATTTCATACTCAGCACAGTATACATATTGGATACAGCAGCAAATATAAGAGTATGGTAATATGCTGTTCTGAGCATAACCATTGTCTTGAGAGGTCAAACACGTCTGCTCTCCGTTCCAGTGAAATGAAATAAAATGCAACCAAACACCCCCGATTCTGATATGTATTCATTTATATGCAGTAGCAATTTTGCTTGGGTTTTTTTTATTTTTTTTTATTTGTATCCGCAGGCTGGTTTTGAATCCTTATATGCTGTATACTATTTATCTATTTTTGCTACTTCTCTCTCACATGCCCTCATCCTACTTCTACACATCTACATATCCTATCCTTTCTTTCTCCCTTTTCCATTCAGTCAGCATCGGTCTGGTCTTCATTGCATCAGCGTCGTCACAAACTAACCAGGTTCCTTACGTTCATATACAATATGTCCTCAAGATCCAGGAATAGTTCATCCAAAAATGAAACTCACCATCATGGCAATCCAAACCTCTATGAAAATTTATAGCACGCTTTACTATGTACTACAGTACTTTACATCCAAAGCGTTTTACAATCATATCAGGAGTCTCTCTTCAACCACCACCATGCTTTGGCATGCTCAAAGCAACAGATTCTGAAATGCTTATGACTGACAAGGTCGCTTATGGTGACCTTGGCTTGCACCTCAAAGCGATTGGATGCCTTCTGGCATTTTATGCCTCTCATTTGCATGAAAATCAGCGTTTCTCAACTTTTTGGCATTCTCACTGTTTGCTGTACTCCACCATCAATCCTACGATTCCCTGCACAAGCCTGTCGCTGAGCTCCCATGGAGAGTGAATCGGAAAAAACTCTCGCCTTGTAGGATCACAAAATAACTGCATCCTCTTTTGTTAGACCCCCCTGGACATTCGCAACCTCTTACTTGGACACTTTTTGATTTTTTCCACTCGTTTTAGTTTGTTTGTGACTTTTGATGCATCTCCCTTAATCCCACAGTTTCTGTCGTCAGCCCCCAACACTCGCTTCTTCTTTTATCTTTATGTCCTCGCTGCAGTCAATAAACTAAAACTCTAGGGGGGTCGTAGCAAGAGAAGGATAAAGTGTCATGCGGCATAAAAATGGAAATAACAAAGTTTTGCGCAAACTTTTGTCAGTGTTGATAATTAATGTCAAAACAGTGCAGTGGCATGGGGCACCAGTGGCTTCATTTTGAGCCTGACATGGTCACAGTGCGCCAGCAGGCTTCAGAGAGCTTCAAGGGCTGCAGAAGAGACATATTCCAGCAGAATGCACTGCCAAGCCCTGCCACTGCCCCTATAATGAGGAGAGGGACTGTCAACAGTCGCTTCTCTTGCTCCCTAGCCAAGCCTCACTCCCTGATTCGTTCGGTTTCCTTCTCCTTCTCGCTCCCCAATGGATCCCAATTCCCTGTGGGCCTTGCCTGCCATTCACACTGACTTCACAGATTAATCAAATGCCCTCTGAACTACTCTCAAATGCACTCTCATTTTCATCCTGTTCAAAACAAGACCAATTTTGGACCCATTACTGTTGTCACTGGCATCATGGATAGTCTTGTTAGGACTGCTAAAGTGGGCCAAGATGCATTCTCAGCATGGCCATTTTCCATGAGGAGGCAAATGAATATTACAACATAAGAAATCAAAAAGCATTTAAACCATTTATTTTTCTAAAGTAAAACTGTCTTACAGCAACGGATAAAGTTTTAGAGGGAGGTATAGCATCTCTTTTCACACCATGTTTGTTCATTGCCTGTTTTCTCCCAAGGTTTTTTGCTCTCCATTCTGTCACCTGATGGAGTCTGGGTTCCTTGTCACTGTCGCCTTTTGCTTGCTTAGTTGGGGACACTTAATATTCAACAAAATTATTGATTTGATGGCACTGACACTATTGGATGAGAACTGAAATGAAAGCTTTAGCGTAAGTTCTGCCAGGAAGACTCAATTGTTACGTCACTTATTACCTTCACATCTAACCAATCGTGTTCTAATATTTGCAGTATAGAAGATCGGTACTTACACATGTTTGAGTTTGCAGATGCTGCTGACGCCATCAATTTGCCTCCCGAGTCTTTCTGGTAGAAATGAGCGGGATGATGACATTGTTTTCTGCTGAACTGCTTTATAGATGATATTGACACATTTAATAATTGGTGATCTTTAGAACAGAACTAAATCAACACTGAATTAACTTTAGCTGTGGTTAAAATTCACTCCGCAAATCAGCCTGATTTAAAATTTTCTTCGTTAATCTGTATAAAAATCAAATGGAGTATGAATTTACATTGGGCTAATTTTGATATTTCCTCTATAAAACGTCAATGGGGTCCAAAACAACATTTAGTGGGCAAATGACGGGGCAAAGTGGGCAAAAATGATTAGTGGGCAAATGATATCTTTCAACTCTGTTTTTCATAGAAGAAAGAAATATGAGTAAAAATCTGCTTAGGGGTAATTAAATGTAACAAATCATGTAAACGTTTATCATCTTTTATTGGAAAATTAAACAACATTTTATCAAACTTTGATAATTGCCTTAATCTTTTAACCAACTAAGAGGATAGTAATCAAACTATATTTTATAACAATCACCTATAAAGTGTTATTGAAGTTTATTTCGTGGCTTTAAAAAAAATGTTATTCAGAGACTGACATGATTAGCTTGTTAAAAATGTTACAATCAGCTTTTGCCCCCCAAAAAACAACAAATTAATTTTTTTTTTTTTTTTTTTTTTTTTACTAGAAAAGGAGTGGTTTTGATGCAGTCTTTTTTTTCTTTTCTTTTTTCTTATAAGACACATTTAAACCCATGAAAATGCAGATCCTGTTGTAAATAATAGTAAAAAATCACTTTGTAAAGCTGTTGTTCCATTATTACACCTTAGCAGATTTTGACTCAAATACAGATTACAGATAAACAACTTTAAACAACTTGACGGGCAGTAGATGATGGCAGAATTGTCATTTTTGAGCGAACTGTCCCTTTAAAAGTTTGTGACATTGCAAAGCTGTTGAAACAACATTAGTTCCACTAAAACAACATAGTGTGGTGTTTTAGGTGTAAAAATCCAATAAAAAGCTAATAGAAATGTTAAAAAACATGGTTACGGTCGTAGTTAAAAAACAAACAAACACATACTTAATACATATTTAATAAGTCTTGACAAGTACATTTTCTTCTTGAAGTAAATTTGAACTTTAAAATTAGATACTCATTAAGAGTAGGATTTTATGCAGTGTAGATGTAGACAATACCCATTCTGTATGTGCTTAATGAACTCCACATAATTAAATATTTTCCCTCAAGAACAATGGCTTCTAAATTTGGCAAATTGCTAGCAGATGGTGCTTGGCATGAGACTACCCAAACGTTGACAGGTGGTATCATTGATATTTGATAGGGAGATGGCCTCTTCTATATTTCCTACTTTTTCTAAATTACCAGTGACATCAAATGCGTTACTAGATCTAACAGCATGCTTGCCATAAATGTTCAAATAAGGGGGGTTGTGGAGGTTGTCTATCCATGAAGGGCGAAAAATTAGGCCACATGCTGTGTAAAAGTGCTTCAGTGGTCAGTGCACCAAATTGCTAATTTTATGTATGAGACCTGCAGCATGTTTTTGCATATTTTGAGGTCCAAAGTTGATTTTATAGATAAATAAACAGCGCAAGTCATTCCAAGATAGAAGATTAACAACAAGGTTTATTTAACAGAACATTTTCTTGTTAAAGATCTGTGTAAGCATGAGCAACAGCTACATTTAGAGATTGTCTGTTATGTAGTTCATAAGCAAGTACACATTAAATTAATTATTTGAAATGTGAAAAAGCTCATATGTATCTAACAGACCTTGATGATGCTAAAGAGCTGTGGCTGAGTCCACAAGTAATGATGTTTTTTTTATTTTATTTTTTATGTTGTTGCTGGTGAGGAGCTCTATTTAAAATCAACTGCAGCCGAAGCAATGTATTACAGTGTAAACCCATGCTGGGTCTCATTGGTGTGACAGAACCCATGCTGAAGTAATTAAGGACAGGGTCTTTGCTGAAGGGCACAATAAACAGTCCTCTAGAGACCAAATGCAGCACCATTAAGGCAGCAGGCCATTGCTTCTCCTGAGAACCCCTTGCTGACACGCACACAAATGGGTCTTAATTATAAATTTAAGAACAAAAAGGGGTAGTGAGCATGGTGAGGCACCCTATTAGCAAGGGGACATTGAAAGTCAATGGATGTATAATGTTTGATTGAAGTAATCCATGGTTGATCATTGGCCTGTTTAATTATTTATTTGATCAATTGTTTCTAAATGTACTTTTTAAAGGGACACTGTGGAGAAATTGTGTTTTTGTCAAACAGCGACCCCTAGAGTCGCTGTGGAATACTTGCACTGTCGTAAATACCGTATTTACGTATTACGTATTACCGTAAATACGTAAATGCGTATTATTTATTTTTTAGCATTTTTGGGAGGAGTACAATTTACATATGTGGTTTAAACAACCAGATGCATTTACACTTGTTCAGTTTCGTCTGGAATGCGTCTCAGACCTCCTCCTGAAGTGGTTTGAGCGTCTTGAATGCGTTTCGGAGGGCAGTTACACCTGGTTTTTTCACGATCGGATAGCTATCCGATCTGAGAAAACGCATGAAGTGGTCAGGTCTAAACACAACAGCCCACATGACAAAAACATACGCACGAAAGCCGAAAACAAACGCTGGTTGGCATCTCACGTCCATAGACAGTATATAAACGCTCACGTCCGAATTTGAGGAAGTGATGGGGGAAGTGACGTATGCCGTAAAGCAGTCGAATTTTGTAGTTCTTTTTGTGCTCTGGTTACTATCCGAACCCCGAAGTTACATAGTGCCAGTAAAAGCGATACAGACCCCGTCAGGCTATGGCAGACGTGTCATTCAACCTATTGTAAGTCGATGTACCATCACAAGGGTCTTGGAAATATATTATGAAGGTTGAAAAGTTACACGGTGTGGCTTTAAGCATATCATATATTTGTATAACTTTAAAGCTTTGAATTGATCAAGCGTGCACGTTAACTATAGGGTCCTTGTGCATAGTGAAAGTGTTAATAGTGTACGGGTGTGTGATAAAATACTAATGTATTTGGGCTAGTGATTCACAATGCAAATAATAGCCCATATGGCATTTATGATGCTTTCTAAAAAACATATTCAGGAAGCTCATGGCACTTTACTTTTTCCAACAATAGGGGGCGTCATATATTTAAAAATGCTTTAAAGTTTGTGAAAATGCATTGAGGACCAGCTTTATTAGTGCTAGACAGAGGAGGGCAGCACATGCCTACTTTTAACACGGAGGCTGAATTCAGAATGGCATATATACATGTATTTAATTTAAATGGAGGTTTCAGACAAGCTTCCAGTGATCTAAAACAAATACAAATCAGATTTACAGATAACCTGGCAAATATTTAATGAATACTACGCTTATTTCCCACTAAAAGGGAATTATAATTTGAATACAACAATATAATAATATTACATTTATTAATTAATTTATTCCTTTCAACCACTCCATTAGACAATTTATATTCTTTCAACCAACTGCCGAACCACAAACACGGGATTGTGGAAAATCATCACACAATGAAGGATATAATAATAATAATAATAATAATAATAATAATAGTTATTTATATATATTATAATCAATATAATTATTAAATGGGGAAATGTAATATCTCCTGTTTCGCTGGCATGCTAATATAACTACAATAATAATAATATCAGTAGCAGTAGGCTAGTATTAATACATTTATTTTATTGCAAATATTAATAATAATACATTATTATTATTATTAGTAGTAGTAGTAGTAGTAGTAGTAGTAGTAGTATCCATACTGAAGTATTGTAGTATTACAAAACAAAACTCATTACTATTACTTATCGCCATGCAGACGTTCCCGTAACATCTGTTCAATTGCAAACATCTGTTCATTTGTGCTTCCATCACATTACTGACTTGTTGCTGTTGCAGTAAACAATGCAGAGACTGAAACGAAACAAGCATGAACTTACATAACAGTTCTGCACGGTCCATAGTATCCGGAACATGCAGAAAGCAGTCAAAAACACTCTTTTTTTGTTTGAATGAGGATCCTCTAGAGCATAGTTTATTCATCAGATAGTCTAGACCTCCATGTCTGTCACATACAAACAGATGCGTTCACACACACACACACACACACACACACACACACACACACATACACACTGCGCAGGCAGGAACCTGATTAGTGGGAAATGTGATTCCACTGTTTGGTGTGACTGACAGTGTCAGAGAGCGAGGGTCTCGTCTCTGGATGATACCATCAAAGTGCTGCTTTATTTGTCTTGATGAGGAGGAAATGCCACATCTCCTCTGCTCTCGGGGGCAAGCTGATGTCATCAGACGTCTGCCTATCTCTGCAGCTGCCACAAGCCACACTTAGCTCAAATCTCATCATGATGTAGTTTGTCAGGCCAACATATTATATAGAGGTAGAATTTGCTCCATGCTCGCTTACTTTTCTATCCTATCCATGATTTAAACCTACGATAAGGTGTTTGCTTATGGCTGCATAGATGAAATGTTATACAAATACATTCCTAGCAAAACGGACAGCATTTATCAGTGTGCTTGCTAAGTGAAGCATCCATTTAGCGCATACTTAAGTATACATTGAAAATAAACTGTAGTGAGAAACCTATCCTGCACCATTTGTTCTACAGGCATGAATTGTTCCACAAATCAAAACATGTCAATTGACATTTATTCTTGTAAGCCTAATGGCAAAGCTGAATTTTTAGCAGCTCCAATTACTCCACTGTTTAAAGTCACATGATCCATGATTTGGTGCTCAAGTTATTTTTTTTATATATATTATAGATTTGTTAAATAACAATGTAAAAGCCATGGCAACCGTTCACAACACTTCGTGATATCGACTTTTTCTCCAGAACTTTTCTTTCGACATTTACATGCATTCGACATTTACATGTGAACATTTATCTTCAGTTTATTTACGAAGTGTTTGTGGATAATAGATCCACGATTAGGATGTTGTTTAATGTGTCTCATGCTGTGCTGTTTTGATTTGAAAGTAGTTGTGAGACGAAGCGTCTGGCTTCCGTGTCGCTGCCAGGCTTCTTGCGAAGAGGCACATGCAAATTTCACGCAACACTGCCTGGCTTTGTGTGTGCGAGCAGACATCTTTGAGCTCAAGGGGCAGGGCACTTTCTCCACCCTGACAGATTTATCAGTCGCCCTTTTGTGTGCTTGTTTTACACCGCTGTGGATCCTTACGCTGAAACCTGAAATAAACACATAAAGCAATATATAAGAGCTTTGAAAGGCCCCCCGAATCTAAAGACCCCTTCAGAGTGGCATGGTGCAGATGCATATGGTTTGCATGTGATTATAAAGGGAATGCACTATAAAAACAAAGCAGTTGATGAATGTGTTAAAAGCAAGGGCTTTGCTGAAAAATAAATCCTATATTCATCACCCTCTCAACCGAATAGTACGCAGCCTCTAATGATATGCGCTTGGATAGCTAATGAACTTCCTGCGTGCCACCTAGATTGCATTTCTATAGCAACTGCTGTGTGCTTTTAAATCAGTCGTGGCAGTAGCTGGGGGAGGAAGATACAAAAAAGAGGAAGTGGAAGAAGATGAACAACTTCACATCCCCTCTTCAAGACCTATAAACGAAGATTAAGTTTTTCTTTTAGCCCAACTTTGAATTTAATTTACTTTGATGTGGTCTTGTGTACTAATCTCCCATTTATCCACAGGCAACAGGCTACTGCTAAGCGTTAGCCTTGAGAGCTGGCAAAAGTGGAACAGTAATGCTTATTATTTGTGGTCGTTGCTAATGCAAGGATCACTATTACTTTTGATCATAGGGGTTTTCAAAGACCCCTAACCCTAACGTATTAAACTTTGGTGCATAACTCATTTTGCACAGTTGGATACCTCAAATTGTGTAAATGTTTGAGGACGTATCTGCTATTACTTCTGCTATTACTAAGTGATTTGATTTATATTTTTCTCCTGGTGGATGGGTGAATAGAATGGGTGAAAAATCACTTGAAGGAGGGACCCAAGCAATATACCAAAATTCTATGTCAAGTAAACACAGTCTTCAACTGTGATCATAATTTTTTTTTTTTTTTTGAGCACCAAATCAGCATTTTAGAATGATTTCTGAAGGATCATGTGACACTGAAGACTGGAGTATTGGCTGCTGAAAATTCAGCTTTGTCACAAAATATATAAAATATATTAAATCAGGAAACAGTTATATTAAATTGTTTAGAAAGGAAATTATACATTCCATACAGAGCCCTTAAAGGGACATGGTGGTCGGCAAAAAATACGAAATGGGAGGAAAAATATATTACAATGGTTATGCGTTTTCTCGCAATTATATAGTTTGGTAATTATATTGTATGTAATTTGAGGGTATCAGTGAGCCGCTATCAATAAGCAGGGAATTGAAATCGTTTTTTGAATGTGTGCTTGATTTTGACTTTCGCTATCAAATTCGTGATCATGTATACTCTGTGTTTAGGGAGCGGTGGTATGACCTCACATTTTACAAGATACGATTTTTCTCGAAGCTCCCCAGAGAGGGGACTCATACAATGTTGAGTTTTGATCCAAACCATCATTTTGGTTGAGATTGACATTTCAATGTTTAACGTGTGTTGGATCAGCATTGAGAACGGACATTTTATGTCATACTCTGAATTGGTGAAAAAATAATATTGGGGGCCAAGGAAATTTTTGGAAGTATCTTCAGATTAGACACTGTGTCAAGAACAAATTTAATGCAAGCAATAACCCTGTTCATGCTTATCTTCAGTTGCCATGTGAAGCTCAGACTGCTTCTATGTTACAAATCAATGCTTAGTGTAACTGCAGATACCTGTAATAACCTGAAAACAATATGGCAGAAGGATTTGGGGATTAATATCCATGATAATGACTGGCGGTACATCCTATCTGTGGGTAAGAACATACATACATACAAAATAGTACATAGATATTATTATACACCATCTCGGCTTTACAGGATGGGGATAGCTGGAAATATTCTATGCTGGAAATGTAATGAAGAAGAGGGTACTTATTTACATATGATTTGGGAATGTTTTTTAGTTCACCCATTCTGGTGTAAAATTCTGGTAGTACTTGAAGAGTGGATGGGGTCTAATTTACCTGTGGAACCACGACTATGCCTTCTTGGAGATAAATCAGTGATACCCAACATAGCAAAAAATACATTTACCCTTATTAAGAGTGGTTGTATTACAGCTGCCAGGATGATTTTACGCAATTGGAAATGCCCCAAAACCCCAGACCTGAAAGACTGGGTTGATGGGATGATTGAAATTGCTTCATATGAGAGCATGTTGGGGAGACTGCATAGTGAGAAAGAAATTAAAAAAAACATGGGATCATTTATGGCAGCATAGAAAAATGGTGTAAATGAATAGGACTGCTTAACAATTGATTCCATGTGCTTTTGTTTTGAACCACTACTCACTGATGGTGACTAGTGGCTAAATGTGTAATTGCAAAGGTGATTACTGAATAATGTGGTGATGTACTCTGAAGTTTTGACTGTTGAACAATAAAAAAAAGTTGAATTATAAAAAAAAAAAAAAAAAAAAATAAAAAAAACATTGTTTCATTGATTACATGCTATCTGGGTCATGATCTGTTGCACACAAAAAAATCTGACATATTCCTGTCAGTCATCTCTCGATCTTCACATGAGAAGTTACTGTGTTTTTGATCAAATAAATGCATCCTTATGTGAGACTTCTTTCGAAAACTTAAAATCTTAACAAGCCCACACTTAGGGTTTTTTTGGGGAGGGCTTTGTTGTTTCCATAGACACTCACAAAGAGAGACCTATCAGATCTTCTGTCTGGATGCAGAAACAGTGGCGGCCATTGTGTAGAGAAAAAAAAAACAGGAAGGGAGAGAGAGAAAGGGGGGGGGGGGGATGCGTAAGTCCATTGACTCTGACCTGTGGGTGTCGTATGTTCTCGTCGGAAACAAATGTCATTATATCACCATCTAGCCATGTCTGACCAATCCCATTTCCCATATGGATGACCATTCACTGATTCACACACTGATCTGTGGGTTCTATTCTTCACATATATCTGTGTCTTGTCTTTATATGACTCAGTCATTCATGAACCTTTTTTGTAGATGTAGAAATGTAGAGTATATTTCATGATATTTCTTTAACGCCTCACTTGAGTTGCAAAGCATTCTGGCACTGCATGTCCAAGCACTTGCTGATAAGACCTGCCATATCACTTAAAACCCATTAAAATAACTACTTAAATGTCACTTTATAAATGTCAGGAAATTCTTATGAGACGCTACAGCGTACACCACAGGCTATATTTGATGGCTGTCTGTCACCGAGTGTAAATGACTCAGGTGCAAAATACAGAGAGAGAGATGAGCGGTGACTGCAGGCGACAGAAAATTGGGTGAAAACACCAGGTCAGACTTCAGTGTCACTCAATTGAAATGCTGAATACTCTTGTTATTTTCTGTGTACTATAAAAGACAGAACATAATTGGAGAGGGGGACCTTCTCTGTTTTTCCATCTGTATTTCACTGTCACTACTACTTGGTGTTTTTTTTTTTTGTCACTAACAGTATTATTTTAGTATTATTTATATATACTATTATAGTGCATTTTAATATTTAGAATTTTAATAGAATTTTTAGATCTTAAATTTAGTTCAAGTTTTAGTCATTTTGTTATGTGCTTTTTTTTCCATTTTTTATGGGTTTTTTTTTTTTTTTTGCTTTATTTTTATGTTTTAGTAATTTTAGTAGCCTACTCCAACTTAAACTTATTTCTGTCATGACAACTCTCTGAGTGTTTGGCATGGTAAAGGATATCTGGTAATAAGAGATCTGCTACACTACTGCTGCAGAGTAATACAGTAATTGGTATTGCCGAAACACACGACACACTGCTGTGAGCAAGTCAGACATGCTGCTGCTGTACAATATAGCATACATGAATTAACCTTAGCAGATCTATACAGGTGGAGCTGGGGAAGGTGGAGGGTTTCTGAAAGCTTGCTGCAACTGCTAACAGAAAATACTGACCAGTATTTAAAGGTTGAGCAGCGAGCTCATTGGCTACTGATACAGCAGGAACCAGTCAGCTGTGCCCTACAAAAAGGATTTGATTACAAGAAAATTAAGGACCAATCAGCTGTGCCCTACAAAGAATGATTTGATTACAAACAGATTAAGGACCTGTGCCATCTAGAGTTTCATGACAAGACTTTGTATTTAGTTAACAATAACAATCACTAACTGTGAGTACTGAGTACTGCTTGCCCATTCACTACACATCATAATGGTGTTGTGAGTGACATTTTGCAGGTATTTGCTATGCAGTTGCTAGGGTGTTCTGGGTGGTTGCTAGATGTATGCTTACTGCTTTTTATGCTTTAAAATAAAATGTTTGTGGTGTTTACATGTGCAACAATGATGCAAAATGTTTCTAGGCTATTGGTGTTGTGGTTGCTAAGATGTTCTGGGTGGTTGCTTACTGACAACAACAAAAAAAAGCCTACTCCAAGTCTTTATAATATTCTGGTGCGCTGATATGTTACAAGCCACTCCTTCAGTGTTAATTTAGGGGATTTTTTGGCCCATGTTTTTTATTGTGTAACTTGTTGAAAATAAGTTTCTACCTTAGCAATCAGATAGACAATAAAATGGAGGGGAAATCTTAGATCTCCTTAGACTTAACGAGGGATCTGAGTCAAAATATATCAGAGACTTACGCCCAGTTACATCAAAGCAACCACATAACAACATACTAAAAACACTTAGAACACCACAGGAATTGCATGGTAACAACCTAGCAACCATTCTTAACACCCTAACGTTATGGTGCTGTGTTTTACATGAGCAAGTGCTAACATTTTCTTCAGAAATCAGCCTTTTTTGTGCTCCCCCCCCACTCCCACTAAACCCGTAAACCATCAGTCTCACCTTTAATATCCAATTACAAATCACTGCGTGGGCATAACATGTGGAGACAATATACTGGGGACCATTCTTATTGATTTTTGTCTCTTTTCTTTAATTAGCTGTGCAGCTTAAATTGTGATTTCATCTGCCTCGTGGTCTAACCGTATTGATTGCATGTACTTTCCCCAAAACAACTTTTCCCTCTCCCAAGCCCCCTTGGCTTACTAACTGCTATGATTCTGTCTGATAGGTGGAGCAAGCTCTCGACTGAGATGTGGCAAAATCTCATCCCTCGGGAGAAAAAATCTATTACCATGTTTTGAGTCACCAGTGGGATTTAGGGGCCAAACAGCAAAACTGTTGTGTTTTCTCATCTCTGAATTTCATCAGGGGAATTGAGCAAACATGTCAATGAAATGCCTGAGGGGCCGTGTTGAATTTTTGATGAAGCGAGACCTCTTTTGAAGAATAGCAACAGCATCCCAGTGTTCATTTGCTGTGGTTACATTCACCTAACAATAAGTTCAGATGTACAAGATCAATCTGGGAGGTTTTCCTTTTTCGAAGCGTGTAGCCTCTTTTGTGTTCCGCCGACATCAGATATGGAGATGCAAGCCTCTCTTTTCGGCGCATCAGGGTAAGAAATGAAAGTCATTATTTGCATGAACACACTGTCATTGTGCAGCAATCATCCACTGAGAAATGTAATTATGCCACGTTCAATTCTCGCAGAGCAGCGGTGGAGAGCACAGGAGACAACTTCAAATGTTATGCTTGCATGAACTGTAAAGAAAAATTCTGTATTATATTATACAACAGGAGTACTTTTATACGACTTATCAAAGTCATATTTTCTGAGACATTTTCCATCTCTCAAGCTGCCCGCCTGATCCTCTTCATTGCTTCATTACCATTTAATGATTCTTTGAAAGCATATAATTAAGTTCTTCATCAACACCATGGATCTCTCCAGGGTCTGCACATCCTTTGTCCACTATGGAATTGGAAAATGCCTTTCCACGTTGCTATCCGCACATTTTAATTACATGCTCACCACCAGTTATGGCCTCTGCTTCAGCTCAATGATGCGCTCGCCCAATAGGACTCGGGCTGACAAAATCCACATCTCCCAGTGACATTTGCTTGGGTTTCGGAGGGGGGAGGATTACAGGAAGCAGCATATGAAATCGTGATAAAGGTATTATGTGGTTATTAAGGAAACCTCTATTCAATGGCTTGCCACATGAGAATCTCATAATCTGGCTGTAATCAGATGAACATGCTGGAGCAAAAGGACATTACATGCTGTTTCAACAGGAAGATAATGTGAGATGAATATGTGGAATAAAAATGGTCTTATTGGTGTGTAAACTTTCATTTTCAGTAAACATGGTAATGTACTTTGAGGTAGAATGTTTGACAGTATGTGTATTTTTTAAGTAATAAGTACCAAACAGTAATGACATTAACTCTGTACTATATCTTGAATAAGATCACAGTTGAAATTAATAATAATTAATTGCAAAACTTCATTACTTAAATCATTGCTTTAGTATAAGATTAATGAATTTCGCTTTTATTTAGTATAAATTATTCTAACTTTCCGGAAAAATACATTTAGCCAAGGCTAAATCTGAATCTCTAGTTTGTTTGTTTGTTGGATTTAGGATTTACTCCCTTGTTAAATGTAAATTGTCTTGGTTCCCAAAAAAAAAAAAAAATATATATATATATATATATATATATATATATATATATATATATATATATATATATATATATATATATATATATATATATATATATATATATATATATATATATATATACGGTATATATATATAGCCTATATATATATAATTTTTTTTTTTTTTTTTTGTGGGAACCAAGACCATATATATATACATAATTATATATATATATATATATATATATATATAAAATTGCCTTCTACCTCAAGGGGCAAAAATATATAACCATCTTTAAAGTACAGTGTTTTCTTTACCTCACAGGGAAACTCATATTCAGACATACGGTCGGCAGACCGCAAACAGGCTGCATATTTATTTCCACATCATTTATTCTCATTACACAGTCATCTGGATGTCAATGGAGTCATTTCTGCTCCATTGATACACCAGTGCGTGAGAGAGTGAGGGACAAAGAGAGAGAGTCAGGATAAAAGGTATTATTGTATTCAGGTTGAACTGGTGAACTCTGACACTTTTGAAAGAGGTTGTAACTAGTTGCTAACCAAATGATGCTATTCATTCCTCCATTTGTCTCTGGTAAACTGAAGTAGTGCCAATGTCTCTGAAGAAAAACAGACTATCTATACTGTATATATATATATAGAAAACATTTAAAGTTTACTATAAAATATTCTACTATATTAATTATGAAATTAAAACAGTATATATAAATATGTATATATGACATTAAGTATTTTAGTCTGAAATATATATATATATTTATATATATATGCGTGTGTGTGTGTGTACAAGTGTACAAGTGTATGTATATATGATATTAAGTATTTTAATCTGAAAAAAATTGCAGGTTATCTGCTTTACACACCCAATGATTTTCACACAGCAATCAAGCTTAGCTAACAAAAATCCTACTGAGATACTGTTACCAATCTGCATCCAGCTGAGAAACATGTTCTGCTACACTACCCATAACTCAGTGCTACTCCCCTAACCTTTTAGTCATCACATGTCTGATACTCATCACTATAGATTGGTGTAGTGCAAGCACTTTCCTGCCCCTGCAGTAGACACTTAGATGTGACAGGTGTCCGCCGGCTGACAATAAATCAATTTGGATTTAAGAGAGCACCTACTGAGATGCAGTGGGCCTCATAAAAAGATCCAATTACATTTTGTGCTGGGTGAATCTATGATCTTGTAAGCCTCTCAATTAGATTAGATGGGCCCAAATTAGATTAGTTTGGATTTTCGCTGGTCATTTGCTGTCTTTGAGGGGATCCACTAGAATGTGTTTACCAGTTTAGCAGGTATGAATTTCCTCTGTTAATTCTGATGTGTTGGCTATAATAAATAAACTCAACTAAATGGGTTCAAATTTATAACTAGGAGTATAACTGACAAAAGATGTCCACACTAGTGATGGCAAGGTAAACTTTAAGGGTATGGGTTGTGGCTTACAGATAATATATATATATATATATAAATTGCATTTGGTTTGATATTGTATGTAATGCAAATTCAATTTAGCTTTTTAATTGTCCTTTTTTGGGGCTTTCTTCACTGTATACGAGCTCAAATCTATGGTCACTACTAACCATAATAGCACCCTGGCCTGTATTTCCATGACAATGTAATGCCTGTAAATGTTAGGACACACTACACATAAGCCAGAAGCCACCAATTGTGCTGCTGTCTAAGGTGCTGAAAACACAGCAGGGGCCAAATATTTTACCCAAGACCTCAGCATTAACATAACACTTTTTTGAGCTGGTTTAAGCTGGTCTCCCAGCTGGTCTAGCTGCAGGTTTCCCACTCTGAAAAGTGCTCCAAACCCCTCTAAACCAGTCAACCAGCTCAGACCACAAAACCAGCTTGGTTTGAACATCCTTGTTTGTTTGACTTTTTTTAAGGGAACCTATGAAGTCATGTTTTATGGCCATTTGATTTAATAAAAAAATATATTTATTATCTATTCGACCTATAACCAATTAAACACAAAAATGATGAAAGGGGAACATTATATAGTGATTCAGTACCCTACAAATACTCATAAGACCTCTGAGAAATTCATAGTCACCGATTGGCATATTGTTAGTGAGTAGAGTCCGTGGAGTCACTGTCATTGAGGAAGGGGGTGTGTTAACCCGGTCACGATGTAGCGAAGTTGTGAAGGGTTTTCTCGGTTGCCATGGATTTCTAAAAGCTATTGACTGCGTTCAGCCTTTCACTGAATGTATTTGTTAGAGAAACGCACCACTGAAGGAAAAGCATCATCACTCGAGACATTGGTGTAGCGCGCTGACTATCAGCTCGAGCTCTGCGATCATTGCCCACAAACTACAGCGAAAGGTAGGCAATTCTTTGTTTTTTGGAAAGTATAGGTTTTGTTCTCGATATATCATTAGATACGCGTGTTTTAAGACTTTGAAAGCCCCATTATCAGATGTATGAGAGTTATTCTAAAGCGTTCTCTGCTTTTGCGCATCTGACAGGTGAAATCAAAGCCGGTTATTTCAAATTACTATGAGTAGCCTAGCGTGCTTGTAGACTCCAGCTGTAAGAGGACACCCCGCAGTTCGTTCATTCATTTGTTTGCTACGGCTTTTGAGGATATTTAGATTATTAAAATATGAATAGAGACGTTTGATACTGTCAACCTTTCAGTTTAGGCATTATAGTCAAAAGTGCATCATATTTCGAGATGGATTTAAGTGGTTACATGCATTGTGATATTGTATTTCTTTTTGCTTAAGCCAGATGTATACTAATGAGTAAGCTGTTAGATTTGCAACTTTCTTTCTCTTGGTTTGTAGCATAATAGTGTATCAGTAGCACACTGGCATGCAGATGCTTACAGTAGCCTACAGATATGTGGTACTTCAATGGCACTTGTGGTGCTTGAAGCATTTTGTGCTTTTGAAAAGCATGCCCTTGGTAGCCCTTGACATCCTTACCACCAACATTAGACTTGAAGAGATGCTAATTTTCCTCTACAGGATTGATCTCTTGTGTTTTTTTTGGAGTGCTTGGCTTGCTCTTGGGTTCTCATTGAACCCCAGGCTGTACAGTCTTAAAATTTAAAGGTTTCCGTTTGAAGGAAAAAGGGTTGTAGAGCAAGCCAGTGCAGTAGGAGAGTATTTTTAAATTCCACAGCATACTTTCTATTCTCTAGTTGTTTAGAACACATCTATGCACTGCAGTGGAGTGTGGTGAGCTTTCGAAACAAGGTTTCACTTCCATTTGATGGTGAAATGATTTCCAGGTAAAATGCATATGGAACCATATTTATATTAGTATGTTATATTATAAATAATGACCTTACACACAAGCAAATGTAATTTTAGGGTCATTTTGATATGAACGTGGCCAAAATTAAAGATGCCGGTAAGTTGTTAACTTTGTTATTAGTTTGTTAATTTTTACCAGTTTGACACATTCTTGCACACCTTTTTGAACATCTTAGGACATTATTGTGTTGACAGAGTGATTAATAGCCAAGCCAATCGTAGTCTCACGTGACATTTCACTTGTATATTTAAACTATAACTAGTGCTGACACTGTTGTACAGTGTTAATTCATTAAAAAAAATATTTTCACATTTATTGATCCCATATTTACTAATATTTTGTTTTATATTTGTTGTCAATTATTTTCTCATATGATTCTTTTTGAGAAGGCACTGTCACCTTTGAGAAATCAACCTTAAAATACTGGTATTTTCAAGAACCTAGGAACTATACGCTGATCGAAAGAACCTAAACCTGATATAACACCAAAAACCATTGAGGAACCTTGAATTTTGAAGTTTAGTTGTACAAAACCCTTTTACATAAGATGTAAGCTCTGTTAACTCTTTAAGCAGGCTCTTTAATGTAAAACATATTGAATGCAGCTCTCACAGTCGAATTTTGATGTGATTATCAAGCCTTGCCGTCTATTATGAAAATCTGATTCTTTCTAAATCTGTGTCATGACAGCAAGATAAGTTACTCTACTGTAAGGAAAACAATTAAAGTCGCATTAGAGACAGAAGGCAGCCTCGTGTGCTTTGAGACTGAGTGAATTCAGTACCATGAATCAGGACAATGATTGGTTTCTTCTCCGGTCCACAGTAAAGAGTGTAGAAAAGCCAGATAAGAAATGAGTTGGATGTTACTCCATTGAGACAGTGGGTTTGATTTGCTTCTAATGAGCGGTGGCAGAGGAGTGAACATTGTGCTCATCTGAGCTTGTGAGAACACTGTAGTTAGCTGGTTTTCTATTAGATGTTTTTAAAATCCCAAAAGGGCTCATTTGTTTCATATTCAAATCTTGTTTATGTACGATATCCAGTAGGGCTAGCTATCATCATCATTATTATGCAACAGTTAATCTGATAAGTTTGGGCGGGTCACACATTTGTGTGTTTGTTTCCTGGGCAATTTAACTGCGAGATTATAAATCATTATGCCTACACATTGTTTGAAAGCCTCATGATACATTTTAGTTGCACTTTATTTTGCAGTACAGGTACATACACTTTCTATGTACATATAGGGCCCTATTTTAACGATCTGAAACGCAAGTGTCAAAGCGCAAAGCGCAAGTAACTTTGTGGGCGGGTCTTGGCGCTGTTGCTATTTTCCCGGCGGGATAAATGACTCTTGCGCCAGGCGCAAATCTAAAATGGGTTGGTCTGAAGTAGCTTCATTATTCATAGGTGTGGTTTGGGCGTAACGTGAAATAAACCAATCAGAGCGTCATCTCGCATTCCCTTTAAGAGCAGACGCGCTTTTTATAAAGCGGATTCCTATTGTAACGGCGGATTTGCCAGGCGCGCGCCAGGAGCGGTTCACAGCCAAGGAGAGCAACGCTCTCGTCAGGGACGTTGGGGATGGAGAAACCCACCCAAATTAACTTCGGTTAAAAAGGCGTATGATAATTTGGGTAAATGTGTAAGCTAGATGTATGCTTTTATAATACATTGTCTATCTATCTATCTATCTATCTATCTATCTATCTATCTATCTATCTATCTATCTATCTATCTATCTATCTATCTATCTATCGTAATAATGTATGATTTGCAAAAATGAAAACTGCTGCTTCTGTGTAGATGAGAGAATCAAAGTGTATGCGCGTTGTGCACACGCTACATTGATTATGGCCAAGCATGCGCCCTTAAAATAGCATATGAATAACATGCGCAACGCGCCACTGACTTTAAACTATTTTTTCCTGGTTAGTGGCGCAATTGTTTTCTAAACCTGCAAAATAGCATGAAGGAACGTTTGCGCCGGAACACGCCTCCTTTTTTGCGCTGAACCGCCCAGGGAGCGCAAGTTCATTCCCTAGTTTAGCGACGTGCTTCTGTGGAGGGAAAAGCGCGCTGTGCGTCGGGTGCAAAATATGAATGATACATGTGTCGGTGTACAAAGTCAATTGCGCTGGGTGCAAGATAGGGCCCATAGTGTTACCCACGGAAATACTGAATAATGCAAGGCAACCCAGGTGAAAAAGACGTACTATTAAATATATAAAAAATGTACTTGAGTATGTTTTTAGTACAATACAAATATACTTTAATGCATTTTTAATACATTTAACAGTACGTCTTTTTCACCTGGGAACAAAATGGGTTAAGGTTGTGTTTAGGGGTACAGTAAGTTCAGGGTTTGTACCTATAGTTATTACCCAATTAGTGGCATTACTACAATAAGTAGGCTACATAGTTGTCACGGTTTGTAGTAGGAACGAACACAAAGACGATGATGAAGGATCAGAAGTATTTTAATATAACTCTCAGGTAAACAGCAACAGGATATTTTCTACAAAGCGTTAAATAAGGCAATACAAACTGAACAGAAACAGAGAGAACTTAATACTAGTGATAACGGGTGAACACAGCTGAACTTAGTGACAAATCAATAAATAACCTTGACAATAAAGTAAGGGAAATGGTGCCAACTGAAATCAAAGTCCAAACGGTATATATATATATATATATATATATAGATATGGAAGTAAAAAAATGGCAAATGTTTTTGAAACGAAAAAGCTTGTTGAATTGCACTACTTGAAAAAATATGCATTGCATTAACCCTGCTTGCATTTTAAAGCATTGTATTTTCAGGGCTTGCATTTTTATGGGCTGAAATTCAACATGGTTGTATATTTAAGCTATGAATATTTCAATTCAAAACATTTCACACACGTTTTCATTCTTAAAAATTCAATAATCCATATTCACCTTTCAGATTTCACTTCCAAAATGTTCATTCGGTTTAAAAATACAACCTATAATATTCGACCGGCAATTTTCGGTCCATTTTATTTCGCTTTACAAATTAGCTTCCACAAATTCAGTGGTTCAAATTCGACAGAAAATTCAACATTTGACATCCGGGAACGGCAGGAATATCAGTAGATTGCCGATTGATGATCTCCATAGCTGTTAGACGGCCTCACCAGCAGGGGGTGCAAGCGGCTGTTGACGAAGAAAACTATAGAGCAACGGGTGAGAGACTCATTCATTCGTTAAAATTCCAGAAATGGAGCAAGCAGTAGGCTATTTGTGATTTATTATCAGGGCGATGAATTGTTATGATTATCATATGGAAAAGCTGATAAAGACACAAAACTGGGGATTCCCTCACTCTCTAGGATTCCCCTGCGGTCTCAGGACACTCAAAGTAACTCAATGGACAAAATACAGTGATATAAAAGACCAAACTCCCACCTTATTGAGGATGTAGGCTATATTAATAGGCTACAGGCAAGCAGATGGACCAGAATATATGAGACCATACCGCTCAAAAGGTTAATCATGCGGCGCCCGAGTGCATTTGACCGGCATAAAATCGGCATATGTCAGACTGACCGGCCGGTCGCCGGTCATGGCCGATCACGTGAAAATCGGCCAATTCCGGTCACCAGCCGATCAATCGGTGCATCTCTAGTTCTAATTGACATTGTCAACCTCTTAAAATGATGGGTTTTAGATGTTTCTCTTTGAGTTTGATGAACAAGAACTAAAATACCCATTTCTGTCAAATTTGAATGGATTAAATGATCAATTGTTGTTCATGTTTATGTCTTATCTGAGTTCAAACTAGGACTCCTTCATGGCATAAAGGCTATTTATTTGCCAAATTTGGCAAATTGAGGCCACTGTGAGGAAAACTGGGGCAAATTGCTCTCACCATCAACCCAGAAATAGAACACTGCAAGTGGACAATGCAACACGGCACCATTACAATGAGAGGTATTCTGTGCCTATCAGATGCCTGCCACGCAATAAAATGATTTTTTTTTAATGTGAGGATCAAATACTGCCGCTTGTTGAAGAGAGGTGTGCTGTTTATAAGCATTCAGATTTATGAGTTTAACTGGAGGGTGATTAAATGTGAAAGAGGACCTGAGGCATATCTAAAGGGACCAGAATAATATAAGGATATAACACCTTAGCAACCACCCACAACAACAGCCTAGTTTTGTGTCAGCAGGTTTTGTGGTCAAGCACCAAATATCTGGTTCTTTATACTCTTTGAAGACCACTTTAAATTGATGTGCGATAAGACCTTTTTCTTATTCATGATATACTTTTATTTTATTCAAAGGTTGCAAAAACAATTCAGATTTCATTTTGTGTGGGAGATAACCTCTGTGGCCGAGCACAGCGCTAACTGATTTTCACTGTGGATTCGAACCATCACTGGCAGAGATGAAACTTACAGTGAGGCCTCTCATCTCCATGTGTGATGCCATATTCACTCAGACATACAAATTCAATTGAGGAACACCTGCGCCCTAAGCTAAAAAAATGTGCTGCATCTCGCTTTTCATTTTCATGCGAGCTTAATGCAAGCGGCAAAGTTTTCTAAAGCAGAACGACACTAAATAAATAAATAAATGAATGAGGGTGGCACGTCTGAAAAGAAGCACAGATATGATGTGAATTCGTGAGAAAGGGAATTTAAGAAGGAGGAAAAGTTATTCAGACTGAGCTTTTTAGTCTGGTTTGCAAATGCAACATTACTGGAAATGTCACAGAGTTGACATTTGCAAACCTTGCAAACTCTTTTGGTTTGGTAACAAACAGTATCAGTTCTAAACCATTTTCTTTCTCAAGGATTAAGTTTCAAAGGGTCAGTTGTTTAATCCAAAAATTAACATTCTGTCATTACTCACCCTCATGTTGCTTCAAACCTTTATGACTTACTTTCTTCTGTAAAACACAAAAGAAGAATTACAGAATGTTCACATTGCTCTTTTCCATACTTAAATTGGGCATATAGTTGACTCTGTTTGTTGTCATTGCCTTGAAATCAGCTGCAATGCATCTTCTTGACACACAAAGTTTGAATATGTTTATTCATGAATGAGATTTAAAAGAAGTAAAGCCCTTTAATAAATGTAGCACATTCTAGTACATGATTTTACGATATACGCTTCTGTTGTCAATGATGCAAACATTGCTCACAGTGAGACTTGAAGCCACTTGAAGTGAGGCTAGAAGCCACTATCTCTGAGATCCACTTATATTATTTTTTAATAAACTATTTTCTCTGAAGGAAAGGGCAGCGCCTGTGTGTTTGTGTGTAGCCTGTGTATTCTGTGGTTTTGAATGTGGGTGTGAATGAGATCAATTCTGTCTGTTGAGCATTGGGGGAGGGGAGTATCGGGTAGCCGTAGTAAAGATGCGGTGATTATTGTGATGGAGGATCTCTCCCATACCTTATTTAACAGGCTGGTTGTCATTGGAGTTGCTCAGTCACCGTCATCACTTGCACCAAAAGGAGAATTAATATAATGAGGTAATACTGAAGGACAAACCTGAGGAGGTCAGTCTTATCAGACATGTTCAGGGTTCCCTTTATCCATCCATTTCCAAGAGGCAAACAGACTGATTTTGCAAATGCCTAAGGCAGTAGGAAAGCACAGTTTCTGTACGATTCATCTAGCATTAGATGTTGTTTGATCATTCAATGTGTCTTTTTTGGATCCTGAAGCACTGGATCGTTAGTTAATAATCTTTTATCATTCAGAGAAAGTACCCTTTGGCTGTTTGTGTATTTGTGGTAATATAATCTCTGGCATGCACAGACTGTGTTTCAGAGAGGTAGAGAAGCACTGTTCCTTTTTAGTTTTGAGTCAATGTGAAATTAAAATAGATGCTGTTTCATGGTTGATCATTTTATTCCAGTTAAAACATTAATTACACATTAATGGAAGGCAAATATTTATCTATCTATCTATCTATCTATCTATCTATCTATCTATCTATCTATCTATCTATCTATCTATCTATTCAATCTCTATTTTTCTCTTAAGATCATATTTCATTCAAACATTTGACTTTATATCATTGTATATCTCACAGTGCGCCTTTATATCTCACAATGCAACTTTATTTATTGTAATTGCAATCATTTCTATCTCCCAATGACTTTTTAGCCCATAGTGTAATTTTAAATCTGACAACATGACTTTCTTATTTTAAACTTTTATTTTTTTATATATTTTACTCTGAGGCAGAAACTGACCATACTGTGCCTGGCAACAGTATAAAAAACATCCAATTTGCCCAGGGTGACAAAACCTTGATGGTAACTTATTAATAACGTCATACCTTTGCATCATTATTCATGTGTAACATAATAAAATTAGCTTATATATAGGAAGTTAAGAGATCAGCATCTTTTTAGTATAACATCACAGGCTTTGAGGCAAAATAACGCCAGCAGCAACATTCCCTGCAGGTTGCCCATCCCCCAGCATGCCTGTGGTCATAGTCTGATTAATGGTCCTATCTCTTTTCACAAATCTCCACTTCCATCGTTGCACTTTAAATCTTATTCATGAGAATGGACGTATCAGTTAAACTACAGGAGATACGCTTTTGAACTTTTCAAGACGTATGTCGTACTGCACTGCAGGGTGCCGCATTAAAAAATCATGCTCGTATATGTCCCATAACATGGTGTGAAATATAGCATGCTCATGATATCTATGATATAATGTTTCCTGTGATAGATATATGAAATACGAAGCATGTGACACTGAAGGAATTTATACGAGCCATTATTCAAATCAGCAAGAACCAAACTGTGAAGGCAGTGGATCAAGATTGTATAAATAAAGACAAAAATAAAAAAAATAAAAAAATAATGATGAATGGGCTTTGACTGCTTATGGAATAGCGACATCTTTGTCCCTGGGGTTCTCATAAAGGAGGTTGTGTTTCAGGGTATGGGCAAGCTTGGAAAGGCACCGCAAATATGGAGTGGAGGGAAAGAAAGGATGCTAGAAAGAATGGATGAAGGAGGATAGATGTGACAGCCATGGGGACCTAAAAGTTCATGGCAGTGAAAAGGCTCATTGTGTCCAGGGACGTGATATGAAACATGTAGTGGTTTGCTTTTGCGCCAGTCTGTCCCTCTGGCTATGTAAACAAGGATGTACCAGTCACAGGACCTGCAAGAAGAAACATTTAGCTGTTGCGTTAACAAGGTCCTTTATTCATTTTAACAGGATTGTTCGGCCAAATATGAACTTTCTGTCAAGTCCTTCCAAACCTGTATAATTTTTTTCTTCTGTGGAACTCAAATGGAGATGTACTGTAGCACTACTAATTATTTGAGCATTCAACATAACTTCACCTTGAACTATGTACTTATGGGAGCTAAACTAAATGACATCGCCATGCATGTCAGGTTTCATTCAGTTTCATTAAAAATAATAATAATGTCAATTGTTATAGTTTGTTGTAAGTATTTGTATTGCCCCATATACATTTTCGGTAACACTTTACTTGAAGCCTTTATATAATACATTATAAAAGTATTTTTCAATGCACTACTTATGCCTCGTAATGCACCCTGCAATGTATTGTACTGATTGCATTAATCTCATTAATAACTGTGACCACAATTAAAATAAATTATAATACAAATCTATTCACTGTTACACCTTCAAAAAGTATACATTAATACATTTAAACACATGACAAACAACCAATTTCAGAAGTAACAAGGAATCTGCAAGGAATCTTTCAAATGTGCATAATGAATACCATTATAACACATTATTATACAGGCTTCAAGTAAAGTTTTTTGCTTAATACTTACACATTTTTGCATTTGGCAGACGTTTTTATCCAAAGCGTCTTTTATTGCTTCCAAGGTACACATTAATCAGTTCTTGCTTTACCTGGGAATCAAACCCTTGAAGTTGTTGGTGCCATGCTCTACTGTTTGAGCTACAAGAAGGAATATACTAATCGTTTTATTATTTAGGTACTGTATTTCAGTAGACTGATTTCGCCCTGCAGCTCAGGCTGAAAACCTGTAAATTTTTCCATCCTGTTTCCGTTACAAATCTGCGGGGACCAATCACAAACTGGCTTATCCACCTGGCGCGCTATTGGCGGGTTTAACACAATGACGATAGAGAAGCAAAGTACGTCACCTGGATCGTTGGTCTGATTGGTTGAAGGACTATCCAATTGCGTAAAGAGTCATTTGAACTATGCCCGTTGATCACGCCTCTGGTGATAGCCAGACTAGTATTTCAGTGGAAATGTAATTCATTAGTTACATGAGGGAGAATAAAAACAAACAACTTATTTTAAGAAAGACCTCATGAATGGCTGGTGCAAAATGTACAAAAAAGCACCATAAAAGCAATTAATACAACTCAGAATCTACATTATTTTCTAAAGCCAAATGATAGCTTTTAAGTAAATAAAAAGGCAATTATTGACTGAATCTTGTTTACTGTTCACTATAACTGCTCATGCTGCTCTTTTCATATTCTGTTTTACTCCTTTTGTATCCTACTGAAAAAAGAAAGTCATACAGGTTTGGAACGACATCAGGGTGAGTAAATAATGACCAAATTTTAATATTTTTAACAAATGATCCCTTTAGCATGAGTTCTAACATCAACAGAAGAGTCAAAATGTTAAATAATTTAAGCAAGTTCTTGTTGGTCATTAACTTGTTTTATTGTCTGAGTTCAACCTTCATGCCAAAGCTAAGGACTTCAGCTTGTCTTGCATCACATTGTAAATCAGTCCTAATGGGTATGAACTCCATATGTGCACACATAAACAAAAACAAAACCAGCAGGTGCAGTCCCCATGTGAATGAGGCCATTTCTGCCTTCTCTAATGCCCACTTCCATTTGTTTAGCATGCATTCACTGCGGTCTTAACAGCCTCTCTATACAGTATATCCAACACGGAAACCATGTCTATCAGAATGACAGAGTGTGAGACCCATATATAACAGCCCCATTGGGACCTATTACATTGTAGATACTATAAGGATACACGCAATTGGGAGAAAAAAACCCCCACTACATATAGGCTACTGCTAATATATGTGCATGCCCTGCATAGAGATAAGATGTTTACTGGCTGAGAGCGGTAAAACACCATTAGCCGGGCATCAGAGGGTTGATGAGCATTGATTAGAGAAGAAGCATAGAGGGCATAATAAATGGCTCGCAAAATGAACTTCACTCTCTGTCAGTCTCTCTGTGCACTTAAACCTTTAAGACACAGTTGCAAAGAAAAGCAACTTAAGTAATTACATTTAGCCTTTTATACTTGAAGTGTTGCACAAATCTCAACATATGGCCAAAGTTTGTGCGGAAATGTAATTGGATTTAACCCAACACAAATCGAATTAGCTGGTTCAATTATCTAAATAATTACATTTGAGACTCATTGTAGATGTGAAAAGAACTTGCATCAGTCTTCAAAACAATGTGTAACTAACTTCTCATTCCTTACATTTAAATTTGAAATACAATTCTGCATCCTGTTTTCTACCTCAATTCAAATTCATTTAATCATTTAGGAACTTAAAAGGCATTCTTAATGTGATCGATTTCTCTGGAATTTACTGTGTTACTCCTGGTTTGCGGAAGAATAAGGCCATCTTTGTGTCTGTCCTTGGCACTGTGTGCACCTAATCATGCTTAGGGCCAGAAGCACAGCGATATTCAAGATCTCAATGTTCACATCCTGCAGGAAAAGCAACTGTTGTACCAGAACTCTGCCAAACCTATAATTCAACACTTCAAAATCCATGTCCCTTCCTGACCCCGCTGAGAGCCCATAGCCCTGTGACCTCATTACATTTTCTTCTGCAGGTCCCCGGGAAATCTGTTCAATTCAAGCCAGACTCTAATTTGTTCAATTTATCTTTGTATTTAGAGAGAATACAGATGTGCTGTTAGTTCCCATAAGGGTGATTGGTCTCTAATTTGGGAAGTGTTGGGAAATGAGGAAACTAGGAAACTGGATTCTTGGATAACAAGCTTTTGCATTCAGTTAATTGTGATAAAAATGCTGTTATTGCTTTAGTTTCTACATCCCATTCCTGAATAGCTCAACTGGAGCATGGGTCTAGCATGATTTTAACACACAAACTGATCAAATTTATATTTTGAATACTCTTGGGGAAAAGCATCTGTAAAGTGCATAAATGTAAATCTCAGAAGTTTAAACCCGCTGCAGTAACATTATTGCAAATTCAGACCTCTGGCATTGGTATAGCTTTTGATTTAGACTCTATTCGAAAGATCTAATTACTGTGGTTAGAGACAATTTCTGCATGGCAGATTTAGAAACATACACTTCCAGAAAATAGCATAAGTGATGGTAATTTCAGTTTAATTGTTTTAACTAATTACAGACAGGCAGGTTGCATTAGCGGAGTGCTTACGTAGCTCAAACAAAGTCTACTGGTGCAAGATGTTCACATTTTACATACTAACTGTGCAGTTGCTAACTTTGCAGTAGAGCTTTCAAACGATACAAATAGAGACAATGATTTGTAAGCAGAAGAATTGAGATATCTCAGCTTTTTTATTCAATTTAGTTTCAATTTAGTTTGCAAAGCCCATTTCTGCCTCATAAGAAAAAAAAAAATGCTTTGCTAAATTAATTATGAGATAAAAATTCATAATTATGACATACAAATTTGAAGTATAAGATGCACAATGGTAATGAAATGGTAATGAAATCAAAAGGAAATTAGATGTTTCAACATAGTTGCTTAAATACAGAAACTAAGCTCCTCACATGCAGATTGCCAAGTCTTGTTTGTTGTTGTGTTGTTTGCTAGTAGGCTAGTAGTTCCTACTTGACTGTTGTATTCAAGCTCATTAGTAAAGTTGTTATATACTGTATGTGTGAACAGCCCTTAATAGTCAGATTTATATGAGACTAATTTGGTTATCACTTTCAGACCAAGAGAAGCACGGAATGACAAAAAGAGTTCTTATGTGGATTCCCTGGTTGGCTGTCCTTGACAAAAGAATTTCAAGCAAAGCATCTCATAATTAGCCCTAATTAGTACATACTGATCATTTATTGCCATTTTGCAATTGATCTTTTTTTACAATTCATTTCTGAAGTCTACCTATTACCTGTGTCTCGAGCAGGTTTCTGCGCTCTGCTAATTATCTTGCTGGGAAAACAAGCGCGAATGCGTCACTGTCAGCGCCGAAGCCCCTCAGAGACCTGCTGTTATATGACTCACCTCAAATATGGCTGCCAAAGTGGTTTCACTTCTTTGTCAATCATTGTACCAGCTGACATGGATGAGAAGAGACACGAACAAAGCAGTTTTGCACACTCCTTTTCTGCTAATGATGTTTGAGGAGAATGGCTATGTTAGCTTTCAACATAGTCTTTTTCTATATGCCCGTGTGTCTACATGCATAGAGAGGTTTTGTGTCGGGCTAAATGCCTATGACAGCATAACAATAACCGTTAGGCGTTTCGTCAACATCATTTGCATAGATTGTTCAGATCAAAAAAGGTCTTTTGTGTCGCTGACAAGCATTATTATAACGTCTATTTATATATTTACAACATAGTTGTTCTTTTAAATTTTTTTCCCATAATTAAAAACCAACTCCTCCATTGCTTAGCCTGTTGTAAAGTGTACATTTCAAACGGTTGGCAAAGGTTATCTTCTGAACCCTCCCTCATTTAGAAATGTCACAGATCCAGAACTGTCAACAAACCCAGTGGTAAATTGCACGATGCAGGTGTTTCTCCTACACCCGAGGTCTGTTAAATTCGACCCTTGTGGTGATCTGGCAGCATGTGGTGGTAATTGGACGACGGGGCTGTCCATCATACAAATGGGGTCGAGAATCAAAAAAGCCCTGCCTACATTTTCACAGGCCATCAGCTATGATTGACACGTTGAGCTCTGCTGTGCTAGAACAGCCCAGAGCGGTTTGTATCTGATTCATTACATCCACTAACTAAATCTTTCAAGACTGCTATGTTTGTAGTTGTTTTCGCTACTCTTTAATGTATTATTTTCCATTGACTGCAGCTAAGCCGGTTACTATGGGCAACCTGTGTCACATGGGACCCTTGATAGAACTACTAGCGTGTGAGGTGCCTGTGGCGTAAATACGCCATTTCTCCACATGTGCACACAACAGAAGGAGAGGAACACTTATTACATCTGACTAGTACCATGAGACAGAATTCATGCAGTGCGTATTGTTTTGATAAGCAATTATTTAGCCTTTCAACACTAGTGATAAAAGCTGCATTTAATTTGCTGAGCTGGTTTGGGATATTTTTTAAACAAAAATGAAAATTCTTTCATCTTATATTTCCCTTCATGTTGTAACTAACCTGATGACTTTCATGCAACCTAATAGGGAAAATTATGCACTGTAAACATTTTTTTTTCGAAGTTGTAGATAAAACAAAGATTATTGAAGTACATTTTATTTGAAAATACTATTTTTAGTCTTTCTACTTTGTGCTAAATTTCAAATAAATTGCCTTTTTTTTTACAGTGTGGAAACTGTGCTGGTTACTCTCTTCCAAGCATATAAAATAAGGACTGGAGCTTTTCAGCTTCAAAAAAATATGCAAAATCTCCATAAAACTATAGTTAATATGACATGTGCGCTATTTTCTAAGTCTTCTGAAGTCATAGATCTTTGATAGACAGATTTAAATTTGCATCGTTATTCACTGAATATCTTCCCTTCTACTGATCAGTCAGGTTTCTTAACGAATAATGCAAACTGAATCATTTTGTGAATTGGATCAGTGAATCAACATTGCTACTTTTCTCATGAATAAGCCAAGAAGAGAAATGTATCTTTTTTTCCCTGTTTTTGCCCTTTTAATCTCATGGATTCATTAATTTTATGGAACTTTTGCATCCTTTATTTTAAGCCTTTAGCACACACTCATAGTGGAAAGAAAGAACGGACTGGAAGTTGAAGGAGTAAGAAGAATAAGGGCACATACTCATATTCATCTCCCGCTGATCTATATCTAATCTCATTATCATTGTACAAAGGCACCCTAGATAATGTCACTTTTTGTTTGACAACGATAGAAAAACAATCCCACTCCCCTGTCCCCTTCCCGCCACCTGTGGCATGAGAGGGTTTGAGCTCCGGTGTGCCAGCTCATCCATTAAAACTCACATTCCAATAAGTCTTTTATGCCATCTTATAAAGGGCACTCGGGCAAGCTCTTCTCCATTCAATCCCAAGTGCTCAGCATTCCTCTCACTTGACATGAACATCCTTTGCTGGACCCAAATGGCCTTTTATTTGAATTGTGTCTTCAAACAGAAGCTACACTGTTTCCATCTTGTTAGTAACTTTCTCAACCAGCCTAATTTGGAATAGATGCACTTCTACTTGCTTTCCATCAAAGGCGATATTTTCCACAAAAAAAATAAATAATTATCATTGAAAACCAATTTTACTGCAGCAATCTGACATATTTCCAGGTAAAAATGTTATATTATTATATTAAAACAAGTAATAAAAACTTGTTGAGTGTTTTAGCGCAATTTTCTGACCTCATGGGATCACAACACTAAGAGATAGTAAATCTTTTCCTGGATTTTTTTTGTGCGTTCCCGAGATTAGACCTTCCTTAACATAATGCCGAAAACCCGAAGTCTCTAGGTGGTCTGGTTGAGGAGTAGATAGAAGTGCAAGATTGGTGCGCACAGACAGAACAGAAATCATGAGTTAACAATCGCAATTTTGTCCGGTGGAAAATTGCGCTAAAAAGAAAGAAAGAAAGATAAATAGCCAGAAAAGACCATTGTTTTGTTTTAGAGGTACATTTTTACTTTTTTAAGATGGAGCAATAACCAATTTTTCATTCACATAATGTTATGTAAGTTTTGCCATTTTGCATAAAAATGCTGGATGGAAAAATATGTATACAATATTGCAAAATTCACATGAAATAAGAATTATTCTGTCAGAAGACGTGCATATGCTACGATAGAAACACATTTACAGAATAAATTACCAGATGTGTATCAGAAAGGTCATTTGACTGAATAATTCAAGATGGATTAGAAAGATATTGATTTTGTAATATCAGTTTTTTTTATTATAAAATTTTCAACTTGGATATTTAT
This sequence comes from Abramis brama, assembly GCF_963993115.1. NCBI lineage: Eukaryota > Metazoa > Chordata > Actinopteri > Cypriniformes > Leuciscidae > Abramis > Abramis brama. The sequence goes on along the minus strand of NC_139973.1, from coordinate 8,467,641 downwards.
TATTTAGTAAAACGTGCACAGTAAGTCCAGTAATGTGTATTTAGAAAGACAATTCTGAGTTCGTGTTGAGGTATGATTATCAACTGGTGTGAAATCATATAGTATATGATTTATAAGCTTATGATATTCTATTCATAACTACCGTACCAGTCTATTAAATAATGTAGAATGATAAATAATGCATTATCTTAACATAGTTATTGTATTGGCTATAACTGCAGTGTAAATAATAAAATAGCCTTGGCGTTGGACATTGCTGTGAGTAATTTAGCATTAGCAGTGGAGTCACGTCACCAAATTGCTTTTGTGCTGTGAAGTGTGGATGACATACAGTGAGCTTAACCACACCTAGCAGTGAATGCTAACGACAGACTTCACCTTCACTAGACCGGTGAACACAAATATCATCCGTTTGCAAAGCGAAACCACAGTTTTTGGGATACAACAGCTTAAGCAGATTAGCATAGCGGCACCTAGCACATCGGTGTAAAGACCTTAGCTTTCAGGTTATCGCTCAATGCATTACCACCATGCTTGTCACCATATTAACCCCACTTCACATATTATCACATACGCAGTTTCATCCCACTTTTAAAACTGCAGGAGATGTGGCATTGCAATTGGATTTGTCTCATCCACTACCGTTCAGAACAAAGTAAATAGGAGTGTGTCAAAAGTGGCAAGATATGATTTTATTTCATGTATTGGTGAACATACGTATTTGTCCACTTGGTCTTGTCCACCCTAAACAGACCGTAAAAGGAGGGGTGTGGGTGGGTGGGGGGGTGTGATAATGGTTTGAAAGAGCCGTGTCTACCTGCCGTTATCAATGGAAAACAGCTGGTGTGAGGAGATACGCTGGGAATTCATAAAGGTTCCGAGCTTGGCAAGATGATTGCTCTCCACACTGCCAGAAATGAAACCCCTCCTCCCTTGTATTTTTTTATATAGACATGTAATAATAAAGGGCCTGTAAAGGAAATGGAATTTGAGAATGCAGCTGGCAAGATCTGAATGATTTTGGAAAACAATCATATCTTTAGGGAAAATAAGAAAAATAACACATTCTGAGAACTGATGTTATCAAGAACTGCTCCTTATTAATTACCTGCTTCATACAATGCCCCACCTTGATTTTTAGATTGAAAGTTTTTCTGCACATTGTCATTAATTAAAAGGCCATATTAAAGAGATCTTTATGCATCAGCTAATAAACACTAAGTGAGTAAAAAATTAACTGGTCTGATCGATTCTCTCTTTGAAAATGGGAAGAATACTTAATCATGAAAAGTGCACCAGTGACCACAGGGATGAAATCTGTCTCATGTGGCACAAATACTAAATCACAATCAGTACTAGCTGAACACGCAGTCAAAGACGAACAGAGACAGTGAGAAATGCATCCGATGCATGCTGCATCACAGATATGCAGGCACAGTTTCCTGTTTCCTTGGGTGCTTGAGTCTTGAATTAAGACAGGCAGCACAATCAGCAACCTTCCTCGCCAAAGTGGGGGTATGCAATCCCTGGGCTACCACGAAGTAGAAACTCTGCAGCCATCATCATTAAATCGCCACCAAAGGCCCCAGAAACCCTATTGCATCCTTTCTGCAAGCACTGCAGTTTTATCTGGCTCATTTGAGACCGAGAAGACCATAGCACTATGAATTATCGGCCATGGGATGCTCCTTCGCTAGCTCTTGGTGGTATCCAGGAACAACCACAAGAAGGAAGCATGCCCATCCTATGCAGCAGGTTTTGCCCATTCTCTTCAACCCTACCACCTGTCAGCCATCTAATAGGGGTTTTAGTCTTCATTTATCTTCATTTGTGGGGAGAGTGGATGGTTTTGTTTACCGTTCGAAATATTACGCGTTAGGACCAGGGAGGAGGGGTGGCCAATGTAGGCTGTGTTTGAGCGGGGGGAAGGGCGCTTTCGAGAGACTCCTAGACTCGCTTTTCCCCCAGACTCCTAATTACTCAGAAACATTCTTCCATCGTCTCATAGTCAGTGCTGACAACGGTTCAGAATTAAAGATCCTGCATGCCCACAAATGGCATTAACATGTAGATACAAAAATGCTATGTGCATTTATCATGCTGTCGGCAACACTATTGAAAATGGAGTGAGTCAATACGCAAGACGACAATACGCATTAATCAACTCCATTTACCATAGTAAAAATACAAAGTTTATATTATATCAAAATATTATCTGCATGAGTCCCATTGCAGTTGACCATTGCACATTGTACTCCCACTAAAGATCCCACTAAAGTTTGCATTGGTTTTATTTGACTGCAATCCAGTAGTTCATTAGTCACCAGTTCTTCCCTCCCCCATCCAATTGAAACCCACACAATCAATGAGAGCTTGATTTAACTCTTGCAGCTCCAGAAACCATGAGAGAGCTTTGGCCTGTCCCGCACTTAGCAATGCCATTGATTGTTACTCTTAGTTTAGCCACTGCTGTCTGGTACGGTTGATCGATTCAAGCAGCCATAATGCTGTATAGTGAGTGGGTCAGATATTGAGAGGGCAAGGCAACCTATTAAACTAATTAAAAGTGCTCATATGGATCTCTTCCTTAGCATCTGAAGTATTGGATAAACTCTTTATTTTGGCCCACTTCGATCAGAACATGTATTCTTCATCAAATGCTTAGATAAGGTACATTGGAGAGTTCAAGTTAACATTTCCACTTGCACACATTCATTTGGTACATTTCCTGTCTCAAGAATATATTCTTGTGCCGTCGTTGTAGTATATATTTGTGTGTCGTAAAATAGTTCTATGTCTAATTTTTGAGTTAAAATATTTTGAAATCTTTGAAACACTTTGAATTTACTTGAGACATAACACAAGATATTAAGACTTCAGAGAATGTATCTTTACTACAGGTGTATTTTATCTTACTGTACTGGCACTGGTATTTTCTCTTACTGTACTTTTTAACTTGTAAAAACAGTTGAAAAATAAGTTAAAAAAAATCTGTCATTGCAGAGTAGTACAAAATATAAAATTCAATACAAAATATTAAATACAAAGTCTATTATAGATACAATCTCATCTAGTTTATTTTATTAAAAACTAGATTTTTCGTAGAATTTTCACATTTTATGTAAGTGTTATTGAATGTAACATTTTAAAATGAGAATTTGTAAAAAAAATTAAAAAAAATAAGGAAATACTATAAAATATAATAAAATATTAATTTAAAAGTGGTTTGGTAAATATAATTGGTAAAATGTGAGGGTTATGTATATAGGAAATACCAAATTGCATATCAAAAATGATGATACATACAGTACAAATGAGATTTCAAACTACTCTGATCTGTATACCACACAGTTCTAAAGACTCTTAAGTAGTTAGTTTCCCACTACTTAAGAAATTAAAGTTTTATGCTAATCAATGCACAAAATAAATGCACACTAAGTGCACTGTAAGGCTTTGCATTCTACCAAACCAAGTACTTTTTGAGCCACTTAAAAAGCAGTGGTCAAAAACCACTTCAAAATGACCCTGAATCCCTTATACATTTTAGTTGGATACCCATTTGTTACCAGTTCATGTGATAAAATATAATGCTTGAAAAGTAAGTCTGTGTCTGTGCCTGAAACAGTTAACTGAAGCAATGAGGCATCAATTATGATTAGCCTGTGGCTGCTCATTGTCACTAATCAATATTTTTTTTCTAATCAATAAGCAGCTTTGCCATGCAGAACAAGGCCTGACACTGTGCCAGTAATGGAATTCTCTCCTTTGATACGTGACCCCTCATAGTGTGTGATCGCATCAAAGACATAATGCCTCTCTGTGGTTTCGCTTCATTGGTGCTTCTGTCTTTTATCAACAAAGGGTCATTGCTCATTTGTCTCTGTCCTTTCTCTATGATGTCTCTCATTTCTCATATCATTCTCCTTCAGGACATATGTTTTGCTTGGAAAATGTATAACCCTGTGGTGGACTTGCCACCTGTCCAGGGTGTTTCCCTGCATTTGGCCGCCCAAGACACTGGGATAGGCTCCAGCATTACTACCACCCTATTTAAGGCCACATTTACATTACATGGTAATTTACCCAATTCCATTTTTTTTCCTCCCATTTGGCACAGATTGGAAAAAAAGCACATGGATTCTGATATTCTCAAATCGGTTTCAGGCCTCATTCATAGTATGTAGAAATAAATCTGATATGAATCGGATACTTGCATTTGCATCTGTCCATTGAAAGTGGACAGATCAGATATTCCCATCAATGTGAGTCATACGTCATTAAAAAAGCGGCGGTGGCTCTTTGACTCTTTTCAATGGTGCAATCGAGGACAAAGACTCAACCTGATGTTTTCCTGACCTTTAAAGATGGTGCGGAAAGCAAAAGCTTGCATTATCATTTTGTCTATGTCCATTGCAAATCACGCCATTTTTACTTCCTTTTCAGCCTAAGCTTTTCCAGGTCAGTAAGACTACCTTGGGTTGTTTCGCCAAGTGTATTGTGTAAATGCAGATATTGGATATGAGTCCCTTTTAACCAGATGTAACTAGATGTAAGCTAGTTGTCAAAAAAAATGGATATAGTCAACAAATCAGAATTGGGCATCAAGACCTGCAATGCAAATGCGGTATAGAGAATGGAATATTTACTCACATTCATACCGTTCCAAACCCATATGAAATTAAGTTGGGCTTGATGGATGGATGGATAGATTTTTGACTGAAATATCAGTTTTTTTAAAATGCAACAAGAATTTGGTCACGTTTTACTTAACCAACATGCTGATTAAAACAGAGCCAGCTGTGCTTAAAAAAAGATGTCACCTTAAGGTTAAATCTCTATTTTCTTTTTTTCATACACCTGTCACATTTGATGGGTTAACAGCTGGGTTTGGTAGATATTAAAACCTGAATGCAGCATCCTCCAAAGAGAGAGTTTCCATCTATCCTTTAAATGGCTCAGCTCTGGCACAATAAATCTGCTAGACCTCTGAATCACTCTGTAATCTTCTTATCTAAAGGGCAGGGGCCCTACCCTGTCAGCAGTTAAATATGGACCATTTCCAGAATCACATGGGTCCTCTCTCAGGTTTTTCGATGAGTGAATAACTAGTCTGCAGTCATTCCAATCAATTTTATCTATCCCACTAACCTCATGTTAAATCTGAGATCATGATGAGAATCAAAGCATCCTCACAAATGTAAATTCAGGTGGATCTTCAACCTTTCATGCCATTATCACTTTGGTTACTAAGGTACGGCATAAATTATGCATGTTTTGTGGGTTAAACAACAAAGCAGATTTGCTGACTTGAACTTTTGGATGTTGTCGGATGAAAGCTGTGGGTGATATAGGGTGTGACGCTGCCCTCAACTGAACAAACTGTCCTGCTGTGTTACACAGCGTGGGTTTGCATCCCAGGTCAATAGCAACCACCATTAGTGCCAAAAGCAGTCCGACGGGATGTCGGCCTTGTCTCTTACAGAGCTCTTAACAGATATTGGGATCAAATCCATTAAAAACTACACTGTGTTGGTGTGGCACGTTTTACCATGTGTACCATGTCATCTGAGTGGATGGGTTTATTTATCATCATGGAAATGACATCATGTGTGACTTTCTACAAAGAGCTGTGCCTTTTCAAGCCTGACATACTGAAAATACTGTATATTGTAGATTGTTGTGTTTTTGTAAAATGTTAAGTTCACTGACTGCAACTGACTTAAATTTTAAATTGGTGATACAGTATACAAGCAGCAAAGATTTTGCCTGTGTAACTAAAACGGCTTGTGTATTATGGGTTATGCCAGGGTGTTGCTATGTGGATGGTTACTAAGGTGTATTCTTAGCATGTTGCAAAGTGGTTGCTAGATAGTTTGTTACTGGTTTATATTAAGTATCGTTGTGTGTTGTGAAATACTTCTGTTGTGAAGTCAGTACAGTAGTCAATTTTTGGTAGATTTTAATTTTAAAATTATACTATTTGTGTGTATCATGTTCTGTTGATTGATTCTTGATACAGTAGGGTAACGTTAGGTATAAGCATTAAGAATTCCTATGAACCTTTTTCCCAAACTCACCAGGGACAATGCACATCCTCAGCTTTCTGTTCTAACAAGCACTTTAACTACCATTAAAGTGGAATTCAAAATACTGCCACCTTATGAACCTCAAAGCTATTTCTATGAAGAGCGAGATGAAAAGGCCTGACATTTGCATTCACATAAACAGCCAGGAAGTGTTTGTCCTTTTCGCTTGCGATTTTCCCCATATAATTTTAAGATAAAGCCCCCGTTTCTAGGACACGTCAAGCGACCTGCCAGAGAACGTAATTGACTGATGAACTAATGGGGAAAGTAGAAAAAAACACGGTGCCTAATTTACTGCCTGACTTTAATAGTATCAACGAGGCAAACATTCATCAATTGTCAGACTTATCATCCTCATAATCCTGACTTCTGATTATGAGCAAGAATCTATAAACCATTTTAGGCTTAACAGAGTCTTTCACTGAGGAACAGGAAGAACAAATACTTTCATTCAGCGCCTTCCAAAATGCAAATTCCCCTGGCTCTTAACATCTTTTCTTTTTTTTTTATTGGGGTTCCCATGTCACAATATGGCCTCAGTGGGTCTTGCGTGTGGTGCCTCAGTCCTGTGGTAAACATGAATGTGTTTTCAGGGCGAAAACAAGACTGTTGGTTTCCTGTGGTGGTGAAGGGTCTGGTGACATTCTTCACTTTGAAAAAGCTGAAACTTTATTCATGCTATAGCAAATATAGGTACTTTTTTGTTATTTTAGTGATATATTTATTATTACATTTATGATGTGACTTTTTTGTGGTAAATAGCTCAGACAGCAAGCCATGTTTTTTTTACCATTAAGACTGGATGGGCAGGCGAACTTCTTAAATAAATTACAAATAAAATAAAAACGCAATGTTTTTACCTTGTTCTCCGCTTAAACCAAGAGCCAAAACCTTAAGTTGGTTATTATAATTTTCCAACTTAAAGTTTTGGTTCTTGGTTTAAGTGGAGAACATAAAAAGTCACATCATTTAGTTTGACAAATATAGGGGAAAAAGTTTTGTTTTAACAAATCATACTTGAAAAGGGTGCCTGTTTAGGATATAGGTGACTATTTTTCTTCAACATTCCTAAATCATTCCACAGATTTATAACCAGAATCATTTTACTCCTGATGAAACAGTGAAACAGAAACTTCAGTGTGGATGTGAACAATACCTGGTGGCTCAGTCATACTCAGGTAGCCCCGTGCGTCATTTTCTCGGACTTTTGAAAACCATGCAATCAGAAGAAGTGCTTTGCGCACTTGACGAGAGCTTAACATTCAGTCACGAAATGGAAAGTCAAAGTAATTATGTCCTTATCTGGGCCTCTTCAAACCAAGACTTCCTCTTCCTTGAAAGGCAGATGTGACTTTAGGATCACAGCCTGACTCTGCTCATTTCTGCTGCCCCAGATTAACTTTTGCCCCTTCCAGCTCTTCGTTGAAATGAGCTTAGCAAGTTTCTACATAACTTGATATTCTAAGTGCTAAATGCAAGAGCAAAATCTAATTTTCCTAAAATATAAAAGGTTGGAACTCTGATACTAGACTTCAAAGCTCTCTGTCTGACAGTCCTGTGGGCTGCGGTTGCCCTCCAGAGAACATGACTACATTATTTTAATATATGAGTGTGCATTCCCACACTCTAGATCAGGGCTTCTCAACCTTCTATGTCAGATGAACTCCTGTGATCGCAATGATTTACTTATAGTTCCCTCTGAGATTAAGTTATGTTAACTTTTTAATAACTTTTTGTGCAACCTCTTTGCATGTTTGCTTATGAAATACAGTACAGTAATCTATTTTGATAGGTTTAATACTGTAATGCATTTTTATTGAATTTTATTTAATTAAAATTCCTTTTAAAGCATCACAGGGACTATGCAAATATATCCCAATATATTTTTCATTTTTACCAATGCATTTTTTCCTTATTTTCATTGTGCCATTAGGTTCCATTTAAGTGAACAGTTCTTCTGAAACAACAACAATGAAAATCTGACATCATTGGCAAACACTCATGGGGAGCTGTCTTCTGCGCTCACATGTTGTGTGCATTTCATCTGTCATACACTGGAAAAAAGCATGCCAGTCAATTGTAGAATATTAATGTGAAATATTCTAAGCAGGGTATTTCCTTCATCCAAATGTCTTTTATTCAATGAACTGAAGTACTCAAAGCTTTCTCTTAGCATATATAAATGTTAATGTCTCAACATGGGACCTAACCTATTTTTTTCCTTTTCAATTCACTCAAGAGGGCAAACATATTTTTTGAGGTATTTTGCATTGTTTGATGGTGCCGTTTTTAGAAAGTTTAACATGGAAGCAACTGGGTGTGTCTACTCAAGCATAAGAGCGTCTGGTGGTTTCAAAGAGCCTTACATCAAGTAAACAATTCTCCACACACATTACTGCTGACTTTATCATCAGGCTACAACAATACACGTTTTTCTGTTTTCCGCCATAGACCAACACGTTACTCATGTCTTGCAACATCTGTTCAGTTCCTGCCGCTCTTATATTTATTTTGTGTATGGCTTTCATCTTCGAAGTCTTTTGTCAGAGGGTACACAATGAGCACTTTGCTGGGTAGATGATTGCTCAGCTGTATAGTAATACATGCCCTTAAAGTCACAGAGAGCCATTTTCAAAGCAATGTCTTTTTCATTTTCTGATACAATGTGAAAGCATGAAGTCTACATGAAATTGCTGAAAAGATTAAATAATTATTTAAAGGAATGCTTCAGAATACAAGTGAACAGGCCTCTGCTGAATGCCTCTGCCAAAACTGCTTGACCACATGAAGTGTCTGGACTCTTTTATCCATAATTTGAAAATCATTTAAATTACAGCTGCCTTGATCACAAGAAAATGTCTCTCTAAAAGAAAATTTGGTCCATTTTTCATACAGCTTTAATTGCACCAGGTAAATAATACTTTGTTTTGCGCAAAAATCTATAATAAATCAAATTTGAATAAAGGAGGCATTTTTGCAATGAAAAGAATGTCAATTACTTTTTATATACAGCTCAATATTATTTAAATGCATTTAAAACATGATTTAACTGAATTGTGGGTGATTATTAAAGTTTATCCTGAAATTTTCCCCCCCATGACTTTTATTGTATGTGCATTTCCACGCCAGCATTTTTTTTTCAAGTTGCCAGTTAGCGCTAGCATTTTTTATCATTTTCACAAAACTTTCATAGCCCCCAGAAGGTTTCACCGTATGAATATGTGAACATACAATATATATATATAAAAAAAAACATTTTATTCATTTTATTCATTTTATTCAAGCTTCATTCATTCTTTTTTTATCAACACTTGAATGTGTAAGTTTCATTAAAAAAGCAACATTTTGATCATTTCAGAGCGATGATCAAACACAGATCCAGTGGATCGAGTCCATCAACAGCCCCCAAACTTGCAAAGTTGCATCCGGCAAAGTTGGGATTTATATGCTGTTGAATGTTTGATCACGTTAGGTTACTTGTGCGTAAGCAATCTTCCATCTGCTCCTTCTGGTTTACACAGATCGCCTGTTTTTGGATCTGGGGATGCTGTCCTCTTTCGGAAGATGTGTAACAGCGCTCCCCATTATAAAACTGTGAAAACATGTCAATGGCAGGGAAAGTGTTAACATGATTTTTAGCGCAATTTTCCAACGGACAAAATTGCGATTGTTAACTCATGATTTCTGTTCTGTCTGTGCGCACCAATCTTGCACTTCTATCTACTCCTCAACCAGACCACCTAGAGACTTCGGGTTTTCTGCATTATGTTAAGGAAGGTCTAATCTCGGGAACGCACAAAAAAAAAAAAAAAAAAAAAAACAGGAAAAGATTTACTATCTCTTAGTGTTGTGATCCCATGAGGTGAGAAAATTGCGCTAAAACATTCACCGAGTTTTTATTACTTGTTTTTAATTGTTTTAACAAACTGAGGGTCCAGTTGAAACAATTCCCTGTGATAACTGACAGCACCTGAATATTTTTTCTTTGAAATAAAAACCCTAGAGCTTAACTTGTATTGTATCCTGAACATTCCTTTTATGCTTATAAGATGATTTGATTGTTGTTGTTTTGTATAATTTTGACACAGGCAGCCATTTATACAAATGACATTTCTGTGTTAACGACATGTAGGCGTAACATCCTATGCTAACGTTCATTTCCTAATCAAGTAAAATGGACTATATAGTCTTCGGATCAGATTTCAAATTAGATTAATCAACCCAGTGTATTGTTGGTCTAGAAACAGACTTATTGCAAGGACACAATGTCCTACAAACCAATTACACAAAGACTCTCTAGAATGCCATTCGTTAGCTTCCATTCAAAGCACATGCTAATTGCAACTGAGATAACCCTCCTTCGCACTTTAACCTTCTGACCAGCATTCATCGAATTCGTTCAGCACTCCTTAATTCAATCCACACTTCGGCTGAGGCTGCTGACGTCATCAAGAAGGGTAATATATTTAGGCTACACTATCAGTGTTTTAACATCTGCTCTCCAAATGACATTGTATCCGAGAGCTGGAGGTCTCGTGTTAATGAAGATAGGATATGGCTTGAACTCAATGTGTTGGCACCAAGCTATAGCCTTAGGCTGAACAATGACAGAACATTCTGAATGGATGCCAGTGAATGCACCCGTATTTGATATTGTCCTCATTTTGGCGGGTAATATCCATTAATTATACAGTGGGTAATGTGTTGCCACTATGAGACAGGTTAAAGCTTGTTATTTGAAGGTTTAGAAAAAAGATTTATTGTCAGACTGGTATTGAATTATTAATAAAATGAAAAGTAGATTTAATAATAATTGCATGTATATTAATGCATGTAAAAAGGATATGAAAAGATCAGACTGTGTCCCATTCATACAAACATTAAAGCCCTATTTGAACAGGAATGTACTTTTTCCTTGAAGAAGTTGTGCTCAATTTGAATTTTAATCTTGTTCTAATCATGTTTTTATATATATATATATATATATATATATATATATTAGGGGTGGGGAAAAAAATCGATTCTTAGATGAATCGCGATTCGGGACGTGGACGATTCTGAATCGATTCACAAATGTCAAAAATCGATTTTCTAAAAAAAAAAAAAAAATATCTAATAACGTAACATTGAAGGAACGCAAAAGGCGGAACTCTGAAGCGGACGTGCAGTGCGCGGACAGTCTGTGGCGTGCACATAACAGAGACGCGCACATAACAGACGCATGATGTAGTGATGGGAAGTTCGGCTCTTTTCAGAGAGCCGGCTCTTTTGGCTCAGCTCCCAAAGAAGAGCCGGCTCTTTCGACTCCCGAAAGGCTCTTAATTTAGGATTTTTTGTAGGCCTTTATTTTACCATAACTTTGCAAAAATTAATGGTTTGTGTGTTGAAAACCCTTTCATGTGCAGTGTTTTTATGCATTTATTGCACAAATTAACAACAAAACAGCAAATAAACAGCTCTGTTGTCATTGAATGCAAGTTTTTTAAACCTAGGGATCCTATATAAAGCGACGAGAATACTTTTTGTGCGCAAAAACAAACAAAAATAACGACTTTATTCCACTATTAATTTCCTTCTCTCTGGGCCTCGAGTCTTTTCACGTAGTGTTTTTGCGCAGCGCGTCAGTGTTGTACGACACACGCATCACACACATGACCAGCGTCGGCCAATAGTGAGCCTACGTGGTGACGTGTAACACAGACACGCTGCGCAAAAACACTACGTGAACTAACTCGAGGCCCAGAGAGAAGGAAATGAATAGTGGAATAAAGTCGTTATTTTTGTTAGTTTTTGCGCACAAAAAGTATTCTCGTCGCTTGATATACTTAACATTGAGCCACTGTAGTCACTTAGACTATATTAACGATCTCTTTAATAACTTTTCTGGGCCAGCAAGTTTCAATCCCTTATAAGCCTATGGAGAAGTGATCCAGCTCTCAAATTTAATCAAAAATATCGTCATTTGTGTTCCGAAGATGAACGAAGGTCTTACGGGGTTGAAAAAACATGAGGGTGAGTAAATACTGACAGAATTTTCATTTTTGGGTGAACTAACCCTTTAACGTTGTTACGACTCATTAACTTGCAGTGGAGTGCTGCTTCGCTTCACCCACCTCTCTGTTTTTACATAATGGTATGATCCCATATCCTCACATCTGATTGGCCGCGATGCAATTGCTGACCAATCAAAACAAAGTTCTGCCTTGAGGAAAGCAGAGAAAGGAAAAAAAACTGGGAGCCGGCTCTCACTCGATGCGAGCCGGCTCTTCTGATTCACTACAAAGCATCGGCTCTCAGAGCCGCATCTTTTGCGCATGACACATCACTAGCATGATGGCTGAGCGCCAAATCCGAACGGCACCAGAGAATGTCTTCGTTAAAAGCTAACGTATGGAACATTGGCAATTTCATTGTGATCTATTTAGTATTTTTTTGTATGAGAGCTAATTTCTGTATTGTTTAGTTTTCACATCAATATGCTGTGTAAACCGATCTGATCTGTATGCAATATGTGCAATGCCAGTCACAAAAAGTTACATTTTGACTGTAAGTTACTCTCTGCAGATGTTCATTCACTTTCTTTGCTATTTTTGATTGTGGTATACAGCAAACATTTCAAGTCATAACTCTTTATTATTTAGTTGTGTATAAGTCAAGAGCGACTTTGTATGTTACTAATTATTCAGAATATGCATAAGTCCACAAGCATTATACGTTATGATAGCTTCTGGTACATAATTCTATATTTTTGAACGAAAACTGTTTGTGAATTTGCTACAGCAAAATGTTTTTTTTTTGTCTGAAGGATTATATTGCTCATTGGAAATAACAAGAGGATGTTGGTTAGAAGTCTATTATTAAATGCTAGAGATTCAGAATATGCTGAAGTTTGTATTAATTTACTACAAGTATGCTGCTAGTACAGGCACACATTTATTTTCCTGTAACCTTACAGTTGACTTGCCAAATCACTTCCATTTGTTTTATTAATACAATTAATATAGGAAGTATTGGAAGTAAGTTCGTTATGGGTCATCATAAATACTTTGCTTTAAAAGTACCAAGTAAAAATATTTTTTCAATGTTTTTGATAAAAGGCACTTCCCTGAGAATTGAATTTAATAAATGTGAAAAAGACACTTTAATGTCTCCGTTTGTCATTCTGTATTGCAAAGCAGATGAGAGTAGATCATGATCAGAAACCTGATTAGAAATCATTATGAATAAAATCAAATTGTTTTGAATCGAAAATCTTTTTGAATCGAAAATCGATTTTGAATCGAATCGTGGCCTCAAGAATCGGAATCGAATCGAATCGTGAGATGGTAAAAGATTCCCACCCCTAATATATATATACTGTATATAAACTAATTGACAGTCTTTGTTAATTATATACATAATGCTTTTGTATTCAATTCATTACCTCATAATAATAACACACACATACAAAATTACATGTAAACATTATTATATATAAAAGTATTGCTGGGTTTATCAGTGGGTTTCATGGCACACATTCAAAGCACATGACCTTGTGTAACATACACATCCAGACAACAGACCTCACATCTATGTAAAATAAATAAATAAATAAATAACAAATACAGAGAAATCATAGCTGTCCAATATGCTAACAATTATAATCCAAGCATTGGTTAGATAACTATCCTGTCCATATTGGGCTTTGGACTTAAATTCAAGGTCCTTTAAAGATGTCAAACCAGGATATCATGCGGTGAAGGACACTCTTAGTTAAAGAGCCGTAAAATGTTGGAGATTTCCCAGTAGCTCTTTCTATAGCTCTGCGTGTACACAGGGATATATCCACACCACAACAAACTCCCACCCATGCTCTGCCAAACACAAAGCTAAACTATTCACTTTCCAGGCACAGCCTTTGATATGAGTTTGACAAAGACGCCTCTGTAAAAGCCTTCTTTTCACTGGGCTCTTTAACGCCGTGGCTCTCCTTTCAAGCATCCCAAAAGATAACTTTCATTTCAATGTTCTTGAGTGAAACAGGCTATGTGTCATCTGTGAGAGTGGCCTGCAGGCCGCCAATGAGAAACTCTAAAGCCTCTTACATATGTTGAGCTTGGAGATTACTTTACATTATTTAAAATCATCAGGGTGGATAAGACTGTTGAGATTTGCAGAAAAAGCTGTGTAAGAACGCAATCTCTTTTTTATCACACAATGTGGAGAAGATACGGTGTAGAATTTTACACTCAAGCTGTTTTAGGGTCATATAATATACCAGCTAGGATGATTTTTTTGGGGAGTAGGAGGAACTCAGCATGTGGACCATAAAACTACATGATACCTTACCTTCTGAAATGGCTTAAGTGGACAATTACAAACTTATATGTCTATGTCCCAGATTGCTTGTAAGGAAACCTGCACTTTTGGCCCAGGGGGTTCACAAATACCAGATGTGCACTGCAGGTGCTGCTATATTTTCAATCATGACTTCTCAAATGTATCTGCAGCGTAAAACATAGATGGCTCGGTTACCAAAAGCATTTGAGAATATCTAAAATTATAGCCTATTATGAATGTTCTAATGTACATTTGCATTAGGTGCATCTCAAGGGAAACATTACTACAGTACAAATGGGGGAAATTACATTACATTTCTTAAAGCAGTATGGACTTAATTTTAGTACCATGGTACTTAGTATATTCATGGTAAATGTTTTTTTTTTTCTGATTTATGGAGTGATAAGATATCCAAAATCCACTTTGTAAAAACATTTCACTCTAATGTCAACAAAATTAAACAAGAATTTAGCAACTGTTTTTATCCAATGTTTAGATTTATCTTCTGTAAAAGTTATGCAAATTAGGACATATTTAAGTAGATAATGCATAAATTGCTTATTTAAACATACTGTAACATAACATTCCGAAAACTTGTAATAACAAACAATTGACTTAAGGTACTGTGATTAATCAACTAGGGAAAGTATGATGATATCTATTATTTGATTTTTTTTTTTTTTTTTAAATGTTTTAACCTTATTTACTTGTAGTGTCTTGCCTTAAAGGTGCAGTAAGTGATTTTCGAGTAACGCTGTTGAAAGTGGATCGGACCGAGCACCTCAACACACTTGTAGCCAATCAGCACTAGGGGGCGTGTCCACACATGATGAGGGAGAAGAGTGAGCAAGAGGGAGATTTGAAGAAAGACTGTAGAAAGAGATGGCTGAGAGACATTACAAAATAGAAAAGATTAAAGGAATATTACTGGACAAAGAAGTGGTATGATCAGGCAAGAGCTTTAGGACCTGTGTTAATATTAGGCTACATTCACACACTGCAGGCACAAGTGGCCCAAATTCTATTTTTATTGCTCATATGCAACTCAGATGTAAACAGCACAAACTGCATGGTATCTGATCTTTTCAATTCTGATTTGGGCAACTTCCACATGTGGTCCTAAATCCGATACAGGTCAGATGTTTTGCAATGCGACCTCAGTCTGAACAGTCATATTAGAATTCATGTGACTTTTACGTCACTCTAGATCAACATTCGTCTCAATTCTGCGCTGATGGACATCACTCCAAAGATTTTACATTCCGGCAGATCTTTAAATATGTAAGATGGAGGTAGAGGGACGGTGAGCTGTTATACTCATAAGTATTACGATGACAGCTCTAAACAAGCAAATCTTAAGGAAAAACTGTACAAGAAAAACATTGCTCTCTTTCTCCTCATCCTCACCTGCATCCCCCTTATTGCCTGTGCACAAATTGGCTGTCTTTCGCGGCACATCAACTTAAAAATGAACGCGTACAGTAAATGCTGATTTCAGTAACGCTGTGTTTACTTCCGTATGACAGCATGCTGCTTGCCGTCTTTGTTACCGTTCTTTTGCACATACGGGTCAGTTCAGGACCGTAACCAGGTCACACTCAAATCTGATATTGGCCACATTTAGATAAAGATAATGTGAAGAGCCAAACAAAAAAATGATCAGATTTGAGCAATAAATCAGAATTGTGCAGTTGTGAGTGTCATTGTTTGTCTGGAGCTGGTGTGCTGCTGCTGACTAACAAAGAAACCTTGCTTGTATATACTCTTGTGTACTGTATGTTCACTGTTTGTTCTTCATTGTCATTCGTTTCTTCATCTTCACTTTATTTTTCACGAAGCATTATTTTGCTTTGCTTCAGCTATGATAAAGAGACTTGTTGCCTTGCGTGTTTGTCTGTTTTGGGGACAGAGCAATGAAGGAAAGGGCATGTTTGTTTGGGTTGACTTCAGATATCAACAGTGTTTCTCAGAAATCGATTGCTGCACCTTTAAGCCAGTAAGAGCATGTTCTTAAAGGGCCGGTCACATTTACAGTGATCTGCAGTGACCAGAAGCAATTTTCAGTTCATTTCAATTGCAGAGTGACAGCGATGGTTGTCAATGCAGTGTAACATTTCTGTATATGTGAACATGATATAAGGAAGTAGTCAAGGACACTTATATACCACACATAAACATAGTCTTGTTTTTCTCTTGACTAGTACATCTTTAAAATCACCTCTGTTTCTCAGTTCTTAAATTTCCACTAAAAGTTTCTAAAATGAGTGTGATTAGCCATTAGATTCTGTTGCTTTCAGTGTAACTGATTGATTTAATGAATCTCAGGATGTCAGTAGGTACATTTGCATAGTAATGCAGTTTTCTAATACATCTTATAAATTTCTGCCTGTGGCTTCTTTGTTAATTGGCTTTGGGGAGAGGAAAAATTGCACCTTGCTGAGAAAGATGAGACTGTGTCTTTCCCACAATTGATTGTACCTGGGGCTAAGAAATGCTGGAATTTTAATTTTATCGTTGCCCCTGGCACTTTCGGAGAATTCCTTATTATACTTTTATAATTTAATTGAATTACCTTTATCCTATATTCATAACCTATAGTATGTATCCTACCATTTAATTTTCTCATAATTAGAGTGAATCTTCTCAAGCATTCTCTATAAACTGAAAGAGCAAAATGCTTTGAGGGAAGTTGACCTTTTTCTCCACACTTTTCCTGCGTGGACTGACTAAAGAACACTTGTGCATTCCAGAGCCATACACCACTGTGACCCGAATGTCAATGCAACACCTTGCTTTCCTTGAGACCTCCACCTCATCAGGAGAAACTTGCTCATGCGAAGCTGATCCTTGATACATTATCCACTGCAGGATTAGAGAACAGTATTACAACATGCCCTTCGATTCCCCTACCGCAACCCCTCAGCCTCCAAAGACGGACCGCTGCTTCCCCTCTCCTTAAAAGGCATTAGCTCATGAGCCTACTAACCGCTGTGTTTTATCTTATTAAGGCAAGAGGAAGATGAGGATTGATATGGAAGCCTCCAAGAAACATGCATCTCACTTGTGAATCTGATTTAACAGGAACTGCGGTGTCTGTAGAAGTAGTATGGATTCCACCTGGAGTGCTTTATGATATAATTTTTATGTGATGATGGTCAGTGAAGCACTTTGCCTGTGGAATTACTATCGACCAGGTTATTTTTTATTTTATTTTGTTTGGAAACTTGAAAACCAGCCCTTCAAGCTTTTTGTACATGCACAGGAGGTTTAGTCGGGGATAGGTTGCCATGTACACCCATTCGTTTGTAAGAGACTCTGAGGTTATTTTAATGAATTTGTCTTCGCAGCTTTGTGTTTGTGTTGCATTCAGACGACTTGAGTACACATTCAGAGTACTTCAGGATGGCAGACCCTCTCCATTGTGGAAGTTGACCCAGGGGGAAATAGTTTATTGATTTCTGGGGTAACATAATTAAAATGGGTTTCAGGAAGACCCCGACTTGTCAACTAGATGAGAGACTTGGGGCAATAAAGAGAGCTGCAAAGGAACTGCC
Source organism: Abramis brama (assembly GCF_963993115.1). Lineage (NCBI taxonomy): Eukaryota > Metazoa > Chordata > Actinopteri > Cypriniformes > Leuciscidae > Abramis > Abramis brama. The sequence continues at coordinate 8,449,682 of NC_139973.1, read as the reverse complement.
CATCAGATAGGACATTACTGACCATTTATTTTCTTTACCTTTAAAGATGCATTGTAAGAAAGTGTCAGTACAAGTTTACAACCAATAAATGGCTGATATTAAAAATTAATAAATAAAAATTCACTTTTTAAATGTTTTTTTTTTTTTTTTTTCGATTATAAAATTTTATGTAGGCACTGAAACATTATAAGTAAAGGTCAATTTGAAATCTTTTAAATATCTCATTAAAATGTGTTATTAAATCATTATTTAAATTATTTGAGTGCTCACTGATGACAACAGTAATCTAAATGGTAAAAAAAAACATGCAGAAATGAGCATGCACACTGCACAGTTAAATGATAAATAAACAATATTGACTGATACAGATACATTTAAAAATCACTAATATCAGCTGGTTTAGTACCCTTATTTCATTCAGCCCTAACTACACTGAAAAAAAAAAAAAAAGTGTAGGACTCACTTTAATACTGTCATATGTTCTCAGTGTTTGTCCCTGGACTTGTATGCTACTTCCTGTCCTGAGTGCCATGTTTGTAGTTTTTTGTAGTTTTACAACAAGCTGTAGTTTGTAATTACAGCTTGTAAGATAGCAGTTTTCTGAGTGTTCCTACTTGTACTACGTGACCACTGTACCACCATTCATTTAGGCGTTGATAGTGGTGTCACAGAAACACAATTCCTGGTCCGAGGACGTGAACAGCTCCGAATACAACGTGTTGTGTTGTGTTGTCATCTCGAGACTACTGTAATTGTGACATGCGTGAACGCAGCATTGTTACCCCGTATGTAACCCTCTGTGTATGTAACCCTGTGTTTTCTGTGCTCACAGCGCATTACAGATACAATTTTCATATGGATTTCTTCTACATATTATATGAAATTTCTTTATTAAATCATTAAATTACTGAGTGCTAAATAATGACAACAGTAATCTAAATGCGAAAATGGGGAAAAATGAGCATGCACAGTTAAATTCCCAACATTGGCCAATATATAAAAAATATTGAATGATACAGATATATTTAAAAATCACAAATATCACCTGATGTAATACCCATATAATATCGTTCATCCCTAACTACACTGAAAAAAAAAAAGGTTTAGGATTTAATTTGAAACAATTTTCACTCTTCTTTTCAGTCAAAATTTCATATTGCTAGTAAATTTCACAAATAATAACAAAGTAACACATTGAATTAAACCTGACATTTTTAAGTAGAAAGACTAAAATAGTATGTTCTTGTGAAAAGTACTCAAAAATCAGGTTTATTTAGAACTTTGAAAATAAAAATAAAAATCAGCGTAATATATTTTGTTTATGCGCTAAATCCACACCACTAGGCAGTATGAAGTTAGCAAAACATAAGACAGTTTTACAAGTTAACTTGCCTGTTTGACACCCAGCGAAAGACGTTTGTTTAATTGGCATATGTTTGCACAAGGTCTTAGGTGGGGCGGGTAATCAGGAAGAATGATCACATGGTCATTGATGCCAGTGATTGCAGAAAGCGCCATCTGTGAATAAGACTGCCAGAAAGAGAGTCTCTCTCTCTCTCTCTCTCTCAGGTTGAGTTATGTTAACCATATGGCACTCTAAGCCTCACCCAAACCTCACTTTAACACACTTAAGTTAATTCCATTTTGAACATGAGCATGGCTTTGAGTTGATGCTTTCTCAACAGCTGTGTTGAACATGCTATATTTTCGTCTCGGCACACTTGTAGATTGTATAATGAATGCATACAGTAAATTGTGTCCTGTACATTGCTGCTTCTATAATCTTGCGTCTGGAAACAATTTAGCTGCTATTAAAATGTCAAGGCTAAGGGGAATTGCATATAAACAGAGGCAATCAAGACAATGGGTTTATTAGAATGACATATGGTGTTAGAGTTCACGGAGCACTACACATCAGATAAACGATAATTATGACATGTTTGAAAGAGTTCAAAAGGAGGTACTTGGCGGCAAACCAAATGATCTTCTGGAGCTCTGGAGCAAATATACCTGATACATTATTTGAGGAAATTGACCTTACTTAAAATAAATACTTAGGGAAGCATTTTATACCACTCCATGGGGGGCCATTGATCAATGTTGTTTGATTTCAGTGACACGATCAATGGTAAGAACATGTCAAACAAGCTAATTCATGCTAACTTTATTTTTCTTTTTGCATCAGCAGCTGTTTTACTCTAAAGACTAGCTTAAGAATTCAAATAGATCAGGGAAGCAAAGAAAACTTACAAAGTGTGAAAATAAATGAAAATATGTAAAAACATGATCCAATTAGTCAAATTAATTAGATGATATTCCAAATAATTTCTAACAAAAAGCCCCCAAATGAAGATTATTCAAACATAATACATAACTGTGATAACTCAAAGTAAGTAATAGTAAATCATACAAAAACACACATATACAGCCCTTAAATAAATCAATTTCACAACATGTCCTGATATATGCATAAAGCACCAGATAAAGCACCAGAAAAGAAGTATCGTTCAAATGATAAAAGTTACATATTTTGGCGGTTCTGTAGGTCTGGAAAGAGTTCAGTTCAGTAATCATTGCACGCTGGATTAGCGTTCAGTCAGCAGGAGACCATCCTTACTCGGTCTGGTGAACTGGGTTCGTCCTGCCCCTGCCCCTGACCTAGCACATGTCGTACAGCGGTCTTTATGCCTCAGCCTACAGCACCAGCTCTGAGACACTCTAAATGCTGCTGCATACATCATCCTGACATGCTGGAGGGCATTGATCAGGGCCCAGGTGAGCTCATTGTGTAGGTTGTCAGCATTGCTTGAAGGTTAGAGGGGGGTTATTTCCTATAGAGGAATGCACCTGTGCTTCACTGTTCTATGCCCTTCACTGTTTTGTGGTTTTTGTAGGTTGTGCATTTCTCCTCAGTCAGTCTGTACAGCTACTGTATGGTCATGGGGAAGTGTTACATCTATCCTTGGACAAGGTTTGGACATATCTTTCAGCCTTTTGGCAATGTTCAACAAATATCAAAATAGGTTATGAATAAATTAAAACATGAATAAATAAATGAATAAATAGATAGATAGAAAGAAAGAAAGAAAGAAAGAAAGAAAGAAAGAAAGAAAGTTTTGAATTGATTCATTCGAACAGACACTTGATGAACTGATTCAAGAAAATGAATCAAGCTTACTAACTCTTATACCATATGCTACTGAATTTTATTTACTTCAATTCAATGGCAAAAAAAAAGTTATCAGGGAGGGATGCGCTTTGATGGACTTCCAAAAAACATTTTTTAATATAACTCTGATTGTATTAGTCTGAAAGAAGAATGTCATACACCTAGGATGGCTTCAGGGGGAGTAAATCATGGGCTAATTTTTATTTTTGGGTGAACTATCCCTTTAAGGCAGGGGTGCCCAATCCTGCTCCTGTCGATCGACTGTCCTGCACAGTTCATCTCCAGCCCTAATCAAACACACCTGCCTTTAATTTTCAAGTGATCCTGAAGACCTTAATTGGTTGTTTCAGGTGTGTTTGATTAGGGTTGGAGATGAACTGTGCAGGACAGTCGATCGGCAGGAGCAGGATTGGGCACCCCTGCTATAAGGTGATGATACACTGGGCAACTTTTTTGAGCAATATTGCCGGGCAATGTTGCAGAGCGATGTTGCTTGGACGCTTTCCCATTGAGAATGGGCAACAAATTTCTATCTGGTTACTTTAGATCGGTCTTGGGCGCTGTGTCTCACCTGGTATATAAACCATATATAGTTTATTCAATTACCAAGCAGCAAAACAAACAAAACAAGAGGGTGTAGAAAATGATGATGACAGATCAAACAACCTCAACCGAATCCTCCAAAGTGGAAAAGCGAGAGAGCAGTTTCTGACTGAACAGTGAATGAAATCGAGGAGCGGAGGAAAAAGAAAGAATGGATGTTATCCCCTAGGCAGTGCCCAAAACAATGTCAGGTTTGTTTCGGCCTGGTTGCGTGAAGACTAAGCTTGGTGGAACTGGCAGCTTGCCCTCCCGTTCGCTCTCTTCCCTCTCTCCCGCCACTCTATTCCAACCCTGTTGCTTTCAGGAGGAAGCATTCCTATGAAGTTCATCAGCCCTCTTTCTGTTTGTGCAGCCATAATGGCAGCTTCATCCTCCGAGCACTTAAAAAGGACATGCTGGGTACTGGAAAGGCCCCGTCAGTTCAGCATCGGCACAGTGGCGCTTTGAGTGTTCTCTCTGTCTGGCAATCTGCTCACGCTATCAAACAACCCTCTCTTCCTGCCAAAACCTGCCTCTGTCCCTCCTTCAACCAGTAAAGGGGGCATTTAAAGGGTCTTGTTCACATTACCGCCCAAGTTCAGATGAATGCCCTCTTTGCAGAACAGCTTAGCCTCAATAATAGATGTTATATTTGTTCACTACTTGTTAATACAAACATTACTGTTATTGTGCCTACTTAGTATTTAACTCATACCTATTTATGCTATGATTGACTGAATGATTACTTTGATTATTGATAATTAAGCAACCACTTTCCAGCCACCCAAAACACCCTAGCAACCACTTAGTAATGCCCTAGCAACCACTCAAAACACCATGACAACCCCATAGCAACATTCTAAAACTACTCTGAACACTTAAGCAATGCAACAGTTCTTATGTAGCTTTTCATCAGGAATTTCACAGTTAAAGCCAATTATTTAAATAAAAAATAAAAAAATTTATGAAACAATACAGGCTAATGGCTTCAACAAAAGCACATGCCACTGATTAACAATATTGTAGCTCACAATAATTGTTTTAAGTTTTCATTAAAAATGCATTTCCTTATGGAAAAAAAATGCATTGGATTTTTTACGTCCGGAACACTACAGAATGAATATTTCCTCAGTTAGTCAATTATCATTCCAAGCATGTTAAACAGGAAACGGGAAAATGGTTTTGGCTGTATGAAAGCACACATAAAGGTCCCGTTCTTCGTGATCCCATGTTTCAAACTTTAGTTAGTGTGTAATGTTGCTGTTAGAGCATAAATAATATCTGTAAAATTATAAAGCTCAAAGTTCAATGCCAAGCGAGATATTTTATTTAACAGAAGTCGCCTACATCGAACGGCCCGTTTGGACTACATCCCTCTACTTCCTTCTTTAATGACGTCACTAGAACCGTTTTTTGACTAACCTCCGCCCACAGGAATGCTCCCTCAACTCTACCGAAATTCGTTTATGTACTTGCGCACTTCTTATAACTTACTGTGTTTACTCAGCTCTTACGGTGATTTTCTGAAGTAAAACTGACGCTTCATCTTTTGTGTGATGTACAATAAACTTTATTAAACTCATCAGTATATGTTTGATCATCATTCGGACCTGATCCGAAACAGCAGACTTGTAGGCTATTAATAATGGATACATACAAGCAGATGACAAATACATTATAATAACCGTAATTAAACTACTAAACTATTTTGAGCTGAAACTTCACATACACACTCTGGGGACATCAGAGACTTATTTTACATCTTGTGAAAAGGGGCATAATACGGGACCTTTAAGTGATAAATTGTCCTGATTGGAAGCAGATCAAAACGTCTATCAGACACCAAGCTATAATTTTACATAGAAGAACATGTGAAAGTCCATCTTGCATTTCAGACAATCCCGAGCCATGTAATGGGTAGGAGTCACAGATAATGAAATTAATGGTACATTCAAACAGCGAACACATGAACAAATCCATTTTAATTGAATTTTAATTAGGTGTGTATGGCACCTGTACGTTTAATGATGTTTCCTTTAATTAATGGCACATTGTATGATCTCACCTCACACGGAAAGCACTTGACAGATGAAGGGCATAATTTCCTGGAAAACTGAATGACTAATTATTCCTTTACCAATATGGGCACTCTTCCATTTGACAGATACATCAGCGGCACCTACATCAGCATATTTGAAGCAAACATGTCAACCCTTCCCGATTTCAAACTCTCCCCGCCCATTCACCCATTTCCACATCATACATCAAGGCGAGCCCATTCCACCCACAGCATTGTGGGAGAGGGGTGGGGCTTTTGTGTTTAGAGTGTGTGACTATGTCCAGGTCTGTGCTATTTGCTCTGTCGGCAAATCACATGGTCCCCAGGGGTTTAGTCCTATATGTGAGGTACAGAGGAACTGTTGCTGTCAATCAGGTTGATTCAAAGTCAGAGGTTAAGTCAGAGGTTATCAAAAAATGTTGGTCCATGGTGACCGATTTTTTTGGTTTCAGAAATCCGACAAACAGTTGACAGTAGCCATTATCTCCCATAGTATTTTTTCCATGCTATGGAAGTCAATGGGGCCCATCAACTTTTTGGTTATCCATTGTCTTCAAAATATTTTCTTTTGTGTTCAGCAGAAGAAAGAAATTCATACAGGTTTGCAACAACTTGAGGTTGAGTAAACGATGACAGAATTTGGATTTTTGGTTGAACTATCCCTTTAACTCTTTCCCCGCCAAACACACAAATTTCAGTTATTTGTGGGAAAACGCTTCCCCGCCAAATCACTTTTTCCAGATTTCCGTGTTTTCACTGTTATACGCTAGAAGGCACTATGACACATCCATTGAATGAGTACTGAATCTCCTGATCAAAAACAAGCGATAACTTTCTTTTGATATATGGCATGTTCAGATATGCATACAACTAAATAATCTGGGGGCCATGAAACTTTTATGAAAATTATCAAAAATGCTGCCGGTGACTGGCAACGTTTTTTTTTTTTTTTTAACACTGGTGGGGAAAGATTTAAAGGTATAGTGGAGGATTTTCCCGAATTTTAGAAAAGAACCGCCCTCTCCACTTTTTGAAAAAAATGCACATGCGCAACACTCTACCTGCTCCCGAGAGGGAGCGCCTATTAAACGTGTGCATGAGAGAGCACGAGTCTTGTTTCTTTCTTCAGAGGCCTTTCTCTTCTTGTCATACAATTCGTAGACACTTTTTCTCTTGCGACCCTCAGACATTTTGAAAAAACCCGGTGAGAACGGCGAGCTTCAATGAATGGCTGAAACACTTTAAACACAAGATAATACATATTTTGTTTATCCTACAACTAAAATTATGCTGACATTATAATTTTTTATATGTAAAATAAATATGATACAATGTATAGAAATCTTCAGCGATCCTATATGAATCTCTGGTGAAGCATGTTGAATGTTGAGAAAGTCTGTTTTAAAGGTATTGTTCAAAAATGCAAAAAAGGTCTGCACTCTAAAAATCTTTTATTATAGACAGGAGATAATGCTGACAAACGTTTCGGCTCTTTGCCTTCATCAGTGTCAGGTATTGTTCAACCATCATTTACCCTTCATTCACCCTTCATGTCATTCCAAACCTGTATGACTTTATTTCTTCTTTGGAACACAAAATAAGATATTTTAAACAACATTGCTGAACTAACAATTGGGGGCAATTCCACGCAAAACTGTCACATCCATAACGCCAACACAATGCCACTGTATTTAGTTGGCGTTATGGATGTGACATTTTTGCGCGGAATTGCCCTTGGGTGAAGCATTTTCTTTCAAAATATTTAGCTAAAATGCTGCTGTTTTTCTCAGATTTGAACATAGTTATCTTGAAGGATGTGTATAGTAGTTTTTGATAAAGCAAGCATCACTTTTTCTGTTGTTCATGTTTATGGTTAGGGATTTGGGGTTAGGGTTAGAGATTTTCTTTTGTATTTACCGTGGTGGATGATAAAATGACAGAAAAACCCATAAACTTACATGTAGACCACTATATCATAGTCTTGTGGGTGGGCTTTTGATCACCCTGTACAACCTAGCAGCACGCTAGCAACCACGTGACAACACACTAAAAACCACTTTGAACACCTTAGCAACTGCATAGCAACGCCCTTGCAATCATCCAGAACATCAGCTACTCTTGCACCAGCTAGAACTGCTCACATTGTCTTCAGAAAATGTAAAAACATAGTTATATACATGACTAAACTAATGCTTTTTTCAGCATTAGTCTGAAAGATTATGTATTGCATTTTTATTTTTTATTTTTTTTATGAAATAATACTAAACTAAGCTCCAAATTAACCCCTATTTAACCATAGTGGCAGTGTTACAAAAGGCAAACCATGTATCTTGACATCTATGGCACAAAACATAAATAAGTCTCCACATGCCTCTTTTGCTTTAAATTCAACTTCCTCCATCCAGAATTCCTTCACTTTCATTCATTCTCTCTCACCCTCTCTCTCCTTCTTTGTACACTCCATGTGAAAAGTGCTCAGATCTGGCTTTGTGGGAGTGATTGTCACTCGTTTAATGAGCTTCTTTGCCAGACGAGAGGCTTTGGCAACATATGTCTCCCCAGCGCCTCTCTCGCTCTGCACCGCTCCATGCGCTAGTGGCGGGGCTCTCTCTCTCCCGCGTCTGCTGTGGTAGACGTTTCTCTGGATTTCCTCAGCACTCTCTGTTTTTCATGCCTGTGGGATTAAACTGAGCAGAAGAGGAAGGGTTCGTCTGTCTTTCTGAGGACGTGTGGACAAGAATGAAGCAGATTCCTGTGAGTATTTAGGCTTCTGTTTGATGGGTTTGTCTGAGCTTGATATAAAAGCAACCCGGTCGAGGGAATTACTACTGCTGCTACTGTAGTGGTGTGTGCTGTGACCCTCTCACGTGTGTAACAGAAAGCCTTTGGAGGGACAGTGAAGCAGTGTGTGATATGCAAAATCAGCTTCTTTTCATCCAGTGCTTATATAGGATTTTATATTTAGTGCTACCTTTTCCTTTCTTCTTTTTTTAAACTTTTTTTGCATGTTTCTCGTGAGTAATGTCCATGTAATTTTAATTTTTAATTGGCGCTCATATTAATGTTTTGGCTTATTAACTGTGTTCTGTTCTGCTACCATTTTGTGGGAAATATACTTTATAATGAGAAAGGTACAGTGCTACAGCATTTTTAATTCCTTTTTCTCAATCACATGAGAATTGATTAAAAACAAATTTCTGACTTGATAACTTTCTTCAAACGTATTATGTTTGAGGTCTTGGGGAGACCCTATTCTGTATATAAGTAATGAGATAAATGTAATGTTTTTTCAAATGCTTCTGCAAGATAAACTGTCATAATTTTGACCCCAAATTTCACCTCCAATAGAAACAATGTTACATTTCTGAAAAGTCCATGTCAACATTGTGGTACAAAAGAGGGTTAAAGCTTCGATAATATCTCCAAATCAGGTTTCATTAAGGTCTGATAATTTTCATAAGTTCTAAACTCATACTTTTAATAAATAATCAGGATTATTATTTGTACACATTATTATCTTCTCTGAGACAAGTCAATCTCAATAGACCATAAGGGTTCAGCTTTTTTTGTTATCTTTTTTCATAATGTCAGTTATTTAGAATGAGACATGATGCTGAAATGGTTTATTTGCTCTGTAACTTAATGCATAATCATTAGGATTTTTCTATGGATCTTAATAAGCTCCTCCATGAGGTCATGAAAGTGTATCCAGTAAGCAACGTTTTAGTATTTTGCAGCTTTTTTGTCTGAATAGAAATATCTGTGAATAGAAACTGCTCTGGAAATATCCCTCTAGAACTTTGTGTCGTGTTTTGTTTCGTAAGATATTGATAAAAAAGGCCAGTGCATCTGAGCATTGAAATAATGACGAAATCCAGAACGTTTTGATGCTTCCGACAGAACTGTCAAATAGCTTATTTTAAACAAGATTATCCAGATGTTAAGGAACAAGTTGTAACGTGTTCTAAATCAGTAGCTCATATGAATCACTTTCTACACACCACAAAAGTCAATGGACACAGGTGTGCCGTTGTTTGGAAGATATACAGAGGGGAATTAGTGCAGTATTTACTCTATGACAAACACAGGATATTTCTTTGCCTTAGGAATCAAATATTCTGCCTACAAGAGGAAAAAAGTAAATTAGCTTTAGATTTGTCAGGGGAAGGAGATAATCTTGGGCACAAGTTCCATTTATCTTGTCTGGCTACAGCCAAGTTTCATCCTGGGAGATTGCCAACATCCGTCAGATCTGAATGAACGTAGCCAGGGCTCTTGCTGTGTCAGTTCCCACAAAATAACACTCCTGTCCCCCTGGTGTGCCTGTTTCCAATCCCCTCTACTTCAGGCCACTCAACATGAATAACAGCCTAATATGATCGCTGTCCAGGGCACGCAGAACTCCACTCATCTCAAAGACATCAAAGAAAGAGGGTAATGAAAAAAAAATATATTCTAAAAGCCGAGACACAACAGGGTATTTCTCACTCAGCCAGATCTTTCTCACATGTAGGCTACGTGAAATGGCACATGTAGGGAAATTTTTACACTCTCTCTCTCTCTCTCTCTATCTCTATCTCTCTCTCTCTATCTCTCTCTCTCTCTCTCGCTCCCCCTCCTCCCTACTTGACAGCACAGCTGTGATTGCAGAGCTTTTGGATGATCTCTTTCATTCTTCACAGCCGTCTTCTGTGACCTTAGCCGTACGGACAATTTGTTCCTTTCGCACTCTCAGATTAGGCTTTTTGCAGTTGGGCCCAACAACACATCTCTTGAACACTGCGTTCTGTTCATAAACTTGTTTTAAAAATAGCTGAAATTGTGAAATTTTGACCAGCAATGCAATGCTTCTGCTCAATTTTAGGGCACTTGAACTCTACTCCTTTTGGTGTGTGGATCCGATGCGTCACAGTGCTGTTTGTTTGGTTGGTAGAAAAGCGAATTGCTATTGAGTATGATGCATTTCTCATTACAGCTTTTTTGATTGAAATTGCCTTGCAATGCAACATTCTTTGCTTCTTTTTCACCCATTTTACAGCAGGGAGAAGCGAGTGCAGATCTGTATGTTTTGGTTCAGTTGTAAAACCAAAGAGGCAAGAAAATGAATAAAACAGTGAAGATGTTACCTTCTCCTAAGTCATTACTTATTTATTTACAGCAGTAAACAGTTGCCAGTGGGACTTGATTAGATGACGTGACATGTAAGTCAAATACTAGTGTGAACAGAGACTTAGGGAGGGAAACTGATCCAAGGAGAGTAGTGATGAGAAGGACTTTGATCCATCCAACTCTTTTTAATCTGTTCATTGAAATATTCGTTCATTAATTCTACAGGCTAAATCAATATGCCAGTAGGTTGTGACAAGTGGTTGTCTTTTGTGTGTTATCAGTGAGTCACTGAATCATTTACTTTTTTATGAATGTTTAAATAAAGTAATACATTTCAGTAATGTATTGTGCTTAGGCCATTTTAATTGTGTTTATCATTATCATTTAAGTCAGCGTTTGGTGTAAAAATGCTCCTTCAAAATCAACTCAGGTGCTGACTTGAATGAACAACTCCCTGCAGATCCTTCATTCAGTTCATTTTTGAACATTTATTCAGTTCATTAACAAACGGAAATCAAGTGACCCTTGTTTGGTGTTCATTTTTTTGGGCCAACCAATGCAATTATCCTTCATAACCAACATTTGAACTCTATTTGCTCATGCTGTAGTCTTTAAAGGCAGGAAAACAGTCACTCGTTTGAAAAGTGCATCCAGTAGACGTCAACTTATTAGAAAAGTTAAGAAAACAACATTAATTGTACAGATGCACATTATATAGGCCATTATTTCTGAAAAGCAGACATGAGTTATAAGCCATTTTGTTTTCAGCTCTCATCGGTCCCTTGGTTTTTCACCTGGTGTGTATTTTTGCACGACAAGAACATTTATGAGAGGAAGTGAGACCTTTTCCACTAGGGAACCCACTCCATAAAAACCAAGAAAAGCATGTAACAAGTTGATGATCAGGAACTGGTCTGGGCTTGATGGCACTTTTAAAATAAATTGCACTGTTGACCAGGGAAACGTTAATCTCTGTCAGAGCAGTTCACGGGGGTCACAAGGTCATTTGCCATCTCTCCAATGGGGACTTAAGGTTAGGAGCTCTTTTCATTGATTATAGTTCTCTCGCTCTCTTTTCTCATCTTTTTTCACTCTTCTTCCTCTCTTGCTGCTTCATAATCAGTCAATACGCCTGCACGTCATTCTACGTTTTCCTCATCCACTCTCCCACTCCATCAAAAAACAATCTCTCCACTTCTCCGTGCAGCAAGTTCATGATCCACGCCCACGCCATCCATCGCCACCATCCATCTACATTTTGTCTCCTTCATTCACTCCCACATCCCTCTCCCATACACGTCAACGACAGAGACGGTTTATGACTTCTGCTTCCCACTATCTTATTCCATAGCTGTCTTCCACCACCACATATTTTCTATTCTTGACCGAATTCTTGCTTTCTCCCTTTAAGCACAGAGTATCCCTACATTCCTTGTCCCCCTGTCCCATCCCATCCTTTCCTCAACGCTTTGTTCAGGCTGCTGTATAATTGATGGGCTGGTAATTGAAGCGTTCAGTCTCTGGCATGCATGTTAAAACAGACTGAAGCAGAGTCAAATCTCAGTTAGCCATAGTTATTATTTAATATTGCTTCAACTTCTTAATCTCATTTAGTATTCTGCTTTGCCCGAACTGAAGTTTTAATTATAAATATGTTGTGTAGCTGATGGCTGTTGAGGGTGTTATTTATGCATTATTTATTGTAGAATGATAAAGACACCCATCTGGTCCTCATAAAAGAAGAAAAATCACAAATGACATAATGACAATTCACAATTCAAAATCACAATGACATGTGTTGAAAGTTATGTTATTAGTTTGTTGGCTATATGAGACTAGCAGAATGCTAGATCAACATTAGAAATTAGAATAACATACTGATCATATTCTAACATTTCATCATGTTGAGCTATATAACATTGGTTTGTTTTATGTACGTTTGCTCAACTGTCTAATAAAGTACATGCAAGAGCGGCATCTTTGTCAAGTCGAAGATTGCCGCAAAGCTCTCGGCATCTCGAAAACACCACACCGATATTGATCCTCGTTTTATTTCTCCTTTTGTCCCAAAGTCTGCTTGCCATGATCCATAATCTTTGAACGAAACAACAACAGTGTGCCGCTAAACAACACGCAGTTGTCCACATCTGTCGCCATGGTTACTATGGCAGTACAACCGGAAACCATAGGCGGAAACCAGGGATAACGCGGATATTACGTCATTGACAGGCGACGGACAGGCACTATTTAAAATTGTGAATTCCTCTGAATTAACAAATTCTTGGAAACATTTAGGATAATGTAAGTACACAATTGAAAGAAATATATAACACTGTGCAAGTGGTTTTGGGGTATTTTGATACAAAATGATTACATATTGTACCATTAATGAGATTAAAAGGTGAGAAATTGTCACGGTTTGGGTGTTCTTGTCATGTTTCTGTGTCTAGTCATGTGATTCCCTGTTTGTCATGTGATCCTGCTATGTGTCTTGTCATTGGTTAATCGTTTGATCATTGTTCACAGGTGTTCCTTGTCTTGTAATTAGTCTATGTATTTAAGCCCTCATGTTTGCCCTGTGTCCTTGTCGAGTATTGTTTGTTCTATGTCTCGGTTCCAGTTTCCTAGTTTAATGCTATGCCACGCCATGCTTTTGTTTTCTGTTTGATCTTGTTTTTGAATTGTTTTGTTATTAAAGTTGCGTTTGGGTTCTCAACCAGCTTGCCTCCAGTGAATACATCATAACAGAAATGATTTGTTTTTGTTTGCTGCTTTATTTTTATGCCAAGAAAAAAACACCAGTAATCTCATATGTTTCATATTTCATGTCACATATACTGTATCTGAGAGATCTCAACAATCTTCCAAGATTGATTTTCAAATGAATAGCCATGTTTATTTTATTGCTCTATACTCTATATGTAAACAATTGTTTCATTCGTGTCAATACATTAGGATAAGCATCTAAATACAATTATTAATTTACATCCTGCTGAATAAAAGTATTCATTTCCTTTTTTTGTTTACCTACCCCAAACATTTGAATGGTAAATCACGGTTTCCTCAAAAATATTAAGCAACAAAAACTATTAATAATAAATGTTTCTTGAGCAGCAGATCAGCATATTAGAATGATTTATGATGGATCATATAACACTAAAGTAATGGCTTCTGAAAATTGCAGGAATAGTGTTTCATTTAATATGCTTTTGCTGCTGAAAGTATGTAGCCTTAATGTAACAACTTTAACCTTTTTCGTGTTTGTTCATACTGTAATCAAGCTAAACAAGAGATTAAAGTAACTAAATGGTCGAAACACTCTAATTAGAGCACAAAATGAGAAAATTGTGCTCTTTAGTGCTAGTAATCTCACCAATTTCTTAACTGTGCAAATGAGATTACTTCAGAATCTGGGATTTATCCAAAGGTTTGAGAAGGATACACAGCCATCAAGACTCTTCAGTCAGAATATATTAATCCAGTTTGATAAGACAGGAGCTAATCCCATTAGTGGCTCGAACAGCACACTAAGTTTTTATACTGAAAGACACTTAAATGCTGAGTGTGTGCTAAATAGCAGATATCCGTCTACGTATTGACAATGCTGTGGTATTGAGCCCATCTGAAGTAGAATTACTGTAAACAGGCAGCTTTGCTAGCATTCACTTTCCTTGCCATTTATTAAGAGTGCCAACATACACTCTTAAAGGGATGGCTCAACTTCATTTACACACCTTCATGTCGTTTCAAACCTGTTTTCATTTTGGAACTATGGAATCTTGTTTCTGCCACTGAATAAAATTAAAAGGGCAATTGCTGTTTTTTTCTCAGAATTGCGTGATATACAGTATACTCGCATTTGTGACTTGTAAAGTCAGGAAACCAGTTTCCATATGGAACACAGAAGTTTTTTAGTGTTTTAAAAATGTCTCACAATGAAAGTCAATCATCAAAAGTCAACTTTCTTCAAAATATCTTCTTTTGTGTTTCACAGAAGCCATGCAGGTTTGGAACATCTCTTAAAGAGAAAGCGCTGTTTAAGAAAATCCTTTTTTTAACAATACAATATTTCCGATAATATATTGCTATCACTTTTAATTTGAATTAGATGCTGGAAATGTGCAAAACCATTAAATATATGATATTTGGTGCTAAATATCCAATATAGTAAATGATAAATTAAAAAAATAAATAAATATAAATTCTATTTAAAACAACACTGATATTGTTAAACAACCAGTATTGCACAGATAAATTGTGTATCCCTACATGTGGGCATTAGAAGTATTTTTGTTTGGTTATTTTTTTTAAATACGGCCAGTAATAATCAGACAAATGGTGCGATGCATTGGCGGTGACTGATCCTGTTGTGTGAGGAATAGACATGATAGTTTTTCCTCGCAGCCAAGTACTCACACCATGCCTCCCTTCTACTGCCAGTTTGCTTCCTATTTTTCCACTGTCCTGATTTACACTTATCCGCCATACTAAATGAGTCTTCACGGTGGGCGAGGCGAGTGCAAGAGGGGCAGGACGCCATCAGTCAGTTGGGGAGAAAAGCTTGCTCTTGATTTTTCTCTGCTCAGTCTCTACCTTCTCCTCCTTCTCTGGCTCTTGCTCTAGACCACTTTGCCCAGGCAGTGCCAGGTCAGAGTTCACGCGGACCTTCCCACGCTGGGCAGCTTTTACCCCTTGCCAGTATCATTAGACTGAGATGTGGGGATTAAGAACAGGCTGTAGTTGTTAAGAAAGTCCCACTTCTGTTTACAGGCTATTTCTTGGGTGGGCTGTATGGGGATGAGCTTTGTTAGCTTGAATGTTGCAGATTAAACTGTTTAGAGGAACAGCCTTTGGTTGCTACGTTGTCTTCCTGACACTTACTTACGAATCCACTTACGAGTGAACAGAGTTGGTTGATCTGACCCATGCAGATCTATTTGATATATCTGTTATTGCCCCTAAACTGCGGAATAGCCTTCCACTGTGTGTTAGAGCTGCTCAAACACTTTCTGATTTTAAAAGCACACTATGCAAGATTTGTACCTTAATATAACAACTTCGAAATCATTTCGATGGTAAGCGAACTCGTAGTAGGGCGAATAATCCCGATAGCAAAGCAATGCAAGTTTGAGAGGTGGCGCCCCGCCAAATCTCGCGAGAATCACGACTTGCTTTACGGCACGACGTCACATACATCAACAACATATGAAGCAGCCTCTATGGAAGACACTAGCACGCATTTCAGACGTGAATCATGGCAGAGTCGACAAAGAAAACAACATATGACTCTAGGGGTCGCTGTTTGAGAAAAACGGAAACTGCATAGTGTGCCTTTAAATCTAAACTAAAAACTTTTTTTTTTCAGTTGTTTTCCTTGGCTTTTAATGTATTATAGAGATTAATATAATCTTTTTTTTATTTGTTTTGAAAGTTGTTAAATGTGTATCAATGTAAAGCACTTTGGTCAAACTAACTGTGCTCTAGAAATAAATTTGACATTGACATTGTAACTGCCAGATATCACAGGCCTTTAGGCCATCTGGCTTGAATATTCCTATTAAGACTCTTTTTTTTTTTCAGTAGTGTGAGAGTTGCATTGTTTTAAAAATACAAAAAAAAAAATACTTTTTTTCCAGTGAGTTGCAGTGTTGCATCTTTAATATATAGTGTTTAAAAGGTAGATTCATGTTGCAAGTCCATCCATGTTGCAAAGGATCAGATTCATGAATTGTTTCATAATAAATGACTCACTCTCTCAAATATGTTGCTTTGGAAAGTATGGATTTATTCTAGTGAATCTGTTCATACTAAAGAAGTCTCTCTCACACATACAATAGGCTGCAGTGATTTGAGTCATTCTCAATGACTCTATCTTTCTTGCATATGTTGCCATGGGAAGACTACTAAAAACAAACTAAAAATGACTTCTCACATGTTGCATTTTAAAGTCTGAATCATTCTAGTGAATTGGTTCATTATAAAGGACTCTCTCATATTGTGTGATGTAAAGTCACAAGATTAATTCTAGTGAATTGCTTTAATCAAATGGATCATGTAAATGAACGGATTAACAAAAGTCCAAGTCCAAGTGCACAATTTCAGATCTTGTTTTATAGCAGAATATTAAATAAAAGTTAAATTCTGCTGTTCATTAATATGTTTTCATAATAGTTATGTAAATTAGGGTATTTACTAGGTTTTTACTTGTATATAGGATAAATATATGTATTTGCCATTCTAATAAATGTTTTTCATTCATTCAAAAAACGTCACTGCTTATGTGCCAGAAAAACTGATCTGATTAAGTTGTAATTTATATCATGAACTGATGATATTGATTACAAATAGTGCTGTCATGTTGGGCTGGTCAGGTTGCTATGATATGAGAAAATACTTGCTGCAAATACTGCACCTTTAAGTTGGGCTGATGGAACTAGTGCAGTCGAAAAAATCCAGGACATGTTATATTGGATCAGGAAGGTAAACATATGCCACCAGTAACGTGCCAAACTGTCCAATTAGCTTAACGCTTTACCTTTTGATTTTAATCTGCCAACTAAAGCTAGCCGCCATCTGTGGGAGCAGTCTCAGGGCAAGCAGTAGAGCCTCAGGCATTGTCTTTTGGGTCCATGAAACACATCCAAATCCAACAGACCGTAGCCACAAGCCTGTCATTATGACAGTCAAGGGGTGTAGTAACCCATCCTCTATAGTGACATCACAGAGGTCATCTCAGGGGTCGCCATAACCAGCACTGAATCACAAAAGCTTCCTGGCAGAGTTAATACTATTATGAAGAAATGCAGGCATGTGGAGCAGAGTTCAAGCCTATCAGAAAGCAAGAGCCCACACTGAGGAATGAAGGGAATCGACTCATTCACACAGTGGTCAATTATTCAATTGCTTCTCCGCTTACTGATGTTTGACCTCTGTGTTTCCTATCGGATTTGTTAAGCAGAGGAGAAGATTAAGGGGAGGATGGGCTTCAGGGGTCTGGCTGAAAAAGGAAGTGATTGAAGCAGCTGGTGGGGTTAAAATGGAGCAGTGAAGTACGGTTATCACTCATGACTGGCCCCAAAAGCTGAAATAAAGAGAACATGCAGCCCTACACCGACCAAATCCCTCTTTTGACTTTAATTAAAGGCCTGAATAAATGACCTTATATGGTTACAAAGAGTCATCACTTCATGGTTTTCTGTGAAATTTTAGTTCCTGAAGGGGTGGAAATGACTGATAAAGTTGTATTCTGTGAGCTTCGGGCCTCCCTTTTTATTTTCTCTCTCTGTATCTGCCCTCCTTCCTGATACTCTTTTGTTCTCAGAGTTAAGCACTGATCCATTTTATTGTGTGTTTAACTAATTAAAGTCAAAAAGGAAGTGACCTAATAAGCTCACATGAAAACGGCTATTGAGCAACAGTGAGACACTGTTGTAAAATTTGTATAGATGTACAGCCAATGAGATTTTCTATATATATATATATATATATATATTTTTTTTTTTTGCTTTGTTTTTGTTTTATTTGTCAGTAGAATAAAATAAATTGTGATTGATCTCATAATATATTTGTTTTACTGTATTCATTCATTCACTTTTTTGTTGCATTTTTTGTACATAATCTGCAACTGGAATGGATATTATTTATGATTATTTTCCACCTGTTGTCTAAATAATGAATTTTTTATGCAATGCAAAGTCGATTCACAGCGCTGTAAACAGCGTCTCAGCTACAACTAGTGTTTGAGCGCGGGTCACAGTAGACCATATTCACGGGCAGCCAATGAAGACCATAGGCTTGCATTATGCAAATGTGTTACATTGTTACGTAGGTGTTTAACAGGAAGTGAGAATGGAATCACTGACGACTCGTTTTGGCTGTTCAGAATCGATTATTTCTTTTAGGAGACAATAACTTTATTTGTGGTGCACTTTGAACTTTAAAACATTGCAGACCTTTTACATTCACAAACAGCTATATTAGACGCTACATGAAAGCTAGTATTCAAAAAAGCACTTTAATAAATAGTATGGCAGCCAAATTTGGATACTTTCAGCATCCATTAAGCCATTTAACATTTATTTATTTTTTAAATCCATTTTCCAGAATCCCACAGATTTTTCTACCAAACTCAGTGTTAATTCTGCAAATGCAGACTGCAAATGATCTCTGTAATACTCTTCATTGTATTGCTGGTTTTACAGTACATAGCTGATTCCCAGTACGTCATGCAAGGTGACCTCCATTAGAGTTACCCCGATCAACTGCAGCATTTTATTGCACCGCTGTTATGAATCTAAGGGGAAAATGGGTGTGAACTCCATTTGTCTCTGGCCAGATGTCTTGCTGGCGCCAGATTCCAAAAGGTTAAATCAACTACTGATCCCTTACCACACATGACATCACAAGAGAGTGCGATTTAATGGCAGAATACATGACATTTAACTCAAAGTTCATCCACTTAGTTATAACAAAGCGGTGTATTTCTAGATGCATATTAGGCACATCTGCAAGCTTTGTGATTTACCAGTCTTGTGGTTCTGCTCTCTCTACTGCATCCAGATAATCAAAATCTGATACAGTGCCATGAATTCATAATTCAGAATAATTTCAGGAACAGCTGCTGTGCATTACCATAACTGCAGGGGGGCTCCGTTTATTTTATTTCTTTAAGGTTTCATTTTTCGAATTCTGCGTTCCAAAGGGGAAGAGGAAGAAAAATATGTGCCTGTCACACATACACCGCCAAACAATTTACAGAAATACAATTCATGTCTCCAGGGACTCAGTGATAGAGAGCTTTAATATGGAGATTCCTCTCACTGATGCATTTCAAGTAAATACAAGTTGGGATAGACATTGACGCAAGTTACTCAGCAGGAGACATGCGGAATATGCAAGTCTTTGTGTCTGTGCAGGTGACAGGGTTGTTTTTATATGTGATGTTGTGGGTCGACCGTAAGCATATGGCTGTTCAGGAGTCTGTGTATAGTTTTTACACTTGTGGGTGTGTGTGTGTGTGTTCTTGTTTGAAGCTGACGTCTGGGTGTCAGTAAGAACTGTGTTGTGTTTTGTGCAGGTATCAAGACCCCAGCCTGTGTTAGAGTGAGATGCACTGACTCCTGGAAAACTGCAGCATTCCCTGTCGTCCTCTGCTCACCTCCGAGGCTGTGGCCAGCCATGTGGTTATTACGGAAAATCCTCCTCCTTTTGGGCGCTTGCCTTAATATGAGCTGCTGGTCTCAAACTAATGCCCTGGATATTCCACTTGATGGTAAGCTGAATAAATGACTTTTTCTGGTAATATTTCTTATCCCAGTTTATATATTTGATCACGTGCTTTTTTCAGTTTAGTCGTTTGCCATGTGCATAATTTAGCCAGTTTTTCATGCTCTCTGGAAGAACAATGAGTTATGGAAGAATGTTTTCAACGCAGATTTAAAAAAAAAATTAAAAAGGAAATTGCCAGTTAATTTCTTCATTTCAACTTTTTCATAATTGCAACTTCATATCTCTGTTGCAGCTTCATATCCCACAATTGAGTATTTCAAATATGATATTTCATATACAGCAGTTATGACTTCATATTCATATAATTTGTGGCTTTCTATATCACATTTTCGACTTTATTTCTCACAATTGCGACTTCACATCTCACAAATGCAACCTCATATGCAACTTCATATCACAATTAAGACTTTATAATTAAAAATTGCTATTTCATATTAAGCAATTATGACTTCATATTTATATAATTTGTGACTTTTTATATTCATTTTATTTTATTTCTCACAATTGCAACTTCACATTTCACAACTGTGACTTCATATTGCGACTTCATTTCTCATTATTGCAGCTTCATTTTGATAATTGCATATTACACAATTGTGATATCACTGTAGCAGATTCATATTTTACAAATTCTACTTTATATCTCAGAACTGACTTCATATCACACGTGTCTGTGTAACTCAATTACTATTTAATATAGAGCAATTACGACTTATTATTCACATATTCATATCAATTGTTGACTTTCATTATCACATTTTGACCATATTTTTGTCAGTTGCAACTTCACATTTCACAAACGTGACTTCATATCACAACTACAACTTCATATTCCAGTTGCTACTTCATATCCCATAATTGAGACTTTATATCAGAATTCCTTCTTTATATCTCATGATTGTGACGTTATATATCACATTTACAATTTGATCACAATAATGCAACTTCACATCGCAAAAAATGCAAATTCATACAGTATATCACCACAATTGCAACTTCATATTCATAATTACAAAATGTACAAAATTACAAATGTACAGTATATCTCAGTTGTGTCTTCATATCCCACAATTACACTTTATATCTCATAATTGTAACATATCCTACAATTACGAATGTATCTCAATTGTGACTTCATATCCCATAATTGCAACTTTATTTTTTATAATTGCAACTTAATTTATTATTTTTTTTACTCTGGGAGGAAAACATGCTTCCATAGTGAGCACACTGCTCTTACAACAAATCTTTTTGAAACTGGGTGTTTGTATGCAGGTTCACACAAGTTGAGAGCAGGTATAATTTATTGCTGGGGCTGTTTCCATGGAAACCAGATAAAAGTGTATTTTGTTGATGTTAAATTATTCACAAAATATCTTTAGGGCCTGAAAGATATCTTAGGGGAACACAACACTGTTCTTAAGTTTTTTCTTTTCTAGTCATGGACCTGGATTTAATTGTTTGATGACAATTCATTAATTTGTTAGAAGTTCAACAGAAGTCATATCTATGGTTCTAACAAATCCCTGCACATTTGTTTTTCTGTGTTCTCCCTGCTGCGGTGGATTTGTTAGTTTTAGCACGCATGAACAGTAAGTTTGCAATGCCAAGCCATCCATAGAAACTAGATAACTTTCATCCGCAGAGGCCACTATCATCCATCAAACATCAGATTTATTTAGAAAATCCTGCAGAAAGTCAGAGATGTGTTCTTTTGTTGGTGACATTACAACAGTATCAGATAGTGATATCATGGTACCTCATAATTACCATATCAATGCTCCATGATGGTACTTCATTGTATTTTTTTTAAAAACATGGTACTACCATGGTACATGGTCAATATTTTTTTTCTCAAAACCATATCAAGAAAGCCATGGTGCCATTGTTATTTTTTATTTTTATTTACTTAGGTTCATTTTCATAGACAGAAACTAATGGTGTAGAAATTGTAACGAGAATGTTTACTCTAATCGAAGCTTTTAGACGATTTTTAAAGTATTTTTCTGTGCATAATGGAAAAACTCCAACAATCGAGCCAGCAAACCACTTTACATTTGTCATATTGAAACCCATACCGCCATTCCATCATGATTCTAGTCGTGCATGTCCAATTTTACACTCAAACTGCATTAGCCATTAGTTTCTTCCTGTTCTAAACCACAAACAAACTCTCATTGACATTATTTGACCAGATCATTTGCCATTGCCTGATAACAACTCACGCTTTGCCACACAATCAATGATTCAATATCTAATTATGTTCTCCAACAAACATTTTGTTTACCTTTAGTTTTCAATGAATGCATTGATCAAAACTGCTGACCTGATTCTGGAAAATCATTACGATTGAACCAAAGCCATTTCACATCACCATTTGCTGCACGCAGGTTGCATGCTGCCATTTTTCCTCCACAGTTTACTGAGCATTTTTACTTTCTGGCTGTTTCTTTATCTAGTGGAGCAGCTTCCCACAATTACAGAGCAATCTCCTGCTTCTATGATCGCCTTCCCTTTCGAAGAGAGCTTCCCCGTGAAGTGTGAGGCTACAGGAAACCCTGGACCAGAGTAAGCCGTATACACACACACACACACACTCACACATACACTAGTGTTCAAAAGTTTGGGTTCAGTGAGATTATTTAAATGTTTTTGAAAGAAGTCTCTGTAACGCCTTAGAATAATGGTCCGTCATTTATAGATAACTATGCAGGAAGTAATGCAGTACAAATGAGTAGGACTACATTAAAGGGATGGTTCTGAGTAATTTCAACATAAGGTCCTTTGCACCATGACCTCGAGCCAAACACCCCCCAGGTGCTAATGGATCCAAGGTTGTATCTCGTAAATTACCCCACTAATAATGCCCGGAATGGTACCAAACTTCTACAGTAGTACAAATAGGTTCTGTACTCATAAAACGAGGCATTGGAAAGTTTGTAAGTACATCAGGAGTTTATTTAAATAACACTTGCCTGATGGCTTTTGCTACCGCTAACCCGGACGTTGAGGTCACTTCCATGATTTGGGAAAAGCCTGTAAAAGTCCTGGCAGAAAGCGATGCATTTTTTATTCTTTTTTCCGAAGTGTTGACAACTTAGTGTTAACTAATAATTGTTGCAAACTGGTACTACCAACAAAATATTAGTGCATTCCTGGAACTGGGCGTCGTTACACTACATCCTTATGCATCGCTTTCTGACAGGACTTTTACGGGCTTTTAACTACTATTAACTACTATGGAAACAGCTTAACTACTCAGTAAGTAATATAAAATTTAGGACTGAGATAGTTCCTTATTAGGTAATGAATAATTAATGAATGAGATAAGCCTCATTTAAAACTATCAACTAACTGACTACTGTCTACCAATTAATTACTAATCACAGGTTGCATTTAAAAAATACCGTAAAAACAGTAATATTGTGAAATATAATTTCGATTTAAAATAACTATTTTCTAATTTAATATATTTTAAAATGTAATTTATTCATGTGATGGCAAAGCTGAATTTTCAGCATCATTACTCCAGTTTTCAGTGTCACATGATCCTTCAGAAATCATTTGAATATGCTGAATTGGTGCACAAGAAACATTTACTAGTATTATCGCAGTTAAAAATGGTTGTGCTGCCTAATATTTTTGTGCAAACTGTGGTATTTAAACAAAGTGAACAGTAGTGCCTTAACTTAGGCTTAGGGAGACCAGAGAAAGTTTGGATGTTCATTTTTAGGTAGCCTACAGTTTTGTTTTGTTTTTCAGTATATGTCTGATTATAAATATGTTATTAATTGATTACAGAAGTTAAGAATTGTTCCAAACTGATCAAATTGGATCAGATTAAATCATGAGATAAAGAATCTTATGGTATTTTATAAAACGGTTAGTTCCAATCCTTGATTCTGATTGGTCAATAGCTGTGTTTTATTCACAATAAAACACATTGATGACCGCTTGAGAGATTTCCTTTCAATGTAAAAGTTTGAGTCCTTTCAATGTAAAAGTCTTCACTAACTGACTCACTCAATTTGCCGCCATCTAATGGTGAAGTAATGTATGTAACTTTTGTTGCTGTTTATGGGCAGGGACTATTTTTTCCAGCGGAAGGATGGTATTTTGTGATTTTACTTCATACAAGTTGCATAGATGCATATTTTTCGGCTTTAACCCTCTGAGGTCTGAGCTGTTTTCTGGGCCCTGGAGGTGTTCTGACATGCTCTGACATTTCTGGTTATTTCTGTTACTTGTGACATTTTCATGGCTAAAGTCTAATTACACTGTATTCAGCACAAACTCTGCTACAATAATATATCAGCAGCATGTATGTAAAAGTTTGTAGTTTTGAGATAATGACATTTATGCGTGGTTTTTGAAAATACAAAAAAAAATTGGTGTTTGTATTGTCTGGTAACCGTTTTATAAAAGCAATAAGGTGTTTCGCCTACCTAACAACGTCCTTCAGCCATGACTTATTCACGATACAGCACAGCCTCTCGTACCATATTGCTTACATATGGAATCTTAATAACCAAATCTTCAGCTTGAAGTCATGTTATCATTTGTCTTCCTCCACTAATCGCTTGCTTGTGCTAGTTTTGCATTGAAAACTAGACCAAAGATGGAGGGAACGACCTTCACGAACGACTGCAAGAGCATCATCATGTGCTCGCGTGCTGGTTGATCAGCATCACCAGCTATTTTTGCGGGATGAACAGCTTTCTAGCTGTGCTAGATCAGCAGCAAACCAGCATTGACATTCAAGCAGGGTAGCTAGATCATGGGTAGAACAGCTCACAATATACGCAAAAGCAACATCAGAAACACCCCACAGGCATTTCAAAGCACGTTTCAAAGCCTCGTCTGAGTAATTGATGTCATTTCAAATTTGAAAAACTGAATGTGGAAATCGTCTTTGCATCCTTGTGTTGTTTTCATATTTCAAAGGATGCACACTGAGCGGTGTAATTTCATTTAATCACTGATCTTCTCTTTTTTTTCAGATTCAGGTGGACAAAGAATGGTCAAGACTTTGATCCGTATCAGGACCCCAGATTGATAACATTAGATGATTCCGGAACATTCACCATTCCCAATAATGGGAATCTCACAGAATTCCAGGGCAATTATCGCTGCTTTGCGACCAACAAGTTAGGAACGGCCATGTCGGAAGAGATTGAATTCATTGTTCCCAGTGAGTAATGCACAACTTTGTGCTGTATGCTCTGTAACGACTCTTTCGGAATGATTTAGAGATCGGTGTCCAATGAAACAACCGCTATGGTCCATAGTGGGATATCCATTTTACTTGCCCGCTACAAACCCTGGAGCTTTTCTTTCCCTTTCATCACAGTGCATTATGGACCATGAGGAGAGGGCTGATGAAAAATGAGTTTTCTCCTTTCTCTCCATCATTTTTTTGATGTAACATTTCTCATTGTGTTCTGAAATACACCACATAAATCTCCAAAGATGTAACCAGGGCAAAGAGTCATCAGTTACCAACCAAGACCGGTTTTCAATGACTCATTCATCTGGCACATTCAGTTTCAGCAGCGTAATGATGTGTTATTGGCTGGATTTTGGACTAAATTTGGGAAATTGGAATGAATAATCTCTTTCCAGGAATGCCTTAGGGGAGAATGCCTGTCTTATACTGCCACCTAATGGTGATTTCATTTGTAAAATGGTATGGTAATTGGTTCATTTAGCTTGTTACTCTCTGCAGATGTTCCGAAGTTCCCTAAAGAGATCATTGATCCGATTGAGGTTATGGAAGGTCAGTCAGTCATTTTGGAGTGCAACCCACCTAAAGGAATTCCCCCACTGCAAATCTACTGGATGACAATAGGTAAGTTCTGGTTATTTGAGTTAAATTAGTCCAGTGGTTCTCAAACTTTTTCGGTAATTCCCCACTTTGGACAAGGGGGAATTTCCAAGCCCCACCTGCCTCAACATGCTAAAGAAATAAAATGTTCAAATTTATTGAATTAACAAGTAGTATCAGTATAGTAACAAGTTATATCTAAATACAAACTAACTATCTACATCAAATAACAGCAATTTCAAAAATAAATAAAATAAAAGTGCAGCTGTGTCATAATTTACATGAAATTCAAAAATAGAGAAAATAAAAGTGCAGCTGTGTCATAATTTGCATGAAATTCAAAAATAGAGAAAATAAAAGTGCAGCTGTGTCAAAATTTGTATCAAGTTCAAAAATAGAAAAGCAATAAAAGTGGCACTTTGCAATCTGTTAAAAAATAAAAGAAGATAAATCCATTTGGCAAGACAGGTCTATTTATCCCTGCATTAGTGGCTGCAATGAGCCTGTTTTGCATTGCACAATTTATTTATTGCCATCACAAGCCTGCTACCCATCGGCGCGAAACGTAGATATAGCTACACATATGTCTATGGGCGCGAAAGTTTGTTCCGCTAATATTAATATGCCTTTTTGGTCACACAAACACACACACACATATGCGCGCGCAGTCACTCTCTAGTGCACGATTCCGGGAGATTAGGGCTGCGTTCCAGTCCACTTTTAGACACACACTTGCGAACTTCCCTAAGCACTTCCCCTCGGGGAAATCCGTGCCACCATTTTGAAGTGCGTTCCACTTCGTGAAGTGGATGAGGGAAGTTTATATGGACAGACCCTCATTCCCTCGATTTTGACCGAGGGAGCGAGTCTACTTCATATGTACACTTCAGGCACCTATATGTCCCACAATGCAGTACGATTGTGACGTCACCACATATCTCGTCTAATCACCACCACAACAAACAACTCTATGATATATTAATTATATATTTTTAAATTTAAAACAACCCAAACACGCCTATATACATTTGGATGCTGCATTAAACAAATTCTTAAAGGGAAAAAATGTAAATAATAAATAAACTCCATAGCTGATTCCAAGTGATCAAGGGCTTAGGACGTTCCAATTCAGCCCGCCGCAGTTTCCGCCAGTAGTGGGCACTCGTGCAACGTAAGCAATGACGTACATCCGAGTGAACGAGACGGAGGGAAGTTAGCGAGTGAAGGGAATGGCAATTTTGGACTGGAACGCAGCATGGATCTCATTTGCGGGCGTCAAGGAGCCGCTATCAATATGTGGGAGACTCCCGGAACTTCCGGGACAGTTGGGATGTCTGGATAAAGATATAAAAGCATAAAAAGGAAAATTTCCTTCCGTTTCCTCCCCCACACTTTGAGAACCACTGAATTAGTCTAAGGCACATCCACATTTAATAGTCTACCTTTAAACAATTTATAAATCATTTTATATTATTAATTGAATTATTTATTTTAAAAAAAGTTATATATTTAAAATGTATATTTTAATAATATAAAATTTAAATAATGTATTACTTTTGGACAAACAAAAATAAATTAATAGTGGAAAATATAATAATCTTAGAAATATATATTACTACATATACTATTACTATTAAAAAAATTAATCATAT
This sequence comes from Abramis brama, assembly GCF_963993115.1. Classification (NCBI taxonomy): domain Eukaryota; kingdom Metazoa; phylum Chordata; class Actinopteri; order Cypriniformes; family Leuciscidae; genus Abramis; species Abramis brama. The sequence continues at coordinate 8,421,999 of NC_139973.1, read as the reverse complement.
TACGTAGTTGTGCTTGGAGTCAATTGTTTTATTTGTGATAAGGCAATGAAACATGCCAAATTCTGTGGACATCATTTTTTAATAGACAAAACGAACCGCTCCGAGTATAACGTTATGGTAATTATGGTGTGAACGCAGCATAAGCTCATTGTTTTGGTTCAGGAAGAACTGACCAAAGACGAGATATATACATATAAATACATTTAGACCAGTTAACTTAGTGATTGCTATCAGGATGTGAAGACACTTTCAGCCAGCATTACAAAAAAAAAAAAAATCTGGAACAAATCACCTACCCTACCCCTACCCCTCACATTTGTTCTTCCCTCATATTTGACATATTTAAAAAAAATATATATATCAAAAACATTTTCCTCATATTTTGATGGTTTAATCGAACTTGTAGGGTCATTAAAAACAAATATCCTCTCCGGACGTCACTTCTGGCCACTACTGTATTTATGTTCATTAAAGCAATCATATTATTACTATAATATCATTCTTACTGAGTGTTTTGAGCCTCATTAAATTATTTTTCTCCTTTTTTTTTTAAACATCACAGGTCTACAGCACATCGAGCAGGACGAAAGAGTATCAGTGGGTCTGAATGGGAACCTGTACTTCTCAAACGCCATTGAGACTGACAGCCGCAGAGACTACTGCTGCTTTGCTGCCTTCCCGCGCATACGAACCATCGTCCAGAAAACTGCCATGTCCGTCGTGGTCAAAAGCAGTACGTTAAAATACTCATTTTCAAGAGTTTGATTGCATAATGTGGTAATTTCTTTACACGACCAGCATTGGTTTTATACACGCCGGCCATGTGCATCTAATATACATCTCCAGTGTCTCATGTAGTCAATCTCCAAGCACTTGCTGGACCTCAGCAAATCAGCTTGGTAGATATTGATACTTCCTGTGATGACTTGTTGGTGTATTTCATGTCCATGTTATCTATTGTTTTAGTTGGTTTTGCATTGCCACACATATTTTTATTTGTCTCCATTTCTTCATCCAAGACAAGTTAATGAAGGACTCAGTCTCTGGTAGCGGCAGAGGTTATGGTGAGTGACATTCATTAGAGATGCTACATGGGCGTAGAACAGCTTCTTTGTTTTTAATTAGTTTTGATTAATTATCTCATCCCATGTCACATCATACTTGCTTACTCTTTAGCCTACATTTTCAAATCTCAAAGGTTTTCTCTGATTAACTGATGGAAATAAATCATAGGTTCATTCATAACTTATTCTCTGTTCTGGATCTGTATTACTTTTTGTATGTTAAAATACTTCCTTGAGTTATTCATTAATGTAAAACAGTTGCAGTTATGTTTGGTGATACTTATGCTGCAGAAATTATTATATTATATTATATTATATTATATTATATTATATTATATTATATTATATTATATTATATTATATTATATTATATTATATATTTTCACTGTTATAAAGCAAACTCTCTCTTGGAGAGGAAGCCCCGTCTACTGATGCCCACAGGAAAGGAGTCAAATACGTATCTGGTGAAAGGCGAAGATCTTCAATTGGAGTGCATCGCAGAGGGGTTGTAAGTGTCATTGTCTAATTTGCATTATTCAGTTGAATTTTACATCTAATTTAGGAGCATGGCATTTGTTTCAATAATACCACTTGAAATGCATTTAGTGGGAATGCTTAAATGTAGATTATTTTAATAAAAAATGTTTTATTAAGAGCATTTAGATGGATGCATCAAAAATACAGCTATACTAATATAGCCTACATTATTAAATAGTCTATTTGATCATCATATATATATACAGAATTTTGTGAAATCCAGGTTGTGGAAGATGAATTTCATTTTGTTTTTTATTGTCCTTTATACTGTGACTTAAGGAACTCTCTTTTTGAATTAATCCAGTTAAAACATCCTGATATATTTTGGAAATATGAAGGGGAGATTTTGTGCTGGTTGTTTGAAAATGATGTTTTTGCTTTGGCAAAATTTATAGAAAAGGCCTGGTACTTGAGGCAAAGTATGTTGTATCCCACGTGAGAAGTCATCTCTAATTGTATGTGTATTTATTCTTAGTGGTTTAGTTATGTTATGTTGGGTTCTGTGTTACATCACGTGGCTATCTGGAGATAATTGTGAAATTATTATTGTAGTGTCTAATAAGCCCATGAGGGCTGGGCACCATGGTGTTTGACACTTAAATAAATAAATAAATAAATAAATATATATACAGTATTTTGCCCAGTATACATTACTATAATGTTTGTTTAAAGTTGTCTGGTCTTTAATACATTTGCAAAATGCTACGTATTTATAAATCATATTTTATGACTTTTCTTGACATGTTTTAGTTGTACATTCGTCTAAAGTTTTTTAAATGTTATTACTACTTGTTTCAAAACGTTCAGAGAACATTCAAAAGTTACTGTATGTTCCCATAAATGTAACATTCCCATTCCTTTTTCTCTAATGTTCACATAACCAAGAAAAAATGACGTTTTGAAAATTCAAAAGTTCAAAGTTTCAAAAGTTTGAAAGTTCAGAAATAACATTTTTATTATATAACTTAATGGAAACATTAGCGTAACGTTCATAGTTCATAGTACATATTTTTGTTTGCTGGTTAGACTCTATATAAATGATCATCACTACCATCTGTCTTTCAGCCCCACACCAAAGGTGGAGTGGGTTAAAACAGGCTTCTCCAAACTTCCAGAAAGGGTCGTGGTGGAGAGTCATGGGAAGTTGCTTACCATAGAGATGGTAAATGAGGAGGACGAAGGGAAATATATGTGCAGAGCCAAAAATCCCCATGGAGAGGTTGTGCATTATTTTCATGTTACAGTAGAGGGTGAGTCACATTATTTAATCTCAATGATCTCATAATATAACCACAGTAAATATGCCAGTGTGGCTTTATAAATGGTTTCATATCATGTATGCATTTAAAGTCACTAGTGGTAAAAGTGCGCCATCTTCTGTTCAAAGACAAGAAGTGCTTGCAGGACTGTTTCAGGAGAACCATAAAGAGTCCTACTATAATGCTCATTGCTAAATTACTAAACATATTCTAAGGATACAATGGCCCTTTTTAGAACAATTATGCTATCATTACAGATTACTGTTTATAGCTGAGTATTTTAAGTTTTCAATACCCTGACCTTAGTCGCCATATTGAATAAAAATGACACAGATAAAAATTAGGCTGTGAGGGACAGATATATCATTAATAGTGTCTATTTTCAAGCAGCAAGCAAGGTCAGGGCACACACACACCATCTTCACCTTTAACAGCTATTTGTGTTCAAACAACAATGAATATTTGGACATAGTTCTGACTGCTGCAATTGACTAATCAAAATCATGTCATGTGTGTATAATACATTGTTTTACATGACTCTCTTGCATGAACAGAGCCTCCTGAGTTTGAGATTGAACCTCAAAGCCAGTTAGGGCCGATTGGAGCTGATGTGGTGATCAAGTGTGTCGTGAAAGGAAATCCTCAACCTAGTGTTGCATGGAGAGTCAACGGCCAACCGTTGAATGGTAAACATTTATAATTCCTGTCTCAAATTACTCAACGACATACAGTTCAGATTATATTGTGCCTACTGACTTCAGAAATGGTGATTTTGACAGATGGGATTATAACTTCATCACCAAAGTGGTGATTATAACTTTCTTAATAACCTGTCAAGCATTGTATGATGTAACGATGTTTGTTAATGAAAATTGTAATTAAGTGTCAACAATGTTTCTGTGTTAATGGGTGTAGCTGCATTGCAAATATTTAATCCATTTACGTACGGTCATTTTCAAGTAATAATTTTCATATATCCTGTTACAGTTTTAACAAAACATTTGACCCACATTTTAAATTTCAGAGGTCCCAGCATCCAACAGGAAAATCTTGAAAGATGGCACCATTTCCATCCACAATGCAAACCCCGAAAACAGCGCTGTTTACCAGTGTGAGGCCGCAAACAGACACGGCACCATCCTCGCCAATGCCAACATCATGATTATGAGTAAGCAAACTGTACTCAGCTGTGCAGTGTATTGAATGGATTTTCATTCTAATTAAATATGATGTCTTCGCATTTTGAGAAGAACTATAATCTAATATTGTGATATCGCATTTCAGGGGGTCTCAACCCTGCCTACGACTATGATTCCATATGTCCATATAATATTTTAAGCATGGTCTCTCCACTCATTTAAGACAGACCAATCCAGAAATTACGGGATATTCGTGGTTTCATTCAGCTTTGGCCAAAAATCACATAAAACGACCATGGTGTTGCCTGGCCGTGAACAAGCATCTGTTTTTTTGTTGGTGTGGACAGGCCCATAAGCAGAGGTGTGATATGGACGGGTTTGTTCAGAGAGCGGAAGGTCCTCGTGATTGCACACAGGCTTTAGGGTGGAGCTGTTCTGTCGGTTCTGATCTCCAGACACACTCTCCCTCAGGCAGCCAGACGCTTTTATGTGCGAACAATTTCACCTTCCTCCATTCATATTCAGTTGCTCTAACCAAAGCATGTGTTGCTTTCATCTGAGAGATAAAATAAGCTGCAAAGGATCCTTACTTAAAAAAAAAAAAATAAGAAAAGGAAAAAAATGTAATTAAATAAAGAAAGAGAAAAACATAAATCTCAATTCTCTCTCTATAACCCTGCAAACCCGCTTACCTCCCCTGATAGAACAGGAAGCTGCTTTTCCAAGGACAAGGACTTTTTTTATTTTTAACTTAACTGATAACAACGTGCATCACAAGACGAGAGATAAAGAGACTAATCCAATCGTGTTTTGTCGTGTTTAATGGTGCAGTGCTGATAACTCTCTCCCCAGACATCCAGCCCCTGATCTTAACAGAAAATAATCTGCAATATATGGCTGTGGAGGGGAAAGGTGTGGTCATGCACTGTAAAGTCTTCAGCTCGCCAACCGCCAGTATTACGTGGTGAGTAGAGCTTGCTGTAGTGGAAGTATTTTTACAGGCCAGCAGAGGGCAGTACAGCTCTGGAGGGTTACCACTGCAGTAATAGAGTGTATTTTGTGTGGTTTTGCACTGGTGAAGCAGTTTACTCAAGGGTGGGGCCCTCAGGCTGTGTTTAGCACTGTGATAATGAGGTAAACTACTCATGTGGATCTGTAAGTGTGCTACTGTTAAGTTAAAGCAATAACAGCACAAGTGTTGGCTGTGGTGACTCATTAGAGAAAGCAAAGTGGAATTTTCAGCAGCCATTACTTCAATCTTCAGTGTCACACAATCCTCCAAAAATCATTATAATATGCTGATTTGGTGCTCGAGATACATTTCCTTATTATTATCAATGTTGAACACAGTTGTGCTGCTTAATATATTTTTATTTTTTCTTCAGAAAACTTGATGCTTTCAGGATTATTTGATGAATAGAAAGTCAAAACGTGCAGCATTTATTTGGAATAAAGATCTTTTTTAAACATTATTAATGTCTTTACTATCACTTATGCACTTTTTTCAGCAATTTTCAGAAAGATGAGATTCATGTGAAAGCATGGATAACTAATTAATTAGGTATTCTTTGGAAACTGTCAATTTCAAGATTCTCTTTCTTTTCTTTTTTCATTTTAATTAAAAAGTATTTAATTTGCTAATCTATGACATTTCTCTTCATACTATGTTGCACTCAAAATATCTTGGAGTGGAATCTTACAGAACTGAAAAATAATGTCCTTTACTTAGTAGTTGCAAATAGTGTCCTTGATTACACCACACAGCATAACTTAAAGGGTTAGTTCACCCAAAAATGTAATTTCTGTCATTAATTACTCACCCTTGTTTCGTTCCAAACATGCAAGACCTTTATTCATCTTCAGAACACAAATTAAGATATTTTTGATGAAATCCGAGAGGTTTATGAACCAGCCATAGGAAGCAAAAAGCCTAGAAAGGAAGTAAAGACATCATTAAAATAGTACATGTAACTACAGTGGTTCAACCGTAATGTTATGAAGCGACAAGAATACTGTTTGTGAGCAAAAAAAACGTTGCTGCCTATGGCTGGTTCAGAAACCTCTCGGATATCATCAAAAATATCTTAATTTGTGTTCCGAAGATGAACGACGGTCTTATGGGTTTGGAATGACATGAGGGTGAGTAATTACATGTCCAAAACACGACAAGCATGACAAAGCATAAACTTAATGTTGCAAGTTTTTTTTCATTATAATGTAAGTTCAATCAAAGGGAAATTTAAGTACAGTTAAAATGTAATGGTTATTAATTGGGGTATGCAAATTTTCTAAATAACATTAATGTTTTATTTTAAAAGTTATGTACCTTATACATTAAACAGTTGATACACGTATCAAATAATGTGGCTAAGTTCTGTATCCTATGACTCATATTTTTAATTAAGTAATGTGAACACCATTAGGCACACAATTGGCACTGTTACCTAAGAATGACCCAGTTGGTATATGATTACACAGGAGTGAAGCTGACAGTGCCAATGTAGTGGAAGGAGAAAGGTTTTCTGTTCATAAGAATGGTTCGCTGGAGATCCACAACGTGATGAAAGAGGACATGGGGGAGTATTCTTGTTTCGCTCAAAATACCGAGGGCAAAGTTGCCATTGTTGCAACACTTGAAGTCAAAGGTAAGAGACATGGTTTACTAGATTCAGAAAATTAACCAATTTAGTACATCCCCATAATCCAAAATGACTTTTGTTTTCTTTGTCAGATCCCACCAGAATAGTCGATCCTCCACGTGATTTGCGGGTTTTAGTTGGAACCACTATCCAGTTTTCATGCCAGGCAGAGTCCGATCCTTCCTTCAGTGATGACTTTGAGATCCTCTGGATAAAAGATGGCATGACCCTCAACGGCAGCGAGAACGCACGGTGAGATAGACAACAGGATGTCGTTCTTTTACAATAGTGAATGGCAGAGCTGTCTAATCAGTGTCTTTGCTGGTGTCTGTAGATATATCATGGACGATGGAGTGCTTGAGATCATTAATGTGATCTTTGGAGACCAGGGCTTATACGTCTGTGTGGCCAGAACACTGGTTGACCAAGACATGGCGGTTGCGCAGCTTTCAGTTGTGGGTGAGTTATGTGCTTTTAGTCTTTACAGTTAAGGAAAGTAGAGATAGACACAAGGTTTGAGGGCTGAAATTGGTTCAGCACACGGCACAGGGGGGATTTGGCTACCAGCTGTGTCACGACTGGAATTATATCCTTAATAAGACAGCACCACATAGTATTTGTTCAAATGAACTAGCTGGAGACACGATCTGGCATGTTTGAAGTCATTTTCCAGGCCCACCCACCCTCTTCTCCCTATCATTTCCTTCTTTTCTTCTACTTTCCCCAAAATGTCTATGAAATGGCAACAAAAAAGCAATATCATGTAATGAATCTGATTGAAATCGAGAAGCTTAATCGATGGACAGCCCTAAATAAAATTTGTTGTTTTCTTTAGATGTTCCTGATCCACCAGAGGATGTGATCCTGTCTGAACATAATGGGAGAAGTGTGAAAGTGCAGTGGATTCCAGGAGATGACCATAACAGCTCCATTACTGGTAACATGGTCTCAACACCCATATTGCCCATATTGTATATCACTATTTGGGATACACTGTGTAAGGCTACTCATCGACTTGTCATGCAGAATAGTATTTAGTTTATTTGGTCAGTGTTTACCTCATGTAAATGACTCCAGATATGCAAATTACACTACCGTTCAAAAGTTTTCCACAAAATATTTGTTAATATTTTTGTCTCTTATTGAAAATAGTGGAAACATGTTTTTTACATCAAGGGGCTGTTTTCTATCTGATTTAACCTTTACAAACAATTTTCATTGGTGTTACCTAATGTAGTCATGTTGAGTCAATTTAAATTATATATCCTGAGTAAAACCAGTTCATTTTGATTTTTCAACATGTACTGTACATATTTAAGGTTTGAAAAATATGTTTTGTGGTCTATGTGCTGACAGTTCTAATTTTAAACTTTGTGCAGAGTTTGTTATAGAGTTTGAGGAAAGCCAACATGAGCCGGGCAGCTGGAGAGAGATTACGAGAATACCTGGAAACCATCATTCCGCTCTGCTGAAGCTTCATGGACATGTGGACTACCGTTTTAGAGTCTCCGCCATCAACGAGGTCGGAAGAGGTTCGCCAAGCCAGGCCACTGAAAGATACAAAACTCCAGCATCAGGTATCTATAAGCTCTCTTGCTGTTTCTCCCAACCACGTCACCTCCACAGACAACAGTAAGCCCAACTTCATCGCCCACTGAACTTGTGAGATAATTGATTTTCCCTGTCGTTTAAGCTCCAGTCTATAAAGTGCATATTTCACAGGCCATTTTTCCACTAACAATTTCACCTCCAACAAAATCCATATTTCTGCTCTTTCCAAAGCACCCGACAAGAACCCAGAAAATATCAAGATCGAAGGTCATTTGCCACATGAAATGAATATCAACTGGGAGGTACGATGCTAAACGTTTAATTCCAATAGTCTTCAAGAATATCTAAGGTTCAAAGCACTGGAAGGGCTGCACAGATAAAGAAGTGCTCTCAAATACAGAATTTCATTTAGTTCTCAAAGCGGGAGAGCAAACTAACAGTGTCAGTTGTTAGTTTCCAATTATCGATAAGCGTATTCCCAGAGATAGGGGTTTTTGCATAGAAAAACACGGCTATCTCCATCGTCGTGCTGTTGGGAAAGTTACAAAGCCCTGCAGAAATGGATCTCTCTAGACACACGTTCCCATCAAAAGGAGCCCAGAGTGAGTCTTTAATAAAAAGTAAAAGGAACGTGATGCATAAATTCTGATTTTCACATAAAGATGAATCTCTTTTACGGTTTCTGGGCTATTATTCGGCCGCCTTTTCGTGCTAATACACGTGTACTTTTGTAGAATTATGAGGATTTTCATTGTTAACGGTGGACTTAAATGAGTACTTGCATTTTATTCTGTCTTTTGCTGCAGGACGATTGTAAAAGGAAAGTTAACTGATGTGCCTCGGAGCTGTTAAAAAAAAAAAATCAATTGTTACATTGTTTGACATCAAGATATATTGCCAACAATGAACCAGGTCTATCAGCCGTTTACCAGAAAAATATACCCTCATGGGAAAAAAGGGATTATACAATTAATGGATTATATAATTATAACTATAAAACAGTCCCCACAAATGGTTGTACAGCGAAAAAATGCAAAACAAATATATACACTACCGTTCAAAAGTCTGAATATTTCCTTTTGTTCAGTAAGGATGCATTAAACTGATTGAAAGTGACATTAAAGACATAAATGTTTCTATTTCAAGTAAATTAACCTTTCTATTCATTCAAAACGTTTCCTCAAAAATAGTAAGCTGCACAACCGTTTGAAAACATTGATATTAAGAAATGTTTCTTGAGCACAAAATCAGTATAATAGAAAGATCATGGATCATGTGACACTGAAGACTGATGCTAAGTAATGATGCTGAAAACTCAGCTTTGCATCACAGGAATAAATTACATTTTAAAATGTATTACAACAGACAAGAGTTATTAATAATACTAATAATATTTCATAATATTTTTGATTTTACTATATTTCTGATCAAATAAATGCAGCCTTGGTAAGCAGAAGAGACTTTCTAAAACATTAAAAAAATCTTACTGACCCCAAACATTTGAACAGTAGTGTAAAGTATATAAAATTTCTCATCAGAATTCTAATCGTTCAGGTTTTTTTCAAAATCATAACTAAGAAAACAAAGCATGAATATACAGTTATATTCAGGGATGTCTAGCTAAATTGCTACTAACCACCTTCAAATGCTCAATATATAACTGTAAAAGTTAGCCATTCTGATTGTAAATGTTGATTTCAGCCAATGTTTGTCTTTTTTTTGTTGCAATATGGTCATATGGTCAGCGAGAGAAAGTTTCATGAGCTTGCCCTCTGAGGCTGAGACAATATAAACAGCAAGTGTTTGAACAACTAAATGCTATTTCCTTTGATTTACTGTTTCCCGTCAGCTAACTGAGCTCTTTCGTACTCTTGTCACAGCCATTGTCACCTATTGAACACGACGGGCCTGGTCTGGAGTACAAAGTAAGCTACAGAAGACAAGGCAGCGGAGAGGACTGGATAGAGCACATTGTGAAGAGGCATTCGTTTGTGGTTCAAAACACCCCGACGTTCGTCCTTTACGAGATCAAAATTCAAACCAAAAACCACGCGGGCTGGGGTCCGGACCCCAAAACAATAACGGCATACTCAGGAGAGGATTGTAAGTAGGAGCAACCGCCATTGTGTCTGAGCTGTGGAGATGAGAGTGTGCATTCAAATAAGCCAATACCATTGACATTTCACTCACTGTCAAAGCATTGTGCATGTTTACCTTTGAGAGCGTACAAAGAAGGTGAAGAATTTGAAAGACACATCTTATTTTTTTTTCTAACCTTTTCTTTGTCTGTAAGGGTCTTGTTACATTGCAAATGCCTGTAAATGGAACCCCCCACCCCCCCTCTAGCGAAAGTGCAGTACATGTGTGACGAGAATATCAACACACCTAGAGGGCAAAGAATGCTGATGAAATACTGTCTTGCCTTTACACAATATCCAAACCGTGGCTCTGATACGCCGATTTGTTTTGCCTTATTGAGGATATTAAATTGCACAAGGGGAACGATTTCCTCACTCGGAGTCTTTGTAGACTAACAAATGAAATGTTATCATGGCTATGAGCTATTTACATTTGCGACTATAATTATTCTCTTGCCTTCAGTTTTCTTTTGGAGTTGCCCTCCCGATGTTATCTCAGGTCACTACCTCTCTGTGCAATACGCTTAGTTTAGACCCCTTTTTGCTCTCTCTCCCTCTTTCTTATTTCTGTCTTATCTTAGCACATGTTTGCCCGTGTTGGGGAGCAACTGATTTACTCCCCAAATGAAAATAAGCAAATGAATGCTGTTTTTGCAGATGTAGATTTCAAGCTGAGCAACCTGAAAGAATAAAAAGTAGGGTAGTGAATCAGTTCATATGCATGGTTCATGTAAATAACCATATTTTAAAAATGAGTCACCTGTTTGAATCCCTGCATGGCAGAGTTTTATCTTTCTAGTAGTGTTGGCAAAGTACCGGTACTTCGGTACCAAGTCGGTACTGAAAATGTGACGATACCAGCATTTCTGTAGTACCGGGTATATTCGGTACCCACTAAAGGCAGCTTCTTTAAGTCGCTTGCGTGTTTTTATCTAAGTGCGGGGCTCCAGACTAACTTTTTTACTTGGAGCATGCACTGTCTGTAGTACCAGTTGTACCACTAAATATACCAAGATATATTTAGTGTCTGTGTATATTAAACTGCTAAAAGACTATTTAAATATTAACCCTGCATGTTCTGCTTGTCTCTGTGTGAATGAATGGCGCAGACGCGCGGTTTCATTTACCTCACACACACACACTGAAGCACGAGTGACGCTCGCGCTGTTTTCAGTCTCTGCAGTGCTGCCTCACGATATGATGACATGATGAAATTCATCTCCAGAGCCACTTTGAGAGTCACTTCATGAGCATTTTACCGTTTAATTTGAGAAAAAACTATCATCATATACACACACAGAAACTCAAAGGTCTTCACGACAACCCGTCAAAATAAAAGTTCGGTTTAACTTGAAGAAATTGACAGAAATAATTATATTAGGCTACTGTAAGAGTAGATTTAGCTACGTCTCCATGGGATTAGTTTTTATTAGCAATATTTACGTTTAAACAGCATGTAGCCTTTAATGCTTATATGTATTATTTACTTATGATTACCATCATAAATAAAGTCATTGAATTGAATTTAATAAATAAAATAGAAAAATAGTTCCAACAGATTTTGCTGTGGTACCGAAATTGGTACAGAGAACCGTAAAATTGTAATGGTATCAGTACCAACTACTGAAATTTTGGCATCATGACATCCCTACTTTCTAGATTCCTTAATGATTCCAATAAGGATTATTTTAATACTTTCAAGGAAAAAATATCTGGGGGGAAAAAATATTCATAATTAATGACTTTAAATGATTCCTAAGTATAAGCCTGTTCATAAGATTTTTGGAATTGTACTACATTGGTTATGCTTTTGATTCACTAAAATGAACCAGTTTATTTGAGTCATTCATTCATTCGGGAAACAGTACACCGACTGCTATTTGAGCTGCATGTTTCTGATTCACAAAAAAAGGCTTATAAGAGTAATTTGTTCTGTAATTGGTCAACACTGGTTATGCTGATTTGTTTCATGCTGCAGATTCAGGAACAGAGTTAGACTACAGGAAACTCAGTCAGAATGTTTTATTAAAACAGTATGATTTTATTTTATTAACATTATTTTTCTATCAAAACAACATAAATATATATTATTAAATACATTTTACTTGCATGAACATTCAGATTCATATGAAAAAGATTATACATTTTTCATTCTGCAATGTTTCATCAATATGTGTGCATATTCAAGTTTATCCACACAATTCAGCACCAAAAGTGTGTATAAGATATGGGAAAGAAAGAGGCTACATATATTTTACTAAATTAATTTAGATACAAGTCTAGCTCAAAGATAAAAAAAACTAGGGATGTCCCGATCCGATCACGTGATCGGAAATCGGGCCCGATCGCGTGTTTTCAGACTCGATCGGAATCGGACGTTACCTCCCGATCAGGACTCGGATATATATGTATTTATATTCTCATTATTTTTTAACACCTCTATTATGCGGTGACACAGAGTTACGGCGGTTTCACACTGCACGCGTTATTAGAGTGTAAGCAGCGCAGGAGCAGTGCGTATGGTGAGCAGGAGCAGGACACCCGCGTTTTGCTTTCACACTGGCAGCGTTTGTCGCGCGGCTGAACCGCGGGTTGTGTACAGACAGTGTCTATAATGGATAAGTTGGCATTGCTTTTTTTCGTTTTCAAATACATTTAAGAGAAAAGACTTGTCAAGAAGCTTATTTTATTAATAATTTCATTTATATAACTTTTGGTTCATCTTTGTTTTTATTGTTATGGCAACAAGTTTGTTTTTGGACATTTGTTTTCTTTTTAAATTGCTGTTGGTCATTTGATTGACTGTTTAAAACACAATAGATATCATCAATGAACTTTTTGGATAAAACTGCGGTGTATTTTGGCCATGATCAATGTATTGTCACTTTAATTCAGCAAAAGCGGCGCAGCAAAAATAGACTCGGCGCCGAAACGATCACGGCACTCCTGCTCTGCTCTGCTACGCACTGCCGCGCCACCTCTGCGTGCGGTGTGAATGCTCTAAAGCCTGGTTTAATCTGTTAACATGGGCGGCGAAAAAAATACGCGCTGCACGCTCTGCTAACAGTGCAGTGTGAAACCAGCGTAAGAGTTAGGAGTGCAGTTCCTAAAAGCACATTACTGGCTTTGCAAACACTGTGGCACTTTTATTTTTTATTTGTTTACATGCCTACCGGATATTTTAAGTTGAGGTGCTATTTGTTTATATATTAGACATTTTTAAATATTTACTGTTGCACTAAAGTCCAAAAGTGAAGAATTTATTTATTACTTGATTGTTCAAGCTACCTCACAGAAGTGCTCTGTTTGTTAACAGAGTTGTTGAATGTTCAAATAAGGTGAATTAAATAAAAAATAAGGAACATCCTGGATCTGTTTTTTTCGCTCTTTATTCTTTTTTTTTTTTTTTTTTTTGCATTATAGAAGTAGCCTATCGGATCGGGACTCGGTATCGGCAGATACTTAAAATCAAATGACTCGGACTCGGACTCGAGGGCAAAAAAACCTGATCGGGACATCCCTAAAAAAAACAACAAAAAAACATGATGAAACATGTGTACATGCGTAACATCTTATTTGATACCAGGGTCAAAATGGACCGGAATGCAAAAAGTGTAACATATTTTTTTTAATGGTTATATAACTGTTAACAAGAACTGTTAATGATAAAGTGTGTAAAAAGCAGATCTAATTTGTGCGTCCTAACCCTAATAGTTATTTATTTAAAAAAGATTTATTCCATCAGTATAGTTAGCTACATTTTGCTAACTACCTTTTCAAAATGAATAGCTTAATTAAAGTTTAACTACTTAAATTTATCAGTAGCTTATCTTGGCAAAGTACAGTTTCAACATTGTTTCCCCAACACTGGTGTTTACTAGGATTTATTCCATTATAATCAAATCTCTTCTCATTAGCGAGTGTCGTATATGATGTCTGTGAATGGTGGAGTGTTGTTTATATAGATTACTTAGATTGTGTATGGTAAATAAGTGTTATGTAGGCAATTTGCAATGTGTTTGATAACGAAATGTAGTTACAAAGCATAAAAACAATATTACAGTCCATAACTACATGTAAACAACTATTACCCCCACCACAGTTTTTCCCATGATTACCCACAAAATTACACCACATTTCTTGGTCCTTATTTCGTGGATATAGCTGAATCTAATTCACTGACATTATTTTGATGTAGGAACAGTGTAATTTGAAGGCAGCTATATAGAGCTATTTGTAATATTTCGTTTGCATGTTATTCGTCCATAGTCCCCTCAGCAGCTCCAGAGGATGTAGCCGTAGAAGTGATGAACAACACCATGGTGAAGGTCAGATGGGACCATGTCCACAAGGACAAACTCCATGGACATCTGGGGGGCTACAGGGTAATTCCGCACCAATGTGTCTTTTGCTTTTTAGCCACGGTTTAAAGGCTAATGACCCCTTTTTGTGACCTTGAAGCTCCTCTTGTTTCCCAGCAAGCTGTCAGAGCCTATCCACATGTATTAATCCGTGTTGTTTTTGACTCATCAGCTGTCCCTTCACTATCTACAGACTAATCTATCTTCATGTGCTTACAGGTAAGCTGGTGGAGGCTTCGTAGCCTGCTGGACTCAAAGAAAACACACGGCGACAAACACACGGCGACGTTCTCAGGCGAGAGGAACCATGGGGTAGTCACAGGGCTTAGGCCTTTCTCAGAATACAGCCTCATTGTCATGGCCTTTAACAGTAGAGGAAACGGGCCTGGCAGTCATCCGGTCAACTTCAAAACCCCTGAGGGAGGTGAGTGAGGAGAAAATACTTGAGCTAAACATAATAAACTTGGTTCTGTGAGTGATAAATAAGATGGAAATAGTTGGTTTACCCAAAAATGCCATTGGTTCTGGTTTTTCATGGTTTTTCATGTGACCATTCATGTCACAGCAAGTTTGAATACTTGGAAATATTTGGAAATGAAAATGAGATGTAAGACCTTTGATACAGGGGAAGACATCTTTCACGGAAGAAAGGAAGTCGCAAAGATTTGGAACAAATGAATGAATAACACTGCCTTGCATTATATTTGCTGAATGAAATCCTGTACTTGTTTCTTTTTTTGGGTTCTGATTCCAAAAACAGTGCTTGTTTTGCTCTAGAATGTCACTTGCTCACAAAATATGATGTGCTGTTTGTAGCATTTTTGCTTCCGACAACTATTTGTAAGGTGAAGAAGTCTTGCATCATCTAATCACCAGAAAAACTGACACAAATACATGATCTTCCTCTGAGCCGATTTTCACATGTGCAGTATTACGTTATTTTATTAATCATGATTTCAAGGTTAGAATTGTGGCCAGTGAGAGAAGAAAATGCAAAAATGACCTAGATGTTTTCTGCTACATCTGTGGGTGTTTTACTACATAAAAAACAGTGAAAAAAAAAAACGTATTTATTTATAAATTTGTGTTTATGTAAAGTTTGTTGACATTAAATGGAGTATTTGAACATATTTGTCCACTCCTTTGCAACTGATACACATTGAAACAATGTCAAAGAAACTTTTGACTTTTGATATGTTAATAAATACATTAAAGCTGATATATATGTATGTATATGTATGTATAATTGTAAAATATATATATATATATATATATATATATATGTATATATATATATATATATATGTATATTTATTTTAAGCTTTACTTGATTGAAGTTTTCATTGATATTTTTGAACTTCATTTAATAATTTAATTAGGTAATATTAGGCCTTTTTGCCATTATGCAGGGCTGTGTAATGACCAGTTGTGTGTGAAATGTTCCTTTATATAATTAAAATAATCTGTCAACTCTGTCAACTTTCTTTCTTCCCCTACTTTCAGTACCTGGTCAAGCAGCTGCTTTCAGTGTTTCAAACGTCCAGAAAGACAAGGTCACCTTGACCTGGTCTCCTCCAGTTGACGCAAATGGAGTCCTAATCGGCTACATCCTCCAATATCAGCTAAGTATGTGAACACTGCATTTCCATTTTGTTCATACATCTTTCTGTAAGGGTTATGTGCATGGGGTTTGAGTAAACAGCTTTCCTGATATGCATTTCTGTCGTGGCCCATGACACAGCAGCATTACTGGTCATTATAGTGATTTTACAGTTAAACCACAAACCACTAGATTTGCACTGATTCAGTTTCATGTCTCTTAAAGGGCCAGACAACAGAATGTACATTTTTATGACACAGAGAGCATTAAAAAAGCTACTGCCCCTGTGTCAGCATGTTCCCCATGATGCAGATTCGGATTTGGAGATATAAAATCAGCAAAGTGTTCTTTTATGGTTCACGTCTCATTACATCGAGTGATGCCTACGTCTCACCACTAGGAGATATTGTTGTGCCACCTACCTTAGGGTTGGCAGCTGCATCTTCTATTCAACAGACACTTAAGTATTATGACTGTATAGGACCTCAATAAGACACAGTTGTATTTGCTAAATGATTTATGGAAAACAATTACTTTGACTTGTTTAAGTTGCCTCACTCAATTTGCTTATTTTTATTATACAGGTCCTGTTATACTGGATTGAATGCACACTAGTGAATTGAACAGCTATTTACTGCATGCCGTTAGAGTATGCTTTTAATTAAGATTTACAGTGAATAAGACCTCTGATTATGTAGCGGGTTAACAATGCAGTTCGTATTAATAGTTAAGTGATGCACTATAGGAAAATGGGAAACATTGTGAAGCGTATCTAAATGGCAAGAGGTATTTTTCAGGATTCAGGGTGTAGATTTTGATATTCAAAGTTTAATTGTAAGATTAAGCATAACTGTAGCCGACCACATAAAACAAAACCAATCAGAAGCCTCACTAACAGAGGCAAGCATCATCGCAGAAGGTAAAAGCAGCCAAGCCTTGTTAATACTAAGGCCGCTACACTAAGAAATTATTTATAATTAGCTTTTTATTAGTGTTTTTGACTTGTTTCCCACGTAAAATACCTGAAAATCTCTGAAATAAGAAATATGCTTGAAAATATAATTTGCATAGGATATTAAGACTTGTTTTCATAGATTGTATCTTGAATATAAGTGTATTTTTTTCTTAGTGCACTGGCAGATTTGTGTACTTTGTTTAACCAGAAAATAAAAATGAAAAGTAAAAAGAAATGGAAAAGTATTGTTTCAAGATTTCTATTAGATATTTTAATGGGCAAATTCAACAGAAAACTTGTGAAGAATCGTCTTTCTTTTTTTTATACCTACTTAATGTCTACTTTTCAGCAAACCAGTTAAACTACTGGGGTGAATGACCACAGCTAATTTATATTCACGAGCAAAGCAAATAAGTTTTAGACTGTGCTATCCCCACTTTTCAGATTGTTTCTACAACTGTAGGAAATATTTTTTTTAAATGAATTCCCCTTTATTTTTTCAAGATATAAAAGGTCTGCCCCTTGTCTAGCAAACGTATTTTGTCAGCCGAACCATTTTGACCTAAAATGTTTACTTAAGTTAATATTTCATTGATTTAAAGGAATAGTTCACCCAAAAATGAAAATGTAATCAACCCTTATGTTGTTCCAAACCTGTATGAGTTATAGAAGATATTTTGAAGAAAGTTGGTAATCAGACAGTTGGCGGTAGCCATTGAAAAAAAAACTAACTATGGAAGTAATTTGCTACTGGCAACTGTCTGGTTACAACATAATGTTGTTTTTAACAACATAAGGGTGAGTTAGGGATGACAGAATTTTCATTTTTGGGTGAACTATCCCTTTAACAACATTGAACATGTCTTTCCCATGAACTCTGCACTACCTATGTGCTAAGATTGTCTAGACCAGGGTTTCCAAAACGGGTTTGTGAACCCCTTGTCTGGGCGATCATGGCACGTAGGTAGTGCAGAGCTCATGGGAAAGAAATGTATGACCCGGTATATCATCCTGACACCCTTCATCGTGCTGATCCTACACTGTTCTACATGCATCGTATCACAGTATAACACCAGGCTGGGCACGCACACCGCTCAACACGCAACCAGATCCCAGCAGGAATGATGACGGAGCTGATTATGATGCGTACAGTCTGGAAGGCCTCGTCAGCTAATTGTGTTTGATGCTGTGGCTGATCATTGAGGCCAAGTGTCAGGTTGCGTATTTAAAGAAGTAACATTTTCATCAGCAGAGCTTGCTAGAACCATTGTGTTTCCCTTTGAAGTGGACTCATTGAAGTCTCCTTGAAGAAAGTGGCGTGTAAAATGCTGGCGAAAGAGCACACAGCTGTACCCATCGAATGGAAAATAGCAACTGGGATTAAAGAGCCACTGCACAGATGGCCCGCAGCCAGATCCAACTACGCTGAAGTCACACATTGTGAAAACTTGCACATTGTGAATTACTTATGGAGGATTCAGAACTAGTGTTTATTATTATTTATGTTTATTGGGCAGAGAATCATTAGGAGGAAATGGAGAATCACAACATGTTGCAGGGCAGACTCAAACCTGTTTAAGCTTCATAAGCACAATAGCTCAATAACACATGTATAGGAAATTATGTTTTAATCTGTAGGACTCAATTCGGTATCCAAGTCCTGATGGCTACTGTCACACGTACACATTGGTATGTGTGTGCATGATTTGTGAATAGCGCTCGTCCCTTGCTGTGATGCATGTGCGTGAAAGGTCAAATGCAGTTCTTGCCAAGGTTATTAATGCAAAGACAATTGGTTTGTCATGAGTGAATGCAATTAATAATAATAGTAGTAATAAATCTGGTTTGTGTCCAAATTTGTGTCTAATATATAAAATCAAACAACAATACTGCCAAGAAAAATCTATTTATTTATTTCTTTGTTTCCTATTGCTGACTGTTTACCAATCATTGCTTGGTTTTTTATATGTATTCATATTAAACTTTAATAATAAAGGAGTTTAGCATATCAGTTGCAGTTGAATTGTGTGCAGAAGCTCAGAACTGTTTTTTAAGACAATATTCAAATATTCAATACAACTATTTATTTATATATTGTGAAATCCAAAAATTAATATGACATCCAATAGCCACAACATGTAGTCCGTGCAATAACACATCCAAACATCATATGTGGCATTGTGATACTTTTGTATCGTACCACAAGACAAAGTATTGTGACAACCTTATTGTCATCCACTACAGAAATGTGGGTATTGTGACAATCCTAGTGCAGGCTGTCAGTCTGTTTCAGTAGAAAAAAAAAAGAAAAAAAAAGAGTTGAATTTGACCTCTGGCTGACTAAACACATCTGACATTTCAATGACATGGCCTTCCTGCTACCAGTCCAGCTGAGCGACCAACCATAACATATGATGAACACATGTCGCTTTGCTGCATATCTTTCTTTCTCGTTTATAATCTGTGTGCATTCTTATATGTGGAGCTATATGATTTGTTTAGAAATGCACCATGCTTTGCACTGACGGTGTTCTCCGTTTCCTTTTCCTGTTTAGTAAATGACACAGAGGAACTAGGTCCTCTGATGACCCTCAACATCTCTACTGATAGCAATAAGCAGCATCTCCAGGACCTGGAAGCACTGAGCAAATACAAGTTTTACCTACGGTGTTGCACGCGGGTGGGCTGCGGACCAGCTGCCAGTGAGGAGCGCACCACTGTCCCTGAAGCAAGTGAGTACGGGGTAGCAGCTGCTCAGGGGTGGGGTCGTCTCCGGGGAGTCAGCCTGTGGCATTCCAAAGGACAGGGAATCTGGCTCTCTGACATGGATGACCAAGTTGCTGTTGTTATGGGCATCGACCCGGCGAATGCAGGGGACATTATTTCGACCTCCCATCTCACCAAGCTTTTCATATGCCCATCTAAGCATTTCTTTATAGCTAAACAATATCATAACAGTGTGCGACTGGGCTGCATTCATCACTGTCTTGGAAGAGCAAGCGCTTATTGATTTGAGGGTAAAAGCTCGCCTGCAAAAAGGAAGAAGAAATAATATGTTGCCTTTAGGGGCTGGAAATGTTGGATTGTTATTAGTACAGACATAGAAATAAGTTGGTAATCAACATCTAAAAATATATTAAAAGAAAAAACCACACAAGTGTGAATTTACAGCACATTTATCATGATTAATGGTTCACGGCGACATACATACATCATCGGCAGTTAGCGGATTGTTAATAAAGTGCTTTTTATTTCTGTTTCACTGAGGGTTCATATAGGAAGTTGTATTTAGGGAAGAAATATGATCGAGATGAAAATCCCTAGGCATAATACCAATATTCAGCAGAGTAATTGAAAACAGTCAAGAAAACAAATTACTGCTCTGATGTGAGGAGAGATATCTTTCTGTCAATGGGAAACAACTGCATACAGACTTAAACATGACCAGCATACATCAAGAAAATCAGTTGATTTCAAATACAGATAGTGAACATCTGTTTAATTAAAGCACAACTGGGTGTATGAGAATTATAATGTTTTATCTTAAAAGTATTTCCGTGTGTTTCCATGGCAATACCATGTTTTTGGCCACAAGCATAGTGAAACTATTGTATTCTTTAATATATCTTGGTTTCCATGCTCAAACCATGGTGTACATGAATATGACATCAATTCCATGGTATTTCCATCTGGTACCATCTCTGCAACATCGCTATACAAATAAGACTTTCAAAATCCTTTTGTAATACTTTCATATTTCTAGTGTGACATTTAAAAGTATGGCATCATATTTTTATATACTTTTCTTCGTTTCTTGCTATTGCATTTTCGCTTTAATGCTTTGGTAACAGGCACTGCTGTCTTATAAACAAGCTGTCTTATGAACTAAATTTGCTGTGATCTCAGTGTCTTTCTGTCGTCCTTGCAATATGTCTTTTTCATTGCTTTATTGCTTTTGTTTTGCCAGCTTCAACAGATGTGGCCTCTTTCAACATCAGTATGAAGTATTCTGTTTTCTTTAGCACTAGAAATAGCTAGCACACTAGACTAGATGATACATTTGTAGCTGTACTGTAGAAATCTATCTTGAAAATGCATGTGTTCATAACGAGATAATCATTTAATTTTCGTGTGCTTTTTTTTGCCCTGTCCTTCCTAAGCCTTCCATAGATGGTTGCTAAATTAGATCAATCTCACTATTAACCTGTCATCTGCTCTATGTTGGTAGATTAAACTAATTGATTTATTCCATTTAATCCAGTTCAATCCAATCAAAATATTCCTTGCATAATACTATGGTTCAGCTAACATAAACTATTTTTATTTTGCATTGAGCTTCTTCCTATTTAGTACATCACAGGCCTAACTCTCTCGTAGAAACATCACATCCGTTCAAACCGTTTAAAATACTGTCTTTTTTTCCAGGAAAATCCGGCTCACGATTTCCTCCAAGAAAAACCACTGTTTCCCCTGTGGCTAATGCTACTCTTTCTTCTATAGGTACTAAACCACACAACAGCAAGCCTGAAAGAACAAATGAGGAACAAATTGGGCTTTTTTATGCCGACGGTCTCGGTTTTGTAATAATGGAAACGCATTTGTTCAAAGGTTTGGGGTCTTAAGATTTTTTTTTTTATGTTTTTGAAAGAAGCCTCATACAGTATGATCACCAAAGCTGCATTTCTTTTATCAAAAATACAGTAAAAACAGGATTATTGTGAAATATTATAACAATAAAAATGGGTGCATTTACATGATACCATTTTCAACTAAAAGCTGAAAGTTTTTGAAATCGAAACCATTATCGTCTCTGTGTAAACTAGCCTAAACTCTGGGTTGTTTTAACCCAAATTTGGGTCAAATAAGGACAAACCCAGCCATTGGGTTACATTTTTAAATAAAAATTTCAACCCAACGGTTGGGTTAGTCCATATTTGACCCAAATTTGGGTTAAAACAACCCTGCATTAATTAGAGCGTACATAAACACGAATTTGTGAAAACGGTGACACGGATATGCGTGTTACATTTTCAATCTATAGGTGCGTAGTGTTTCTTTACGAAGTGACATCGCCAACTACTGGCCTGGCATACAGCGTTTTTAGTCATTCTTTGATGAATAGTAAGTTCACAAGAACATCATTTATTTGAAAAATATATATTTTTGTAACAATGTCTTTACTGTCTCTTTTGATTAATGTAATGCTTGCTGAATAATTGTGTTTTGTTAAAAAAAAATCTACTGACCCCCAACAATAGTGTACCGTATAGTCGAAGTGTCAAGGTCTGATTTATCGGGGTTTGTCGGGGTACTGAGGAACAGTGCTGATGTTGCACAGAAGTGTCTGCTAAGTGGATAAGAGGAAGCCGTTTAAATTCAGCACCACAAAAGTGGCTTTCGGGAGCAGCCTTGCAGGGCACGTGTGGGGCGAGCTTTCCTCCCTCCCGCTGTGGCGGCAGATGCGGTCTGACAAACCTCCAGCTAGCTTGCTCAATATTTATGGTGCCATTTCTGTGTCAAGCAAAGGTGTGTCACACCGCACCGATGATTAACGCAATTTCTACAATAACAGGGTGGATGGAAGCGCATCACGATAAGAGGATGTCATTTGAGCATGTGGCGATGGGCAGGGTAGACATGGTCCTTCGGTGCAGATGGATTCCTGAAAAGAGCCTGAGAATAAATGTGTTCCATTTGCATGTTTTGCCCAAAGGGGAAGGCGTTAGGTGATTGAGATGTGTGGTAATGAGTTTTGACAGCAGACAACAGTCTGCCTAATTGCTACACCTGAAGGTGATGAAAACACAAGTTATCTGTGATTGATATAGCTCCGGTGGCATGTGCCGTGTAGGTAGCAATTGTCCAAGTCCAATACTTTTGGCTTCCTGAATAGAAACGGTTCAGATGTTTCTGCAGCTCTCAGAGCTCGGTGACTGCGTAATTATTACTCAGCGACACTGTCTAGAATTATCTCTCATAATTTCATCTTATTTCACCCACTGTAATGAGCACATCATTATTTCAGGCCGTTAATTAGTCATTTAATTACAGAAGACTCGCAGCTATGTTTCTGATGGAAATTAAACCACAGTCCATTCCACCATCTGAAGATCCGCCATTTGTTTGTGACATCCCATCACGTTAATTTCCTCATGCCATGTCCTATCCAGCCGTGACTCCCGGGTTTCCAGCGACAAGTAATTAGTCTGACCACAATGAAAGTAAAAGTCGCTCTGCGATGTAACAAAGTCCCAGCCAATATAAAAACATTTAATGTTTAATGCTGCGTTCACATGATAAAATTACAGTAATTACGAGAGTAGTAGTAAACATTCTCATGTTTGTCAAACTGGTAATTACTTGAATTTTGTATGATCACTCCAACTTTACTTACTTCACTGGTGATGTCATTCACTACTAAAATGAATGTATTTAAAAGGTTGTGAAAAAAACTTTACATACAATAAATAGCTTTCATAATTTGTATCTTTATAGCATCACGTCTGGTTAGGACAATGTTACTGTGATACTGTTTACATTTTCAGTTCACTGCGACTTGACGGTGCATCCCATATTTAAAAATATGGTAATGCTAATAAGCAGCATTTCATTAAAGTAATGTCTGGCGAAGTTCATATATTACAGTGAATATAAAGAAAATAAAGAAGTCACTCTTTCTCCTTTCTCCCAAGTCTAACAGTATCTAACAAGCAACCCTTCTTTGTGTCATTTACAGTACTAACCCTCTGTCATTTCTTTCTCTCAGCTGTGTTGAATATTAGCACCTCAGTTAGTCACAACTTTGCAAATATCAGCTGGATTCCTGGCACAGAACAAACGGAGTCAGAGTTATATGTTGCCTTTATGAACAACCGTAAGCCTTTCTTACTGTTCTTCATCCTAGTTCTTGTCAATAATACCTCAAAGTTCAGTAGTATTTCTCACTCTTTTCTAAAAAAAAAAAGTTCATTAGTTATCTGTGTAGCCTTTAGATTATTGTCATAGATTTATAAGTAGATGTATAGATTTTAGTGCTGTCAAATCGATTATTCATGATTTACCGCATGCATCTTACAAAAAAGTTTGTTTATATAACATATGTGCATATGTGTGTATATATATATATATATATGTATGTATATATATTGTGTGTGTCTGTGTGTGAAAAACTTTTATGTTAGATGTTAGATTTGACAGCACTAATAGATTTATATATTCATATTTGCAACTGAATATCAATCATTTCTATTATATATGAAAATATATATTATAATTATTAGGGCTGTCAGTTGATGCCAGTTACTGATTTTGATCAAATTAACATCTACCTGTAGGTTAAATTTTCAATTGCGTTTTTTAAAGAATTATTGTACCCAAATTAACATGTTAATTCGGAAGCCCTAATAATTGTTTACTGTTTTGTCTATAGGCAGTAGAGATTTGTAGCATACTAACACCACTTCACCTATGCACGTCTTGTAGGTGAAGGTAACTGGAAGATATCCAATGCACTAAACTCTTCTAAGACTTTCCACATCATTGAAGGGCTCGAACCTGGGACTGAATACAGAGTGCGTCTTATGACTAAAAGCTGGGTTGATAATTCTAGTATTTTTGAAGACGTTATCAAGACCAGGGCCAAAGGTGAGGAGAAAATAGTCTCCGACATGACAGAAATGCAAACCAAAATCGTCTTTTGTCTCTTCCTTTCTCATCTCATCAAGAGTGCAAGCAACATCCTGTGATAAAATTATCATGAGTGGTGTATGCCATGTCCATCCCAGAGCATGTGTTCTGTGGACTTGATAAAAGTAATTATGCTTTATCAGCCTCTTCCATTGATCAATTAGACATGCAGTCTGGCAGTTTAATATTAATATCAGCACATTCCCATTCTTGAGTTTGCCTGGTGTCTCTCATTTAGTGTCAGATGTTCTCAACATTCAATGAAGTGTCCTCAGTAAATATCAAATTATGGGTTGGTAAGTGAATGTTTTGTCTCTCACAGGTCTGGCCAGTATTCACGGCGGCATCTCCAACCAGGGATGGTTCATCGGGCTCATGTGCGCCATAGCTCTGCTTACTCTCACGGTGCTCATAGCCTGCTTTGTGAACCGAAACAAAGGCGGAAAGTACTCAGGTATTCTCCCACACAATGAAACTAATCAGTTGCTGTAGAATATTGCACAGTTTTGTTTTGTTTTTTGTGAATGTGACCAGAATCTTTTAAAAAGCTGTCAGATAACACAAGAAAACCCTAACAAATGTCTAATCTCGCTGGAGATTTTCTTTTAAGAATGAAAAAGCCAAAAGGTTTAACAAGAAGTAAAAAACACACTGTAAGTAAGAAGGAAAAACAATGTATATCAAATTCACACTTCGATTATCACAGTAGCACATGAAAAGTGTTTAAAAAAGCGAAAAATACATTTATGTTTAGAAAATGTTGCACATTCTTGTGGGGGGCTGCAAACTGGGTTCGATTCAAGGTGCTAGCCAATAGCATTGTTGTATTCGAATTGGATCTCTTAAACCACTGTAACCTCTACAGCTGTAATAGTTTTCTAATTACTTTACAGAAACAGCATGAGTCAAATCTGTTAATTTACATGTGTTAATTTGAATGTGCAGATGTGCGTGCTGATGATGTATAAAAATATGCACCTATATGCTATATTTTCTATTATTTATTTATTTATTTGTTCAGAATTTTATATATATATATATATTTATTAAATGCATATTGATTATTAAGTGACTATGAGCTTTTGTAAAATGCTCGATTTACCTTTTATTAATTACTATATACTAAATTTCAAATGTTTGGGGTCAGTAAGATTTTTATTTTTAAAACATTAATACTTTATTCAGAAATAATTAAATTGATCAGAAGTGACAGTAAAGACAATTATATTTACAACATAAACACAGTTGTGTTTTCATGTTTTATGGAGACTTTTCATAAACATATATACTGGGTGAAATAAGATGAAAAACCTTCTGAATTTTCAAAAATCATCACTTAGTATGACCTATAAGCTATTTTCCTCATGGGGACCAAAACATTTTTTTTGTCCCCATAATGTAGGGTTTACCAGGACCACACACACACACACACAATATATATCTTGTTAACATATTGTGTGTTAATAGAAATGCTCTCTTGTGTTTCTTCAGTGAAAGAGAAAGAAGACCTGCACCCTGATTTGGAGTCCCAGGGTATAAATGATGATACCTTCTGTGAATACAGGTATTTCAAAGCACCACCAGGATTTACTACTTACAGCTCACATAGTGGCAGAATGACGGTCAACCTCTGACACTGTTTCCTTGTAATTTGTGCATTTTTTCTTTGGTTTGAAAGCCAGCACCAAACCAGCCTGAGCTCTGGACGTGCAGCAAGCTAAAGTAACCACCACACGTATGTGCTAAACAATAACAACAAAACCAATGTTGTTCACACATCAATGCCATTGATGTGTTCCTGTTTCACGTGGTGCTTTGTGAGTAGCTAGTACACATGTAGCACGTTAGAAACAATGGCTTCGCTGTAAATGTGAAAATTAGGTTGTACTGAGATCGAGCGAACAAAAGATTGCCCGCCCAATCTGGTTTAGTTGAAAGACACGTATCTTCGGGCCAGCAATAAATGCGTTTCTTGTTTCATTAATCATTTGGTGATGCAATTTAAAACAATCTCTTCGAGAACAGTGTTTGTAGTGACGATTGTAAATCTGAAATATTTTGAGCAGATCATCCACGATGTTTATGATAAATGAGGTTGAACTCTAGATGCACCCGACTCGGTGTCTTACATTCCACTATTTGAAACACCAGGCTTGTTTTATACAGACATCCAACTGTGTGAATGCATGAGCTTCACAGTTTGAGTGAAGTTAATGCATGCTTAAACTCACCCATCCTCACACAAGTTTTAATATTTCTATTTCTGTCCTTTTAAACAGTGTAGTTTTAATAGAATGCACATACAGTACATGTATGAACTGTCTATTTCATATGAACTACTTTGATGATATTTTATGACACTTTTTTGTATCATTTTAGAGATGGACAGTCATGGTCACTAATAATTTTATAGAAAGAGTTCTATAAAGAGTATTCAAAAATAATTTTTAGCATTCCATAGAAGAAGAAAAGAGAAAAGAAACCAAATGGGTTTGGAACGACGTGTGAGTAGGGACATAATGACGGAATATGATTCGTGTGAACGTGAACCCATGAATTATGTAGCTCCTCAAAATCTGTTAGAAGAAGGTATTGGATGAGCATTAGACCAACCAAATTTAACAAGGACAAAAACAGCCAAACTCAGTTATATTTCCGTCTTACACAGCGATAATGATGAGAAACCACTGAAAAGCAGCCAGCATTCGTTGAATGGTGACTTGAAAGGGGGAGACAGTGGCGACAGCATGGTGGAATACGGCGACGAGGACACGCACTTCAACGAGGACGGCTCTTTTATCGGAGAATACTCTGGACGCAAGGAGAGGGTCTCCATGGAAATCAAGGGAAACAATCAGAGCACAGCGTAATGAACCACGGACAATTTATTTGTTGGACAAGCTCTCACAAAAGGTCAGTCAAAAGGAAGAGGAAGGAAAAAGGCACAGCATAACGGCACCCGAAGGACTTTTTTAAAATTAATGTGTTATTGTCAAACTCTCAGTCATACTCACATAATTTTACAAGGCTTAGTTTGTTTTGCGTGCTGTAACTGATCAATCATGCCAGTTGTGTATACTTTTGTGGGGTGTTTTTGTATTAAATCTTTGCAAATCATTGGTGACCATGGAGCTGCCAGAAGGTTTGCTTTTTTATGTAAATGCAACCTTTGTAAGAAGATAAACACTGTTTTTGCTTTCTTTGTGTCATCATGTAGCCAAGTAAGTTTTATGTCAGGGTATGAAGTTATTATTTTTATTTCGAGACAAATATTATTGATATTTTATATTTCAGATACTGTATACTGTGCATTCATTAAATGTGGGTTATTATGTGTATGAAGGAGTTGTTGCTTAAATAATCATGATTTCCAAAAAGCGTAAGGCAACATAAGGGTTGACTCACAATTAGTCTCACATGCTTTGTTGAACATTTTTGCATTGAACTGATTATAATTAACGGTTCAGGCTATACTAACAAGCTGCATAGCCACATTCAGTACCACATAAACCCTACAGTCTCCTAGAGTCTGCTGCTGTTAACCTGTTAGCCATATTTCAGTATATTATCAAATAAGCTCATACTCAATGTTCATACATTTAAAAAGAAAAACGCCTCTTTTGCCTTAGAATGACCTTGATGTTCTGGTATGACGTAACAAATCACATTATCATTGAATTCTGTGATACAGGGTTGGAATTCCAAACTTCCGCATTGGCATTAAATCCAATGAAATAGTTTTATTCAGAAACGAACAATTCAGAAACATCATAATATCTCCAGAAAACACAGTTGTGTTCATGTTTATGTATGTTTTTTGGAATGTCTCCACATTGAGTCAAACCCAGATTCTGTACAATGTTTCTGTAAATTCTGTTTGCATGTTTAAGGATGTTGAATGAGGTTTGTGTGCAGATTTGACATTAAATTGTATCATTTTTTTCTTCATCCTGGGTTTGCTGAATGCAGCATCATGGCTTTTTTGCTTTTTGAACCTTCAATGCTGATTAATGCCTAAATGCACACATCCTATAGTGGTGTATTTATGAACGTGCAGGAAACATTTGACACAGCTTTCATTTTCGAAGCCCATTTCTGGATGCAGGTAAAAGCTGACTGATGATAACAAGGACTTTAAAATACACTGGAGTTAACACTGCAAAAAGTATTGGATACTGAGGCAGAGTCTGTAAAAAGATATATCGTGAGTAAAGATCTATAAAATAGTACATCTGTCTGAGAGCTACGCACCATAGATTCCGCTATATTCCTGGAATATGGTTGTATCAAGCATATCAGACATTGTGCTCAATAAGCTTTCATCCCAGAGGAAATCTATGCATTTGGCTGTAAGAACACGGATGCTCTCTGTCAGGGAAATAACCTCAGTGAAAGTGGTGAAGCAGTTGGAAATGAGACAATAAGAATAAGAATGAAGGGGTCAGCCAAGAAAGAGCGTTATGATGTGTTGAGCATATACAGATACGGCATCTCGCAGCAACACGGACATATCAATAATGCAACATTTTTACTGAGTGGGCAGCCTGAGGATACAACAGATGAATTCCACTAAATAAAAAGCTGGTGTTGTATTAAAAAACTCTAAGGTCTGCTGCTTCTGTGGAAGAATAAAGCCACACTGTCTGCAACTAGATAGATAGATAAATAGATAGATAGGTAGCTAGATAGATAGACAGACAGACGGACAGACAGACAGACAGACAGACAGACAGACAGACAGACAGACAGACAGACAGACAGACAGACAGATAGATAGACAGACAGACAGACAGACAGATAGATAGATAGATAGATAGATAGATAGATAGATAGATAGATAGATAGATAGATAGATAGATAGATAGATAGATAGATAGATAGATAGATAGATAGATATCTGAAAGAATGATCTCAGCATTGCAAGTTTGATGCAAATGAATTGGTCTCCCAGTCTAAGGAGCTGTCAGCTATTCACTTTAGATGAAAGCTTCATTCATCAACATTTTGCTTCACCATTTTGTGTAGCAACTCCAGCCAAGTAAAGAGTTGTTAGCAATTTTTTTGCTATTTTAAAAGGTTTTAAAGGTATACTCAGTGTTTTGTTTTGTTTTAACTGAGATACGAGTGAGCAGTAGGCTATTTAGAGGGTAAAATGATCTCATGATGGCTACCTGAGCTGGGGTGAGTTTCCCAATCGTTAGCCAACTATGTTCGCAAGTTCCGTCGTTATCAGCATAGTCAGTGTTTCCCGAAACCATCGTTCTAACGAACATTCGCAAACAGCATCGCAAAGTTGTGTAGTTGGAAGGACAGCTCTTGACCTGTGGTTAGAAGTAGTTTCTATAGTTTGCATGACATGTGCACTTAATAAATCCTTATCTTGAGCAAAATAAGCAAGCTGACATTCAGTACAACCTGTGTCTTTTATTATACAAAAGTCATTTACGTCTTTTAGTTCGTCAAGAGATGTAAAGCACCGTTTTTGAAGAGTGCGCATGTGCGAACGTGCTCTACTGTAAGAACGAGCCTATGATTGAATCTAGAAATAAAGCAAAATAACTGAGAAAAATGAGAAATAGTCCTCAGATGTCATGTCAGTAATTTATAGCAAAACATCTAGCATTAATTAGATCTCAAACAGATTCATTAAAAGAAGTTACTCTCCACCACATGCGTGACGTCATAAACCAACGTGATTGAACGACCACTTTGCGACAATACGGTTTCAGGAAACAGTCGTGACTAGCTAGTTGATTTCTTCAATGATGCATCGTACTATGGTAGTTAAGCAGGGAGTTACATCGTTGTTCGGGAAACGCACCCCAGCTCCATATAGAAGAGAACTGCTTTTATTAGGCTCCGTTATGACTGCAGATTAGTGCACCTAGGATTCACTAACTTGAATGTTACATTTACAGCAGAGGACTTCTGTCAAACACTGAGTCAACTGTTTGTAAAAACTCTGAAGTATAGCATTAGCATTTTATTTTCCTTATCCAACCCTTAGCTTGCATGGACTTATGCTTTAGCTTTACAGCACACAGCAGGAGATCTGCATCCTGACAATCTCTTTATACAATATATGATTCACATTTCACACTCCTCAAATTCTCACATTTTCTATGTGAACTGAATTTCATTACTGCTATCTTTCAAATGATGTAAACAGAATTATAATTGCTCTGTCCCCTGTAAGCATTTATTTAGCTTTTGGAAACCATAATGCATAATGCAGTTCCAACATTTTATATAATGAGGTTTGCATTGCATAGAGAAACATTAAATGAAGCTTCTGCAGCCTCCAGTCAACAGCCATCTCGTTTTCAACAATTAGGAGTCTAGATAGCAGTCTGACCTAGAGATGCTGAAATATTTGTGTGTTTAATTAATTTATTTTTCTTGTATGTAGCTTGAGACTGACCTCAAGTGAAGATGGGGCCACAGCGCTATGCTCACACAGACAGTGTATTGATTGGAATTTCTGCAGTCTCTGTCTTCAGAAGCTTAGCATTGCATATTTTAATTATGCTTCAAAATGTGAAACTTAAAAAAAAAAAGCAAAAGATGATGATGAATTAATGATGAATATGGTTAAAAGTTCAGTGTTATTTACAGTGCCTGTGTCTAGCTAGCATAGTGGCAGTTTTATACTGTACATAATTTTTCTTGTTGCTTAAGTTACATTTTCACCAAATTTACACTTAATACAAGCCAGAAATAGTAAAAAAAAAAAAAAAAAAAGTATGGAAAAATATAATTTTACTCGTTTATTTCCTTAAATGGTCCTCTAAAGAAAAAAAAGTCCAATTCAATGTACAAAACAATTAACCTAGCAGCAACACGGCAACAATTAATCAAGATGTCCTCATTGCAGTCTGTATCGTGATGAAGTACTGGATTAAATCCAATTCGTATTTGATGCATGATTTTTTTCCAAAACCAGGTTAATATTAGGGTGTATGGCAGGTTTAGGGGTTATATTTGTTGTAGGCAGCATTGTGTAGGTAATCAGCACTGTGATTGACATCAGTAATTAAATATCATATTGCCGTTGATAGTGTTGCAATAGTGAAAAAGTGAAACTGATTAATTAGCGTGAGAGCGCAATTCCAAAAAAGCACAGATGAGAGTGGAAAGCTCTGCGCGTGATCTACTGGCGATTAAATGAACTTACTGACGACTGCAAATTAAAGAACAGACACAGCTTGATCATTTCCATAATGACCAACGCAATCTACCAAGAGCAGCGCAAATTATAGCATCTGGTATAAGACATGCTTTTTTTGGGCTGAAAATAATGGTGCAAATACCAGTAAATTGACTTACGCAAACCTTAGTAAATCACCTTGCATGAATCATTTAAATATTCTCCTCCCATAAATTTTTCTTCTGAAAGGGAATCTTCTACAAATGCATATGCAATAAGGTCAGCCGCAAAAATAACTGTCCATGGCTTTTCAGTGCTAGTCTTTCACTGCATTTCTTTAGTAAATCCTGAAAGTATTTTTTTTAATGCCAAAAAAGGGTTTGCGCAGGCTGTTAGTAAATCTGGCCCCATTATGGTAACCCATACATGGAATTTGTCCTCTGCATTTAACCCATCCAAGTTATTGCAGTGTTATAGTGAACACACACCCGGAGCAGTGTGGAGCCATTTTTGCTCCCCAGGCGCCCAGGAAGCGATTGGAGGTTAGGTGCCTTGCTCAAGTACACCTCAGTCATTTCCTGCAAGTATTGATAATCAAACCCACAACCTTCGGGTTACCAGTCTGACTTTCTAACCATTAGGCCATGACTCCCCCTAAAAATGCATAATTACCAGTCCAAGAACGTCATGTGTTGTTATCTCGAAATTACAGTAATTACGACATGTTGAGAAGCAATCATGTGGTACAAGTCGGAGTACTCCGAAAATTATGAATTTACAGTTCTACGAGGACGTGAACTCTTTTTACAAGTTATAATCTCATAATTACGACATGGCGTGAACGCACATACAAGCAAAACCTGTGTGGGTAACTTTTTCCACTACCACCCTAAACTCCCATTTGTCCAGATTCCTATTTAAATGACTGGATATCACCAGCAAAATTTTGGTTACCAAAAAGTTACCAAACAATGGTAAGTGTGACCACACCTTTAGAATCGAAAAGTCTGATGTTGCTGATAATCTGACTATCTTGACTATTTGATTCATAGAGGTTCTGGAGGGAGACGACAGTAGTGTAGAGCTGAAGATACATCTGGAGCAGGTTGAACTTCTTGAGCTGTCTCAGGGAATACAACCTTTTTATTTATGGAGACACTGTTAGTTTTCCATTTGAGGTTCTGAGTAATAATGGCTCTAAGAACCTTAAAGTCTCAACTGTGGTGCCAGTTTTGGTGTTTGAGACTATCAAAGTGAGGCTCCTGAGACCTTCTGAAGTCTATGATCACCTCTAATGTTTTCATAGCATTGATTTTCACCAGGACACCTGAAGTTGATGTATTACAGTTGATTATAAGTAATTATGAGTACATTTTCACCATGCTACCTGAATATGCTAATTAATATGCTGACAGCTGATTAAAAAGTCCTCAGATTATGGAAGACGAATGCAATGTTAGTAGTGCTCTCATTTTGGTTGTGTACTGTATGTATATTTTTATTAATCCGACCAGTGCCTATGCCTCATAATGATGAACCTGTGTCTGCTATGGTGCATGGCATACAAATAAACACCCATGTTTATTTGACAAATGATTTGACAACAAGACTAGCAAATTATTTCATTACATTGCTTTCAAAAATAACAGAGAGAACATATAGCTTTATATATCCACATCTTTCCAATATTTCCCTTCGTTGATTCACAAGGGAAACTGAATGAAAAGTAGTCAGGCTCTGATGCCGTATGCATACCTCGCTGCCTCGACGGAGGGAGAAGGGCAAGCCCAGTAAAATACCATTACTCAGATAAATAGAGCTAATTGAGCAAAACAGGTCTTGGCTTTATTGAACAATAAATCAGATAACCCGCCTCCACCCACCCACCACCACCACCACCACCTTCCCCCATCCCCCCTCCCCGCGAATGAGGAATTTAGAGACCACTACTGCCTGCGACTACTTCATTCCTGAAATTAATGTGTGTGCCCAGTCAAAGTATTAGGGGTTTATGAATGTGCTGTGGTGAGACAACCAGAATATATGAGTCATAGTCATAAAGAGAAACACCCGAGTGAGTGTATTTTCAATGCAAAGTGCTATTTTTAACTGGGTGTTGTAATGTATTGATGTGCTTTGAAGAAACAAGCTATCAAAAATTCAAAGCAATTTCGAGGCGTTTCAAGTTCTGTATGAAGTCCTTAGCACCCTCAATTCAAAACTCTGCTCCAAAACTTAGTGAACTGCTTATGGAGGAAACATTTTAGAGCATCAACAACTGTAGTAAAATACTTATGCTGATTCTAAAGCGGCATCACGTGTCATTCAGAGAAGGGAGAAAATAATCCCAGAAAGCATTGCGGTGAGCTCAGTAAAAAAAAAAAAAAAATATATATATATATATATGTGTGTATAGTGAACTATTAAACCATTCTATTTTCAAAATAATCTGACATGCTAACGATAACGTTAAACTCTGTTGGAGTCAATTAATTAATTAAAATCTAAATTGATTAATTTAAATAGATCCATTAAATAGATGCTATATATATATATATAATTAGAATTAACGGCTCAGGTGATTTGCTCTATTGTCTCCAGAATTGAGCACTGAGCAGCCCTGAAGCAAATTCAAGATTCAAGGTGGATTGTTTTCATGTATTTCACATTGTCACGTATAGTGCTTATTAACTGATATCAAATGGAGCAATTACACCATGCACATATAGGCTACTCAAAGCAAGTGGCGTGTTTTGGTCATTTCTTGTTACTCGATATACGTTGTGCACGTGACGCATGTCATCACGTGTCAGTGTATCGTCATCATCAGAATGCTAAAGGGATAGTTTTCGAGCAAAAACTTTAAACCCGAATAAGTTAGCAGAACTCAAAAAATGTAAGGCAATCGATTGCCTCAATTTTTTTAAGTTTTGAAATTCAAAGTTTAAGTAAGCAGAACTGGTTGTACTTAAACATTTCAAGTTAAGTACAATTAAAATCAGAGTACACTATTTCATACATTTAACCTAAAACCTTCATGTAATCTCAATGTGAACACTTTCATTAGTATTAACTTATAGTTTTAACAAGCTAGTTTGCTAACATACTATTATGTTATCATGCTAACAATAGTATGTTATACAGCACTTGCTAAAATAAATAATTTTATAAAACTCAAAACAATGAAACAGTTCAGTTTACTTAAAATATATCAGTTCTGTGAACTTGAAAGAAAAAGAAAGTGCTACATACTCATAAAAGTTCATTTGACTGAACTAATTAGTTTAATTTAAGTTTGTCCTACTCAAACCAATTAATTATTTTGAGCGTTAGGGTTGTTTCAAGTCTCCATGAGTTTCTTTCTTCTGTTGAAGTCTGGTTACTGACATTCTTTAGGATATCTTCTTTTGTGTTCAACAGAAGAATGAAACTCATACAGTACAGGTTTGGAGCAACTTGAGGGTGAGCAAATGATGAACTATCCCCTTAAATCAATGTATTTAGAAATTATTTTTTCGTTGTATTTTATATGCCGTTATATGCATCTCTGTTTATGGTGCTGTCTAAGTGTGTCACTACCGTACATAAACAAGGACCTCTGAAGCATTAAAATTATATTTACGATATAATATTTACAACATGAAGGCAGTAAGGCAGTGTAATTCAGACGTACATGTCAGCTTCATTATGTCTGGCACAATGTTTCACAGGTTGGAAATCACGCATCTGACCTTCATGGTGAAATGATACTATTAGGTGCGACAAAGCCATTGTAGAGAAAATTGCTGGGAAAATGGAATGTAATCACGTCAGATTACCTAACCGTCTACCCACAGCACCTCCGACAAGGAACATTTAAGAATGTGCTGTGAACATCAGTGGGAAAGGTTCGACGGGTTAGCTTTGACAGTTATCCCCTGCTGGCAGGTGCTGTAACTGCACCATTATGCAGGCAGAAAGCATCTCCTTTGTGATTGAAAAGTAGATGTTTATTGTTGTTTACGTGAGCATTGCATGGTTAAATAAGGGGCAATAGCTCTTTGAAAGATCTTGAAGTATACTAGAAGTATATATATCTTAAAACTTTATTTTTGTTTATTACACTTTAGTTCTTCACACAGACTATGTGAACGTAGCCTGTGGTTATTATTCTTCATATTTCATTCTTACATAAATTATTATTCAAAAGAAGTAACTGTAAACAACTTTTGTGTCAGTTATTAAAACTTCCTATAATAAGTACAAAATATAGTCTGTATACTTCCGCATACCAAACTCCTGGGGGATTCCTGAGGGTAATGTCACTAAAGCCTAGTGCTGTCAAGATCCTGCCAAAGCCCAAAGATTTATATAGATCTGCATTGCCGCAATAGTCAAACAGTCAGCATGGGACAATCATTGGCAAAAAACACCCCTCCACGTCACCTGTCAGCTTGAGGCAAAATGTCAATGTCAAAATGACAATGACAAAAGAATTACCTGTCAGAGTAGAAAACACTGCATAACCATTTAAACATACACTTACAAACTACACTGCTGATCCACCCGTTCTATTTTCCCAGGATTCTCAGCACAAGATTTATTAACATTCATTTACCGTGTACTACATTCGGCTCTCTTTGATCCCTCTTTATGATGGACAGATCTTGTAAGCTGCGATTCCTCCACCACCAGATTTCAAAGGCAAGGTGTAAAAGTTAACGGGCTCAGCTTTAGCTTCCCGTCCGGGTGCATTAGCTTTGTGACATTTTTCATTTTTCATACACTGCTCTGAGCGAACACATTACCATGTGTAGTCTCAAGAGCTAAACGCAATGTGGCAAATTAAGTCAAATGTTCCACGTTCATGACCTCCAGCCATAGTAACATTCATGAATGGTGTGTTAATTGGGAAACAGGGAGTTTCAAAGCTCTCGCTTCAAGCACAATGAAAATAACGCTCATGTCACTTGCGTTAAATGTAGACATGGTCTATTTTATTCTATAGACCAGGGGTGCGCAATCCTGTTCCTGGAGATCTACCTTCATGCAAAGTTGCTGGTAAAGTCTGCTGGTAAATCTCCAGAAACAGGATTGGTCACCATTGCTATAGACCTTATGTAGCTCCGCCTCCTCAGCGCTGTGCTCGTTGTGTTGTGTATTCTGGTTTCACAGTATGAAAGTAAGATCTTACAGATTTATGAATGAACCGCTCGTTTGTAAATCTTCCGGGTCTACAGTTATTATGACATCAGCTTCAAACATTACAATGCTCATGATAATTTTCGTTAACTCTACAATAAGTAAATCCACTTCACCAGCTAATTACTCTTCGACAGCGATGCTATAGAAATATACAGAGCTACCGCAAAAATAAAAGTTCAAACACAAACATTCTAAAGATGGCTGTGTGTTTGTTTCTCTGGCACATAAGATCTATAGAACTTGTAATTGTTTTTTTTTAAATAACTGTTCGCCTGTAAAAATAAAGGTTCCAAAAGGGGATTTTCATAGCAATGCCATAGAAGAACCATTATGGGTTCCCAAAAGAACCTTTCAGTGCACACTTCATAAAAGAACAATCTTTTTTCTTAGTGTGAAGAACATTTGAATAATCTGAAGAACCCTTCTCCATAAAGAAACTTTTAAATGGAAATTTTCCATGAATATTAAACGTTTTCATGGAACCATATAGATGCCAATAAAAAAAACTACTTTATTTTTAAGAGTGTAGCATTAGATGCATTTGCATTGCACTACAGGCCTGATCAAGATTCAAGTTAATTTGTTAATTGCTTGTTATGAGAATCAAAAGCGAAATATTGCCTTCTTTCAATGTTTGAGGCACATTTCATTGATAAGGTAATGAAGTATGACGCAGGTCGAGTGCAGAAAGACAGTCATTTACAAACTCTTGAAGTATTCAGGGCCACCATCTGTAATTTTACGCTTGATCTGGAGTCCCTTTATCCTCTATTTACTGCTGAGCCTTCACTATCAAATGTACATCAGGCGTCTTTGCTCGAACGCAGATTCTGCCACAGCAGCAAGACGGATTTAATTGCCATTGCAGAGACATTCCGTAAGGGACAATGCAGAGGATAGGCAGCAGATAGATATGGCTGGGAGGCTCGGCAATAACGTCAAGAGCAGTGATGAATTGTGACTCTAAACAGAGCAACAGCTGATGGAGTATTGAATTTGTTTATATTTGCAATGATGAATACAATCCAAGGTGTGAGAAGCCCAGTGCAGAGTATGAATGATAAATTCTAGGGACATTGCCTTTCTTATTGATTTCATGTATTTTTTATTATTATTGTTATTATTTCAGCCAGTAAGGTCAGCCAGTGGATTATGGATGACTTTGATCTGATTCTCCAGTTTATTAGTTTTCCCTTCTTTGCAATGGTGAAGAAACAGTTTTTGGTGTTTTAGGGCCAATGACAAATAAGGATGTAAAAAGCAGAAGTCTTAAATCTGATTTGCAGATGTGCCAAGTTGATGTTGGTTAATGTTGATTTCTAGTCAAATATGGCCTGAGCACCAATGGTGCGAGGACCCTCGGATTGCTCAGTTTATTCAAACATATTTAAAAAAAACATTTTTTTTTAAATATTTATTCCATTTGACATTTGAAAATAAATTTGCAATGTCAAATATCTTATTTTTTATATTTTAATATGTTTTTTACATTAAGCCTATATTTAATAATTATATCATATTATATTATACATTTTTAAATACATTATTATTTTTTTATTAAATGGTATTAAATTATGTCAAAACATATTGTTATTATATTTTTTTTCCTCAGTGGAAATTTAAAAGTATATTTGTTGTGTTTATTTTTTTCTTTTTCTTTTGTTTTATTACAATATCCAGACAGCAACACATTTGTTTAAGAATCTGTAGATCTGTTTGGTTGGTGCGGTTCTAACATTACCATTAAGCTAGCAGAATTATATCAATTATAAACTTTAGTTGTGTCTGTGGTGGTGCTGAGAGGTTTGGGGTTCTCTATCAGACTTCATAGTCATTTGGGACGAAAATTCCCTTTTTGTCAGTTAATGATGCCATGTGCATCATCCAGGTTTTTAAAGTGCACTTTTAATTATTTGGATTTTTCAGTATGAACACACTATTTGGACTATTTATACTACAAAACGTCATAGAATAGTGTATAAGTATGCAAATTGGGACGCACCTTTTATATGTAGAAAGACGGTGCACTCCTATTACTTATGAATGTGAGAAAGTGCAATGCGCAATATGGTGGAAAAAAACCCGCCTTCTAAACAAAAGAGACAATCGCTGATTGATAAAGTCGCGTGCCGCCGTAGAAGCTCTGGTTGCTAGATAGCCTACTACAGTCACCGTGCGTGCGAAATCGTCGAGTACTGCCTGAGTAGGTACTACATTTGAATTTGAACTTTACTTACTTTGTGACCATTAAAAAAGTATGTTCTATATGGAATGAATGTGTGTAGTATTAATGTAATCCGGACGTACTACATCCACCATGCTGTCATTATCGTGTACCTACCAGGGTCAGTTGCGTTGCTTCACCTCCATTAATAAATTCTCTCCCGTGGCCTCATGGGATAGTAAATTATCCATTGAATGCGCATTTTTAAATACTATGTACTGTATACGTATAGTAATACATACTACTCTGTTGCTGTACTGTTTTTTGCATACTATATAGTAGGAAATTATTTGATTTTGGAGGCAACGTCAGTGTTCTGGACGATGCTAAGGACTGCACATGCGCATTTGGCTGGTCTAGCCTAAAAAAAAAAAAAAGCTTTGTAATGCTATTTGAGCATAAGAAACAACATTTAAGCAAGAGTTCATGTCAGATTGTGTTGCTGATTTGAAATATGTTATTTAATTGTAAGTTCGGCAAGAAGATTTTGATTTCAGGATTCATCCATTCAAGAAGATAAGACATAGGGCCATATTTACATGTTCAGTTTACATGTTTTTTTTGGGCAGCAAATAATGGCACAAATACCAGTAAATTGACTAGTGCAAACCTTAGTTTCCACACCTTTTCAGCGCAAATTTTTCACTATGTGTCTTTAGTAAATCCTGACAGTAATTTTTAATGCCAAAAGAGGGTTTGCAGAGGCGCAAGCTGTTAGTAATTTTGGCCACTGGTCTTGGATGCCCCAAATAGCTGCCTGGAGGCATTGCAAATATGGCCGCCAAGGGAACAGACTTTCCTTGAAAGGGACTTTGATTATAGTCAATTAATGCTTTAGGCAATTAATGTTTTTCCCCCCTTTGTTCTCCCCCAAATTATGTCAAAATTCTAACCATTAAAGCCTTTAAACCCAAGTCTTCCATAAACAAGCTGATGAAATACATACCACAGAGATCCTGATTTCAATCACAAGCGTGCTCTCTACACACATAAGACACTCAGCCAAAGCTCATTTTGTGTGTGGTTTGATGCTTGACTTTAGAATGATTGTGTTTACCATCCTTATTATTTCCTCAACAAATAGCTAAATATTAATCATCCTTATTTGCATGACTCGCAGTGGGATTCCATACACGTCTGTAATGAGATTTGATTACGCGAGATGTGACTCCATGGCACCCCGCCACATTTCTACCTCTCACACCTGTTTACTGTGTAAATGACTTGACTTCTGATTAAGATTACAGGGAGCAAACGTCTGCATAGAAAGCACAGATCAAGTAGTAAATGGAGAGTGAGTAACTTTAGCATATTGACATTGGTTTTAATGGAAATGGTTTTGCTTGTTTGTTTTGTCATCCGTTTTCCCAGCTGCATTGACACCGTCATGTTTACGCTGTATTTAGCAGTTGCTTATTTTAAAGGATTTTTCTGTTCTGTTTAAAAGAGTTCAATACAAGTTAAGCTCTCAGCATCTGTGTCATGTAAGAAAATAAATCACTAGTTTTATGTTAAATCCTGGTTTATGGTTAAGGTGTATCAACAGAAACACTTAGGTGCACTCAGGGATGGGCAGTATTTCAGATACATGTATTTAAATACGTATTTGAAATACAAAATACTATTTTGTATTTGTATTTAAATACATTTTTCCACACAGTATTTTGTATTTGTATTTAAATACATTTAAGATGAGTATTTTTGTATTTTCAAAATACATAAAATACATTTTGCCAGTCAGCCTCTTTATCAGGGTATTGATTTTGTGCATCAACTA
Source organism: Abramis brama (assembly GCF_963993115.1). Classification (NCBI taxonomy): domain Eukaryota; kingdom Metazoa; phylum Chordata; class Actinopteri; order Cypriniformes; family Leuciscidae; genus Abramis; species Abramis brama. The sequence goes on along the minus strand of NC_139973.1, from coordinate 8,380,738 downwards.
GTTCAGACATTCACTAGCTCAGCATTTGATCAGCGATTTCTTTTGGAATAAGGTGAGAATGTCATGATCAATTCTACTTGTTGATTAAAGTTAAAATAGTGCATTATTCACTTCATACATGAAAGAATAAAAGAGCACAGACAAGTGGGAAAATAGCGTTAGCCAATCAGTCTTCTTGACTGGTTGTTGATTTTTATCAACTAGCTTGTCAAATGTGTTTAAAGGTTGTATCAGCGATTTCAGGCCCAAACATAAATGATCACATTCATCTAATCTTTCCTAACGATCCGCTAGCTGTCCGCCCCATAAGCATGCCGTCTCTGTAGGCAGCCTAGGCTCTGAGATCTGCACACAAAAACAATTGGTTTCACCAACCACTCAAAACCAAAATAAATAGTGTTCCAAACAATCACCGACAGGGGTGGGTGTTGTGAGGTTTTCGCGTGCAGCCGTCATAGGCAGCCGTGCACGAGCGCAAAACCTCACAACACCAACCCCCTGTCTGTGCAGATCTCAGAGCCTAGGCTGCCTACAGAGACGTGTTTTTTGACGGCCTGCTTATGGGGCGGGCAGCTAGCGGATCGTTAGGAACGATTACATGAATGTGATAATTCAACCCGATCTTACGGGAAAACGTACAAATTCTACGAGGTGGCTAATTCGTACGAATTCATACGACCTCACTCGTACGAATTCGTACGATTTTTGCAAAATCGTACATATTTTACGAATTGGCCAATTCGTATGAATTCATACGAATGACCTACCCCTGACCCCGCCCCTAAACCTACCCATCACGTGGGTTTAGACAAATCGTACAAATTCGTACGAGTGAGGTCGTACGAATTCGTACGAATTAGCCATCTTTTTATCATTCGTACAAATTCGTACGAATTGGTCGTGAGATAGCGTTGGATAATTTATGTTTGGGCCTTTTTTTGGGCCTGAAATCGCTGATACAACCTTTAAAGCATTACTGCATGTTAGGGCTGGGTGATATGACACTACATATCATATGAATTGATGGAACTTTTTCTAAATCATTTACATAGATGGGCCTATGTGTGGGGTAAGCAAATTTATCCATGCAGCTTTTAGTGGGCAGGAATTACTGGAACGTTGGAGTGGAAAAACAAACACTGATGAATGATACACCACAAAAATCTTCAGCTTTTAGTTTTATTGTACATAAAAATAATAATAAAAAAAGGGGTAAATAGTGTCAAATGAATCTAAATTAATTAAAATTTTAAATTTTAGATACACTTTCTAATTTTAATAAACTTATAGAAACAAATAAACTTTACATAAAATAAACAAAATTACTTAGACTACATGCAAAAAATAAATTAAAATAAAAAACCTCAAAAGAGTTTGAAATTCAGTTTATGCTGTGGAATCAAAACTGATATTGAGAATTGTGAAACCATGATATTGTTACTGTGAAGTAAAATTGAGATTTTGGTTATATCGCCCATCTATATTCTTTGCTAGATAGCAGAAAAGGTTCCCACAGTTTTGCATACAGTATGAATGTTTTAATAGTGTTCACCACAAGTAATAGACTACATTGTAACCAGAAATAAGTATATAAATGGTTGCTATTTTGCATAGGTTTATTTGTAATTGCAAGAAAAAAGAAAGAAAGAAAGAAAGAAAGAAAGAAAGAAAGAAAGAAAGAAAGAAAGAAAGAAAGAAAGAAAGAAAGAAAGAAAGAAAGAAAGAAAGAAAGAAAGAAAGAAAGAAAGAAAGGGCAGAGATGAGGTTAGGAATGAAAAGTCAGTAGGCCTGTGTAGTTTCTTCATTCACTGTGACCTATACCTGCACTGGATGGCCAATTTCACATGTATTTTATGTATTTTAAAAATACAAAATACTGTATTTGTATTTAAATACATTTTTTCACACAGTATTTTGTATTTGTATTTAAATACATTTTTTCCACACAGTATTTTGTATTTGTATTTTAAATACATTTCCATGTATTTATGCCCATCTCTGGGTGCACTTATGAAATATGACATCATTTCAGCCTATATTGTATGTGTGTGTATATATGTATTTTACAACTAAACAAAGCAACATTTTTTTTTTTTAAATCCATTGTTTTCAAAGTGTGTTTAAATATAATAAAACTATTCATGTAAAAAATTGGATGTTCTAAGATTTTTTTTTTTACCCCAGTTTTGGTACATTTTAACCATTTATTCTGCTGTAATGCCTTGCCTCATAAACTTCTAAAAGCATTTTATTAAACCTTTTTTTTGTTTTTTTGTTTTTGCAAACTGAAGTTACATTTGTACATGTTCTTGATACTGTTTAGTTTTTTATGGAACTTTCCAGCATTCAACATTAGTGATTCACTACAACAACTATGACTTGGTTATTGACTCCCATGCAGCAAACAATTAAATGCATGACCACAGGGGGAGGGGGTAAAGAAACTGTGAAAAAGGAAGTTAATTTCCCATAACTGGGTCTGGGTGGCTGAAAATTAAATTGCATTTTTTTTTCTGCTGAAAAAGAGACCTATGCTCACCCTAATTATACTTTTGAAAGAGCTGTGGCAACAGACCTCACTTTTCTCTGGTATTCTTTTAATATTTGCATCTCAAATATGAGATGGCCTTGCCCAGATAGCCCTAATTGGTACAGACAAGAGCTGTCTTTTTCTTTGGGAATGACAGAGAATAAAGGAACGTACAAATACGGCCTGCTCAGCAGCTCAAGCACTGAAATATGACATTCTGTGGAAAATTAGATCCTGCCATTGCCTTCAAAAACTGAGAACTGTGAGTGAAAAGATCAAGGTAGGTGCTTCCAATAAAGTTAAGCTTTTAACAATACATCTGTGATATGCAACCAAAATTTTCTGTAATAGCACATTTACATGTTTAGTAGCATTTTTTAGTCCTCTGATACATGCTGTTCACTTAGAGTCAACAAAAATGTAGTTCACAGTCCATTTTTGTTCTGCAATTTTTAATATATTTCACTGTAAAAAGGGGTATTAGATGTATACCAGGACTTGATATTATTAACTGTGAATTGATTAGATAATACATAAATGCAAGTATGCTAAAATAATGCCTAAAGAGATGCACAATTAAAGGACAAATCCAGTGAAAAATGAACCTGGGGTTAATTAACACATGGTTACCGAGTCGATCATTCCCTGCGATGCGTTTTCATGAAAATCGAATGTAAAGAGTTTTATCTTTAAAAACAGATTAGCTCATAACACTAGTATGGGGCACAGAGTAAGTAAAAGTAAATCGCTAGTTAATGCCACTAACAAGGCTCAAAATAGCCTCACACTAACACGGTATAATGAGGGTCCCTACATGCAAACCGAAGCATTGAGAACTTTGTAAGTGACAGACAGTTTAATAAGAAGATACTTTATAAAGACAGTACATTACGCGTTTACAGACAGGATCCATCTTGGAAAACAGTCTCGATCGAGCCACGAACGCCGTGCTACGTTAGATTTCACAAACGTAATTCCTATCAACAAGCTCACTTAGCACGCCGTTCGTGGCTCGATTAGTCGAGACTGTTTTCCAAGATGGCTCCTGCATGTAAACGCGTAATGTACTGTCTTTATAAAGTATCTTCTTATTAAACTGTCTGTACACTTACAAAGTTCTCAATGCTTCGGTTTGCATGTAGGGACCCTCATTATGCTACCGTGTTAGTGTGAGGCTATTTTGAGCCTTGTTAGTGGCATTAACTAGCGATTTACTTTTACTTTCTCTGTGCCACATATACTAGTGTTATGAGCTAATCTGTTTTTAAAGATAAAACTTTTTACATTCGATTTTCATGAAAACGCATCGCAGGGAACGATCGACTCGGTAACCATGTGTTAATTAACCCCAGGTTCATTTTTCACTGGATTTGTCCTTTAATAGATAAAAGATCGAGATCTCAACCCCCACGTGATCCTATGACTGAATGACAACGATTCGCTATGTCTTTTATGTCACTTTGTCACCTTTTAAACCTATTAAACCTGACAAGTACGCATCACAGCAGAGCATTTAAATCTGCGTTTGTGCTGCCGAGGAGCCAGAGAGAGCAGTTGTCATGTAAATGTTTGAAACATCTTCACAAACGACCTTTTCAGCCACATAGTAGGCTATCATTATTTATGTTACAATAATTCAAATTATTACAGAAGTACTGGTTTATAGTTCAGATATAAACACGGATGTCTACGGTAGCGGTCAAAATAGAGTAAATCACCTTTTAAAAGTAACTTGACCCTTCAAATAATGATTGTATTAATTACATTGTTATGTCAGTAGGTGGCGACAAGTGATTGTTAATTTTTTTTTATTTGTCATTGAATCATTCATTCAAGAGATTCGTTCAAAAATGCTTATTTATCCAGTAATGAAACAAATGAAATGGTTTGTTATTCTCAATTTATCCAGAATCGTGCAGCAATACTAAATAGCTATTTGACTATTGCTTAATATAGTTCAGTACATTTTAATGAAAAAGTTCAAGGAAAAACTTTTTTCTTAAACCATTGATTCATTCACAATGAGACTATATGGATTATCAAAGTAAATAGGACCCATTTTTATTTATTTTTTCACTTTAAATACATTATTTAATAATTCAGGATATGATAATCGCACAGAATGAAAATGTTCCAAAACAAGTAGGCCTACATCTTAATAGGTCTACAATACCTGGCAATACGGTTGATATTAGTTTTCCTTAACTCAAGGATAGTCATTTTCTTCTGAGGACAGTTTTGGCATCAACATGAATTCATTAAGGAATCCCTCGAGACCAATAGTCCTTCAAAGCTTGTGCTCAGAAGCTTTTCAAAATATCTCTGAAATGTCAAAGATTCACCCTGTCCTGTTTACCTGGCTCTTTTTATTTATTTATTTTTATAAGGACCTTGTGGAATTAAATACATGGAACTATTTTGCATTTCCTATAGTGTTTCAATTGCACAATCATTAAAAGAAAGAGAAGTTGAAAGATAATAAGCCAATCTATGAAACCGGTCACCTCTCTCTCTTTAGATTGAAATAATCCTGAAACCTTCGGTGTCATATTTTTGCCTTTGAGCTTCATTAGCGATAATGTTGGCTTTATTGAAGTTATTTGTTTTTATGCCGTGAGACTCCTATGCAATCATGATTTCACTAATTGAGAATGGGGCCTTTTTGGAGCTTGAAGGGTACCAGAGTTTGGGACATTGTTCCCCCCTGAGTCCTGACAATAGTTGAACTATTCTTTTAAATTGATTTAAGTTAAACAGCACAATGCATTCCACTTCAAAGATAAGTTTAGTGGTGGGTTTCGGATCAAGACCTTAACTATTTCTGTGCAGGCCTTTCATTGCTCCATGGCGAGATAAAGGTCATTTGCTGCACTAATCCTCAAATTGTCTGGGATTAGTTCTTTATCCTGTGTAAAATTGATTTCTCTGTGGTAAAGAGGAGCTCACCGGATCCTGACAAGAGAGCTTGCCCTTGAGCTTTACAAGTTTGGCCTTGACTTTAATCTGGCTAGTTAAAAGATCAAGTCAGAAATCACAGTTATGGCCAAAAAATTGTGATCTTGCTCCTAGAGGAGCATTTCAAACATTATTTAAAATTCAAAATTGCCCTCACATTATTTTAAGTTCAGAGATCAATCATCAAAGGAATAGTTAGTCTAAAAATAAAACCACTGCCTTCATTTACATGTCATTCCAAACCTATATGATTTTATTTCATCTGTGGAATGGATGAAATACTGATGAATGTACTGTAGTCACTTTTTCTTACAAAAAAAAAATAAAATAAAAAAAATACACAAAGCCCCATAAAAGAACGAAAATGTCTCATTAAAGTAAAGTAGCTCATGCACTCAGATCAGAATAAATCATTCAGTTTACTAGATTCAAAAGAATGGTTCGTACATGAATCAGATTCAGAAATTGTTACTTTTCCCATGAATGCAAAAAAAGGAGCTAGGGCACTGATGTTAGGATTTTCATTAATAATGCCCTTCATTTCAGTCTGTTTTAAAGACTTTGAATTGTGCATGAGTCATGTGAGCAACTTTCATACTACTTCTTTGCTGCTTTTTTGTCATTTCGTAGTTTGCCAGCCTCACTCACTCACTTTCATTTATATTGAAAAGAGTGCATAGGATAAGTCTTCAAAAGTTCCACTTTTGTGTTCCACAGAAGAACAAAATTCATACAGGTCAGGAGCGTCATGAGGGTGAGTGAATAATGACATAATTGTCATTTCTGAATGAGCTATTGCTTCAATGAATCTGCATTATATAGGCCACCTTTCTTATACCTTTCACAAACTTTGGCCTACAGGCATTTACTCGTTGATGCAAACATTTAGAGAGTGAGCAAGAGCTCTTTTTTCCCTCAGTGCTGTCAGTTTTCATTCACTGTGTGATTCCGCATCCATGTCAGAGATAATAAACTCGAAGGAATCTCTTCTGAAAATAATTTACTGAGCTGATAGTCGTCAAGAACATCCTACTGCCTCTTTTCTGATGTAATCCCTTCCACAAATGTTTGTGCAGGAATTGTGTGAATGATGGGTTTTTTTGTTGTTGTCCTGGAACGATAAATTAAATGAATGAAAATATATAAATAGCTCCAGGATGAATGATTGGATGTGAAAGCCATGATAAATGACACCATCAGTTAAGGGAACAATAGTAATTCCTTGGATGAAAACATTCTTGATCACTCATCAACTGAAGCACACCTTAGAGATAATTAGTGTTATGTGGCCAGTTATGATGGATGATAGGAACGCTTTTCCTCATGCATTATAATAATTTTTAGAAAACACACTCCACTCCACAGAAATTTCTTTGACCTTCTTTACATTTTATATAGCAGAAAAACTTCTCTGTTTTTCTTTCTCTCATAAAATATTGTTTTGGTACTTAGAAGCCTGCTAAACCTCTAGGGCATGAAATATATTAATAATGTATTTCAACGACATGGTCTTTTTTTAGTTGATGTTTTGACATACAATAGCTTCAGTGACTATAATAAAAATACAATTTTATTAAAAGGCAAAACAGAAAAACAGAAATATGTATTCATTTGTAACTCATCAAAGTACAAAGGGAATTGTTATAATTTGTCCTTTAATATTTTTCAGATTTTCCCTCTTTCTAGACCTATTGTTGCACACTATGATTCAATAAAATAATATACAGTAAATAGACCCCAAATATGTATTCCCACATCTAAAACCACATAATTGGTTACTTATTTTTGTTGTTAAAATACTTTCTCTTATCCCATTTTGAATAAGGTGACAGCAATGAATAAGCCATTTGTATGTATTTCTTAAAAAAGAATAAACTCTCAATCTACTATCAAAACAGCTTTCTGTCTGAGCAATATTGGCTCAATCAATGGCATGAGATTGGGATCAATACAATATGTTTTTTTTCAGATTAGCAAGTCATTTAAGAAAAATCATAGCTTATCATGACTTAATTGTTAATATAGTACATGATGTTTTCGTAGATTTCACTTCCTATAGCCATTAGTCCTGACTCATTTCTGCATGCATATCTTCCTTTCTGCTCTCTGGTGTAAAGCCTGTTGAATCACCAGCTGTGTCAAATGTCAAATTTGTGGAGATATAACTTGTACGGAGAATTCCGTATTGGCTTCTTCCTATGGCGGTACAGCAAATTAGAAGTGTGAACAGGGATTTAATTTGTTTTACAACCCAGCAGTGACATGGGACGATTTGGGTACAAGCAAAGAATGAGCGAAGGGTGCAATGCAATGCTTGACATTGGAAAAAACACTGGAAATCGCTGAGCAAATAACAATAAAAAGAAACAAACAGCAGATGGCTGTCAATCCACTGTGTATACTTTTCTTTTGCAAATATGCAATGTAACCTAAATTGCAGTATTTGTCATAAAAATGTCAAGCTGCTCCATCGGAAGTCCAACGCAAAAAAAATAAAAAAATACAGGAAAAAAAACAACAGCTATAAGAGTGCAAACAGAGAAATGTTTGTTCTTTTATTACTATAGGCTCACTCCAGGGATGGAATGAATATCATAACACTGGTTGAAGTAACAGTCTGTGATGTTGGTCTTTGGACCTTCTGAATTGGCTGCTTTATAGACTATCCTCTGAGAGTGAAGAAAATCAAACACATTTATTTGTATTTTTTTACTGAAATACATTCTATATGACATTAATCAGTTATATCTACAATGTAAACATAATATTATAACTTGCACAGGTTTCAGGATAGTCACCTAAATGCACCAACAAGTCACTTTTTTCCCCTCTACAACCCTCTTTAGCATATTGTGCATCCCTAAAGAACCCTACATATTTATAATGATGAAGTTTGGCAATAAATCCTGTGGTTACACAATGCCATTTACAATCTATTCTATTGATTAGGCACGATAGCAGTGCGAATAGCTTTGAATGCAAATGTCACCTATACCTGCGCTATAAGACGTGGAATATGTTGCATTAAACACAGTTTAGGGTCCAATTCTCACTATTAACTAACTAATAACTATGAATTTTGCCTTAATACACTCCTAATTACTGCTTATTAATAGTTAGTAAGGTAGTTGTTAAGTTTAGATACTGGGAAGGAATTAGGAATGTAGAATATGGTTGTGCAGAATAAGGCATTAATATTTGCTTTATAAGTACTAATAAACAGCCAACATCCTGGTAATTTGCATGCTAATAAGCAACTTTCATAGTGAGAATTGGAACCTGAACTAAAGTGTTACCCAGAATTTCAATAACTTGAGGAATTTAGACAACTCAATGTTCCCGTTCACTAGACCTCTAGTTTTGAAAAACAAGCTTAGTGTTATGATGTATGATAGAGCTGCCCGGTTTCTGCTCGTCGCCACATCAGAAACGGTGACGAATGAGCCTCGGGCTGGTGATTGGAAAGCACAGTCGATAGTACTACTGCTGCCATAGCTTTATCCAGATGGCCCATCCCTCGGTCAACGCCCATTCATCTTATTCATGCGATGATGAAACTGTTGAAAACATAAAGGATATATTGTGGTATAGCTCATATAGGCAGAGGCTGCCATATGGATAGCCTATTTGTTCTCTAACTGTCTTCTAGCAGAGGACCACAATCAACACTTGGAACTTCTAAACCTGAAATGGAAAACAAAAAGCCATTTTCTTGTGAAACTAAAGCAATGAGAACGGATTAGAAAATGTACCGTTATTTCACAGTAAGAAAATACATGCTATTGGCTCGACACCTTTGATGGAGCTGCGATTTCCTGTAAAGGCTTTGGAATTACCAAACTTCACAGACAAATCAATAAATTTGAAATATTTATTTTTTTGTGTCATTTTCAGGCTCATTAGGCTGAATAAAATCACATTAGAGAGCTAGCAGCTCATAAATGGATCAATAGGATAGATGCTGAAATTGGTCTCAGGTGTTGCAACGTTTTTTTTTTTTTTTTTTTTAAATAATAAGTTTAATCTCTTAAATAATTTGCATATTTATTTTTTTCTTATAATTTCTGGGTTGGAAAATGGTGTTTTGTTTTTTATACGAATTTATGTACAGTATGCATGTGTGTGCATATAATATAATTTTAATTAATTTAGCAGTATTAGCTAATAAAGGATATTTCATTGTTTCATATAAGATTTAGATTTTCATCTAACACTAACTTAAAGGGTTAGTGAAACCCTAAACCCTTTTCATCTAGCACTAACTTCGAAAGGGTTCTTTTCATTGGGTAACATGTTGTTGGAGTTGGCAAAAATAATGGTAGTAAAGATGAGTGCATTTGTGAATAAAAGTTTGAGTTTGGTTTGGAAAAAAAAAGAAGCATACACTTTTCCAGAGGAACTGTTATTAATGTTGAACTGCACAGTCAGATCTGTTACAGACCACATTTACACAAAATGAGCAGAACTGCAACTGAGATGAATAGAAACGACAGCACTCTCTTGGTATTGTAGACCTCCTTGGTGGTAACAAGTTTTTTAAAGGGTTAGTTCACACCAAAATGTAAATTATGTCATTAATTACTCACTAATAACATGTTGTTCCAAACCTGTAAGACTTTCGTTCATCTTCGGAACACAAATGAAGATCTTTTTAATGAAATCTGAGAGCTTTCTGTCCCTCCATTGACAGGCTACGCAACTACCACTTTCAAGCTCCAGAAAGGTAAAGACATCATTAAAATAATCCATGTGACTCCAGTGGTTTAACCTCAATTTTATGAAAGCCACGAAAGTGCCTTGTTTGCGAAAAAAAAATAAAAATATATATATATATATATTATTTACTTTTATTTACAAAATATTTATCTTTAACATGCATATACAGTATCAACATTTTGTCCTGAGAGGGTGGGAGGGCGGTGATAAAATCTAGCGCTATGTGGGACCAGGGTCTCGAAGGGACAGGCAGCGGTTGGAGTAACCCATCTGGGGGTCGATTGGAAGTCTTACCAGTGGCACAAACCGAGCAAGCCAAAACAAAACTGTGAATGTCACGAGCCATCAGTGGCCACCAGAATCGTTGCTTGACTAAAAAACTAGCGCAATTAACTCCTGGATGGCAAGCCACGTTGGAACAATGACCCCACTGAATAACGTCGGACTGTAATCCCTCCGGCACAAACAAACGATTCGGTGGGCAACCGGGCGGAGGCGTTACCCCTTCTAAGGCCGACTTGACCTTCGACTCGACCTCCCATGTGAGTGTGGAGACAAATAGGGTCTCAGGTAAAATGCACTCGGGAGTAGACGGGCGTTCGGAACGGTCAAAAATACGCGATAAAGAGTCGACTTTGATGTTCTTGGAACCCGGGCGGTACGAGAGAGAAAAATCAAAACGACCGAAAAAAAGTGCCCACCGAGCCTGCCTGGAGTTCAATCTTTTGACGGTTCTGATATATTCCAGGTTCTTGTGATCGGTCCAGACGATAAAAGGTACCCCCGACCCTTCTAACCAATGACGCCATTCTTCCAACGCTAACTTTACTGCCAACAGCTCTCTGTTACCAATGTCGTAGTTACGTTCAACAGGCGATAAACGACGGGACAAAAACGCGCAGGGATGCATCTTGTCGTCTGTGGGAGAACGCTGGGACAGCACTGCTCCTACCCCCACCTCTGACGCATCGACCTCCACCACGAACTGACGTGATGGATCAGGGGCAATAAGGATGGGGGCTGAAACGAAGCGGCCTTTCAGTTTAGCAAACACAGCCTTAGCTGTGTCTGACCACCTGAACGCCGTTCTGGGGGAGGTCAAGGCAGTCAGAGGCGGCTAGTTGGCTGAAGTTGCGAATAAAACGCCGGTAGAAGTTGGCGAACCCCAGAAACCTCTGTAGGGCCTTACGGGAATCTGGACTTGGCCACTCCACCACAGCCTTAACCTTCTCAGGGTCCATCCGTATTCCCGTAGACGAAACGATGTACCCTAGGAAAGGAACAGACATGAAAATCGCATTTCTCCGCCTTGACAAAAAGCCCATTCTCTAGTAACCTTTGGAGCACTTGTCTGACGTGTTGAACGTGCTCCTGGAGAGACGAAGAAAAAAATCAATATGTCATCCAGGTAAACATATATGAACTGATCTACCATGTCTCTCAACACGTCATTGACGAGTGCCTGGAAGACCGCTGGGGAGTTGGAAAGGCCAAACGGCATAACCAAATATTCAAAGTGCCCCCTGGGGGTGTTGAACGCAGTCTTCCACTCATCCCCCTTCCTGATGCGAACCAAATGATATGCATTACGTAAATCCAATTTTGTGAAGACTGATGCTCCCTGCAACCTCTCGAAAGCTGAAGACATCAACGGCAAAGGATAAGTATTCTTTACCGTGATGCTGTTCAACCCCCGGTAATCAATACAAGGTCGCAGAGAACCATCCTTCTTCCCCACAAAAAAGAATCCCGCCCCCGCTGGAGAAGAGGAAGGACGGATGAACCCCGTTGCTAGAGAATCAGAAATATATTTCTCCATAGCCTCCCTTTCTGGAGCAGAAAGCGAATATAACTTGCCCTTAGGCGGAGACGTACCTGGAAGTAAATCTATAGCACAGTCATAGGGACGATGCGGAGGAAGAGAAGCAGCCCGGGACTTACTGAACACTTCCTTCAGGTCGAGGTACTCCGATGGCACGTTAGACAGATTCACTGGCTCCTCCTGCAACACAGAACAAGAAACAGACGGAACAGCAGACGAAAGACATGAGGCATAACATAGATCACTCCAACCGGATACAGAGTTCTGACCCCACTCTATCCTGGGTCCGTGTTTAGCCAACCACGGATGACCCAGGACAATGGGAGCGTGAGGTGACTGGGTGAGGTAGAGTGAGACCCTCTCAGAGTGGTTACCCGAGGTGATGAGTGTGATGAGACCAGTGACGTGAGTAATTCCAGGGAGTTCCTGTCCATTTAGTGCGTGGATCGTGATGGTGTGTTCCAGGGCCGTGATGGGGATGTGAAGCTTGTGCGCCAAAGAAAAGTCCATAAGATTGCCCTCCGCACCCGAGTCCACCAGCGCCTGGCCGTTGAAGGAGCGGTCTGCCCACTGGAGTCTCACCGGGAGGAAGGTGGCGTTCGAGGGTCTGGTCATGGATATCCCGCCCGACAGTAGCCTCTGTCCTACCGCCGGGCTTGGCCTTTTAAAGGGCATGTGGAGATGAAGTGGCCGGCCTCTCCACAGTAGAGACACAGACCTCTCGAACGACGATGTTCTCTCTCCTCCCGGGAGAGCCAAGCTCGACCTACCTGTATGGGTTCAGGATCGTTCGTGGGACTGACCGTGTTCACTCCTCTGGAACCGGGAAACTCTGTGAAATCCCCCACTGGGGTCGGATACGGTCGAGTCTCTCTCTGTTGTAGACGTGCATCGACCCGTAGTGCCAGTTCAACCAGTTCATCAAGAGTCTTGGGTAGATCCAGCGTGTAAATCTCCTTCTGAACACGGTCAGCCAACCCATGCAGGAACATGTCCCACTGCGCCTCCTCGTTCCATTTGCACTCGGCGGCCAACGTCCGGAACTGGATGGAATAGTCTGAAACAGAGTTGTTGTTCTGACGGAGATCTGCAAGTTTGTGGGCCGCCTCGCGTCCGACGACCCCGTGGTCGAACACGCGCCTCATCTCCTGCTTGAGTGCTTGGAACGAGGAGCAGCAGCTGTGTTGATTTTGCCACACCGCTGTTCCCCACAGAGCCGCGCGTCCAGACAACAGCGTCATGACAAGTGCCACTTTACTCTCCTCGGAGGAAAACGTCACAGGCTCAAGAGAGAAGTAAATTGAACATTTAGTTAAAAAGGTTCGACACATATTAGGTTCTCCTGAATACCTCTCGGGGGTGGGGATGCGCGGCTCCGGTCGGTTGATGTTGGGATTTCCTGGGGGAACAGGCGGGGGCGGTGCTGGCGCAGTGGGACCTCTCAGATGTTGTAATTGAGAGGTGAGCTCGGACACCTGCGTTACCAGAGCCTGTATCGCCCGACCCGAGGCACCGATCTGTTCATCCTGACGATCCATGCGGGCGTGGTTACCGACAAACATCTGCTCAAAACTGACTGCACTCGCTGAATCCATGGTCTGGTCAGATGGTTCTGTCATGGCTCGAAAGGAACAGTCAAGGATTCAATAGCAAGTGAATACTGGTGTTTATTAACACAAAAGTATAGCGGTAGTGCAGGTTCAGAAGACAGAATAGCAGAATAATAGGCTCGGCAACGCAGGACTCAGTGGGCAGACAGCAAACGGACGATCCGCAAACGATTCTCAGAACAGGCAGATGAATCACAGAACAGGAACACAGGAACTCGCGTCCGATCCTCAGAACAGGCGGATGAATCACAGAACAGGAACACAGGAACTGGAGCGAGGAGAAAAGACCGTGAGCAGAGCCCGTGAACCTCCACAACCATCTGACAAAGACAAGACGAGGTGACAAACAATATATAGGACATTCTCATTCAGAACAGCTGGCGCTGATCAGCTCATCAGCGATAACGAGCCGTGCTGATGAGCCGCGCCCATTCATACAACACGCACTCACATAGCGAGGGCGAGTCAATGAATCCATGAATCGTGACACATTTGAAGTGGATCAAAACCTTTCATCAAAGGTACATGAATACATATGTTTGAATACATATTATACATGAATTTTGAACAATACCCGATTAACTTTTTTGATCCACTTCAAATGTTGACTAACTGTATATCATACTGTAGTAATAATTTAAAAAAAATCAATATTGATCAAAATGAGAAAAAAAAAAATTGTGATCATGTTTTTTGCCCTATTGCCCAGCCAGAATGAATTACTAATTAGAAGTTTATCCCTCAGTTAAAGCAAGAAGGTCAATATTTTTGTATATTGTTATGGACTGTTTAAAAGATAATAATTTCAAATCATAAAATTAACTCAGAGAGAGTCATTATTGCAAAATAAACCCAGACGGTGATCAGGACCCAGACATGAAGCAAATAATAACCGGCTTACTGTATCCCTTACATGTTACACAATTAAACAGACAATGGCATATTTGCCTAGAGATAAGTACAAGACTAATTAGTAATTATTTTTACTCTCTACATTTTACTAGTTATTTTTAATAATTGTTGTTGCTCTCATACTTTGAACAAGTGAAATGATTGGGATACACATACTTCATATTCCCTCTAAAGGCATCTTTATTCTCCTAATTAAACAATAAGAAAATGTAAACATATTCCGCAGTTTCCCTCCGAGGCGTAAACACAGACAGGACTGCGGTTTAAATTCAGAGCAAATCACGATTTTCGCTGCATGAGAGGATGCAATGATTGTGAATTGAGACACGATGATGTTTCTTTTATCGGTGACAAAGCACAAGGTTACAGTGAGCTGTTTTCAAAGTTTGACATTTATGAAATGTGTTTCATAAAACCTCTTATGAAATATACAGACCTTTTCTTCCTGAGATGCTCATTATAATCCGTTCATTAAAGACCATTGTGCTCTCTAGCAGGTGTTTTTGAGTTTCCTTAGTTACCTCTTGTGAAGAGGTAGTCTTTTAATGGTGGCCTTTGAGATTCTAGCCTGCTGTATTCAGAAAGCAAGGCCCAGACGATCCATTCTTCATATGTTGCTCATAGTATTGCTCTGCATTCAGTCTTGCAATAAATGTGAGACGCTCCAAAGTGATACTTTTTTCCATCAACACCTGTTCATAAAAGCACATGAAACATAGCGACAATTATCCATCAACAGAGTTTACTTTAATTTTGATGTGGTAAATTGCATCTCTCTTGTGAGATGCCTACTGTTTGTGTGAAACCTTGTGATTCATGTTCATAGAAAATTAACAGTGGACTACACCAAATTAATCAGCGTTTCAAATTAAACAGTGCCAGTGTAGACCTATTATCCGAATTGAAGAACTGTCTCTCTCTTTGTCACTATCTGTCTGTCTATCTATCCATAAATCGCTCTATCTATATATCTGTTGCTTTGTCTGTCTATCGATCTATCTGTCGTTTTGTCTATCTGATCTGTCTGTCACTCAGTCTGTCTTTAACACTTTTGCATTTATTTTCAAAACTTGATGAACTGCTTTTTTAGTTAAATATTACAGTATGATTTTTTTTTTTATTCATCATTTTAAATCTACTTCAGATTCAAATTAAAGCTGCACGATGATTGGTTAAAAGGTCGCGGTCTCGAACTCTCGATTCAAACACCCACGCGATCTTATTACTAAATGATTTAGCGATGTCTATTAAACCTTTGACAAGTACGATCACATCTCGCTAAATCTCGCGAGAATCACGACTTGCTTTACGGCACAACGTCACATACATCAACAACATATGAAGCAGCCTCTATGGAAGACACTACCACGCATTTCAGACGTGAATCATGGCAGAGTCGACAAAGACACGAAGAAACTGCGGTCGGAAGAGTGCAGAGACGGCTCTGCGTGAGTGGTATTTACGACAGTAAGGTTAAATACAAGTACTCCACAGTGACTCTAGGGGTCGCTGTTTGAGGAAAAAAGAAACTGCATAGTGTGCCTTTAATTAAATATTTTTAAAGGTCCCGTTCTTCGTGATCCCATGTTTCAAACTTTAGTTAGTGTGTAATGTTGTTGTTAGAGTATAAATAATATCTGTAAAATTATAAAGCTCAAAGTTCAATGCCAAGCAAGATATTTTATTTAACAGAAGTCGCCTACATCGAACGGCCCGTTTGGACTACATCCCTCTACTTCCTTCTTTAATGACGTCAGTAGAACAGTTTTTTGACTAACCTCCGCCCACAGGAATGCTCCCTCAACTCTACCGAAATTCGTTTATGTACTTGCGCACTTCTTATAACTTACTGTGTTTACTCAGCTCTTACGGTGATTTTCTGAAGTAAAACTGACGCTTCATCTTTTGTGTGATGTACAATAAACTTTATTAAACTCATTAGTATATGTTTGATCATCATTCGGACCTGGTCCGAAACAGCAGACTTGTAGGCTATTAATAAATAACGGATACATACAAGCAGATGACAAATACGTTATAATAACCGTAATTAAACTACTAAACTATACCTGTTCCATCTCTATACAGCACTCTGACTCTCTAGGCATTATTGTCCGACTCGAAATGAACACCGTTACTGAGAGTTTCTGATATTATCATCATTCCGTGAGATGAAATTGTCCTGACAGACTGAGCGCGAGCTCGTGAAGCTCTGCCCCCTGGGTCGTCCAGCAGCAGCTTATTTGCATTTAAAGGGCACACACTAAAACAGCGCGTTTTTCTGAGCCCCAAAAAATGACAATTTAAACATGCTGTAAAAAATGATCTGTTGGGTATTTTGAGCTGAAACTTCACATACACACTCTGGGGACATCAGAGACTTATTTTACATCTTGTGAAAAGGGGCATAATACGGGACCTTTAAATACACTGCAGCAATTAACATTTTATAAATAAAAAAAAATGTGATTCTCAATTTATCCAGAATCATGCAGCTCTAATTCAAATTCAGCATATTGTTTGCTACCTCAGTTCAAAGTCAGTTCTGAAAGGAATACAACATTTCCATATGATGTTCATTAAACAGATTCATTGTTATTGTTTCGGTAATTAGATATACAGAATATGTCCACATTTTTGTGGTATGCGATGCAGTTTGAGAGAGAATTTGAAACCAAGGATTTTGAAAAATGATATTCTCCAGCAGATCTCTGTCCCTGCGTCTCAATGTCCACACTATCCACCCTACATAGTATGTGAGATTAAAATAAGTATGTGCCAAAGCATAGTATGTTGAAAAGAGTATGTCAAAAGTCTCCAGACGGTCTAGTATTTCCGATGGTTTTTCGAAGTGTGGATCCGTGCACACTATAAAGGCTAATATTGCCCACAACCCATTGCACTTTGGAGAAGGAATTGGGTCAGAACTACAAACAGATCCGTTAGGTCATTAACTTTTAAATGCATCATTATGCATGAATATGAGGAGAGTTCTCCGCATGAAAGACCCATGACTGCAGATCAACGTGCTTCTGCTTTTCTCTCTGATACAGTAGGAAATTTAATTAAATTAAATGTGGATGATTTTATCTATGACAAGATGATTGACAGGTCAGTTTACAGTGACAGGATGCAACAGAGAGCAACCGTTAAAGATGCAATTGTATGACGTGATAGTATGTCCCAAAGCTTGTCTACTCTTTTGCTACACGTTTAAAAGTATGAACTTTTTCTTTCCAAAAAGAGTACATACTTTTAGGGCATAGTTTAAGTAGGCGAATCGGGACGCAGCATGTGTTTCCTACGAGCTGTCAAAGGGAATGACGTTAAAGGTGCTCTAAGTGATGTTGGGTGACGTCACTTCTTGTTGACGTTCGAAGTATTGTCAAACAAAACCCTCCCTCCTCCTCATCCGCGCACTAACCCCCCAAACCCCACCCCAAATCCTTCTTGTCGGTTATTGGCTGAAACAGTTTGTTATGTTTCGTGGTGCGGGTTAGCCCAGTTTGTTTTTGTTGCCGTTTGTGGAGCCTGGGGTGTCTACAGAGACCGCGTTTTTTTACAGTGTGTTCAGGGGACAGGTAGCTAGCGGATGGTTTGGAGATGTTTGCTGTATGTGACAAAAAATGTTTTGGCCTAAAAAACGCGTGACATCGCTTAGAGCAGGGGTTTTCAAACTTTTTGTGTGTGTGGACCACTATCTGTAATCAAGAATTTTCGCGGACCACCTCATAATACACATAATAAAATATGTCTACACACAGTCCTACCTTAATTAATCCGCACCTCTAAATAGGCTTACTAGCACTAAAACTATAACTGGTCATCACATCAGTACAACAGGCTTGTTGAAAGAAAGTTTACTGCACTCAACGGCTGCCACATATTTTATTTATTTATTTACTCAAGCGCCCGAGGGCATAATCAGGTTCATTTGAACAACAGGCTTATTTCCATAGCAATGGAGTATGAAATCTATACAGTAATAAGAACACTTGGATATAGTCAACATTTGCTTGTTAGCCAGTGCCTCGTAGCAACAAACGCAAATGGGCAACGGGCAACGGCTCGTCTTTGGGGTCGGTGTAGCTGAAACCTAATGCTAAGTAGCTTTCGTAGTATTTTCAGTGCCTCTGACTCTGCCTCTTTTCTCTGCCTCTTTTCTCTTCAGAGAACCTGTTGATCCACCGATCCATGTTGTGGTTCTAACGGCACTTAACTTGAACATCTCACGGCCGAGCGCCACTAGCCTATTTTAGTAATCACACATAATAACTTGACAATTTAATTTAAATTTTATATCAATATAGGCCTACATATTCTTTTTACTTTTTATTTTTTTATGGGAATTTCCTGGTAAAATGAAGGTAAAAATATATTATTTTATATTTTATTTTGCCTTTCCACTGACCACCTGCAGTACCCTCACGGACCACTAGTGGTCCGCGGACCACAGTTTGGGAATGGCCGGCTTAGAGCACCTTTAATATACCTCACTTCTCTTTGACAGTTGTTGATATTGAAACAGACTCGTCTTGTCACAAAAGCAAAAGCAAAAATGTTCACCTGGCCGAGAAGTGTTTGCTGTATGTTTGTCAGATGATGTTTGATGTGTGCTCTTGATGGTAAGGAAATGGAGCAGATACATTGAGCATGGATAGGAGAGCTGTGGCTCAAATTTACTGAAGTACGGACTTTTAGCTTACACAGATGGACTTTTTTCTCTGAAGTCCTGCTCTCGTCTGATACAAAGATTAAGGAAGGAGACGGAGCAAGCGGTAAGCCATTTTATTGCTCACCAGGAGCAGAAGTGCTTTGCTCCAGGGCACAATGGCAGCGGAAAAGGCTCTAACTGCTCAACCAACATGTTTTTGCTCTGTGGTGTGAAAACCATGTCGAGCTGTCAAAAAACACAGATGCCCAAATTTATATTTTGCCTTCAGTGGCTGGGGAGACCAGGAAGTGTTGTAACACATTGTATTTCGACATCTGTAATTCTCTCTCTCAATTTAACTCAGTGTCTCTCATGATGCTTCGCAGGTTTTGCTGTGTGTGTTCATGTGTTTTGAAGGAGGCGTGGCTTTTGAGAGCGCTCTGAAAGGAGGGTGGGATCTTGTTTTTTCAAAGCCAGCTTGCTATGCTAGCCTCTCTGAAATTGCCTACACTACCTTTAAGCAGAGACCTTAAAGTAATGAAGATGGATAATGGGTGCGCTGTGTTCTCAGATGCTGCATTCTCAGCGCTGTCAAAAAAAGTTAGGTGCAGCGTCAGTATGCATACCGTTCTAACAGGTCCACCTCGGATGCCATTGCTGATGCCCTCCATATTTCCCTTTCTCATCTGGAAGATAAGGACACATATATTAGGATGCTATTTATCATTTATAGCTCTGCTTTCAATACGGTCATCCCTCATAAACTCACTCATAAACTGTTTATACTTGGACTACATCCCACACTTTGTGACTGGCTCCTGGACTTCCTGACTGGCAGACCGCAGTCTGTCCGGATTGGGAATAGGACCTCAGCCTCTATCATAACAAGCATGGGCACCCCACAAGGGTGTGTTCTCAGTCCCATCCTTTACACAAAAGTTCGCTGACGACACCGTAGTGATAGGACGCATCACTGGCGGGGATGAAGCAGCCTACAGGAGGGAGGTGGCCAGTCTTGTAACATGGTGTGAGGACAACAACCTTACCCTTAACACAGACAAGACAAAGGAGATGATAGTGGATATGAGGAAAAAGGGGAGAACTCATCAGTCACTGTTTATCAGAGATCTTGAAGTAGAGAGGGTGAGTAGTTTTAAATATCTCAGGGTCCACATCAGTAAAGACCTCACCTGGACACCGAATACCACCCAGCTGGTCAAGAAGGGACAACAACGGCTGTACTTCCTGAGGAGACTGAGGAAGTTTGGTATGTCAACTAAGATCCTCAACAACTTCTACAGCTGTGTTGTGGAGAGCGTTTTGACCAGTTGCATCACCGTGTGGTATGGAAACACTACTGTTAGGGACCGCAAACGTCTGCAGAGAATAGTGAAGACTGCTGAGAAGATCGTCAGGACTCCACTGCCTTCTCTGCAGGCCATTTACCATCGCAGAGTCCACAGGAGAGCTGCCTCCATCATTAAAGACCATACCCACCCCCAGCATGGACTGTTCAAACTTCTACCCTCGGGTCGGAGGTATAGCAGTGTGAAATGCCGGACTTCCAGATTTATGAACTCGTTCTACCGCTCAGCTATCAGACTTTTAAACGGATAAGCCAGTGGTACAGTGATAATAATAACTGCACATCTGCTAATGTTATTTCTGGTATTATCATGGAGCTGCACTCAAATTGCACTTTAATGTAATTTTGCACATTTGCATATATAGATGTACTATATTTTAATATTTTATAGTCTAATTCTTATCTTTACAGCATTTTTATTTTGTTTGTGTGTGTGTTTGTGTGTGTGTGTGTGTTTTAACATACTTTGCACTTGTCTGGGCATTCAATGTGGACAGCAAATAATTTCATTGTACAGGGAAATTTGTTTTCCTCAATGTGCATATGACAATAAACGCTTTGACTTGACTTGACTTGACTTGAAAATAAAAGTCTCGCTTCCGACACATTGGCCAAACAGAAAAGCTTATTTATATTTTAAAAAATCCCAAAAAATGACCACTATTTTTTTATATATATATATATAAACTCGAGCTGCAGTTATGACATCTGATGCTTTAAATGCTTGCACTCTTAAAAGCAGGATGGATTCTGATTGGCTGTCAATGTTGTTATCATTCATCAAAAAAAATAAAATAATGTTTTAAACTATATCTTTATCATTATAGTTATTGTCCTTGGTATGAACGGTCCTTTAAAGATCAATTCTTAAGATTTTATAATCAACATCAGTTCATAAAAATGAGAATCAATTAAAATCAAGAAATCAATATTTTCTACATAGCCTGAAAGAGTTGTGCAAAGAATAAAAAGACAACTTTCAGTCACCACAACTTTGATTCAACTGCATAAATCTGATTCCACCTGCATCAATCAGGTCTCTTTTAAGATTGTACTTTTGGGAGAGGAAAAGATGCCAGTTTCACTGTGTTATTTGTCCCTTTAGATTTAACACCAAAACTTTAAATAAACTTGCCTTTGTTGGATATGAGCTGCTCTCTGAGGACATTTGATTCTGGGACAACCAGAAGTGAGAAATGCATTATAGGCCTACACTACTGTATAATAATTGCAACTGGAAATAAACAAATTATACAGTACATCATCAATAACACAGTGCAAGTTAGGATGGATTGCTTTCGTAATTACCAGTGGTTCCCAGACCTAAATTTTAAAGTATCACTTTCTCACTAACCATCCAAACTTAACTCTGAATTCAAATAGACTCAGGTTTGCAATAAAATATCTAGTGTAAAAATAATCCAATAGCAGGAACACATCATAGTTACAAACGAGGAGTGGGAAACTGGAACAAACGAAAACAGGTGACAGAGTAAAACAAATTGAAAGTTCATGAAAATGAAACAAAAATAGGCAGTTTGTAACACTATGATACCGGTACATGTTTTCCTTTGAGTTTTCCGCATACAGACGACATCTTTGTCTAAACAATCCCCATTCACACGGATCTGAAAATGACTAAAAACACTGTATTCTGCTGCTACAATGAAACACTATAGATTGAACACGTAATATGCATGTGCATGACGTCATCGTCTTCAGAGATTCGCGTTTTTGTTGTTTACATGGAGACCGTTTTCAAAAACTTTAAAATCCATTTTCAAAAGTTTTCAGGCACCAAAAACGCTATTGTCATCTAAACGAACGGCCAAAACGCATAAAAAGTTTTACCTTTTTAGTTGAAAATGGTGTCGTGTAAACAGCCCCTAAGTTTCAGATTGAGATTTACAATTTTAATAATTGTACTTGGTCATAGGTGCCGGAGTGAATTATAGCCTTGCATATAAATGTTTTTTATTCATTTCCACCAGCACAAGGTGTTGATACGTTCCTTGATGGCTTTTGCTGTGTGGACTATATAAGCTGCCCTTGCCTTAGGCTTTAGCATAAAAACTGCATACTTTGTACTTTATTGTTTTGGAGGTGCTTGTTTATATTTAATTACTTAAAAGGAAATACTGGGTTGTCATACAAAGTAATAAATTGCCAATTTTGTCATGCAATGCATAAACATTTAGGCATTAACCTTGAATATACCACAGCAATGCTCTTTTAAATTTAATTCTGCAATCACAGGATGTCCCTGTTAAATAAACATATTGTAGAACAACACTTATTCCGCTTCTGTACGTTATCAAAAAATTTGCTTTAACAAAATACCTTAACTGACAGTTCAAACCAAATCCACTACTTTCGATGAGACAAGTAAAAATGAATAGATGTCAGACTGTTGACTACCAGCTGAAGAAAAAAAAAATAATGTTTTGACCTAATGCTCAGCTTTTCTAATCCGAGGTTGTACAATCATGCATTGCTTTTCCACATTGTTTCCTCAAACTTTACATGAAAAAAATGTCCGACCACATGTGACCTACATAACTTTGGAAAATATATCCAATGTGAGCTTAGATCTTTAAAGTTTGTTTCTATTTTGAAACAACTTAAGATCAAATAATACAGCAATACAGCACAAAAAAAAGCTACACTGTAAAAAATTTCTAACCCTCCCAAATCAAAAATTTCAAGTGACCGATAACATCTAAATTTTTCAATTGGCCCAAGTGAAATTCTTGTTGCAATAGTCTGTTAACATTGGCTCAATGAGAAATAATACGTCAGACTAATTGAAAAATTTAGATGTTATCGGTCACTTGAAATTTTTGACTTGGGGATGTAATTTTTTTTTACAGTGTATAATCCACAATGCCAAAATGTATATTTGCATAAAGCAAATAAGATTGTAGATGCAAGACCTTCGGTCCACATTATTTGACCTCTTCTAATATAAAAGCCGACACTGATAACAGATAAGAGTTCTAATTTCTTACTATAAAATCTTATTGAAACAAATTATCTTAAAAAAATTTTTGCTGCAAATTCATTTATATGCAAAGCCCTTTTATTACCATTTATAGTTTTGTGCATCTTTTCTAACTGTTGGTAAGACATGAAGTTAATCAATATGATTGTTAACAGTTCTTCATTATCAAAAACTCAAGGATGTGTTACTAAGAAAAAAGGTTTTGGTTATATTATGTCCCTTATTTTTCACACTTAAAAAGCAATTCAGCTCATTTCTCGTCTGAGTGATTAATAATTGAGCGGTGCCACCGACATCTAAGTACTCAAGCACAGAAGTTTTTAGTATTATTATAAGATGTAAACAGTTTAATTTAGGGACGGCTGCCTCAGAAGCTCTCATGCTGTCTGGGGACACATACACATTTTCTTTTAGAGAGCTCTCTCTCACACTATGGAATACTGAAATGATACATGGTAGGTGTCAGATGTCATGCACTGAAGGCACATGACAGGTTTGGTAGAAGCACAACCAAAAAGTGAATAAATCTAACTATACACCATTGTTCAAAAGTTTTGGGTCTGTACAATTTTTTATGTTTTTAAAAGGAGTCTCTTTTGCTCACCAAGGCTCACCATTTATTTGAGCAAAATAAAGTAAAAATATTTAACAGTTTACAATCTATTTGAATGTATTTTATAAAGTAGTATATTCCTGTGATGGCAAAGCTGAATTTTTAGCATCATTACTCCTGTCTTCAGAGTCACATGATCATTCTGATGTGCTGATTTGCTACTCAAGAAACATCACTTCTTATTACCAATGTTGAAAACAAAGGATTCTTTGATAAAAAGTTCAAACGAACATAATTTATTTGAAATTTTGTAATATTATACACAAGTTTACTGTAACATTTGATCAAATCAATGCATTCTTGCTGAATAAAATGATTAATTTCCTTCAAAAAATGATTACTGACTCCAAAAATCTTACTGAGTGCATGGTAGTGTATAGATATAGACTTTCTGTATATGTAGATACTGTATATAGCATGTATGGATATTATACTAATATAATGTTTGTATTATGATAAGTACAAAAATGTTTAAAAAATCAACACGTCTTGATTATGAGCAAGGTGGTTTAAGCTACGTCACATTCTGTGTTGTCTAAAAATAGACGAAGACAGTCAAAACAGTAGCTCAATTTTCTCTATTACTATGTATATTTTCTAAAAATGTTCATCACTGACAACCTTCTCTGAAGCCCTGCCAATCTCCGCTGAATATTTCAGATGTGGTTATTCCTAAAACTCTGAAGGCCTAACAATACAGAATATTTGATGAACTACTGGTTTAAAGGCCTAATTTGCATTATAATATTTAATTCATTCCCTGATCGTGGGATCATTTGTGTGTTCGAGTGTGTGTGCGCATGTGCACATGTGTGTGTGATAAAGGATCTGTCTCTAGATATTTCTTCAGTCACTCACCATGCATTGCCTAAAACCACAAATGAACTCCGAGTGAACTTTAAAATGGCATTTGAAAGTCTTGTTGATAAACTTAAAAAGCTCAGTTTCATAGCTCGCCTCCTTTTAACTAGATGTTGTGAAAATGGTCTGCCTTTAAAGTATGTGTCAGTACAGTTTAGCATTTAAACTTCTTATTTTGATAGCCCCTCCATGTGGCTCTGTTCGAAATGGACAATTAGACACCTGGAAGTAATATCCATGACTATAACCTCTCATTATTTGATTGAACATCCAAATTTACATATACAGTAGTAGTGAAAATACAATTACAGATATCAAGAATTATAGTTTTTACAGGTAAGAATAGCTATGGTAATGAGTTTATGAATATTAATGAGAACAGGATTTCCCATACTCCTCTTTTAGGCCAAAAATGGAGGAAGAACATCCAGTCAGAGAAACGCCTCCTTGTTTATTTATTTATTAGTTTGTATGTTTTTGTTTTGTCATTTACACCATGAAGCATAAAATGGTGGAGTTATTTTTTTTTTTTACTGTTTTAAAAAGTAGTTTACAGCTTGAATATGCGCATGTTTGTCGTAAGAGTTTTATAGTAAAAATGTCG
This sequence comes from Abramis brama, assembly GCF_963993115.1. Taxonomy (NCBI): domain Eukaryota; kingdom Metazoa; phylum Chordata; class Actinopteri; order Cypriniformes; family Leuciscidae; genus Abramis; species Abramis brama. The sequence goes on along the minus strand of NC_139973.1, from coordinate 8,355,094 downwards.
CATATCAACATGATGATGTAGTTGTTTATATATTTTTAGCTTCATTGCAAGGCAAGTTTATTTATAGACCAAATTTCACACAATGGTAATTAAGTGCTTTACATAAAAATGAGAAAGAAAATACAAGGTATTAAAAAAGAGAACCAGAAATAAAATAATTTAAATTAGAATTGATTAGCAGGAGATAAAAAAGATAATTAAATGGGGTGCACATAATTAGTCAGTAGAATGTGAGGCTAAATAGATGTGTTTTCAGTCTGAAATGTGAGGCAAATTTTGGATCACAATAATTAGGAACCACAGTTTCCACAAATTTGGATTGGGATGTTCTCTTTTATTCTGGACGGCAAGGGCAGTGACTGTAACATTGATTGTATTTTGCAGTATTAAACACATATTTGTATTCATCAGACTCTGAAAATTCTTCAAAAAGAACACAAAGAATGGCCTTCTCAGCTACCATAGTTACAACTCTTGTGTCATCAGAACAGGGTGTTCAGCACACCACCGTTTCCATTTAAAATACGTTTTTACATTTTTTTGTCGGGGCTGAATGCAGCCCAGGTCAGATAATTTGTGTTCTTGTCTTCAAAACTAATTTTTTAGTTTTCTTCACACTTTGTTCTAATGAAAACACAATACAACCAAAACAAAAAATAAAACATTTTTGTAAACATTAACTACCATTTGTACAGTTAAGTTCTCAAACTTTTTAGAGTATCGTACGTTTCAAAAGCGGACACTCAACTGAGACTGCCCTGCTCTCAGTAATTGAAGCTCTGAGACTGGCAAGAGCAACTTCCAAATCCTCAGTTCTCATCCTGCTGGATCTGTCTGCTGCCTTTGACACAGTTAACCACCAGATCCTCCTGTCAATCCAAAAGATGAAGGGCATCTCAGGAACCGCACTCCAATGGTTCAAATCTTACCTCTCAGGTAGGTCCTTTAGGGCAGTGGTTCTCAATTCCAGTCCTCGTGACCCACTGCTCTGCACATTTTGTATGTCTCCCTTATTTAACACACCTGAACCAGATCATCAGCTCATTATGAGAGACTCCATGAACTGAACTGAGTGTGTCAGATAAGAGAGACATACAAAATGTGCAGAGCAGTGGGTCACGAGGACTGGAATTGGGAACCACTGCTTTAGGGTGTCGTGGAGGAGTGTGGTGTCTAAGACCCAACATCTAGCTACTGGAGTGCCTCAGGGCTCAGTGCTGGGATCGCTTCTCTTCTCCATCTACATGACATCACTAGGATCTGTGATTCAGAACCATGGCTTTTCCTATCACTGCTACGCTGATGACACACAACTCTACCTCTCATTCCAGCCTGACGATCCGACGGTACATTTCTGGCTGGATGAAGGACCACCACCTTCAACTAAACCTTGCGAAGACAGAGCTACTTGTGGTCCCGGCCAACCCAACACTTCATCACAACTTCACCTTTCAGCTAGGCTTGTTATCCATAACTCCATCAAGGTCAGCCAGGAACCTTGGAGTTGTAATTGATGATCAATTGAACTTCACAGACCACATTGCTAGAACTGCCCGGTCATGCAGATTTGCCTTGAACAACATTAGGAGGATCAGGCCCTTCCTATCAGAGCATGCTACACAACTCCTTGTCCAAGCACTTGTTCTGTCCAGACTGGACTATAGTAATGTTCTCCTGGCTGGTCTTCCAGCTTGCTCTGTCAAACTTCTGCAACTGATCCAGAATGCTGCAGCTAGAGTGGTCTTTAACGAGGCGAAGAGAGCGCACGTCACTCCTCTCCTCACAAAATTGCACTGGTTGCCAGTTGCCGCTCGAAATTCAAATTCAAGTCACTGACATTTGCCTACAGAACAACCACTGGCTCTGCTCCCTTTTACCTAAACTCATTACTTCAGACTTATATGCCATCCAGAAACTTGCGCTCTGCAAGCGAACGTCGTCTTATGGTGCCATCTCAAAGAGGCACAAAATCTCTTTCTCGGACCTTTACCATGACTGTTCCCTGCTGGTGGAATGATCTGCCTAACTCAACCAGAGCTGCTGAGATTAAACTGAGAAGGGTCATAGCACTTGCATATTGTTGTCCTACTGTTTTACTGAAGTTTAACTTCTTCTATTGTTCTCATTTGTAAGTCGCTTTGGATAAAAGCGTCTGCTAAATGAATAAATGTAAATTTAAATGTTAAATAAAAAAAAATGTTCAATAGAGAAATATGCAATGATGGTAAAAAACGAAGTGATACTTTCAAATATTAAATTAAAACCGCCATTAGGTGGCGGCAAGTCACTGTCTTTAAGAGTGAGTCATCGAGTCATTCATTCATTCAGTAACAAAGCAAGTGGCTGTAATTATGAATGAATCATTGAAGCATTGACTCTCACGATTTGTTCAAAGCCGCAGATTCATACTGTGTTTAAAATTAACATCACTTAATATTAATAACTTTCGTTTGTTGAACTGTTGTATAAAATCAATGTCACATTTGCAATCGTGTGGATATTCAATTAATGTGATCAACATTAAACACAGGAACTCACACAGGGTATGTTTTTGTATCGAAGAGAGTTTAAATCTTAAATTGATCTCTATGCACAGTCTGCGTCTATATCTGTGCTTCATGCTAGTAAGTACTAAATCCCCAATTTTACAAAGGAAGGCTATTTGCGCGATTGTTGAGTGAATGCAGTCAGTTTTGACTACAAAAGATGAGGTAATTTGATCGGATGTCATGTATTTACAGCATTTTACCTGCTAGAAATACATGCTGATGTTATTTTAAGGTGGGGTAGAATTAAATGAACGCAAAACTCAGCATTTTGTTCGTGTACCCCCTTCTGTCACCTCACATACTCCCAGGGATAGGGGAAAGCGGGGAACAGCCTAACGCGGGGCTAGTTGTAACACCGTTGTTTTAAATACTTCCACACATGCTAGCATGAAGAAACTTAGTGTATTTACTAGTTGCCATATTGGCTGATTTTTAGTCCCAGTCTGCCCCTGACAGTTGCTGTTCTAACCAGAGCAAGTGGATGTTGCAGTGCAGTTAAAAGTCAAAGGTGAAGTAGGCTAATGTCAAATTTACATAATTGTGGCTGTGATTTATTTCTGTTATAGTTGTCTTCAGCCATTTTTATGTTTGAATTTACATTGTGAAAAACAAGGGTGTGTTCCATATTGTGGTGTTTTAACATATTTTGACATAGTATTGTCGTCATATCAGTGTAGATGTAGATGGACCAAAATAAAACCATTAAAATATCAAGTAAATAAGTATTGTGATACTTGGTGCCACAGTGACACTCTTGTCCCAAAAAGTATATTGCTATACCACAATACTCAATATGTTGTCCCACGGTGAGTCATTTTTCCCTGTTTCACCCACTTTAACCACTGAGTACATGTAGTATGATAGTGTGACGATCCAAACAATGTTTATGATTGTACTTCCCCTGCATGTAGACTCATGTCACCTACACTGAAGTCTTTAATTTATCATATTCTGCAGGTATAGATAAAAGAAGTGTATTTTTTTGTTTAGTTTTTTTGCCCTCAAAGTTACAAAGTTAGAGAAAGAAGAGGGGGGATATTACAATCATACAAGAAGAACATAATTAAAAGGCAATTATAAACATCAAACAAGCTAACATTATAACAATCGTGGCTGTCACTGATTTGATTGGAAGGCAATGTTCCCAGTAATGAAACACTACAAATGTAAGCAATTATGTTTACAACAATAAAGGTGCACGGAAGAGAATCTGTACAGATTATAAATGATGGGCCATCATTTACACACTTCAAAAGAGAAAGAAAAACAGACATATCTTGCTGTGAAGAAACAATATTTGGATCATGTTTTTTTAAATTATAATTTAAATTATTCTGCATTTATAAATCTCTCTCTCTCTCTCTCTCTCTCTCTCTCTCTCTCTCTCTCTCTCTCTCTCTCTCTATACACACACTGGCTGTTGAAATCACCACCTATACCCTTAAACAGGGCACTATTTTGGGGACAGTCAACAGCCATTTGTATGGTGTCCGAAACCATTGTGGACATTATCAAATGTACTCATTCAATCCCATGATGCACTGCAATAACGAGTGTCTGATGTATGCTCAACGACTAGAGAATATACCCATAATGCACTGTGAGGGTTCTGCCAAATGAATTTCCGCATCTCGCCAGAAGATGGTGGCTGAATCATCCATCCATTTTCCAATTTGCTGGTCCAATGTGGCTACGGCGTAATATCATACAGGTATAAATTCCCTTTTAATTGATTGATTGAACTTTATTGTCCAGTCTGTTTTCACAGAGCGGAAATTTTTCTTTGACACTGTAACATACATTCACTGCTTAAAAAAACACATATCACACATCAACAGCACAAATACAAAGAATTATATAGTTAAACACTGTAAGAAAGAAAAATTTAAAGATATTAACAGTCATTCTATTGTTTCAATTAAAACACTGTACGATTTAAGATAATCACTGCCATTGGAAGAAAAGATCTTTTATAGACATTTTTTCTAGCCAAGGGAATTTTTAGTCTACGTCCAGATGGAAGCAATTCAAAAGCAGAGTGAAGAGGGTGTGTGTTATCTTTAAAAATCGCAATTGCCATTTTTCCCATAAAATGATCGAACAAGCTCTGAAGTGGCTGTTGTTTTTGTCCAGTAATCTTATTTGCTTGATTAATTATTTGTGAGAGTTTGTTCTGTTTTAATGTTAGATTGCTGTACCATGAAACAATATTATATGTGAGAATACTCTCAATCATTGATCAATATAACATAGTTAGGGTCTGCTGACTAATATTGAAGCTTCTCAGTTTCCTGAGGAGACCCAGGCGTTGTCGTGCTTTTTTATGAATGTACTCCACATTACTTTCAAAATTAAGTTTCTCATCTATAATTGTACCCAAGTATTTAAAATTCGAGACCTGCTCTACAGTTTTTTCCTTTATGACAACTGGTTTATATTCAGATGCGGTATCTACTCTTCTCGATTGATTTCTCAAACATAACTCTTTTGTCTTTTCAATATTAAGATGTAAAAAACTACTCTCAAACCAACAGATAATACTGTCAATGTACTCAAAATATGAGGTGCAGTTCATTTCTTTCTGACATGAGACCAATGCCATATCATCGGCATATTTTATAAGGGTAAGGTTATCGTCCTTGTACTTCAGTTCATTTATGTATACGGAAAAAAGTATTGGAGACAGTACACATCCCTGCGGTACCCCAGTATCTAAAACCAAGCAATCCGACATAACATTATTATTAACACAAACTCGCTGAGGGCGACCTTTTAAAAACTCCTTAATCCATAAAATCATCCAACTACTAGCACCTAACTCATAGAGGCGCTTTAAAAGAAGATAAGGTTGGACAGTATTAAAAGCGGATGAGAAATCCATGAAGAGTATTCGAACATAGGAATTTGAGTTATCTAGATGATTTTGAACCTTATTTAAAAGAGTGAGAGAGGCATCCACAGTGCTCCTATTGGCCCGATAGGCAAATTGCAGGGGGTCTATATGCATGTCTCAGCATGTCTTATTAAATGGTTTAATCAAGGTTTATACGTGATCGAGTTCAAGATAAAAGTTTTTATTCTGGAGCTGCTAGTTTGCTACATTTCAAATGAAGCTGCAGCCCTTCCGGCACACTCAGTGTCCAAATTCGCTCACTCGTTTTCATTCACTCCTTCAAGGGGACTATATTAGTGGACTAATGTAGGGAATATAGTGGGTGAGGGTATATGGTGCGATATCGAACACAGCTAATCATTTTGTTTAATTTAAAGATTTAACTTAAAGATTAAGCACCATCAAAATCCATATCTTCTCCATAATTCTGTAATTCTCCATATCCATAATTCTCTTTCCCATGCAATGCAGGTTCTATAACAAGATAAATGGGATGTCAGCAAGCTCGAATAAAAGAGGAGATGCCTGTTAAAGTCGACCTAAAGTGCTGCAATTTTCTACCGTCTTGACATTCCCTGCGGGAAAGCAATTCACAGGCTTCACAGAGGACACTTACAACGTCACAATGCATTGACATCCAGCAAGAGTTTGGGGAAGGTAGAGTTTTACTCTTCTCATCTGAAACCCCTCTCTCAAATTAGTCTGATAGGAAAGACCTAGCAGTAGACGAAATTCAAAAGCGTCGTGACTCAATACCAGCGCCGAGGCTCTCACCTCAGGAGACTTCTCCGATCCATGGCGAACAACAGAGGCACACCGCTCACCGCTGTGACAGCCTTCAAGGTGCACAGATAAGAAAAATGAGAAATGCCACCTCTGGGAACAAGGCCGCTATTGTTCTGAAAATGAAGTTGCAGTGTGGCTTTTTCAAATGCATTGTTTGCTCCGTTTTCCCAATTTAAAAACCTGCAAAGGATCCTTTCACGTAGCCTTTGACGAGCTGCCAAGTGTAACTTTGTGCCCTAACACTTTTTTTCTTCGAGTGATGAAGGGAATTCATAATTAATGTTCTAGAGTGCAAGGTTAATAGCTTATTCTGAGAAGAACAAAACAGTCTTTGAATTTTGCCACTTGGCAGTTGTTTATCTCTTTGCTCCTGCAATGTACTGACAAAGAAGAGTTCTTCAACTCTGGACTCAGAAAAGAGCATCTGAAGGCTATTATGGCTGCTGTTCTTCAGCAGAGCAATTACCGCGCTATATTTACAAGACAAATCATGCTAAATGGGAATGGCCCTTGATACTTTGCAAATCACAGTAAGAGATTCACTTTGTGTCTTTTTGTGCAAAGTTTTGTCAGCTCGTATACAATCTCAACAGGGGGGCTTGTCTGGATGCATCTTACTGCATATGTATGAACTGAATAATCTACAGGATACATACTTAAAACAAGCATCAAAAGAACATCATGTGTGGCCAGGGTTTATGGCTCTTCAATAATAGATTAAGAGCTGAGCTTTAGGCATCTAAGATATCCCACATAAAGTATGCACTGAATATATTTCTAATCCTGTTAAATTAGCCCATAATAGGCTAGTACAATTTACAAAAGTGTAGGCTAATTCATAAATCTTTTAATCTTCGATTATTCATCATTATAAACAACATTTACTCTATGTTTACACTGACTATGTTTACATGAATACTCCACACGACAAACATTTTGACATTATTGTGCATCTATTTGGCCATTCAAATGCAATTTGACGCGAAAGAGAACTAAACAGAATCTCTAACGATAGACACTTTATTCCGTGATCACGTTATACCATCACACTGCAGTGCCTAGCCCTAGTTCTAACAAAATGGTAATTGCTGCACTCTGTTTTTATATTTATATTTTGTTAAAAATAACATCGGTTTGAATAAATGATTCAACTACTCACTCATAAAGACTTTAATTGTTTCATTACTGGATGATTCATTATTTTAGAACTAATCTCTTAAATGAATGATTCAATGACAAACACATTTTTAACAGTCACTTGTCACCACAGCTGGTGTATAAAGCAAATACATAAGAATTAATAAATAAAAAAAGAACCAATAAAAATAATAATAATAACAATAAAAGGGCTAAATTAAAAATATTAATTAAAAAAGAAAGGATCAGTGAATGGATTTAAAAGACTGTTGGACAATGTTTTCTAGGCATATATATTTTTTTTATATTTACTGATAACTTCATCCGAATGCTGTTGGTAACATTGCGCACAATATAGGCTAATATAAGATAATATCAGGCCTATAATATAGGTTAATACAATAATTTCTTAATTGCACAATTTTTAAATTCTTAAATTGAAATATAAATGTATAAGTACCCTAATAATCCAAGGTTGCTCTAGTCACACAGGTTTGTTTATTCAAGTCAAGTCAAGTCAAGATTATTTATATAGCGCTTTTCACAATACAGATTGTATCAAAGCAGCTTCACAGTATTAAATTAAAATAATACATCAATGTTTGTTTCTAGTGGAAAACGTCCACGTTTGGTAATGCTGATCAATAGTATTGTTGATTTATTAATTAAATTAAATATCCCCAAATATCCCCAACTGAGCAAGCCAAAGGCAACAGTGGCAAGGAACCGAAAAACTCCATCAGGTGACCTAATGGAGAAAAAAAAAAACTTGGGAGAACCCAGGCTCAGTCGGGGGCCAGTTCTCCTCTGGCGTTTATGAACTAGAGGTTGGATTTAACTGTAAGATTAAAAGTATTATATGAATGCCTGGCTGAAGAGATGCGTCTTTAATCTAGTTTTAAACTGGGAGAGCGAGTCCGAGCAACGAACAGTATCAGGAAGAATATTCCAGAGTTTTGGAGCTAAATGTGAAAATGCTCTCCCTCCTTTGGTGGACCTAGATATCCTAGTTCTGTCAGGACCACTACCGTCAAATATGATTGACAATTAGCATACAGTTTGGATTGGCGGTATGGTTCCATTCTGGGCGAGAACTCCCTGCGCATCCATGCAGCCTAGCATGAATATGAGCATGGAGAGCAGCAATAATCCCCCTTGGGGTAAACAGAACAGAACCAACATGAAATTTTGCAAATATATATAATTCAAGATTTTAAAGTACAACATTATTCGATAATTATTCTGATTAAAGGGGAATCAGAATGTCAAATCCTGACTGGGTGAGAGGAGGAGCTGGGGATGGAGGAGGGTAATTAGCTCCTGAGAAACGCGATAGCTGCTGATAATACTGAAGGAGCTTATATATGTATACGGTGATAGGCGTCGTATTCCTATAGGTAGATGTGGATCAGCTGATGCGAGCTTGACTAACGTGACCTGCCAGAACTAACGCTATGCTTGATGTATGACCAAAAGCCTCGAATTTAGTGATCTTAAAGAGCGCGATGGATTATAGGGCGATAGAAGATCCGTTAAATAGACTGGAGCTAAGCCGTTTAGGGCTTTATAAGTCAGTAGCAATACCTTGTAATTAATACGGAACTTTATAGGTAACCAATGTTTAGTTTATTCATTAAACTCGTGGCCACAATAAATAGATGTCATTCCCTCAGCAAAATAAGTCGTGGCCACAAGAATATAGCCACAATATGTTGTTCCCTTAAAGCGTAACTCTCGCCAAAATGCAACCTAGGGTCTTTTTGTGAATCTACCCGAGGCAAACTTTCGTTTAAAAGCATAATTAGGATGGAAACGCCACTTTTAAGATTGACCGTATTTTAGTTTTCGGTCAAACTGTATTTTCGTTTTTGGTCAAATTGCCATTTGAATGGGAGCGCTAGGGGCATTACTATGATAGCATCAACATCGCTACTTTTAAAACACTAAGAAGGCTCGACTATTTTTGACTGACAAAATTCTGGCGGCCGGAAACAACAACAGCTACAGTGAGTTGTTCAAAACCTTTCTTTTTAGTAAACTCTGTGTTCACAAACAATGTTCTCAATGCTGGAGTTCATGTGTAGAGCCCCTGGTGATACTTCGAGCAAAGTTTAATGTTGTGTCGAGCCTTCTTAGTGTTTTAAAAATAGCGATTTTGATGCTATCATAGTAGTGCCCCTAGCACTCATTCAGAAGGCAATTTGACCAAAAACGAAAATACGGTCAATCTTAAAAGGGGCGTTTCCATCCTAATTATGATTTTAAACGAAAGTTTGTCTCAGGCAGATTCACAAAAAGACCCTAGGTTGCATTTTGGCGAGAGTTACGCTTTAACATTTGATCTTGAGGCCGTGTCTTCACATCGCTTGCCCACGACACAAGGATGTTGTTACCTCAACAAAATGGTCTTGTGGCCATGACATATTATCAAGTTCCCATGTTGCCCAAGTTAATATGATGTTCCCAACTTTCCGCAAACTAATATCTTGTGGCCACGACATATTATCACGTTAATAGTTAATAGGTCGTGGCCATGTCAAAACTAACTGAACCGAACATATCCCCTCCCAGTCACCATATAAAAGCCAAAGCTTAGTCAAAACACCAAATGGGGGAATTTGGAGGATTTGCATCCATAAATCCATTTTTTTGTAGTAGTGCATGTGTCCCCTGAGAGGCTTGAAAGTATACAGCTAGGAATAGACAATGCAATAATTGACTGAAATAATGATAATGCAAACATTTGCTCAAATAATTACGGCTTAAATTGTTTGAAAGGCCTCTGTATAATAACCCTATTCCTAAATGAATGCAAAATTCTCAGAGAATTCAGGGGTTTTATGAAGGTAAATTTAAGACCAGTAAAATTTAAGGAATAAATTGAAGTTAACACAATACGTCAATATATTCTCTAAATGTAAATGTCTAGGGATAAACACAATTTGTTGTATTAGCAACACTTCAGAGTTTTGTAATTAAACTTTCAACAGATCTCATTACTTTTTTATTCATTTTGCAACAAAAGAAAAAAGTTGCTTTATTCGTGCTCCCAACCACTAAATTATCGAAATAACGTTTACCATACCTTCAAATCACACTGCAAAAAGTGAAGTTCTTCCTCAGCATTTTTGTCTTGTTTTCAAGCGCAATTGTCTGAAGATTCTTTAATCAAGATACCTTTATACTCATTGACAGATATTTCTTCTTGTTTTAAGCATAAACTCACTTAATTTTGTTCAATTTTTCAAGACTTAGTTTGAATGATTGCTACTCATAATAATCTATCTTGATTTAAAGATGTTTAGATGTTTGTATTTGGGAAACAGGACAAAAATACTGAGGAAGATATTAATTTTTCGCAAGGCATGCAACATTTAAATGGCATGACTTTATTAATTTTAAGACATTCTGCTCGGATTTAAAAACTTGCAATGCCTTAATTTGTGTTGGGGCGAATTAAGACTTTTAAAGACCTTTTTACAACCCAGAAACCCTGGAATAACTCTTGAATTAAATGTATTTATAGATATTTAGAGGCAAATAGATATTTCTTACTTTAGGCATTATGCTGTTAGTTTATGATTAAAACAAGAAACAAAACGTATAAATATATCAGCACTCATCCAATCAAATTAGAAAGCATAAAACAGGTAGGTATTCAGATTAGGTATTTAGGTATGACAAAACAATGTTACTTTTAAAACTTCCGGAACACTGTTCAAAAGAACAGTAAGGATGTGTTATTTCATTGAGAATATGAACTCAAAGGTCTTAAAGGTCTGAATTTCTCTTGAAAGCAGCTCATTATGGTAGTTTATAGTGGACTGTAAGGGCCTACACAAGGTCTCAGGAAAAAAGTGGGGTGCTTCATAAAACCTCAGTAAGAGATGTGATGAATGCTTAAAAAGCTGTGATTGCAGCAGTGCTGATAAGTGGCATGAAGCAAATCAGCAGTGAACAGCAGGAGGGTGATAACTCTCCACCAGATCCAAGATGGCTCCCACGCTAATGCAGAACGAACAGCCAAATCTAAGATGGGCTCCCTGGGAACTTCATGTTCACATTCAAGTGTGGATCTTTTTTGGCAACAAGCACACACGGTTTCATTTTGCTTTTGTTTTGGGGATGAACAGCATGAGACTTTCAATTAAAAAAGTAAATTAAGAGTAATGATCATGATACAGTCGTAATACTGTTACTGCAGTAGGGAATGCAGTGTATTTATATTAATTGTATTTGCTGTGTTGAATTAAAATTATTAATATAGTCTACACTACAGTTAAAAAGATTTATATGGGTCTTTTTATGGGTCTATAAGATTTTTGTAATAATATATAATTTTCAGCAGTCATTACTCCAGTCTTGTGTGTTCAAAAATCAATTTAATATGTGATTTGGTGGTCAAGAAAAATTTATTCTTATTATCAATGTTGAAAACAGTTGTGGTTTATAAAAAAAGAGCAGCATTTATTTAAAATGGAAATCGTTTGTACGTTATACATTTATTTACCATCACTTATGATCAATTTAATGCATCCTTGCAAAATAAAAAAGTATTTATATTTTGATGGGTGATAAAAATGGGGGGGGGGGGGGGGTATTATTGTTGTGGTTGAGGTTAGGTGTACATGTGATTATCCCATGCACAAAACCTTAAATGTAACATTATACAAAGCAGTTTTGTCCATATTTTGTATTTGTAATGGCGGCTGTTTCAGAAAAGACAGGGCATTGGAACCAGATGCAGTTTGCCATTTATTACTAAACAAGACAATCAGAAATTAAATACAGGGAGAACATAACAAGAAACTAGGCAAAGAACAAAATAATCCAAACACTGAAACAACTGACACAATACATCCACTAAGGACAACACCAGACAAAGAACATGAGAAACATGGGGTGTATATACACTCAAGAGGAGATTGGCAAACCAGACACACCTGGGAACAATCAGGAACTAATCAACAAGAAAAACTACAAAGGACTACACAAGACAGGAATCATGACAGTATTGGTGACAATCCACAGGTTTTAACAGTACCCGTAATATTAATATACACAGTTTAGGGGACAAGTAGTAGGTTTCTAAGCTTTAATTAATAGGAGACAAATATGGGAATATGTTATCAAAGTTTAAAAGACACACACACACACACACCTAAGTGTGACGTCAGTAGCCACGCCCATGTCCAATACGTCACCTTGTGACTCCGCCCCGGAAACCCGATTTGTTATTTGTAGGTTTCCGATTGAAAGTGTTTTTAAGGGTAGATCTTGAGTGGGTTTCAGGTGTAAGGGTAGGTTTTAGGTGGTTTTCAGTAGTTTCCAGATTAAAAGGGTTTTCTTTAGGCGCAAGGGTAGGTTTTGAGTGGGTTTCAGAGCCGTCTGTCATAAAAATGTAAATATATTAAGTAAATAAAGAAGAATTGGGTGTTAAGGTTAAGTCTTCTTGTTGCTTCTTCCTGACCAATAAAATCTTAAAGTCGACATGAAATCAAAATTGACCCTATTTACTTTGTTAGCACATATTACTAGTCTTGTGGTGAACAATTAATCCGTGCAAGTTAATGCACAGAAACAAATTGTTTGCCGTGGTAATCTTTAAACAAAATCTGAAAAGTTACTTCCGGTCTGGAACGGCGTTCCTTTTCTGATGATGTCAGTTTGACGGCTTGGGTTGAAAACGCTTAACCACTCCCCTTAAATCATTAGTCTGCTATGAGCAGAGATGGAGAGGAGGAGCGCTAAAGTAAAACCCTGCCCTCTGTTCAATATTCCGTTTCACTTGGAAATACGTCACAACACTAGAGAAAAGTCGTTTGCAACTTCCGGTTCACAGGGACTTTAAGAATCGGCTGCAGGGCAGAGTTTCCACTGAACTGGTTTGGGGAAAAAAAATCAAGCTAATGAGAATGTGACATATTTGGACATGGTCGTGGCTTCTGATGTCACACTAATCCTACAAGCATATAATACACACATACCCCACACCACTAATCCCACTGTAAAGGGGTTTACAGTGCGTATCATAAGTAAAAACTCATTTTCGTGTATAAATTGCATGAAAAATACAATGTGTGCTATAGAGACGCATTTCATGAGATCGGGTTTGGGATGCAGTCGGACACACTTGGAAATATATCCAGAATGAATCAATGTTGAATTGAATCGAGATCAGAATTGAATCAAAATTGCAAGCTTGTGAATCGAAATTGAAATTGAATCAAATTGTGAAATTTGTGTCAATACCCAGCCCTAAATGACACAGTTTGAATCTTATGGTATACATTTTGATGTGCAAAATCACAATATCACAAGGTTAATTAATTTGCTAACAGCTCAGCAGATATTGACCAGATGAGGTAATCAGTGAAATAAATCACTTCCGGAGACTTGCGCTTGGAGTGCCGTCCTCCACAGTCAGGCCTCATTGAGGATTCTGCAGAGAGATCAGTCTTTTAATAGGCTATCATTAGCTTCTCTTCATCTGCTCAGTGAAAGCGAGAAGTGTGTGTGTGTGTGGGGGGGGGGGTGCTGGAACCAGAAAGCCGCAGCAGAAGTGACGACTTGCTTGACCATGAAAGAAAATTAATGAGACATGCATGGGTAATGAGATTACAGTACTGTAACTCGCTGGCCGGAGAGCGAGATTACCAGATACGCCGGTTTAGGGGTGCATAGACAAGCTTTTGCAGCTTTAAAACCAGAGATAGAAACAAAGCAGGCCATGTACATATATAATAAGTCCATAGAGGTGTGTTCACAGCGGGTGTCTGTGCTCATTTGATGATCTGCTAGACTCGCTTTCTCTCTCTCTGCTGGCAGTATGTTGGGACCGTGACAGGGCAGACTATTGGTCGCAGCTGTCTGGGGTTCTCTGAGGGCCCGTGCCATACGGTCGGCATGAGAACTAGAGTGGCCTGAAGTCCTGTAGGATCATTCTGACCATATTCTGCATCCAATCTAGCGGTTAATATCAAGCACAGCCTGTCGTTTCCCCAGGAAGAAGCGCAGAAAGATCAGATTAGTTGTAAATTGACTTGGATATGGCACAAAACCTGTTTGAGAATAAAAAGCATTAAATGCAGCATAAATAACTCCATGAACCCAAGGGATAGCTCACTGAAAAAAGAAAATTCTGTCATTATTTACTCACCATGTCGTGCTCAGAGATGGGCATATACATGGAAATGTATTTAAAATACAAATACAAAATACTGTGTGGAAAAATGTATTTAAATACAAATACAAAATACCGTGTGAAAAAATGTATTTAAATACAAATACAGTATTTTGTATTTTTAAAATACATAAAATACATGTGAAATTGGCCTTCAAGTGCAGGTATAGGTCACAGTGAATGAAGAAACTACACAGGCCTACTGACTTTTCATTCCTAACCTCATCTCTGCCCTTTCTTTCTTTCTTTCTTTCTTTCTTTCTTTCTTTCTTTCTTTCTTTCTTTCTTTCTTTCTTTCTTTCTTTTTTTTTTTTCTTTTTTTCTTTCTTTCTTTCTTTCAATTACAAATAAACCTATGCAAAATAGCAACCATTTATATACTTATTTCTGGTTACAATGTAGTCTATTACTTGTGGTGAACACTATTAAAACATTCATACTGTATGTAAAACTGTGGGAACCTTTTCTGCTATCTAGCAAAGAATATGGATGGGCGATATAACCAAAATCTCAATTTTACTTCACAGTAACAATATCATGGTTTCACAATTCTCAATATCAGTTTTGATTCCACAGCATAAACTGAATTTCAAACTCTTTTGAGGTTTTTTATTTTAATTTATTTTTTGCATGTAGTCTCAATGCTTTAATTCTCAAGTAATTTTGTTTATTTTATGTAAAGTTTATTTGTTTCTATAAGTTTATTCAAATTAGAAAGTGTATCTAAGATTTTAAATTAGAATTAATTTAGATTCATTTGACACTATTTACCCCTTTTTTATTATTATTTTTATGTACAATAAAACTAAAAGCTGAAGATTTTTGTGGATAAACATTCATCAGTGTTTGTTTTTCCACTCCAACGTTCCAGTAATTCCTGCCCACTAAAAGCTGCATGGATAAATTTGCTTACCCCACATGTAGGCCCATCTATGTAAACGATTTAGAAAAAGTTCCATCAATTCATATGATATGTAGTGTCATATCACCCAGCCCTAACATGCAGTAATGCTTTAAAGGTTGTATCAGCGATTTCAGGCCCAAAAAAAGGTCCAAACATAAATTATCACATTCATGTAATCTTTCCTAACGATCCGCTAGCTGCCCGCCCCATAAGCAGGCCGTCAAAAAACACGTCTCTGTAGGCAGCCTAGGCTCTGAGATCTGCACAGACAGGGGGTTGGTGTTGTGAGGTTTTGCGCTCGTGCACGGCTGCCTATGACGGCTGCACGCGAAAACCTCACAACACCCACCCCTGTCGGTGATTGTTTGGAACACTATTTATTTTGGTTTTGAGTGGTTGGTGAAACCAATTGTTTTTGTGTGCAGATCTCAGAGCCTAGGCTGCCTACAGAGACGGCATGCTTATGGGGCGGGCAGCTAACGGATCGTTAGGAAAGATTAGATGAATGTGATCATTTATGTTTGGGCCTGAAATCGCTGATACAACCTTTAAACACATTTGACAAGCTAGTTGCTAAAAATCAACAACCAGTCAAGAAGACTGATTGGCTAACGCTATTTTCCCACTTGTATGTGCTCTTTTATTCTTTCATGTATGAAGTGAATAATGCACTATTTTAACTTTAATCAACAAGTAGAATTGATCATGACATTCTCACCTTATTCCAAAAGAAATCACTGATCAAATGCTGAGCTAGTGAATGTCTGAACTAGTTGATGCACAAAATCAATACCCTGAGATAAAGAGGCTGACTGGCAAAAAGTATTTTATGTATTTTGAAAATACAAAAATACTCATCTTAAATGTATTTAAATACAAATACAAAATATTGTGTGGAAAAATGTATTTAAATACAAATACAAAATAATATTTTGTATTTCAAATACGTATTTAAATACATGTATCTGAAATACTGCCCATCCCTGGTCGTGCTTAACCTGCAATTCTATTCTATTCACATTTATTTGTAAAGTGCTTTTTACAATACATATTTCAAAACAGCTTTACAGAAAATGCATGTGTCTACATTAAATATTTAGAGTGATCTGTTATCAGAGGTGACCAGAGGTGGAAGTAACGAATTACAACTACTCACGTTACTGTAATTAAGTAGTTTTTTTGGGTAGCCTACTTGTACTTTTTTGATTATATTTTTAAATCTGTAATTTTACTTGTACTCAAGTACATATTAAGCTAAGTAATCTACTCCGTTACTTGTAAAATCACATTTCGTTACTGAGTACAATTTGAATTGATATTCAAATCTTTGACCGGCATTTAGGTAGCCAATAAAAATATTCGATCGTAAACGGACCAATAAAACCCCTGATATTTGGACTGAATTAATGCCGCCGCAGTCGCAGCAGGTTTTGAAGAGCTGAAGGAGGCAAGGAGCTCAGAGTGATTAATGGCTGGACTGAACGTTTGGAGAAACAACAAACTACATAGTAGTATTGTCAAAATAACTATATTTTGATACATATCAATACTTAAATATCTGTCAGTCAATAGGCTACTCATTTTCTGCAGTATAGGCCTATACACCGATACGATACCAGCTGCGCGTTCGCATTCTCTCATCTCAACGACAGCGAGTTTGACACACCCGCCTCCTCTCAGCGCGGGATTGCAGGTAGGCCTATTACGCATAATTTTATTAATACCTGCAAGTTTCTATGGCATTTTTTAATGGCAAATGTCACGAGTGCAATATTGTAACGCGAGGGCACATTCAAGTAATCGCAGAAAACGCCTCGGTTACGACTGTAACCTCGGTTCCCTGAAGAGGGAACGAGCGTTGCGTCGAGTTTGACGCTATGGGAACGCTTTGCGTGATGACGTCTTGAAGCACATGTAAAATCAGTCCAATGGTGTGGCGGAACGTCAGAGGCGGGTGACGTCACGTACCAGGAAGCTATAAAAGCCGGCCCGAAACAGAAAACGAAAGCTTCGTAAAGTCTGAAGTCGTGTTGACAGGCATGAAGGAGATATGGCAAGGTGACGCAACGCTCGTTCCCTCTTCAGGGAACCGAGGTTACAGTCGTAACCGAGGCGTTCCCTTTCAAGGGAACTCGCGTTGCGTCGAGTTTGACGCTATGGGAACGTCTATACCAACGCCTCCATAGCTACAAATGTCTGTCCTGTGTGAAATCTGGTGAGCAGCACTAGGAAGACAAAACATGAGACCCTGGAGCAGAGTCTAGATCCAGAGAGTAGAACCTGACGAAAGTGTGCGGTGAGGACCAGCCTGCCGCATCACAAACGTCCTGTAACGAAACTCCTGATATAAGGGCCTTAGAGGCCGCCATACTCCTCGTAGAGTGCGACCGGACAGCCTACAGGAGAAGGCTGTCCAGCCGCCTCATAAGCAAGTGAGATAGTCTCAACCACCCACTGCTCATCCTTTGCTTAGACACTGGACCTCCCTTGTTAGGGGAGCAAATGTCACTTTTATGCCACAGGGCAGCTCTGTGGACATACGCGTCTAACGCCCGAACAGGGCAAAGCAAATTAATCGCCTCCTGGTCCGATTTCGAAAGGGAGGAGGACCTCCAAGTGCCACGAGGGAAACGAGGGAATTCCCACGAGGGAATTCCCCGGGCCTCGGCCCCTGTCTCGACAGAGTGTCTGCTCCTATATTCTGGACCCCGGGGATGTAGGCTGCCTTGAGTGACAGCAACTTCCCCTGGGACCACAAGAGGATATGGCGTGCCAGCGCAAACCCCCTTGATATAGGCGACTACCGACGTGTTGTCCGTATGTACTACACATGGTGTCCCCTGAGACCTGTGATAAAGCTCCTCAGAGCCCGGAAGACAGCTAACATCTCTAGGCTATAGAATGCCAGGAACGATGATGGTCTTCCCACAGACCTTGAGATGAGCGACCCTCAGGATCGCTCCCCAACCCGTGAGGGAAGCATCCGTCGTTAGCAGTTTGCGACGACAAGGAGCTCCCAGCACTGGGCCCTGGGACAGGAACCAAGGTTTCTTCCACATAACCAAGGCACGTAGGCATCACCACGTGACCTTGATTGTGCGAAATGGGTTGCCCCTCGGGGAAAAACCCTCTGGTCCTGAGCCACCACTGCAGGGGCCTCATGTGCAGCAGTCCAAAAGGTATCCCGTTGGAAGCTGCTGCCATGAGACCCAACAGTCTCTGGAACTGTTTGACAGTGAGTAGCTGGCCTAGCTTTACACTTCTCACAGCTGCCAGGATCGAAGCGTGGCGATGACAGGCGCGCCTGCATCGACACTGAATCCCAAACCACGCCTAAAAAAGTGGTCCTCTAAAATAGAGAAGCACACTCTTCTTGGCGTTCAGCCGTAACCCCAACTCTTTCATATGGGCGAGAACAACATCTCGATGTTGAACCGCCATCTAATGCGACTGAGCTAAAATCAACCAATCGTCGATGTAGTTCGTGATGCGAATACCCCGGAGGCGCAGAGGCGCCAGAGCTGCATCCACGCATTTGGTGAAAGTGCGGGGTGATAAAGCCAGGCCGAATGGAAGAACTCGATATTGGTATGCTTTGCCCCCGAAAGCAAACCTCAGGAACTTCCAATGACACGGACGGATGGAAATATGCGTCCTTGAGGTCTATCGTGACAAACCAGTCCTCGGACTAATCTGTGGCACGATTGTCTCAATGTTAACATTTTGAACTTGAGCTGCATGACAACTCGAAGACCTAAAATGGGACGCAATCCCCCGTCCTACTTTGGAACTATGAAGTACCGGCTGTAAAACCCGGTTTCCCTGTTGGAGGGAGGTACATATTCTATGGCCCCTTTCTCTAACAGAGTGTTTACTTCCTGTTCCATAACCAGAACCTGCTCGGGGCCCACCATTGTGGGCAGGACCCCCATAAACCGCGGTGGGCGTTACCAGAATTGTATCTAATACCCTTTTTCCACGGTCTGCAGGACCCAACGAGAAACATTTGACAGTAGCTTCCACGCTGTCAAAGATTCTACTAGAGGTACCAGTCTCTCGGATTTTGTTGCTGTTGAGTAGTCGGTTCGTCGCCCTGTAACGGCGCACCGGCAGGGAACGACCAAACAGACTGCTCTAGCACCCTCCTCAGAGGGGGCGGGCATCCCGAGGCCACTACGTTTCCGGGTGGACCTTGAGATATGTGCTCGCCGGAGACCGCTGCGCCCTGTAACACCGGAGGCGGCAGGGTTGGCAGAACGGTCCCCTGAGGGCACCGAAGAGAGACGGCACCGTATTTTTCTCCTGCTGTTGAGCAGTCGGTTCGTCGCCCTGTAACGGCGCACCGGCAGGGAACGACCAAACAGACTGCTCTAGCACCCTCCTCAGAGGGGGCGGGCATCCCGAGGCCACTACGTTTCCGGGTGGACCTTGAGATATGTGCTCGCCGGAGACCGCTGCGCCCTGTAACGCCGGAGGCGGCAGGGTTGGCAGAACGGTCCCCTGAGGGCACCGAAGAGAGACGGGCACCGTGAAAAGAGGTGTTAACCGCTCTGCTTCGGGGGGACTACCCTCATTTGTCCTGAGCCCTCAGACATCAGGACTTTTTCCCAGCAGCCTTCTTGGCGGTAATAACGGTCCGCAGATCCGTTTTACCCCTCGAAGACTGCTGGGTTTGAGAGCGCACTCCGTGTCCCCGAGATTTTTGTGGGGGAGCACGGGAGGAAACGCTCTGTTTCTGAGTGGCGCGGTGCTCAGCACTCTTTTTAGAGGAGTGAGGCTGCTCCCGCTCAGCAGCCTCATAGAAAGAACGGCGGGGGAGAAGTTTCTGAAGTGCAGCTGCCTGTTTTGAAGCTTCTTGTGACTTCGCTACAGCACTATTAACTGCGTCTCCAAATAACCCTTGCGTGGATACTGGTGCATCTAAAAGAACATGTTTTTCTTTGTCCTTTATGTTACTTAAGTTGAGCCACAGATGCCTCTCAGTGGCCACCAGGGCTGCCATAGAGCGGCCGATGGATTTAGCCGTCTCCTTGGTGGCCCTGAGAGACAAATCCGTGGCTCTACGCAGTTCAGACACCGTATCAGCACTAATACCCCCGCCCTCCTCAAAATCACCCAATAACTCAGCCTGGTAAGCCTGCATTATGGACATTGTATGTAAACACGCTGCAGCTTGACCGGCGGCGGCATAAGCTTTATGAACCAGGGAAGAAGTAACTTTTACTGGCTTGGATGGAAGTGCAGGAGCCTTCAGAGAAGATGCCGTTGCTGGAGAGAGATAGCTCGCGAGCGTCTCTTCCACCTTCGGCATCTCCCCATAACCATGCTCTTTATAATTGTGAATGGATGAATAGTGTGATGTTTGTGCAGTATACACTCGATATGACACTGGTTTCGCCCACGATCTCGACACCTCGGTGTGGAGATCGGGGAAAAACGGCAGGCTCCTGCGCTGGGGCTGCGCACGAGATGGCAGGAAGCGTTCGTCGAGCTTACTTTTCGAACGAACGTCCTGCCTATCTTCTGGCCACTCAATAGACAGTCTGTCAACAGCTCTAGTAATGACATCGAGCAGTTCCTCAAACGCATGAGACTGAGGTGGCGAATCCTCAGACTCAGCTACAATACTCACAACATCCAACTCCTCAGAGCTGGATAGTTGCAGTACTGGTACCTCTATCGGGGGGGAAGAAACCGCAGCGCGTGCTTCCACACCCTGATAAGAGGCACTGGATCTATCAGACGGATGCTGAGATAAGGCAGAGCCCGTCTCAACATCCACTGATAAATCCATCTGTGAACCCCAGGTCTGAGATCGACGCCGTGCCTCGGCAGCGGCGGGACCCGAGCCCTGGGGAGCGTGGTCGGGATTGAACCGAGCCAAGCGGGATCGGAGCGTACGCAATGGAAGCGCACAGCAATGCACACAGTCACCACCCTCGAGTGCTGACTGGGCATGCTCCTCTCCCAAACAAACAACACAAAGAGTGTGTGTGTCACCTCCCGTTAAATAACGCGGGCAGGGATGGACACACACTCTAAACTGCTGCTCGCTCGCCATACTGAATATATATATATATGATATAGACAGACAACACCAAATATACAGACAGATTTCACACAGAGCGCAACTGAAGACTCAGAAAGCTTTCGTTTTCTGTTTCGGGCCGGCTTTTATAGCTTCCTGGTACGTGACGTCACCCGCCTCTGACGTTCCGCCACACCATTGGACTGATTTTACATGTGCTTCAAGACGTCATCACGCAAAGCGTTCCCATAGCGTCAAACTCGACGCAACGCGAGTTCCCTTGAAAGGGAACTGGACGCGAGCTCTCAAATATACGAATGAACTGGACTCGGATATTGAGTGTGCGCTCTCGGACTGTGTCATATCATGTGCAATCGCGATTCGCGAATCTCTCCAAGTGGTTCTCACTGCAGACTCAAATGACGTCCAGCTCCAATCTCTCCATGCTCTTGAATTAAACGCTATCAAAATTTATGAAAAATCTAGTCTTTTTTGCAAATTAAATTCAGTTTGAAATCAAGCTTCCTTGTGCTGTGTGTGAGCTATTGCAACAGTAAACGTTTACCTTATTGTAAAGACAAATACACTGAGTGAGTAAATATTTAAGTTAGATTATTGTAATGGTTATTGATCAATGTTTAAATATGTAAACAAAAGCCTAAATTAAAATCTCACGGTATAAAGTGGACGTGTCTCTTCAGAAGACTTGAATTAAACTTTTCCATTCAAATAGATTACTGTTACAATGAGTGTTGTGTTTTTCGATGCTTGAAAATAATGATTGCCTTGACAAAATGGATGGACAAAAATGTATATATTAAAATATTTAGTATGTGGTAGTTTTCCCGATGGTATTAAAAATTATAGGCTAGGCCTACTGAATATTGACATATTTCAAGGTGTCATATTGAAGTTAGAAATTCCAGTATCATGACTAATGTCCTTCGACAATAAGGTAAAACGTGTTAAAAGTAGCTATTTTCTACATAAATCTATGATTTGGTTGAATATTTATTGGTAATACATTAACTATCGCCAGCTAAAAAGTAACTAGTAACTAGCCCAGCTAGCAGGGAACGTTCTCAGAACTTTCGCTAACATTCCCTACAAGTTTGGTTAATGTTCTAAAGAAAACATTTGAATGTAATGTTTACCGAACATTTTAAGGATGTTTTCTCATTTTAAAAAATGTTCCTATAACGTTATATGAAAACTAAGATATAACATTTTAACTGCAACATTCAAAAGATGTTTTGGGAATGTTTCTGAAATAACAAGTTGTACTATGATCTCAAAATATCATTGTCCCTATGTTTCATTATAACGAAAGAAGAACGTTCTCTCTGTCACGTTAGGAAAACGTTTTGAGGATATCATTGAGAGATGAGATGTTTGTTGTTCTTTATAAAACGTTATTTTAATGTGACAAGTTAACAAAATTAGAACATTTTATTTGCAACATTTTGAGAATATTTTTGGAATGTTGCTAAAGTTAAAGTTTGTACAATGATCTCAAAATAACGTTGTCTTAATGTTTTGTCATAACAAAAGAAGAACATTCTCTCTGTCACGTTAGGGAAATGTTTGGAGGATATCATTGAGAGATGAGATGTTTATTGTTCTTTATAAAACGTTCTTCTAATGTGATGAGTTAACACAATTAGAACATTTTACCTGCACCATTTTGAGCATATTTTGGGAATGTTGTTAAAGTTAAAGTTTGTACAATGATCTCAAAATAACATTGTCCCAATGTTTCATAAAAACAAAAGAGGAACATTCTCTCTGTCACATTAGGAAAATGTTTTGAGGATATCATTGAGAGATGAGATGTTGAATGTTCTTTATAAAACGTTCTTTTAATGTGACGAGTTAACAAAATTATAACTTTTTATTTGCAACATTTTGAGCGTATTTTGGGAATGTTGCTAAAGTTAAAGTTTGTACAATGATCTCAATATAACATTGTCCCAATGTTTCATGATAACAAAAGAAGAACATTCTTCTTGCAACATTTTGAGGATATTTTGGGAATGTTGTTAAAGTTAAAGTTTGTACAATGATCTCAATAAACATTGTCCCAATGTTTCATGATAACAAAATAAGAACATTCTACTTGCAACATTTTGAGCATATTTTGGGAATGTTGTTAAAGTTAAAGTTTGTACAATGATCTCTATATAACATTGTCCCAATGTTTCATAAAAACAAAAGAAGAACATTCTCTCTGTCACATTAGGAAAATGTTTTGAGGATACCATTGAGAGATGAGATGTTTATTGTTCTTTATAAAACGTTCTTTTAATGTGACGAGTTAACAAAATTATAACATTTTATTTGCAATATTTTGAGAATATTTTGGGAATGTTGTTTAAGTTAAAGTTTGTACAATGATCTCAAAATAACTTTGTCCCAATGTTTCATAAAAACAAAAGAAGAACATTCTCTCTGTCACGTTAGGAAAATGTTTTGAGGATA
The DNA here is from genome assembly GCF_963993115.1 of Abramis brama. Taxonomy (NCBI): domain Eukaryota; kingdom Metazoa; phylum Chordata; class Actinopteri; order Cypriniformes; family Leuciscidae; genus Abramis; species Abramis brama. The sequence continues at coordinate 8,331,136 of NC_139973.1, read as the reverse complement.
TCATTGAGAGATGAGATGTTTATTGTTCTTTATAAAACGTTCTTTTAATGTGACGAGTTAACAAAATTATAACATTTTATATGCAATATTTTGAGAATATTTTGGGAATGTTGCTAAAGTTAAAGTTTGTACAATGATCTCAATATAACATTGTCCCAATGTTTCATAAAACCAAAAGAAGAACATTCTCTCTGTCACGTTAGGAAAATGTTTTGAGGATATCATTGAGAGATGAGATGTTTATTGTTCTTTATAAAATGTTCTTCTAATGTGACGAGTTAACACAATTAGAACATTTTACTTGCAACATTTTGAGCATATTTTGGGAATGTTGTTAAAGTTAAAGTTTGTACAATGATCTCAAAATAACATTATCCCAATGTTTCATGATAAAAAAGAAGAACATTCTACTTGCAATATTTTGAGGATATTTTGGGAATGTTGTTAAAGTTAAAGTTTGTACAATGATCTCAATATAACATTGTCCCAATGTTTTGTCATAACAAAAGAAGAACATTCTCTCTGTCACATTAGGAAAATGTTTTGAGGATATCATTGAGAGATGAGATGTTGAATGTTCTTTATAAAATGTTCTTCTAATGTGACGAGTTAACACAATTAGAACATTTTACTTGCAACATTTTGAGCATATTTTGGGAATGTTGTTAAAGTTAAAGTTTGTACAATGATCTCAAAATAACATTATCCCAATGTTTCATGATAAAAAAGAAGAACATTCTACTTGCAATATTTTGAGGATATTTTGGGAATGTTTTCAAAGTTAAAGTTTGTACAATGATCTCAATATAACATTGTCCCAATGTTTTGTCATAACAAAAGAAGAACATTCTCTCTGTCACATTAGGAAAATGTTTTGAGGATATCATTGAGAGATGAGATGTTGAATGTTCTTTATAAAACGTTCTTGTAATGTTATGTGTTAGCACAATTAGAACATTTTACTTGCAACATTTTAAGGATGTTTTGAGGATGTTGTTGAGATAACAGATTATATAATGTTCTCAGTAAAACATTGGCACAATGTTCCATAATAACAGAGGAGGAACATTATCAAATCAACGTTCGTAAAATGTTTTGAGTATATCACTGAGACCTGAGATGATGAGTGTTTTTAAAAAAAATTCTTGTAATGTGACGTGTTAACAAAACTAGAACATTTTAAATGTAACATTTAGCAATCAAACTACACAATTATTGTTAAATTGAGCTTCCTGGTCTGACAGCAGGCCAACAGGGTTCACGATGGAACATATGGTGCATTTAAGTCCTCCTGGGAAGTTTGTATTCATGAGGTTTTACAATTTTGTTTAATGTTTTAAATTAACATCACATATTATACTGTTACATATTAATGCTATCATATTTTGTGCAGGCATTAGCTTACTTCATTGTCACTGCTGAATACCTAAGTATAGTGGTATCCCACAATGTTTCCCACTGACACACCCCTAACTCTTCAAGATCGGGGTTAAAGAAAATCCTGAGCTTCCTACTCATATTATCATCATTGTGGTGGCGTTCAACTTGTAAATACGATCTTTATGACATGACTTGAATGCACCAATAGCTCTATCTTAATTAGGGACAATCCATACAAACACTCTTTGCTAAAATACATTACAGACTGTCACAGTGAGAAGTTATTCGTCCTGTATCAACGCTAAAGGCCTAACCACTGCAGTCAACACCTTGGAGTATCCATGCTGTTAAATAAAAGTCTGTAGACAAGGGTTAGGGTTAGGGTTAGGGTTAACCTTAACCCTTAATTTCTAACCCAGACCCGGTTTCACAGAGTTTAGATTAAGCCAGGATTAGGCCTTAGTGCATTTAATTAGCTTTTAAAAATGTGCCTTAGAAAAAAGAAAAAGAAACATTACTGGTGTGCATCTTGAGACAAAACAATGGCACTGACATATTTTAAGATATGTCAGTGCAAGTTGCTTTCAGGTAAAACAGCTCAAACGTGCATTTTAGTCTGGGACTACAGGCTTAAACCATGCCTGTGAAATCTGGGGTATATGTTGCAACTTGTATAGAATTATGCCAATGTTAGCAAAGTGTTGTGTTGGACAGAGGATTAACCCTAAACCAACAGGTTGTGTAACTGTGCCACACAGGGTGAAAAGCAAGTTGACATTATTAGGCATAAGAGTGTTTCTAAAGGAAAGGTCAATATTTTGTTAAAGTGCAAAAGGATCATTATGGGTCACATGAATGTAACTCTAATGTTACCATGATACCAATCCATTAGTTTTTCATGTAGGTAGGTATACAGAATTGTATATGAATAGCCTACATATGCAATGTTTGCTCTGTTTAATATATAATATGTTTGCTCTTTTAAACTGCTGTTTGGCAGAGCAGTGGTAAATATATGTTGTTATACATGGTATATATTATTTGTGTAATTTATTATTATTATTTATATGTTATTGTAAGTTTATTTTTTTTATCATGCACTGCAATGAAGACACCATTTAACCAATTGATTAAATATAACAGCCAGCTTACAAATACAACTAAATAAATAGCCGTGCACATTTTTTTCATATTCTTTCTTTTAAAACATGTAATCTTTTCATGTAATTGCAATGTTACCACATTATTGGCTGTCTCTTCGAGTTGTTTTGAGCATGATTGGCTATTCAGACTGTCATCCAGCAATCTGGCCAATGGCAGCTATGCGCGCCTTTTACTGGTCAAGTTTGAAGTTTGAATATTCGTCTGTTAGAGTGAGAGTGTGTGTGTGCGCGCTGCTGCTGCTCGGGAGGATCTTCAGTACTAGCCTCCTTCGGTTCTGTGGCTTTTACATTGTTTAAAACATGGATTATTTTGCATCGTACTGTTACATTTTTATTTTGAGCGAGTTGCGGGATGTAAATGGACAACGAATTTTAACAACGTAGCCTACGTGTAACGGACATATTGCAATCTGCGGAAGGTAAATAACTTTATTTTATATAAAAATACATTCTGCTACATCAAAATATAGTGTGTTAAATTGAGAAGCTAATTTTAAATGCGATTAGAGCAATATCGATATTATGTCAATGTTTCAGGCTGCATGTGTAACGTTAGGCTAAATATTGTCAGCTAAGTTAGTTTTTGATAAAAATAAATAAAAATAAACCTCAGCATAGTCTGAGCTTTACAATGAGTGAACTGAGAACATTGTGTCTTTATACAGAGAGGAACTCGAACCACACTATGAAAACTAGGCTTTTGAATGATCGCGGGATATCGGCCTAACGTTACCGTCAAAATGATGAGTCATCATCATAATATGTTTTTGAGCTGGTGAGTAAAATTTTGCAAGCTTTTTATGTCTCTTTTAGTAAGTAAATACAAATAGCTAATAATATTGCTGTATGTGTGTGTTTCCCATTATCCAGGAATTTTGGGAATAAATTATCCAGCCACACGATCTTCAGTTGCGGTGAGTATTGTCATAGTAAAATACACGTGAAATAGAGGCAGAACATGTAAACTCTGCTCAAAGGCACACTGGTCCAAACCCTCCAGTCAAAATTGTACCTGTCTTCTTGATATGAGTTTTTACGGGCCTAGCTGACCCAAACATAAATGTCCTTTCAAAATGAAATAATTTTCAAACCTGTATGACTTCTGTGAAACACAAGAATGTTGGGAATAAAACAACATTGGAACCCATTTTATGGAAAAAAACAAAACAGCGAAGTCATTTCTCAAGATATCTTAATTAAGGTTGTACAAAATAAATTCATACAGTTTTAAAACAACATGGAGTACTGGTAAATAACGAGAGAACTCTATTTTTTGGATGAGCTGTTCTTTTTAGGACATGTTCCCAGGGTCCTTTGCTAAATTAACCATGTTTTTTATTATAGTAAAGTGTAGAAACAATGTTTTTATGGTGGATTGATTACAATAATTTATTGCCATTTAGTTAGTGTAGCAAAACCATGGTTAATGTTAGTAAGGGTTCTCCAGATTTATATAGCCTAACACTTAAGGAAAACATAAAAAATGGTCCTATGTCACCCAGATCAATAGTCTGTTAACTAGGGCTTGCATAGACTAGTCGAGTAGTCGATAGATCGACTACTTCAACCACTAGTCGACGCTGTCGGAAACAATCGACTACTCGAGCGTCCATTAACCATAAATTAATTAAAAATGGTGAACGTCACCAACAGACACCACACGTCATATGTGTGGAAGTATTTCATCAAGCATGACAAAAATATTGTAATTGGCCAACTCTGAAATAGGCCGTTCACATATTGCGTCTAAAAACGTGTGGAAAGCGCACGCGGCCGTGCCGCTATCTCCTACAAGCGCTTGTGCTCCCGTGGCGTCTGTCGTTGCTATGCAACCAAACTGCGCTCTCCATGATGACGACGAAGTAGTATCATTCAGCAAAGGATTAATTTATTTCTAGCCCTTGCATTAGCTTTACTACTAGATATATTTCTGGAGATGAGAAGGAAAAACCCACCTGGAAAAACTAGCGCACCACGTTGCTTTCATTATGAGCGCGCTCGCCGCGCGCCTACATTTGAAATAACGACCTTGAGCGCGGAAAAGACGCGATATGTGAACGGCCCCTAGAAGCAGACGTCTGAAATGAAAGGCAAGAACGGCTATTTATTTGGCTTTAGACTGTTACATTAAAATTTAAAAATGAAATACAATTATAATATTTTGAGAGTTTAGTTGTGTAATTGTTGCATTAGGCTATGAATTAATAAATGTTTATTGATAAGATCTAGCTATTTCATGTCTTTTCATTTACTGTAGCATGAACAACGAGTAGTCGAGTAACTCGAGTATTGTTTTGATAAGAAGTCGACTAGCAGGAATCAGTAGTCGTGCAACCCCTACTGTTAACACACATTAACATTGTCCCAATGTTTCATGATAACAAAAGAAGAACATTCTACTTGCAACATTTTGAGGATATATTGGGAATGTTGTTAAAGTTAAAGTTTGTACAATGATCTCAATATGACATTGTCCCAATGTTTCATGATAACAAAAGAAGAACATTCTCTCTGTCACGTTAGGGAAATGTTTTGAGGATATCATTGAGAGATGAGATGTTGAATGTTCTTCATAAAACGTTCTTCTAATGTGACGAGTTAACACAATTAGAACATTTTACTTGCAACATTTTGAAAAAATAAAATAAAATAAACCTCAGCATAGGAGCTTTACAATGAGGGAACTGAGAACATTGTGTCTTTATACATAACATAAATGTCCTTTCAAAATGAAATTATTTTCAAACCTGTATGACTTACTTCTCTGAAACACAAGAATGTTGGGAATAAAACAACATTGGAACCCATTTTATGGAAAAAACAAAACAAAAAAAAAACAGCGAAGTCATTTCTCAAGATATCTTAATTAAGGTTATACAAAATAAATTCATACAGTTTTGGAACAACATGGAGTACCGGTAAATAACGAGAGAACTCTATTTTTTGGATGAGCTGTTCTTTTTAGGACATGTTCCCAGGGTCCTTTGCTAAATTAACCATGGTTTTTATTATAGTAAAGTGTAGAAACAATATTTTTATGGTGGATTGATTACAATAATTTATTACCATTTAGTTAGTGTAGCAAAACCATGGTTAATGTTAGTAAGGGTTCTCCAGATTTATATAGCCTAACACTTAAGGAAAACATAAAAAATGGTCCTATGTCACCAAAATATGCCGTCCCGCCCCTCCGTGTTTGGCGATCAGGTTTTATTCTCGCGCAGCTTTCATGAGCGGGTCTTTTCCGCGCCGCGCTCTCCATTCCATGTGTGTGTGTCGGCGCACTGACACACACACACAACAATGAGCAAACATTGAGCTCTTTGCTCAATGTTCTGCTCCGTGTTTGCGCTGCGCGTTCTGCTCTGTCGTTAACGGCCCAAACGCTCCAATCATGTACCGATCATGCACTGGAAAAGCAAAGTCAAATAACGTGAAATTTCTCAGTAGTAGACTTCTGTGAAATAGCCCTACTGAGCTGGTATAGTCATGCTGACAACAATGGTAAAATTACCTGCTCTGATCACATGCTCTTGTAATAGGCTAATAGCTTTGTAGGACTATATTTTGATAATTAGTAAAAAAAAAAAATTATAATAATAAATTGTTAAATTTATTATGTTGATTGATTATTGAAAATAATAATATTGATATATTGATGTTTAATATTATTTTAATACAGGGCTATTTTCTGTTCCTTTTTTTCCTTTTTGTTGTTTAATTAGGTTATTCTAAGTTTAAATATTGATGATTACAAGCTTGGGGGAAATGCAATTAATTGCATATAATTACAGCAAATTGTGTAAATAATCAGTTACTTTTTTTAATCAATTCCCAGCCCTAAAATATAAAATATGGATATGTTTCTTACACAAACGCATCACTTCGCTTCACCTTTCGCCTTTATTAACCTGCCAGAGCCGTGTGGAGTACTTTTATCATGGATGGATGCATTTTTATGGACTTGTCAAAAAAATCCCACAGGGAGCTACAGAATAAGAAATCTTTGAAGTCCACTTTTTTAACTGTCTGTTTCCATCAGTAAAATTACAGTTTTTTTTTTCTCTCAGAATTGTGAGGCAAGAACACACAATTGCAAGAAAATATCAGAATTGTGAGCTGTCTTTTTTACTCCCCTCAGAATTCACCCTTCGAGGGAGTTTGATTGACAGGTATTTTTTACATTTTTATTTTACCAAAAATATTTTTTTCTAAAAAAATTACACAAATTAAACGTTGAGACTTTGTTTCAACTTTCATATCAAAAGTAACCTGCTCTGTCTTGTCTCTGCGTTTAAACGTTTCAGCGTTTTTTCTGTGATCCGCAATGTATTTTTCATTGCGTGACAACATGATGTGTGGCGTGAGAGCGCCATGGCTTGTTGGACATAGCAACAGTAACTAAAGGGGGCGGGTCTTTGCAAATTGCATTAACCATGGCTGCCTGTTAATTATCACTGGACTACTTCGCTCTCGCATCTCCCAAAAGTTAATTTTTTTTGTTTTCTTGATTCCATTTGAATGGTTTAATTAAATTGCTATAACCAATTATTTAAAATGTAATGATTTAAGCAAAACGTTCTTCAAAGGTTAAACCAAACTTTTATTTGACGGATTGCCGTGTAGACCTTTGAGTTTCTCTGTGTTTTATGATATGATGATAGTTTTTCTCAAATGAAGCTAAAATGCTGCTGAAGTGACTCTCAGAGCAGCTGTATTGATGAAGTGCATTAATGTTCTCATAGAAAAGACAGCAAAAAAAAAAAAAGCCAGAATTGCTTTTTTTTCTCAGGTTTCACTAATTTATCCTGTGATTCTGACTTTCAAACGGCCAATTGCGAGTTTATATCTCGCACTTCTGAGAAAAAAAAGTTTGAATTGTGATTCGCAATTACCTTTTTTAAAAATTGTATTCCATGGCGGAAACAAGCTTTCATATGCACAGACAGTAGCTCACATTTAACATGCAGATTGTGCGCACACAGAAACCTACTGGAGCACAAAAAGTTAGTGTCAACACTGTCCTGTGATTTCTCAATAAGAAACAGAAGTTATAGCATATTTTTCTTTCTGCTTTTGAAGTAACTAAAACTTACATCTTAGCTAATAGCAAAGAGACGATTCACAGGTATGATTAAATCACACTAGAAATTGTTCTATCTCAAATGCAGTACTACTTTATCTGTATCTGATTTAAAACAAGCAGAAATCTGTAAGAAATGTAACAATCCATAGACAATATAACTGATGAAAATGAGCTGTTACATCAGAGCAAAAGCATCGTGGGCAGTGCTGTGACATGCTGCAGCTGTGCTCAAGGCTACCTGAGTTCGAGGTTCACACTTCTCAAGCCAAGTTTGTAGTTTGTTAAAATAATTTAGCCTCTAGTTGTGTTATTAAAGGGATACTCCACTTTTTTTGGAAATAGGCTCATTTTACAACTCCCCCAGAGTTAAACAGTTGAGTTTTACCGTTTTCGAATCCATTCAGCCGAGTTTCTGATATTTGGAAGAATGTCAGTAACCAGACAGTTTCTGGTCTCATTGACTTCCATAGTAGTAAAAAATATATACTATGGAAGTCAATGAGACCAGAAACTGTCTGGTTACTGACATTCTTCTAAATATCAGAAACTCGGCTGAATGGATTAGAAAACGGTAAAACTCAACTGTTTAACTCTGGGGGAGTTGTAAAATGAGCCTATTTCCAAAAAAAGTGGAGTATCCCTTTAACATGTATATAATGGATTAAGTATATGTTTTAAATTACAGAAACAAAATAGATACTCGTAAGGTATCATATTTATACTTTTAAATAAACTAATCTAATTAATTTCTGATTAATAATTAGGCTGGCTAATTTTGAAAGTTTTCAAAGTCAATATTGCTTGTGATCTTAATATGTAATATGTATTTGTATTATTTTTTGTTTACACTGTTGCATGATCTTCTTTTATAGGCTATGAGGAAAAACTCTACCATGCACACAGAGAATGGAGCTCAATTCTGCTAACTGGGATAGCAGCTGAAAAACAAGAAGAGAAGAACAGTAGAACACCTATTAATGCAGATGACTTTATTCTTTTTCTGCAAGAACCAAGACAACCAAAGACTGATGATGAGCGCTCTGAGCAAACAGCAGTCAAGACGTGTGATTGCACATTGGACTTTACTGAGTTCTTCATTTAATGTTGGGCATCTACTGTACGCAGAACTTCTAATAATTTATGTGAATGCCATTCATAAACCTGTTAGATTTTTGTTTTATTTAGAGATTAATAAAATTGTATGTTTTAACAATGTTATAGCTAAGCATTTTTTATGTTTAAGAGAACATTTTGGGAACAAAAATAAAACTTCCCACTAAAAAAATTATTAGAATGTTAAGTAGTATTTTTAAGAGTATTTTTAGAGAATGTTATCCTAACTTTTAGAAGAACGTTCTAAGAATAAAAATAAAACTTCCTGCTAAAAACTTTATAAGAATAAAGGGATAATGTTCTAAAAATGTTATGATTAAACATTTATAGAAGGTCATCATCACAAAACATTTTTAGAGTGTTCTTAGAGAATGTTATCCTACCTTTTAGGAGAAATAATGTTCTAACAATATTATTATTAAACATTTTTATAATGTTGTAAAAAAAAATGTTATCTGAACTTTTAAAAGAACATTCTGGGAACAAAAATAAAAACACCCCCTGAAAACTTTCTAAGAACGTTAGAGAATAATGTTGTAAGAATGGTACACCTAAACATTTTAATAATGTTTTTAAATAATGTTATCCGAACATTTAAAAGAACATTCTGGGAACAAAAATAAAACTATCCGCTTACAACATTATAAGAACGTTAGAGAATAATGTTATAAGAATGTTATTACTAAACATTTTAATAATGTTTTTAGAAAATGTTCTCTAAACATTTAAAAAAACATTCTGGGAACAAAAATAAAACTACCCTCTGAAAACGTTCTATGAACGTTAGAGAATAATGTTATAAGAACGTTATTACTAAACATTTTAATAATGTTTTTAAAAAAAAGTTATACGAACATTTATAAGAACATTCTGGGAACAAAAATAAAACTACACGCTAAAAACATAAGAACGTCAGAGAATAATGTTATAAAAATGTTACTACTAAACATTTTAATAATGTTTTTAGAAAATGTTCTCTAAACATTTAAAAAAACATTCTGGGAACAAAAATAAAACTACCCGCTGAAAACGTTCTGAGAAAATTAGAGAATAATGTTAAAAGAATGTTACTACTAAACATTTTAATAATGTTTTTAAAGAATGTTCTCCAAACTTTTAAAAGAACATTCTGGGAACAAAACTAAAACTAGCCGCTGAAAACTTTCTAAGAACGTTAGAGAATAATGTTAAAAGAATGTTACTACTAAACATTTTAATAATGTTTTTAAAGAATGTTCTCCAAACTTTTAAAAGAACATTCTGGGAACAAAACTAAAACTAGCCGCTGAAAACTTTCTAAGAACGTTAGAGAATAATGTTAAAAGAATGTTACTACTAAACATTTTAATAATGTTTTTAAAGAATGTTCTCCAAACTTTTAAAAGAACATTCTGAGAACAAAACTAAAACTAGCCGCTGAAAACATTTATAAAACAATACATGCTAATGTTCTTAGAACATTTTTAGAACAAAAAATTTCTAGCTGGGAGTACTCTGAGTAGTTTTTGAGAAGAGTAATTTGTACTTTTACTTAAGTACTTTTTTGACACCAGTACTTTTACTTGTAATTGAGTATTGTTTCAGCAATGTAACGGTACTTGTACTTGAGTACAAATTTTCAGTACTCTTTCCACCTCTGGAGGTGATGTGTTCAAGTAATGTCCATATTTCAAAAATGTACAGTTTTACGATAATACAAATGACGCAGTTCTAACTAACATAATGTATTAATTTAAGGAAGAAACAATGAGCTCATTAAAATAATAATTACAAGTTGTGAACATAGTGATTACAATATAAAACTTGGCAGCGGTGCATGACTTTTTCTTCTGTGGAACACAGTGGGGTTCAAAACAACATTAGACCAAAATATCTTTTTGTGTCATTCAAGTTTGTAACAACATGAGGGTGAGTAAATGATGACAGAATTGACATTTTTGGGGGACTAATATGTTTGTTTGGTGATATTTGTTCTTTTTGTGCATGTACACTACCTGACAAACTTACAGTGTTAATTTCTATTTCAGAGAAGCAGCGCAACTGTTTTCAACATGAAAACATGTTTCTTGAGCAGCAAATCAGCATATTATAATAATTTCTGAAGGATGATGTGACACTGAAGACTGGAGTGATGCTGAAAATTCAGCTGTACCATCACAGGAATAAATTACATTTTAAAATGCCTTAATATAGAAAACTGTTATTTTACATTGCAATAATATTTCACAATATTTGTTATTTTTTATCAAATAAACGCAGTCTTGGTGAGAATAAGAGACTTCTGTCAAAACATAAAAATAAAAAATTTATTACAGACCGACTCAAACTTTTGAACAGTAGTGCACCTAAAATGTCTGACGTAGAACTGTGCCGAATCCGATCAAAGAGTGGTTTGTTTAGGAAATATATAAATTACACTTTTGAATGTTCTTTAATTCCTGAACTGTGGACAGCAACAGGCAAGACAATGTGTACTGTCCTTTGAATGTTCCATCGTACGTGTTACTATCCATCTTGTCAATTATTTATCACGCTGCACATCGCCATGAGCTATTATCCCGTTTGATATTGCAAAGGTGGGGAGAAATAACATGCTGTGCTTTCTTCCGCTACGTGTGTCAGCTGTGTCTGTCACCCAGACCTGTAGGGTGTGTTCAAAAATGAATGAGCTGTGCTTACAGTGTAAATAAGCAGTGGGACGACACCGGAGGATGTTTTTAAATGCAAACACCTGCTGGTTCTACTTTGATTGTTTATCTGTGCTGCGGATTGCTTCCGATCACCGAACTGGGCAGGGTGCCCGCTTATCAAATGCAATATTCGCATGCAAGCATGTTCCTTAAGTTTATAAGATTGATTTTTGTGTTGTGCTTTACGTGATGCTGGATAATGCAACTGTTGTACTTTTTTAGCTATGAAATAGATCTTTTTTTTCTCCCACAATCTGGGTGGTCAGAAATGTTGGATTCTCAGCCTCTGTGCCTCCAAGAAGGTTAATAATCCTCTGTTAGAAACTGCTCCAGGACACAAAAAAATAAATAAAATAATAATAATAATTTTATATATATATATATATATATATATATATATATATATATATATATATATATATATATATATATATATATATATATATATATATTTGTTGTTGTTTACTAAACTTAATTTACTGTTTATTCAATTGAGTTGGCCAATGTATTTCAATTGGCAAAAAAAAAAAAAAAAAAAAGATTTTCCAAACAAATAAATTAATAAAAAGACTATAAACTTTTTTTTTTTTACAGTGAATGTGTATGTTTGATCATAGAGACGAACAAATATATTTGTGTGTGTAGGCCTATAAAAATGTCTTTTATTTTTGTCACACTCTGCGTTTTTTTTTTTTTTTTACAAAATCAATTACTTAATTTAGACTTTATTATTTATTAAATATTACATTTTGTTTGCTAATTTTTAATATTTATTTCACTCTGTATCATAGTTTTAAACGTCAGTTAATTTTTTTGATGAATCTTCATATTTTAAGATTTAAAGTCTCTGGAACAATGGTGAACATTAAGGTCTTGTTTACACCTGGTTACTTCATGCATTTTCTCTGATCGAATAGCTATCCGATTGTGAAAAGACCAGGTTTAAATGCCCTCCGAGATGGATTTAAATCCGATCACTCAAACCACTTCACGATTTCACACTTACAAATAAGTCAGACAGAATAAATGGTATGCGTATTTTGCGTGCTGTCCGAGGAGAGGGCTCCGAGCTCGGCATTTGGCCCGAACCAGAGTGGAATATCTAATAGAAAAAAAGTTGAAATATCTAATAGAACTTAAACCCTGGGACATTAAAGTGCCCAAACTTAAAGATGTTGTAGGAAGGGACAAACTTCACGAAATGTTTGGAACTAGAAACTTTGAGGTTCAGTCTGAATCGTTTGCTGAATTTCACTTGAGGCTGTTCTCTCTTCAGACTAATCAGTCACAGTTGTGCTTGGGAGTTAACGGTATCCAAGATAAGTTTCTCGGTTTCATCAGGCTGAGGAGAACTTTTTGCATATTGACAGGCATATCAATTGCATCTACTCTCCGGTCCAGGGATCATCTACATCTGTCATGAGGTGGAAGGATGAACCCAATTGCAGACAATATGCAAACACACAAGGTATATTTATAACAGAAAACAGGGAAAACAAAGCCCACGAGAGGGTAAAACAGAGGTAAGGATGGTTGACTAACAAGCAAGACAATAACTAGACTAAGAACTGGGATATACTACATACAACTCTTCAGACAAAAACTCTCAGCAATGGTACAAACACAGACAGGTTACACATTGATTGACAATGAACCGACACAGGACAGAAAACATGAGGGGATTAAATAGGGAGCAAATGAAGAGGGCAACAGATGATAACGGTGAAACAATAATGACTAAACAAGGATAACAAGGGGGCGGGGTTAATTAACGAGACACCACAAGCACATGGCCCAAACAAATGGCCATGTGCTTGTACACAAAACATGGGTCTGTCATGATCCTGCCTCAAGACTAAAGAAAGACAGGGACTAGATGGCAGAATCATGACAACATCATTAGCCTATGCCATGCCGGGCTGCTTTGTTCTTGTTCAGTATTGTTTGGAGAATTCTTGTGTTACTCAGTGATGATCACAAATCAGACTGGGACATGCTCAGATCGTGTTCATTGCCTCTACTTTGTGGACTCGCCGAATGCATTCAGCTTAGTCGTCTCACTGCTACTGTACACCTTAAAGCAGAACACATGGCCCTATGTTTGACTGTTTCTGTTTATCTCATGTACATTCGCTACAGGCTTGGTTGGGTTTATCTTGCAGAATACACACATTCCAATCCACTGATCTGTAATCAATGTTCTCCGCTTTGTTTTTCCCCAATCTGAGACAGTGCTGGCATAGAGGAATCTCTTTTGGGACTGGGAGGATTAAACAGAGAGCGAAAAACCTGGTCCATCAATCACAGTGTCACTCCAGCATAGTTTTACGACGGATATATCCCTAAACAAGCACAGCGGTTCGTCTACTTAATTGCATGCCCCAGTGCTGATAGCATGAAAGTAATTGATTGGGGTACTGTATATTAGGTTGGCCTAACTTGTGTTCTTACTTGTCTCACAATCAGTTCCTCGTCTCTCTCCATGGCCTGGCATGGTCTATTTTCTGAGTGCATTAATATTTCATTCCTGCACATTTTTTCTTTGAGAGGATTATTATCTCAGAAAAGGGTTGGACCTGTTTTTGATATTTCTTTTCACCTGTTTCTCAGTGAAGTTTAAGAAGACTTATGGCCTGTTTACACCTGATATTAAGATGCATTTTACTCGACTGGATCACAAATGAACGACGCAAAATACAGGTGTAAACAGGGCTAAAGCCTTTTGAGCTTGTCCACTTTCGACCACTTCCCGAGGTAGTTGAAAACACATTGACCGGATTGCTTCTGTAGACGCTCATGTGGTCGAATGCGTTTCAACAAACCACAAAAGCCCACTTACTCTCCGTTATGGGAAGCTCGCTAGCCAGACGGGGTTTAAACTTTGCCGGCTGGAGACCCAAGTTTGGTTTGAAGATGAAAAACATGCCAAGCACAATGTTCTCTCATCATTCCTGATTTCTAACACACACTCACAGCATTCAGCGTGGTCTCGCGGCTATCAGAGCAGAAACCAAAGTTGCTGCTCTCCGTATGTTCTTCAGTCGTCTCTCAGCGTGTTCATGTGTAAATAGCGTGCTTATTTCATTAGATCGATCTGTAAAAGCCCATTCGTTTACCCACCCATAGACCCTCCCCTCGAAGAGATCAGGACAGAAGTGGCTGAAAGTGGACAAATAAGACGGATTAAAATACCAGGTGTAAACGTGAATGTGTCTCACTCATCTACTTGTTATCCAATTGACCAAAACACATCTTAATACCAGGTTTAAACAGGGCCTTAGACTATCAGTGGGAAATATTTCCTTTCTTTTTAATCAAACGGCACAAGTGGAGGCATTACAAGTTTATTACAGTACATTACTTTCCATTAAAGATAACAGCTGGACATTGTTTTTATTATAATATAATATAATTTTATATAATATAATACATTATATTATAGTTGTAGAAAATGTGGACTTTTTAAATTGTACATTATTTTTCAATGCATGTGTGTGTTATGTCTATTATTTATTTATATACACGTACACATTTTATTATTCATTTGGTTATAATAATTTTTTTCATATGTTAATTATGTGAAATATTCTAATTGACATTTTGTTATTTATTTTTAAATATTTTGAATACATTTTAAATTATATATTCAACATTCAATACATGTGTGTATATGTATATATAATAAATGTTTTTTTGCCTCAAATCCAGTATTTACACTTTACTCTATTAATTGCAACTGGATGAATCCAGAACATGACAAAGGACAGTACAGTCAATGATAAACTAGGTCAACATTTGTTTAGCACAATGCAATAATGTTTGCTAATGTTGTTAATTAAGAAATTCAAGCATTTTACAATCTGGAGTACCTTATTTTGCTGAGAATGTGAATGGGAGATCTCTTGGTGAGAAAAAAGGTTGAAAACCACTGAGCTACAGAAAGTCAACCTTGCTGCCTCAGAAAGAGGAGAGCTGTAAATCATGTGGTTGGGAAATGTGAAGCAGCTCAAGCTCGTGATGTACTGTACTTATGAATTAGCTCTGTACTATTTGCATGCGTCATCTTTATTTCAACGGGTTATATCAGGTCTTGCATATGCACCCAGATAATCAGATACACTCACACGTTGCCTGCTCACAAGGTTCAGATATGAGACAGCACAACCGCTGGTGGCCTACTGAGGATACCTCATTATGTAGAATTGAGCTCGGGGTAGCAGAGCTAGCTGCAATAATCCCATGCCTCACTGCTGAGCTCATTCCAGGATAACACTCCTAATGAGCTCACGTCTTCCCCCTGCGCTCACGCTGAGATCGCTGGCAGCATGTGTGCGTAATATGTGTGTCTCTCCATGTTTCATTACAGGATCACAGAGAGAGAGTAGGAGTCGAGGCCCCTGAAGTGAACAGCCTCAGTCTCTCGGATGCATTTTGCTGTGCAATTGACACGCTAACCCAATTGTACCTCCAGGATACAGAATCAAACAAGGCAGTCAGAAACTGGCAGCAATGCAAATAGTTAGTCCTCATTTGAAGGTACTTTTATAATAGCTAAAGTCTATATTTCAATGACCGTCTGATGTATACTACTCTTAAAAATGGCAAGCTCTGACTGAAATTACCAGGTCCAATCGCATTGGCTGCCTCATACAGCTACTGTATCACAGTGTTTTTCTTATCAGTTTGCCTAGAAACAAGTTTAAAAAGTAATTTGGTTGATGCAATGTGCACTTTTGAGGAAGAACGTCTCGGTTACGTTTGTAACCCTCGTTCCCTGAGTAGGGAACGGAGACGTTACGTCAGTGACGACGAAATGAAGGTTTCGCTTAGAAGCCTATCAACTTTGAGTTCTACAAAACGAGCCAATGGCATGGGAAATGCCACAGGTCTGCGGAATTTGCATGGCGCAACTCCGCCCCACTGTGTGGGTATAAAGGAGGAGCGCCGGCAATCTCGCATTATGTTTCCTCGCTGAGGAGCCGAGATTGAACTTCAGGCTATTTCAGCGGTACAGCGGTTGTGACAGAGGGACGTAACGTCTCCGTTCCTTACTCAGGGAATGAGGGTTACATACGTAACCGAGACGTTCCCTTTCGTACGGTCACTACGAGTTACATCAGTGACGTCGAAATGGGGGTCCCAATATAATCACGCCACATCGGCTGTCTTCCAGTGCCCTGCGTAAGTCTGAGCTCCCTGTCGTGAGACTAGCACGGACGAAGGACTCCTACTTAACACAGGTACACTAGGTAACATATCCCAGGAGGAACACATATACGCTGTCTTCATAGACAGGAACTTAAGCTCATCTGATTGCAAAGGCTCAAAGGGAGCTCTCTGCAGGGCGGATAGAACCACTGCGAGGTCCCAAGAGGGTACGAGAGGAGAGCGAGGAGGATTTAGTCTCCTCGCTCCTCTCAGGAACCTGGTGACCTGGTCATGCTTCCCCACAGACTTACCTTCAACTGCGTCGTGATGTGCGGCAATAGCGGCAACATACACTTTGAGGGTGGAGGGAGACAGCCTTCGCTCCAACCCATCTTGCAGGAAGGAAAGCATGACACTGATCGGGCATTTTCTGGGGTCTTCTCGGTGAGAAGAGCACCAGGTGATGAAGAGGATCCACTTCAACGCATAAGCATGTCTCGTGGATAATGCTCTAGCGGAAGTGATGGTAGCCATCACCGGAGGTGGTAGGGTACTCAAACCAGCCTCAGGGTGCCCCGTCTCTGAGAAATGAGATCCTTCCTCAGAGGAATTGGCCAGGGAGGTGCTGTCGCGAGGAGTACTAGTTTGGAGAACCAGGTCCAGGTGGGCCAGTGAGGCGCAACCAATATGACTTGCTCCAAGTCCTCTCTGATCTTGCACATAGTCCATGCAAGAAGGCGCACTGAGGGAAACGCATACTTGCGGCCTGGTTTGACAGAAGTCCCGGGTCAGCACTGCCTTGGAGGCGAAGGCGGTCCACAGTGACATAGTGACAGAGAACATACAGACCATGGTCGCCGCGCCAACGAGGGCAGCGGGGACTTCCACGACCCGGTGGTGTCCTGATGCATGCCTGGGAAGAAAGGCACTGGGGGCGAGTGCTTGTTGTGCAGCACGCACCGCGCCCGGGAACCAATCGTCTAGCTTACAGCCCTCGGGTGATGCTGCCCGGGGAGGCATGGCTGTCAGCTCTGGATCTGACTCGGCTAAAGCTGGCACTCCCGAGGGAGGCAACGCAGTCGAATCCTCATTTCCAGAGGAATCAAGCCCGCCTTGTGATGCTGTGAGTGACATGACATCACCCGCCGGAGCCCCGAATGAAAACACTGGGTCCCGAGAGGAACCAGGCACACACGGAAGCTCTACGGTTTGCGATGTGGAGGGGGGCGTGGCCCGAGGAATGACTCGTCAGTTATTATGCCACACCGTAACCCTCAGATCACCCTGGCCACCAGGCAAAGTATCCCCTCTCGAGGAAGAGATAGATTGGGGTGTGGCAGAGGGGACTCTTCCCACACAGAGATCATTGAGTCTCAATCTAAATCTAAATCTCGCCCACATCCAGAAAACACACGGGCAAGCCGTCTTGAAAATAGACGTGCCACGTGCAGCTCTTTTAGAGAGAGGAGAAAGCTCAGCAGAGTGCTGAAGCGCCAAGGGAGAAGCACACACACTGTCGGCAGATCACTGCACAGATCACTGCACAGATCAGCAGCAGGCAATGCGATCTCGCTGGAACGCGCCGTTGCACCAACACACTGGAGAGCCGCTCGTCTCGTAGAGTGAAGATAATTCAGAATGGCTTGTGGGAGTGAAGAAAACTCTTGACTCCGAAGCGAAAACATAATGCGAGATTGCCGGCGAGATCCTTTATACCCACACGGTGGGGCGGAGTTGCGCCATGCAAATTCCGCAGACCCATGGCATTTCCCATGCCATTGGCTCGTTTTGTAGAACTCGAAGGTGATTAGGCTTCTAAACGAAACCCCATTTCGTCGTCACTGACGTAACTCGTAGTGACCGTATGAAAGGGAACTAAGATTAGTTCCAAAGTTTAGTTCCAGTGCCAGGTCAGTTGGATCAAAATCTTTGAAAGATAAACTAGTAAACTTACGGGTGGGTGATATACCAGTAGACAAGATTAACCGGTAGAGATTTTGGACTATCGTCTCTATACACTAAAAACAAGTGTTTTTAAACCATTGAAACACAATAAGTAGCAAAAGAGAACTCATTTCGCTACGCGTGCCATCTGAGATGGTTTCCGAGCGCTGTCTGAGAGACGCAAGCACATGGAGACGCTGTTCATAGAGCGCGTGAGTACTGAATTAAGTTATTTTGCCACCAAATTGGGCTTCAACAAACGTATTTGTTAAAATGCCAGTCTTTGCAAGTATCCTCGTAAACACATTTATGTCTAAAGTGAAAGTAAACAGTTGAGAAAGAAAACGCATGTAACAGTATGTTGGATCCGTGCATTTGTTCTTAAAGTGACAGCAGCCTAATATACATGCTGTCATCTGTCATTAATGTTAATTAAACAACAAAAAAAGACAATGATCTCTTTCAATGCTCTTGACTGAATCCCTTTTGTCTAATTCTAATAAGAATAAATGTATATTTAATTTAAGTTTTTCAGGTAGGACTATTTCTTTGTTCTATTGAAGTTTGTGGTCCTATATCGCTTGCAATTAGTTTCTTTGTTCTTATTTTATCACTATCACTGTTAATTTCTTCAGTAAGCTTGAGTTGTTTTTTTTTACGTAGGCTAGTATTATATTTTGTGATATTGAAACTGGTGACAGGAATTATGAAATTTCAATGGTATATATATTTTTTTAACATAAAAACCTTATTTAAAGCAAAAATAACTATATTGTGCTATTTATTGTTATCGTGAAATAAAATTAATCATGTTGTGATATAAGATTTTGGTCATATTTCCCACCCCTACATATTCGTGGACAAAACTGTAAATTCTGCCTTGAGTTACTCTAATGTTCAAAAGTTCTGAGTCGGTAAGATTTTTTGGTTTTGATAGGGATGGGATGGGAAAAAAAATCTATGAATGTGGCCTATTAGATCTCCCGCTGCCTGTGATGTCATCAGTAATAATCAAACAGCAGAAAATCTTGTAAAATTTTTAAATTGCTTGTAATATGTTTCTTTGTTCTTCTTTATTATTTACAATTCGATTGTATGTTTTGAAGCTATATTTAGTCAGTTAGCCAACCTGCAATTGTTTTAAATTAATTTTTAATTTTGTTTTTTAAACTTTATTTAAGTAATTAAATAAAAATGTACTGTACAAATAAATTTAAGATTTAAAATTGGTAAAACAAAATTATTAGTCCGAAAAAAATGAAGAATCGCTTTGGAATTGGATTGTGACTCCCAGAATCGGATCGGATCGTGAGATGCCTAAACATTCCCACCCCTAGTTTTTGAAAGAAGGGTATTATGTCCACCAATGTCACATTTATTTGAGCAAAAATGAAGTAAAAACAGTAATATTGTGAAATATTTTTACAATTTAACATAACTGTTTTCAATTTTAATGTATCTTTCAAAATGTATTCCTGTGATGGCAAAGCTGAATTTTCAGCATCATTACTCCAGTCTTCAGGGTCACATGATCCTTCAGAAATCATTACAATATGCTCAATTGATGCACAAGAATAATTTCTTAGTATTATCAATTTTGAAAACAGTTGAGCTTCTTATTATTCTATCAGTTGAACATAAGGCATCAACGGCCCTATTTCTGTTTCAACACCTATATGACAATGATCAGCAGTGTTCCATCAACTTTGCTTGATGTATCACCATCTGTCTGCTTGTCTCTGATGACATGCTTGATAATTAGTAATAAACACGGCTAGATTTAGCATTGGCATTTCGAAGTGCAGACAGTGTGTGACAGTTCCTTTTTTTAGTCTATGGCTATCATAAGCAATTGTTCAAAACTTAGAAGCAAATGAAAGTTGTTTTGATAAGTGACTAATGAAAATCATATCAAATATTTTAAAATGATAAAAAAGGTCCCTTAATGCATTTAACTACATATTTAACCAGAGAACATCAATAATCTTTTGGAGTGCATGGAAAGTGGCTCTCATGAGGGTTCAGGTTTCGTGCATGTGATGTTGATCAATTTCGGCTGAAGCTTTTCTCTGACTGGCCCAAATTCTGGCAGCCTGAATGAATCTGAAGTGCTTGTATTTTGCAGATAAGAAGATCAAAGGATGTGGAAATTGTCGCCCACTGACTTGCCGCTGGGGTTTGGGAAGGCTCTCTTTTGTATCTATTGGTCGCATGTGAGATCTTCAGGTGTTTCGCTGCATGTTCAACCATTCATCTGTGAGTAGCTTGTTCCTGGCAGCACGTAGTTAATGTTTTTTCACAATGCCGTCGCTAAATTTCTTTACACATCGCCGCTGTCCATGGCTGAAATATTGATTATATGGCTACCTGACATGCCTGTTACCCAGAGCAATTTATTTCTGGTCGATGGTCCCCATCATCAAGGCGACTGCCGTATTGGACCGTGCCATAACGTAGTGAAATGCTTTGAGCGAGGTCTATACTTTTAAAAAGACATAAAAGGCAGTAAAGGATGGGAAACTGGCTTGGAGATAATTACTTTGAACTTGGAGTCGCCAGACAGCTGCAACAAGTAATGTTGAACCACACCAGACTGAGACTTGCATTTAATGAAAAGAAGATTTTGTCACCACCATCTTTCAGTTTTATAATATAGCAGCACCTATATGTCTCAATGTTTTTGGCATGACTCACTAAATGTGTGTATCACTGTTCTTTTGCCTCCCTCAGCAGTGTTGCAAGTCAGAAAAAACTGTAATACAGAGTAAAAACATTTGAGTCAAATAATATCAGGTTCTCTGACAGGATCATTTATAATCCTCACCTCAGGAATATCATGTCAGATTACTTTCAAGGAAGATTTCCCTGATTGCTCTACGGACACTTTTAACCTCCATTAGCAAATTCACTTTTGTCAACTCAGTTGAAACACCTGACAAGGAAAAAAGGAAGTTGTAAAAACATATTTAGCTGAGTTTTACCTTGGAGGCTGTTGATACCGTTTGAAAACGACACCGTTTTCAACTAATAACGGAAAATCGTTTTATGCGTTTTGGCAGTTCATTTGCACGACAGCTATGTTTTGGGAACCTTAAAATGCGAACTTTTGAAAACGGGTTTCAAAGTGCAAGTTTTTGAAATGGATACCGTTATTGTCTCTGTGTAAACTACAAAAATGTGAATTTGTGAAAATGGTGACGTCATGCGCAGGCGTATTACGTGTTCAGTCTAGGCATGCGCGAGTACTTAAGAACCAAAACAACAATGGCGGACTACAGGACTGTGTTTGTGTTGCTCAAGAGACCGGGTTTATTCATGCTTCTCCAGCAAGGTGATTATTTATTGCACCACTAGAGCGGAGATGCATTATTTACATACATCAAATTCTAACATCGTCAACTAATTGTAATTATGACATCGCCAACTACTGGCCAGGCATGCATAATACATGTTACGAGTTGAATACGAGTTTTTAGTTGTTTTAGTGGATCTGTGACAACGGGGATCACTTTCCCCACATTTGTAAACGTTTTTAAGAACATTGTTGTCATGTTAACATACCCTTAGTCTAGAGATTTCTAATGACACTGGAAGTCAATAAGGCTTTAGAAGAACAAATCAGTTGAACAATCATTTCTATTCATTAAGTCTGTGTCTGCTTCCTTTCTTGTCGAAAAAATTAACATATAAGGGTCTGAAATTGTATACACTACTGTTCAAAAGTTTTGAGTAAGAGTTTGTTTCTGTTTTTGTTTTTTTCGTAAGAAATTATTACATTCTGCATGGACACATTATAATAAATACATATCAAAATTAACAGAAAGTTCTTTGGAACTTTCTATTCATCAAAGAATCCTGAAAAAAAAAGAAAAAAAAAGCATGGTTTCAACAACATTAAGCAGAACAACTGTTTTCAACATTGACGATGAGAAATATTTCTTGAGCACCAAATCAGCATATTAGAATGATTTCTGGAGGATCATGTGACGTGACGTGAAGACTGGAGTAATGAAAAATTAGCGTTACATCACAGGAATGAATTGTATTTTAAAAATGCAATTAATTCATTGAAATATAGAAAGCCAGTTAATTTTTAATTGTAATACTATTTCACAATATTACTGTTTATACTGTATTTTTTTTTTTTTTTGCTCAAATAAATGCAGCCTATATACAGTTGTAATTATTCAAGCTCCATTGCAAATCAGGTTAATTGCCAAAATGTACAGACTTTCAGCTCTGATGCAATGAACAAATCAAACAAAAGTAATTGAAATAGCTCAACACAACAAATGATTCAAGTGGTTTCCCCATATTCAACTGAAAATGCAACTTTTAATGACTTCTGCCATCTCAAAATAATTCAACCCCCTGAATAGTATCCCTCACAAAAGCACAAATCTGCAAGGTCTCAAGCACAGCTCATGTAACTAATCAAGGGCTTCAGTGGTTACACTTCCTGGACGGGTCAAAAAAAGGAAGCTATCAATGGCTGCAACCAGATTTCTCAGAAGGCAAGTTCAGAAAAACCCTCGAGTGACTGCAAAAGACCTGCAGCAAGACTTGGTGGCAACAGACACTGAGGTTTCAGCTTGCATAGTAAGGCGCATACCAAACGCATGCTAGAACTCCATGACGTACACCACTACTGACCCAAAAGGAAGTCGGCTCCAATTTGCTCAAAATCTTATAAATAAGCCACCGATGTTTTGGGATTCTGTTATGTGGAGCGATTAACTTCTCGGCCCTCTGGATCAGCGGTATGTCTGGAGGAAGAAGAATGAAGCATATGCTAAAAAAACACTCTGCCTAAAGTTAAGCATCTTGTGGCTCGGTGATGCTCTGGGGCTGCTTTACATCCTCTGGCATTATAAACCTGCAGCGTGTGGAAGGCAAGATGGATTAATTGAAGTATCAGGAAATCCTAGGAGAAAACATCATGCTATCAGTAAGGAAGCTGAAGCTTGGGCGTCATTGGACCTTCCAACAAGACAATGGTCCGAAGCATTCCTCAAATTCTACCAAGGCTTGGTTGCAGAAGTCATGGAAGATTCTACAGTGGCCATCACAGTCACCTGACTTAACCATAGAAAATCGCTGGTGGGATTTGAAGGCGGCGGTAGCAGCATGCAAACCCAAGAATATTACTGAACTGGAGGCCATTGCTCATGAGGAATGAGTGGCTATAAGATTCCTCAGAAACGCTGCCAGAAGATGGTGTCTGGTTATACATCTCATTTGCAGAAGGTCATAACAGCAAAATTGTCTTCTACTAAGTACTAAAGATGCTTGCCATGAAGGTGTTGAATAATTTTGAGACTGCAGAAGTCATTAAAAGTTGAATTTGGGGAAACCACTGGAAACATTAGTTGTGTTGAGCTATTTCAATTACTTTTGTCTGATTTGTTCATTCAATGGGGGTTGAATAATTTTGATTACAACTGTATTAAATATTCCTCTGATTAAATTATAAATTTGTTTTACATACTTTAGAACTTATTTAATTTTGTGTTCTTTATAATATATACGGAGCCCCTAAAGGGACATGGTGAAGAAAAAAATGAGATGGGAGATAAAAAAATATTTGGCAATGCTTTTGTGTTCTCTCGCAAATGTTTTGTGTTCCCCGAGAAACTTTGCGTTTGCACTTAAAATAATTGACTTTGAAGCCTTTAATTTAAAAAAAAAATAAGGCTCAGTATATATCAGTATATTTCATTATACACAGAATGAATGGGTCTTTATATACATGAAATTATATAAAGTAGCTGCATTTATATTTCACAACAGGGTTTGTTATAAGAGGATTGTTATATTTGGAGGTCCTTAGCATTAAAAAGTTTGAAAATCCCTGTTTTAACCTCAACCCACTGCAGTGGACATTATAATGAATAGTATTTTCTCTTGAGAAATTGTGATATTCTGGAAGATCACGAACATTCATCATTGAACATATTTTGCGCAGTGGGTAGCCGCCTAGCCAAATGAAAAGTGGGGTGTTCCCGGGGTGCTGAGTGGCCCAGTTTACTCGCTTTCCATAATGATAGAGGAAACATTAGTCGAAACACACATCTTGTGTCATATTTTTTAATATTTGCTGTGCTTTATTTATTTACCACCAGTTATTTAGAGTCTTCTCACTCCTCTGAGAAAGCACCTCTCGTTCGGAGAGTTGTAAATGCTGACGGTGCATGTCAATAAAAACAGAAGGTACGCTTAATAACATTTAATTCAGCCCAGAGTGACAAAGAAACGACCACAAAGAACAAAACGGCTTATAAAATCATTAAACGATGAACGAAAGTGGAGCAAATCATGTTCATGTTTGAAATTCAGGAACATTCTTTTCATATTCAGATTAGGGGCACTGCACAGCCCTCTTAATTACTTACAGCCAGATTCTCTTTTCAAGCCCCATTACCACCAGGGGAATGAAAATCATAACGGGCCTGGAAGTAGAGTTTATCATCTCACTGCAACCTTGAGTAAGTGAGATGCACAGATAGATGTGACACTCGTAGGGCAAACCTCTACGTCGCATATACCGCGCACACATCCATCTTTGCTAGCGCTGGTTGCACAAGCGAGTTGCATAGCCAGAAAAAGACAAAAGTTTTTGCAAGAATGTGGTGCATCATTCATGTTTTTTAGAAAGTAGGGCAACCTTGACATGTTCCCTACATTAAGGAGAGATCCTGTGGTTGTCCCACTGACACTCAGGGCAATTTCTTTCTATTTCATGTATGCAGAGTGGAACGAACATAATGAGACTCACTTGAGCTGCCACTAGCCACTATAGAGCGAGTCATGCTTTTTTCTTTTTGTTGTTAGGAGGATTCTCAGCATGCGTTTTGACTTCAGATCTCGCTTTTGCTTTGATGTATTTGCTGTTGCTTTTTCACATACATTTCTCTTTTTAAAGGCACTGATCCTTAAAGGTGCAGTTCATATTTATATATATATATATATATACACAATATATTCAGCTGCTATTGTGATGAATAGGAATGCTAATGTGATAGCTTCTCTAGGTATTCCAGACCTCCTTGTAGTGAACCGTGAATGTGTAACTCAGTGCACCTTTAAGTTATTGATTTAGTGTTTGTTAAAAGTCAAACAGACTTTGTTTTACTTAATTTAAAACTTATGTTTTATAAGTCATTGCTTGCATCAACTACAAAGTAATGCAACTTTGCAACTGCATACTATCATGAGGAATTAAAGCAATGTTTATTTTTGTAACGTTAATTAAAACTTGTTGCATTGTTATTAACAGTGCTGAGCATATCCGTTTGTATCTGGAGAGTAAACACATTGTTTTAGGAGAAGATTTGCACCTTGATGTTCTCACTCCTGAGTCAACAGGAACAAGTCTCACCTCCCTTAAATTGATTTGACTGAGCAAGAGCAACACGGAGAAAAAAATGCTGCCACACAAATTGAGAGACTAACTTGACTAAATTGCTATTCAGATTTAACTAAAACATTATTTATAGAATCATGTCAGAATCATCAGTCACATGCCATTTAGGCTCAGCCAATAGAAATGGCATTATGTAGAAGGCTTCTATGATTCTAACTGCGAGCGAAAGTTTTATTTCATCAAAGCGCGCAGTTGGATTGTAATGCAGACGTGGTGGGACGGCATTTGCGTGTCGAATTAACGCGTTTAATTAGCATGCACTCAGCAGTCCATGTTCGAAAATATGCAAGAACGCACTTCCTTTAAACAGCTCACTGCACGTGTCTGAGAGAGAAAGAGAGAGATTCAGTATCGCTGATTTACTCACACTATTTGTTGAATTGAAGTCTGAAGGGAAGATTTTAAATTATTATTATTTCCAACATTATAATTGCTGAGTTTAAGGTAAAATTATGCACAATACTCACAATCCCAAGCAAAAATCCATGCCCTGAAAAGATTGATACTTGGCGCCCATGTATTGATAAACATCCCCGCGCAAAATATCCCAATACTATGCTGTATCGATTTTTTTGCCCTCCCCTATAAAACAGTTGAACTGTGAAGAACTGTAGAAGTCCCAAATCTCTGTCTAAAATACAGTTGTTAGAAAACCATTGCAATTGGGCCTACAAATCACAGTGATGCACTGACCGGATTGCAGACAGCGAGTCTTTCCCAAGGCTGGAAATTATGGCTAAAAAGGTTAGGCTAGGTCACAGAAAGTTCTCTCTTGGTCAGCTCTAAAACTGGGTCATGGTTTATTTCACCTCACTTGAGAATCTTCTCCCAGTAGATGCAATTAGGAGAAAAGCAGTGTAGAAAGACTGAACTACTAGCTACTTCAGTAGAAGTATCTGCACCATGCCCTTTGGCCATTATAAATAGCCATTACAACATTTCACCATGGTTAAGTAGTAATGTTAGGCATGACGTGAATCCAGTCAGATTTCAGAGTTGGAACTATCTGCTTAATGTGGTCAATCTAACACATTATTATAATATTCTTTGAGATTATGGAGCATGAGGCTAGACAATGTACTTGTGAAAAACTAGACAACCACAAAGCCCAAATATCAAAACTCGGCCTCATGCCTTTTTGGAAATGATTGGTAAAATAGAGCTTCCTTAAGCTCCTTAAGAGAAGAAAAGGAGCTTCCTTTCTCTCTTGTGTGAGGTGGCATATATAGAGCTGGTTTGACATGTCAGGGGTCCGTCTCAAAGGCATTTACTTTCTCCAAACGGCACTGCTGCGTTCCCCTGTGAAGCAATTTGCAGTGGTAGCTCATAAATTACTGAGCGTGCCAGGGATGTCACTTATTAGCGACGGGTCAGTCTCTGATTGAAAAGTCCAGATGTGAAACGCAAAAGGTCGGTTTGTCTTATTTTTTTTTTACCATTCAGAGACACTACTCTGAATGCAATGATTCCCATCTGTCTTTTTTTAGCATGTCTAACTGGAGATCCTGCAGTGCTTTTAGGAGGTATTCACTCCTTCACAGTGCAATTACTCTGTATTGTACTCTAAATTGTAAAAACATTTACTGGTAGGATCTATCTTTCTGGAAAATATAAGGGAAATGATGGAAACATGTTTACCAGCTAAATACCTTGATGTGCAACAACAACAACAACAACAACAAAAATGCCACAACAGGGGATGTGATTGGATAACTGGACTAACCAGTGGCCCAATTTCATTGTACAGCATCTTAAATGTCAGTTTGGTCATTCCAAAATGCCTGAGCCAAAGTCTATCATCAAAATGGTTGGGTTTAATTACCTCCCAGAACTGTCTCAAATATTTTCATTCGCAAACACCATCCGCTTCCGCACACAAGATAACATGACAAAAACATAAAAAAGAGCCAAAGTGGCTTCTCCGATTGCAGCAACTTTCATTTTTATTAAAGATATTTTGCACCAATTTTCCACAAACTAAAGATTTTTGGATGCTTTATTTGCAAATATTTAATGCTATATTCCAATTTCGCGCACAAGTTAAATTTGCAACTGTGGAAGGAAACATAGAAATTGTTATTCTTCTCGTTATTTCCCTATAGTGAATTGGAAGTCTTAAAAAAACGTACTTCCGTGTAGCAAAATATGACTACTTATATGGTTATTGTATTGCTGTCAGTGTAACCTGTTCAGTTCACTTTTGACTAGGACAAGTGAAGCGTCCTTTCACTATGCATTCACTTCTTCAATAACATTAAAGAAATGGCTAGAGACAGTAAGCTTTTGGGCTGTTTTATCTAGGAAGACACATACTCACTCTCATACACTCAAACATAAAAAGACAGGCAGGAACTCAAAATGTGAATTGCTGTGTGGTATCCACACAGTCCAGTGCATCTCCTACAATATCTCCCTGGCAGCAGGTAAGATGAAAGCAGTGTCTCTAGCAATAAATTTGAACCATGCTCAGACTTTATATGTGATGGCAGGCTGCTAAAGGCCAGCGGTTCTCAAACTGGACATGACACATGGATATTACAATTTACAAATGTTTGTCCATGTACAAATTGCAGTATACTTTATTAAATTGGCAGTTTTATTTTTCCATGTTTTATTTCTAATTTCTGATAAATATACAATTTGATTTATATACAATTATACAATGTGTCTTATACTTTGCACTACATTGCAATGATTTGAATAGGAATCTTAATGCACCACAATTGTGTTCTGTATGCACATAAAACCAGCAAAAACTGATGTGATTAACAAAAAAAGTATTACAAAAAAAAATTATTCTATTAACAGTATTCTACTTTGGCAATAATAAGAAATGTTTTTTGAGCAGCAAATCAGCATATTAGAATGATTTCTGAAGGATCATGTGACTGAAGACTAGAGTAATGATGCTGAAAATTCAGCTTTCACCACAGGAATAAATTACATTTTAAAATATGTATTATTTTATTTTATTTTTTTATAGATTTAAAACAGATTAAAACTGTTCTTTTAAATTGTAATAATATTTCACAATATTACTGTTTTTACTGTATTTTTGATCAAAAACATTAAAAAGAATCTTACAGATCAAAAACCTTTGAATGCTAATGTATATTTATTATGTGTTTTAGACTCTAATGCATAGACTAAATTCTTACTTCGGCAATGCAATTCATTTGAATAGATCTCAAGATGTCCATGTGACACAGTTGTGCCTATAAAATGCCTATAAAATGCCTTCCGCATGCCTATAAAAAACAGCTAAATCTGATGTGATCGCCAAAAAGGATAATATTCCACTTACTCTCAAAATAAGCATCTGTATGCTCAATTTAATTCCAATTGCTTTTAGAAGGCAGAATTTCAATAAACTACACGGCCCCAAATTATGAAATATATTTAGTGACTATGGGTTTGAATTAAAGAAATTTCAGGCAAAATTGCATATTAACATTAATGCAGATATTGCAATTCTTTCTATTTGGCCACACTAGGACGGATTAGTGTTTTACGCATTAATTTTAAGAACAGGAATATTGTTTTTATTCAAAATGTCTGAGACTGGGTTGCCATAAGCTTTTGCTTTCAAGTTGAACAATGCTGGACAAAAATAGAGGGAACGTTATTGTTACTATTGTTAACACCAATGATCTGAAAGTTTGAGAACCACTGCTTTAAAAGTAGTACGCGTATACAGCTGATGCTCAAAGTCATATCTGGAGCTGTATGATATACTGTGACATTTATACAAGGATGCATCTTGTCACATTAGGCAAAGAAAAGGTCAGTCTTTTTTTTTACTTTTTAACTGAGGCCCTTTTTCTCAGTAGAGAATGATTGTGTCAAGAGTGTGTTTGCCAAGCGACACGTAGGGGAGTTTGATGACAGGACATGTGACTCAATATGTGTCTGTGCTATACTGAGTGTAAATGAGCTACAGGAGAAGAAAGGGATGGTAATATGGCACTTTAAAAAAGTTAATGCACTAATTGGAGTACAGAAGGACAATGCAGTAATGATCTTTGCAAGCCTTAAAAAAAGGCTTACCCTATAATAATTACCCTAATGAAAAAAAATTATTTAAAATACATTTATTTCATACTAAGTATACTACCATTAACATTCTTATTGACACATTGCTTGAGACTTTATGCTCACTTTTTAAAATTCTTTGATAAAAAAGAACACTATTAATGGAAATCTTTAACATTATAAATGTCTTTACTGTCACTTTTGATCAATTTAATCCATCCTTGCTGAATAAAAGGACTCATTTCTTAAAAATCTTGTTTC
Source organism: Abramis brama (assembly GCF_963993115.1). Lineage (NCBI taxonomy): Eukaryota > Metazoa > Chordata > Actinopteri > Cypriniformes > Leuciscidae > Abramis > Abramis brama. The sequence goes on along the minus strand of NC_139973.1, from coordinate 8,300,896 downwards.
TCTATTTTGTTGATAAATCTTGGTGTTATATGGCACTATTTAGACATTTATGAGTTGACTATTCAAAATAAAAAGCATCCATTGCCTCCCAATGGCAATTTGTACAACTCTGTAAACCCAGTGGCGAACAATAAAACGAGTCCCGGTTGGTTATTAAAATGTAGAACTTCGGTCAAAAGCGTTACAAAATCGCTCACTGACCAAAGCCTGTTCATCTCCACCCACCTCCAGCTGTCATTTTTAGTAACAGGCCAGATAGGCGATAAACATCATAGCGAAGTGAAATAATGTGCCGAATCAACACCCTGCTATCATCTGTGTAAAAGTCACTTTCACCCTCAACCTTCAGAATCATATAACACCTCCTGAGCCAGTCATTCATCTGCAAGCTTCAGCAGTATCAGGAAGTTCATTGTGTAACGCTCGGCGTCCCACCGGAATTTGTGGTAATTACATGAAACGAATATCTTAATTGTATGAACGTGTCTGATAGCTGTATATTTGTCCTGGGTGTAGTTTATATTCCTGGAACTCTTGACACTCTCTCTCTTTCTCCCGTCTTTCCCTGTAGATAATGAAATTGAGCTTTGCGGTATCCTTGCCATATCCTTTCTATTTCCGTTGGTGTTTTTTTCGCTGGGGAACTTGGAGTATTGATATGCAAACAGTCATGGCTCAAGTGATACCCTGCGGAGGACAGTTCTTTGCATACATGTCCCTTCAGGTTATAATCTGTTATGTTAATATTACTTTTATGTGCTTTCATACCTTGCCTTTGTAGCAAACACACACACACACACACACAAAAGAATTAGCCAGCCATCTGCTTGCTTCCACACATTTGGGAGATTGCAAGAGTCCTCATCTGTCTGCAGGAAAGGGTACAGAACCCATCAGAAAAGGTCACAATTATGGTGGAAGAAAGTAAAAAAAAAAAAGAGACAAATTCCCTCATGCCAGCTCTTTTCCTGCTATGAGGATTGAAAAGTACTAAAGAGAAGAAATCTGTTTCTGACTGTGAGAGTTTGTTGCTAATGATGGTTGGAATTGAAAGACAATGACGAAACCAGACAGCCTTGTAACTTCTTTTCAAGAGAATAAACCATGGAAAGGTAGTTTCAACATCTTGTGGGATGTGAGCAGCAAAGTTAAGACTTCTTTCAAAAACAGGCCTATTAGTATATTTATATTAGATAACACTAAAATGAGTGAGTAACATAGGCAATGAACAGATCAGTATAAATACATTTAATTTAAAATGTAGATTACATTTGAAACAAAATATAGACTAGCCTATATGAATATTCAGTGACCCCAAAATTATTTGGACATTTTTGGATACTTAAGTCAGACCTAATGTCTGAATGTTATTATAAACCTTTTCACACAACTAACTTTTGCAGTTACTTTTAACCAATGGTCCTAAGGTGATTTTTAGAGGATGTCTAAAGTCAGTTCACACAAGTGAAATGTTTTGCTTGAAAGTGTGCTATTTTTTTCTTTAAAATAATTGTCACTTGGTTTGATTATTTTGTTATAAAGGGCAAAGACATATATTGTATTTAAATATTGTCATCCAGTAAAATTATTATGAGTTATTATATACTACTACTAATAATAATCTATATTTTTCATATACACATTTGAAAGTTTTGGGTTGGTAATATTTTTTTAAAAGTTTTTTAAGAAGTCTCTTATTGCTTACCAAGGCTGCATTTCTTTGATCAAAAATTCTATTTTAAATTTATACTAAAGTCACATGATCCTTCAGAAATAATTATATGCTGATTTGGTGCCCAAAACATATTTCTTATTATTAGGCTATACATTTTTTTTTTTTTTTTTTTTTCTTTGATGACCAGAAAGTTGTTCACCCAAAAATGAAAATTCTGTCAGTAATTACTCACCCTCATGTTGTTCCAACCTCGTAAGAGTTTCGTTCATCTTCGGAACACAAATTAAGATATTTTTGATGAAATCTGAGAGCTGTCTCGCTCCTTCATAGGCTTCTAGGTAATTTCATTCTGCCGGCCCAGAAAAGTTAAAAACATCTTTAGTCCAAGTGACTACAGTGGCTCAATCCCCCCCCCCCCCCCCCTTCTCCCTCCCCCCCCCCCTTCTCCCTCCCCCCCCTTCTCCCTCCCTCCCTCCCTCCCATAGTTACTAATAACTAAACATTTTTTTGTAAAATTATAAATGTCTTTATTGTCACTTTATCAATTTAATCCTCTTTGATTGATAAACGTTATTGTTTTTGTAAGAAAAAAATCTTACTGACCTCAAACAGTATAGTAATCTGATCAAAAATCTGATCTAATAAAATGTTCACATTTCTAATGAATTATTACACCTTTAGCAACTGCAAAAAATGGTATGGGGGTGTTTGCCAAATAAGAGCCTCTTAATTTTTTATTAGGCTACTTGGGCAAAGTTTATATGCATTTAAGGAGCCACTATGTACACAGATATTATACAGTTTAACCTGCTATGGCTATGACTGAAATAAACCTCTTTTCAGAAAGATATTTTGTTGCAAAACATTGACCTCGTGCCTGACAGATTAAAAAAAAAAAAAAAAAACGGTTAAGAGTAGCAAAACATCTCGACAGCACAGGTAGTTCATTTAAGCATGGATTCAGACAAATTAATCCTTTCCCAAATACAATGTAGCTGAAAATATCATGTGTGAAGCAGGGGAGGGGTTTCGTTCAGTTAAGAATAGCTTACATGCGCTTTGAGAGGAGACAGGCAACAGTTCGGACAGCAGACCTCACTGTGTCTCCAGCAGACCACATCTCTCCCCACTGTCTCCGCTCACTGCCTTTACTGGAACCGAGCTTGAGGTAAGGTAAGACGACCCGCTTTCATCGGTGCAATGTGTTTATCCAGAGATAAATGATATGATCAGTACATCTAAATATTTGAAAAAAGCGTCTATCTGATTGGTTATGTTGTATGGTGCGGGAATACGGGGACGCGCCAAAGCACGCCAGGCGTCTTGTGCATTTGTATTTGTTCTCCTGCGAATCACTTACCTGAAGGACACTTATGTTCCTCACGTTACTCTATACATAGCATTACATATCGTTGATTTAAGGATCTTGTGAATTATGAATCATGCATGGCTGAGTTTTTCCTAAGTTTTGTTAGATATGGCATTCTAAAATAATGTGACAGTGCTGTGCGCGCGTGTATCCGACATGGGATGCGTCACACACGGCGCATTCTTGCAGCAAGACGGCGCGCAACGTTCACAAGACGGGTTTTTAAAAGTTGAACTGTTTTTACAGTTCTACTGTCTTAAAGGGACCACCCCAAAAATTAGATTTCTATTATCGTTTACTCAATCTCGCGTCGTACCAAACCAGTATTACTTTAATTGGAACACGCGCTGAATTGCATCCTCATTCTACTCACTTTCACAGTATGGTAAAACAAGGAATGGTGAACTAGCTTCTTAAAAACGTGAGTAACGCGAGACGCGACGCACCTGCCAGAGACGTCTGGCTACATGATTAAAAGTAGAACATCGTAATGTTCTGCTTTATGAGATCAGGTGGGTTGTTACACTTTGCTATTGAATGTTTGGGTGATTGCAGTGGTTACTTGTAACTCTGACCATAGAGTAACACATCTGTAGCTTGCGTCTATGTAAACATAATCTAAGAACATCACAGATGTGTATGTGTGATCATATTACAGAAGGTTTGTATTCACTGTCCCATTGTGTGAAATCATCAGTTGATGTATTGTATGTATTGAAAAGTGCTACAACTCTCCCCATCAGCTATATTCCTAGTTATGTGAAACGCTTGGATGTTTTGTATCAAATTAAATAAGAGAACCTGCTGATTTGGATGATACCAACTGTGTTATCCATTAATATGATAAATAAATAAATAAATAAGCCAGATGTCATTTTATGCTTCTAAAACCTACCCTTCATAGAGCACTTCCTGGCCTCCCTTAAAATGTTAGCTCTGAATACTTCTGAGAGAATACTTGAGATTCCCAGGAGTATAAATACCAGAAGCTGAATAAATAATGAATAGGACAAGGGAGTGTGCGCACTTGCTTTTTCTGTACGTCTGATGTCATTCTGTATGGTAGATTATTGAAGTACAGCAGCTTCCCTTCCCATGTCTCCAGATGGTGTTGAGTGTATAACCTTCTGCTAACATCTGCTAATAAAGCAACTTTCCAGAGAGATAACTCTTAACGTATCAGCCTCCCCCTACCAACGCACACGCTTTCCAAAGCTGTGATTTTAAACTGAGCATGCACTACACTGGTTTCCTTCTGTTGACTATTAGTATTGATATAGTGAACTGATCCTTAATGCCAACAAAGTATGACTCTATAGTCATGCATGAAAAGACATGCTTGAAAATATACAGTGAAATCGTGATGCACTGAAAATCTAACACCTATTCCAAGGTTGTAGGTTTATACTTTATTCATATTACAATAACGGTGATCTTTTTTTAAAATTTAAATTAATGTTTTTATTTATTTTAATGTCTTTTTATGGCATGGAAAACTTGTAAAATACGAGAATTTAAAAACAAATTGTAATTTCCGATCATTACAGTACAGTGATTTCTAAGGTGAATATACATTTCTCTAGTTATGCTGAGCCGGAAAATATTTTATTAGAAATTGATTGAGTGTCTTTTTGACTTGGTTATTGTTATCCAAAAGCCTGTTCAGTGACGTGAGTGGAAAAGGAAAGTTATTTTAGAAGAAAATGAGTAGGGTTAATTTTGCTATCATGTTGAATTTAAAAGTCCTAAAGGCCTGTTCACCAAGGACAATATCTATAACAATAACTATGACTGTAAAGTTTTATAAATCTTCCTATATGAGAATAGCAAAGTCCACACCACAATTAATAAAAACAGAGGAATGATATCTTTTGATTCACTTTCAGAAATTTTTTTTTGTTTCCAGCTGATGAATGATAAAAACATAATCAAAAACAAAATAACATTAAAAACACTCACTCAATCAGCACCACCCAACATTAAAGAGCTGGAGCGTTTAAAGCAGCAGACGACATAACTGCAGTGTGCCAGACTGTTATTGTTCATTGTTGTGGAGGCTAATTTAGTTATCTTTAAAGCAGATGTTCTTGGTGCGAACGGTCTGTGAATGAATGACTGGTCTGGAAAGGTCATAGAAGTTCATTAGTTAAAAGTGTGGATTCTGTGGAGTTAGGATGAGATTTTAGCTCTGTAGTTTTATTTAATTTTTTTTTTAATTTCGGCAAATTAAAATATTTGTCCGAAGAGAACTAAATAGTTTCATAATGAAGCAAAGTAGTTTTGGATGGCTGAAATCTTTGACTAAAAGAGTGACATTTAATTAGCGCTTCTCTGATGATGCATTTTGACCGTTTCAGTGTATATTTCATGCACAAAATGGAGATACAGTAAACTACAACAGGTAGTTAATTAATAAGCCTGTCTGCAGTGTGGACGCACTTCACTGTGACCAAAAATGAAGCTTGTTATGTAAAATTGTTCGCTTGAAATATTGGTAGGTGACTTGCTGCCATACACTGGTTTCATTTATCACCTGAGAACCCTGCACAGAATAAAGAGTTGAATTACCAAAATTGAATTATCAAAACTTTATTTTGATTTAGCCTTTTCTATAAAAAAAAAAAAAGAAGAGTTGCATCAATAATTTTTCTACTTGTCTTTTTTTTTTCTGTGTAGATTACAAGCCACTCCAGCTGTGGCATTGACTTATCAGGTCTTAGTCTCCAGCAATGTGATCGTTATCTTAGACCGCATTCACATTACATGGTTCAAGTGACCCAATTCCGATTTTTTTCCCCCCCTCCTATGTGGCACTGATCAGATATGACCCATAAACGTGTAAACAGCAAAAAAGCACATTGATTCCGATATTCTTAGATCGGTCTCAGTCCTCATTCATATGTGGAAATAAATCTGATATGATTCGGATACATGCAATTGTGTCTGCCATTTAAGCAAAATGTTCCCGTCAATGTGAGTCATACGTCTTTGGAAAAAGCAATGGTAGCGAATGACGTCAACTCAGGTGGACACCAACCACGATCACATGACTCTTTTCAATGGCGCAATGGAGAACGAAGGCTCAACCTAATGTTTTGCTGGCCTGATGGTGCGGAAGATGGCTTGCATTATCATTTTGTCTGCATTCATTGCAAACCGCTCCATTTTTACATCCTTTTCAGCTTTTCCAGGTCAGAACCTGGGTTGTTTCGCCAAGTGTAAATGCAGATATCAGACACGGGTCACTTTTAAAATATGTAAGATGGTCATCAAAAAAATTGGATATAGTCAACAAATCGGAATTGGGCATCAAGACCTGCAGTGTAAATGCGGCCTTAGTGATAGATGACACATGCACACAATGTTACGTAGGATCCTTAAATGTCAAAATGGGGGAGTCAGTGATTGTGTTTAATACACTGTTTACAATCAGCCAGATGTAGCAGATGTCTTGAATATATTAACCCTTTAAAGCCTACTGTATTTGATTCACACATTTATATGGCCTCTAAATGATCAACATCAAAAACCTGTTGTACAAAATCTACTAAATGCTTTCTGTCATCTGGATGAGTTTTTTTTTTTTTTTTTAATTATAATTCTAAAAACATCTCCCTTCAGGTTGTGGTTTGCTGTAAAATCTTTAATGATTTTTATAAAGTATGCATAAGAATAACTTTTACATTTTTAGTAAAATTTCAAATGAATATTTCAACACTTAGTGGAGTGAAGCAACTTAGGTTTTATTTAATTTAATTAAATTAAATTATGCATACATCTCTCAATCATCAATATATGGCATTGCATTATATTTGTTGCCACTCTATAAAAACTACAGAACTTTGATTAAAAAAAGCATTTGAATATAAGCTAAGACATTATTCGAAGATATAGAGTTTCAATTGAAATATGCATTTAAATAAGTAGTCTGCTATAATGTTATAAAGATCTGATTCATATTAAAAGCTATCATAACTTCACCTTACTTTTTGGGCATTTAAATATCAGCAATTGCACCAAATTAAATATGTTTGCTTGCTTTTGTCCTCTGAATAAATTTGATTTGAGGCTTTTTTAGCGCAATTTTCCAACGGACAAAATTGCGATTGTTAACTCATGATTTCTGTTCTGTCTGTGCGCACCAATCTTGCACTTCTATCTACTCCTCAACCAGACCACCTAGAGACTTCGGGTTTTCGGCATTATGTTAAAGAAGGTCTAATCTCGGGAACGCACCAAAAAAAAAAAAAAAAAAAAAAAAAACAGGAAAAGATTTACTATCTCTTAGTGTTGTGATCCCATGAGGTGAGAAAATTGCGCTAAAACACTCACCGAGTTTTTATTACTTGTTTTTCTTCGGGAGTATGAGCTCCATATTTTCACTATATCATACCATATGAGCCATGAAAGCCTGATGTATCAAAAATAACAAACATATATTTATTTGTTGTATTTTTTATTTATTTTATATTTTGTCTTAAGGTTAAATAAACTGTTCCATTAAAAAAAAAAAAAGTATGACTATTATTTCATGTCAGGCGTTACAAGGTTAAGATAATTATGTATTAGATCCAGCATGTGTGTAGACGTGGACCCAGATATGCATGTTATGTGACATTTAGCAAGCATTTCCCATGGGCACTGATATGATATTCTTAAAGAGAGCGTTTGAAGGTAGTTGAGAGGGCATTTGGCTAGTTTTGCAAAGTTTTTTTGCAAAACTCAAGTGTCTCAAAACTCATGTGTCTCAAAAGCCAAAATATTCAAATACACCTCTGAAAACACAAGTTATTAATGCTTGGTAAACAAGATGATGATGAAAGACTTAATACAAAGCACTTTCTTCAAAGAAAGGCGTTTCTATTTCTGCTACAAAGATTGGCACTCTCCAAAGTGTTTCCCAAGGTGAGTTTTGAAGAGGGAAATGCTTGTTGAGACAAATAGTTTTTCCAGTAGAGTTATGGAAAGGATGCATGTGGTGTCAACACCTTGGTTTGATTAGTTTTGAACCTGTAATTTGCTTTTCTCAGCAATTTTTTTTGCCCCCCCCCAACCCCCACCCCACCCCACCCCACCCCACCCTGCTCCACACCCACCCCACTCCACACACACACACATTTCAGTCACATGCTCAGATTTAATGCTTCTTGGCAGTATGCGCAAGGTTCATGAATAAATCAAAGCCCTCACTGTCAATGCTTAGAGCAAGAGGGAGTGGAATTATCATGTTCCGTACAGTTTTCATCCAAAAAGTACTTTCATCATTCTCCTCTTCCCTCTGTGCTAAAAATATTGCGAACGGTTAATGCCACAGTACGTTAGAGAAACATAGCTTATTGGCAGCTTTATAAATATTAACCCGTGTCATATTTTTATTCATCCAAATAATAGTATTCATTATCCATTAATATTCCAGGCGGTGAACCGAACACTAACAGCAACTTTTTTGAGATGTCACACAATTTCTTTCCTTTGAGAAGGCTTTCGAATTGTCCTCTGCTAGTGGTATATTTTCAACTGTACATCCTTTGAGATTACTGTGGTATCATCCTTTTCTGAAAAGGAAGGTTTGATTTATGGTCTTGAGGAAGAAAAGGAACTGGATAAAGGCTTGCCATTGTTCTTCCTAAACAATAGTACTACAATAGGACAGGTTTTACATTGCATTTTTAAATGGTTGCAAAATCTTCCCTGATATCTGGGAGTGTAATGAAGAACAAAACTATTTAATTGGAATTATCGTGCGCAGAAATGGTCTAGTAAATTAGTATGGAACCAGTGAAGTATGGGGAAAGAACCATGGCACCATAATCAGCTGCGGGCTCGAGTGGATTTACTGTTCCAAAAATGCTTTTGAGGTCTTGCAACAGATTTGGTTTTGAATTTATAACCATATTCACCATCATTTTGGTTTTGTATGGCCATTAAAGTCGGAAGAACTTGTAACTCCTCACACACAATGGCCTCTCTTGCTTCAGGGGTCCATAAGTAAAGTTCAAGTTGAAGGATATACCGACAGAATGGTTCTAAGATTTGCATGCAAATTTCTCCCTCAAGCCTAATGATTTTACTCTAACAACTATTCAGAGGCTTGCGAGGCTCATTTCAACCTTTAAAGAGTTTACTGGCTCATCTTTGGGATGCATAGCCGGCAGTGACAGCCGGAAGTGTGCCTTTGGAATTTTTTAAGAAAGACTTTCTTAATTATTTGTTGTGCAAATAATGTTAAGAGGATTATAAAGTTTCCTGTTTCATTTACATTGCATTATCGGTGCATTATGAGTAGAAACGTTTATTTTTGTTATTAAACTTGGCAAATGGAAATAAGTCATGTTGCATACAAATATACTTTAAAAATGTTAAGAAATGAATATACTGCATTTGTTTTATTGCTTTTAAGGAATTTTTTTTAGCAATCAATCTGAAAGCTTCTGTCCGGAAGCAGAACTTATAGTATTTTGTGTTTGTTGGAAATGGCTGTTGGCTAATACAGTTGACTCTCATCCATGGTGTTGTATGTGATACAGCAGTATGAATCACTCTGCATCTTTATTAAACATGCAAGTTCAACAACATAGACTCATAAATGTTTCAGTCCTCCATTTCTTGTGAATTTACTGGAACATGAAAACTGTTACTGAAATGTCCTTTGTGGCTGGGTTTTCTCTGACCCTTTTTAAACGTTATGCATGTTCTAGATGTATAACAAACAAAGGCCATTCATAATGTAATCCCATCAGAGTGTGCTTGTCACAAACTGCATGACACTGATTTGTATTGTTCTGTTTGTGTTAAGAGTTCTAACAAAGCACAATCCCTATGTCCCTCTCTAATGTACAAAAATCAAGTATGTGCCAATCAAAATGTCATGCCAGTCAAAACGACTCATCGAGCTCAGCCACGTTTCAGGGGATCGGAATGGATATGTGTAGACCTGCGTGCTATTTTTATGAGTAGGTTAATTCGCCCAACCTTTTTGTAATGCAGTCATCTTCAGCACAGGTATTAACATCACATTAACTCTGAACGAAATTTCTGAGCTCCACTCCACTGCGGAGCGACAGGGATGTAATTGAGAAAAATCCCACAGGAAACGGTTGGAAAACTGCTAGTCTCGTATTAACTTTTTTCATCTCTCGCCGCAAATAGCTTAATGTACCATTGCAAAAGGGAGGCTTCATTCATTTCAGAGATTCCCCCATGTTACCACTCGGCTCCAAATGTCCAAATTAATCAGCGTGGTGTGTGATGAAGACACTGAACCTCTATTTGACATGCTTTATCGAGATAGAATCCATATCCGAGGAGGTGAATTCCACCATCATCATGGGTTGAATTACAGAATCCATTCTGCAAAGTAGACTGATGCTAGTCTGGTCATGATTTGCTTTGCTGGTACTTTTTTCTTCTCTTTACTGATAAGTAGCCATTAGGGATGAGCAAACCATGTTTTCAAAATCGATTAGCCAGTGGGTTGCCTTGCCACACCAATACGTTATCGTTTAAAAACTCACTTTTTTCTCTCCGTTTTGGCCTTTCGTCCACACCGAAAACAAAGTTTTTTGAAAACGCTCTCCCAAGTGGATAAATTTGAAAATGCAGTTTTTGTGTTTTAGTGTGGATTGTGAAAATAAAGGTATATGAAAACGATGATGCATGTTTAGTCATGTGACGCATATTATTCTCTGTTTACACCGATATTGTGCCTGTTATGTGCTTTTCACTATTACGATTCTTCATGCTCCCTCCCAACCATTCTTTCACTATCTGAGCCTGATGAATCTTGGCATTTTCACCCTGGAATATGGCCATGATGTGTCTTCCTACATGGCTGTTTAAGAAATGAAAAGCTACACACTCCATCAGTTAGGGTTAGAAGAACTGTTGCCAAACATATAACATGCTAGAAACATAATAATCTCTGCAATAATGATCCAATCATTGACTCTTAAGCATTTGACTATTTGAATCCAAACGGCAATTTTTGCCGGACAGTGTACATACATACATACATACATACATGCATACATGCATACATGCATACATACACACATACACACATACATACACACATACATACATACATACATACATACATACATACATACACGCACGCATACATACTCACACACAATGTAAGATTGCAATGAAAAACAAATGCATTATATTCCATCACCAGTAAATATGCTTAACTTTGTCATTCCTTGGCTTATTACAGTTACTGCATTCAGCAAAAAAGCTGTGAACCCAATTAATGTGCATTGATACTTGAGTCAGTTAAATAATGTGATTGAATGGAATGGTATAGACTCCTGCTGATGCTCAACAGTGAGTGTATTAATTCTAATTATATGACTGTGACTGCTTGTTTTTTTATTTTTTTTGTAAAAACCCAAGATGCAAATAAATGAAACATTACACATGGCTCGAACAAACAGAATGGATTAGAGACACCCGTAAAGTAGGTTAAGCATTCTCGGGCTGTCTATAAGAATTAACATGCCTAAGACTTTTGCACAGTACTGTATATAAAAAAATCGAATAGCTGAAAGCCCTTAAAAAGCAAAATCTGACTTTCTAACTCAAACCTGGGCGTAAACAGAAGCTTTTAGGATTTTGAAAAATAAAACAAAAAAAGTGAACAATGAATGAAAAAAAGAGACATATTTAATCATATTGATATCTACTATTTAACTTTCCAATTACATGTTTTGTGAAAATTATGTTTTTGTTTATTTTTTTCATTCTTTTTGCAACCATCAAGCGAACCACTCAAAAGCTTGGTACACCAGATGTTTGAGGGCCTCCTGCTGGCCACAGGTGATTGAATGAATGTCTCTGTGTTCTGCACATCTTACTTAGCCAGCTAATCAGGGCTTATAATAAATCATGTCACAAATCCCCTGGTGGTTTACAGTCTACGGTTACCATATGACAAACAGAAAATGCAGCGGAATTGGTTAATTTATTAAGTGAATTGGTGAATTTGAATCCATCTTCCGTCTTTTTGAAAGACGATGCAAATTAGCACTTATAGCGATGGACCGCGCTTATGGATCAATATCCACAGCCATTAAAGAGCCCACAAGAAATGAACTGCACGCATCCCTGTGTACTTAAATCAAAACTTTTGCTTGTGGCATCTGATAATGAGAAATCAACAGGAAGCTATCGAATTGACTTTTGCATGATATATTACATCATGTTAATTGGATGCTAAAATCTTATCAGTCCTGCCTGTTTAGTAGTGAAAAAAATATTAGATGATCTGATCAACTCAAATTTGGTTAGCATACAACATCTCAATCGATAACTTTGGAAAAAGTCCTGAAACGCATGCTAGAGAGATATTTAAAGAGTCAGTCTCATGATTAAAGCTGCACACTAAATAGATTTCTAATGAGCCGTTTCTCTGATAGACTGCTTACATCTGCAATAAACTGATGCCTGTCCCTCTTAGTGCTAATCATTCAATCAGTGAATTTGCACACTGAAACGCAGTAAGAGAGGATGGAGATGTGTGTGTATGTGTGTAAGGAGGATTGTTGATTAGACTATTATTGTCGCAGCAATGGTCTTGTGCTATTTTAACTTGACAGCTGAAAAGGAAACGGAGGAAAAAATCACCAAGAATGCGTTATTCATTTGGACATGCTGTTTGTGTTGTCTTAGCTCCAGATTCACTAAAAGAATTGTGCAAACCATGTTGCAAACACCGCCAAAAATGTAAAGCTGAATTCCAATTTGTTTATGCTGCGATTTAGCAAATGGGTTTTGAAGGGGGACGTGTTGCAATAATGAATGACTGACTGCACATTATCAATCTTTTTACAGGGCTTTGTAACAATGAAATATATGAGTTGGAAAGCGGTTATTTTTCAGAAATATTTGACACTGAATGCCACGTTTGACCAGTCAGAATCAAGGATTTCAGAGAACCCTTTCAAAAGTCCAGTTATATTGTTGTTCTTCAACGTTTAGTTATGATTTGATAAATGTTCTGCCACAATCTCTAGAATATGTTCAAAAACATTTATTTATTTCATGTTTTTCATATGTAGGAATTGTACAAGGCTAATTACACACAAAAGAAGCAAATAGTTCTGAAATGTGAGAATAAGGTCAAATCTAAGGGCATCATTTATAATAAATATCTATAATAAGCCTAATTTACGGAAAAAATAAAGTGTGTTTGTGCTAGAAAGAATAAAAGTTATCAAATTTAAAGGGATAGTTCATCTGGAAATGGAAAAGGGAAATTAAGTCATCGTTTACTCAAAGCCTTTTTTTTTCTTCTGTGGAAGACAAAAAAAAAGAAAAGAATTTCTGGAAAAAGCTTGTGTTCTTTGTTGTTGTTGTTTTGCACATACAATGAAAGCCAGTGAGGTCCAATGTTTTTTTGAACCCCTTTGACTTTCATTATATGCCAAAAATGAATGGCATGAGGGTGCGTAAATGATAACATTATTTTCATTTTGTGGTGAACTATCCCTTTAAAATAGTTACTGTATGGCATGATCTCTTGGTTAGACTGGTACATTCTCAACACGATAGTGTTGCAACTTTTTATTGAAGTAAGGCTACATCTCATATGCCATATGGTCTTTGACATTTTCTCAGGTCTATCTCTCGCTGTCGCCTGTGTGTTCCATTCATCAGCACCCTCTTGTTCTATCGTCAACACGTCTCCACTCTTTATTTTCCAAGGCAACACAATGTTCTACCGAAGTGAAAAATAACTCATGGCATCTGTGATTATTCCAAACCTCTAAACTGTCTTTTTCTATTACACTTGCATTGGCGTGATTGATTTAACTTTATCTTCAGGGCCACAACGTGCCTTCGTTTCCTCCGCAGTCGGCTTGTTTATGTTTGTAGCGGTTTGAGAAAGCCTTTTTCTCTCTCTCTGCACTGGAATGGATTCATAATGTGGCCCAAAAGCATGACAGGCTTGGCTTTGCGAAAAGAAAAGGCTTTTCTTTCTCTTTCTGTTGCTGCCAGCACTTCTGGTTCAAGACCTTTGTAGTAGCCTTCATTCCTCTGATTTATGCATTGTGGTTTCATTGAGGTGTAATGAAAAAAAAGATCAACGCAAAGGCTTTGAAAGCTTGCAAAAATTGTTCTCCGGTAGAAACAGGCATATCTTTGGCAATGCTTTGGGTTAGTAGAAAGTGTCCTGTAAACACGGGTAATTCTAAGGATCTACCGTCCTGCCATCTGCACCTTCACGTACATAAATCACAATCTGATCTTTTTTTGCTTAAAAGATAGTGGCCGTAATGCAGTCCCCAGCTGGTATTGAACCAGAACGCAATGTTCTTGGCAAGGGAATCCTGATTTCCCAACATGGATCTACGATTGCAGTCCATAAATCATTTGGAGCGCCTAGTTGGAAGTGCCTCCTCCCTTTATTGGACACATTGGTTATTGTACACCAACTTTGTCATTGGTATTGTCCCTGAGAGAAGTTGCAACTGCTTGTGGCATTGGCTGAATATGTTCAACTATATTAAAGTTCTCTGAACATGGTACTGTAGTATGCTATTCATCTTAGCATTGCACATATTGATGTCCGGCCAACCTCTGGAGCTCATTTAGATTTGGCTCTCAAGAATTTTAATAACTGGCTTCTGGGTTGAGATCTTCTAGATCCCTGGTGAGATCCACAATCTACTCCAGTAATAAAATCTGGGAAAGTTGCTGGATCCAGGATGGATTGTCCGTGAGCACAAGGTCTTGGAGACAATGGGTTCCAGTGGGGTGTAGAGATGATGGCTCATTTTCAGCATGGCTTCACAGAGTAGAAGCTCATTATTTTGTGCTTGAAAGAAAATCACAGATGGAGACTCGTTCTCAGGTTTAATGTGGATGTACTAGGATGAGTCTTGTACCCGTGTGAGGGGGAGAAAATTATTAAATGAGAAATTTAAGTGGCGATGGCGAAGGGCCAGTGTAGAAACTGAGGGCTGAGGCGACAACACCACTAGTGCACTGATAACTAGATTGAAGATATCTCTAATAATAATGACAGTTGAAAGTGAGATTCTCTTCACTAATGAAACACTTACTTTATTTTTTCAGATTACTGTGTAATCATTCCAGTTCTCCTCATACACAAAATAAATATATTTGAAATATATTTTCAGAATATATTTTGGAATATATGCAAATATTTGAAAATGTAAATGAAAATGTGATGAGTTAGAAATCCGGACACTAACATTGCGTTTCTGCTATGGCTGAAATTATGGTTCTTTCAAATTTGCCAGCACCATTTTAAGTCCTATGGCCATCTGACCCATACACAAAAGAAATATATTTGAAATATATTTTCAGAATATATTTTGGAATATATGCAAATATTTGAAATTGGCCCAATAAATATATTTCACACTTAACATCATATATTTTTGTTATATTTCAGAATATATTTCAATGTATTTTTTTCTGTATGGGTCCCCAAAAGTGTCAAAATATATGTGGCATATATTCCAAATACATTGAAATATATTCTGAAATATAACAAAAATATATGATGTAAAGTGTGAAATATATTTATTGGGCCAATTTCAAATATTTGCATATATTCCAAAATATATTCTGAAAATATATTTCAAATATATTTCTTTTGTGTATGGGTCAGATGGCCATAGGACTTAAAATGGTGCTGGCAAATTTGAAAGAACCATAATTTCAGCCATAGCAGAAACGCAATGTTAGTGTCCGGATTTCTAACTCATCACATTTTCATTTGCAGACATATAATTACTCGACAGTTTTGAATCAGTCACTGAGGTAAATTATTTATCTGGCAGAGTGTCACTTGAATATGTTTAACTGGCCACTTTAGTCAAGTGTTATGGCTGCTATTGGATTTGATATTCAAATTGATGGTGATGGAAAAAAAAGGACACTTTCAAAAATATTCATAACTACAAAAAGGGTTAAATGAATTTAAAAATCCTAAAATAGACTAAAAATTATTAAATATCTAAAATTGACTTATTCTGATTACATAAAAAGAAATTATAATCACTATAATTGATATGGTGCCGGTAATATTGTGAATTCCTACTGTTTAGCACTTCTATGAAATATGAACACTGCAAATATTTATTTTCTTAATAAAAAAAAAAATGTTTTTGTTAAATTATCTAAAAATCCTTAAGCATTTGCTTAAGATTTAGAAGCAGAATGGCATAACACACACTGTAAAAAAAAAAATACATCCCCAAGTCAAAAATTTCAAGTGACCGATAACATCTAAATTTTTCAATTAGTCTGACGTATTATTTCTCATTGAGCCAATGTTAACAGACTATTGCAACAAGAATTTCACTTGGGCCAATTGAAAAATTTAGATGTTATCGGTCACTTGAAATTTTTGATTTGGGAGGGTTAGAAATTTTTTACAGTGCAGGGTTTTCTAAACTCCTTAGGTGTAAGATACTGTATTTACTTGAAGTACCCCCTGAGATAATAATAATAATTAATATTATAATTAATAATTTGATAATTCTAAATAACAATTTTATTTGACACTACAAGTAACAATTATATTATTTATGTCTCATATTCTTCACTTTCAAACCCTCAAGATTTAAATATTCCAAATCCTCATGCTTTTATTTTGGCAAATTACTGATCTTGTGTTTTTGTGGGCAGGGGTTAGTAAGAAAAAAGTCAGTTCAAATGCTTTTAAGAGCAATTCAGAATGAGTCAGGCACTAGTAAAACATATATTATTATATAATATAAAATAGTTTGTCACAAAACACATAAATTAGTGATTGTCAATAGAAAAACATGTTCTTCTGCCAGAATGTGTATTTCTGCCATCTACCAGCAGTGGCTAGCGTGTTTTTATTGAGATGTGACCTGTTTCAATAGGAAATATGTCAATATAGGAAAGAAAAGCCTAGGGGTGTACACTACAGACAGTCTATATATAGCTGTTTGAAGCTGCTGCACTTTTGCTTTTTTAGGATTATGTTCTCAGCTTGAATACCAAGCTTTGAGTGAATCGTTGCTGGACTGTTAGACCCCACTATTTAATATTACAATATTTAAGAATCATGTATTCTTCATTTTCACCATTTTTATTACCAGTTTGAATGTAACTGTGAAAAGCTAATGATAGCTTGAGGGACTTCAGCTGTGAGCTTAGTCTGCTCTAGATTTAACAGTACATACCCTGCTGCTTTTATAAGAGCGGTTACTTTAATTTATTAGCACGAATGTATATTTTGCACTATATGTGTCTGCACATTTTGGATGTTTAAATATGTATTATGTGATTCACAAAGCGCTTAAAATGCTTATGAGCTTACATCGACCCTTCATCTATTGCTTCCTTGTGGGCTGTTACTGACAACAAGATAATTGAGGTTTTTAGCATGGGCTAAACCCCACCACCATTAATGGAGCAGAAATAAAAATGCTGTTTCAATTATATAATTGTCTGCAACCAATAATCCTTCCTCTCTGCTAGAGTAAATGAGTCTCATATAATGTTGATTTTAGACCTCATCTAATTCTAAGCACTAAAATCTCATTCATCTTTTGTTGGTGTAAAACAGCAAGAGGATATGAATTATAAATACTGTCTCGACTTGAGCGAGTGCAATTTCGTCTACACACATATCAGTCCCATGTGCCCCAAACAAATATGCTTGTCACTTTGCATAATGTATAAGTTACAGGGCAGACTGGTTGTGTCTGTTAATGTAATGAGGAGGGTTACCTGAGCTCCCTCCTGCTAGCAGTGCAAAATCTGATGGTGGTAACTCAATCTCGTTGTTTGAGAATAGCAGGGTTAATTTGATTTCGGTTTATTGTCCAGAACCAGTTAATTTCAAGAACTAATTTTAAACCTTTGGAAGTGAAGAGCATGTGGTTTTCACTCGGCACTGTGCTGGTTATGTGTTTTTGAGTGCACTGGTTTGTTACCTCATATTGTGGCTGATTAACTTTAAATTAAGTATTCAGAGTTGTTGTAGAAAGTCACGGCATGTGTCCAGAGGTATTGGTAAAGATGGACCACTACTGTTTAAAAGTTTTTTTTTTTTTTTTTTTAAAGCTACCCTGTGTAGGATTTTCTCCCATCTAGCGGTGAAATTGTTTATGACTACCAACTGAATATTACTTTCTAGCCCCTCCTATTCCGAGGGCGTTTTAACTCCTACGGTGGCCGTATTATTTCAAATCTGCCGGCAGTCGTGAGTAATCTCCCCCTCGCATTCGTCACGGTGCCACTGAGTGTCAAAATTCGAAAGGCGAAGCTTGAATTTCCAGGTATGTCCCTCTTTGGCTAATATATTTTCAAGATGGAGGCGCAACATGGCTGCCGCCATTCGAGCGACTCGCTCGTACAGTATGTATTCTAAATGGCAGATTATACACTTACGAGAATGCTTGATTAGTTGGTAGAAGTAATTACACATTAATGAGCACATCATTTTGAAAGAACAGTGTTTTTTGCTAAGAATCAACTTAAAAAATTACACAGTGTAGCTTTAAAGAAATTAATACAGCAAGGATGCATTCAATTCATGAAAAGTGAAAGTACATTGTTAAAACAACAAAAAAATTGTAAAAGAAGCAATCTCTCTGTGTTTACCATGTAAATCTGGTGCAAACTTGTGTGAATTTATTTTTATTTATTTTTCACACAGTAAAGGTAGTGAATGTAAGTCTGAATGATTCTAAGAGCTGACCTTGCTGCTCAGATGCAGCCAGATGGTTAAGTGCAGTAAACACAGAGAGGGTCAGAGCACACAGAGTCCTCTGCCACATGGTGCAGTCAACACAGCGGGACTGCACGGATCAAGGCACGCGCAGGTCTCTAATGCAGATGGTAATTCGTGTGGAAATCCACATCAGAGTTGAAGTTAAATACTGTCTGATCTGCCTGGCTTTGACAGGTGTTGAAGATTTGCAAACATTCGGTTTGTGCACCAATCAGGACTGAATTGAGAATGCCAATTCGTGAATTTGAGCAAACAGCAAACAGGATTCAGAATAATATTTTGAAAATTAATTTAAAGAATTAAAATTAAGTGCAATTCAAAAGAAATTCATTTCAATCGTGACAACTCTCGGAGTAGTTTTGGAATGTTAATGAATATGGCAATGTTAATGTATTTGGTCTTGGCGGAGTAGGTTTGCTATGATGCTTCAGGGCAAGTATGGACTGCCATTAGATACACAGAAATCTGCTGTGAGCAATATGCTGCTGCCGAATGTATAAAAATACATAAATCCCCATAGCAGATCTAGACAGGTGGAACTAGGGGAGGTGGAGGGTTTCAGAAAAACTCTGATTATGCGCTACAAGACTAGCCTGAAGTAAACCCTCAACCAGACTATTTGAATGTTGAGCAAGCAATCTCATTGGCTGCTGAATTAGCATTGACAAACCTGCTTGCCATGTGGTAATGGTCTGATTGCTTGCAGATTGCATGTAAATTAATTATCAGTCTGCGCCTTAGTTTCATGGCTTAACTAGATATTTTATTTCTGTAAGTGTAGCTTTTAATAATGCATTTCTTATTTAATTGTGAATTACTCATAAACATGATGTAATACACACATATGGGGTATGTACAGAAACATTAGTTGTATAAGATGTTTTGGATTAAGTTCTATTTGTATATAATATATGAAATTTAATAGAACTTAATATAGGTACTGTTTGTGTTTCCTTTATTTGACCAGGTTTGTCCATTTTACCTAAATGGTAGCATAAAACACACCTAAACATAAAACAATATAACTAATATTAAAACACTTGACATTGGCCAACTTTTATTTTGTAAAAAGTATTTTACTTGAGTAAAGGCACCAGAGTTTATTATAGAGTCTTTTGAAGTGTGTTTGAAGAAAAGGCCAGTCCTTCAAAACTGTCACCTCCCCAAATGCAAATTAATTTTACCAGGAGGTGTTTAGAGTTCCGATTATAGATTTATTTTCATGACTAGTTTCAGGACTACCTTGACAACTGAACTGTTCTACAGTCTGGTGAAAATATAATTCAATGGAGCACATGAAGTGGGATTTTTCAAGCTACCTGACAAAAAACAGGTTGTTTTTTGTCATTTGTCATGAACCAAAAAAGTGTGAATCACAGCTCTTGCACATCCAAAGGTCCCGAGATGTCAAACAACAAGAAGTAAAAAATCTGTTGTGGGAATAATGATGTTTTGCAGTGTTTTTGATCTCTCTTTACATTTGCATATGGTAGGTAGGTATTAATCTGGTTGATCTTAATGTTGACATTAAATTTACTTTCTTAATACAGAACAAGTTCCTGGTCTTTCTATGCACAGTTCATCAGAGCACATCTTTTCCAAAGATATACGTTTGTCTTTCGTCATAACTTCCTCTGCCTCTGAAATGACGTCACCCAGACCCCATATGCTTTTAGTTCATGTGTTTTTATTGGAGAGAGTGCAGGTAATGAGACATGACACAGGCCAGAATTTATTAGATTTATCTATTGTGCCAAAGCTCTAACAATCTGTCAATGTTTGAAAACGGCATAATTTTTGCAGTACTGTTTGATTTGGTTCATGTTAACTTTAAGTTATTACATTTAATTATTTGTATTTATTTTTTTAAATAATTATTTGTTGTTTTTTTTTTTTTTAAAGTCATATTTTTAGACACTGTTTAGGCAAATTTGATTTTATTGATCTGATTTTATTGAAACATGAAAAGACCAAATTTAAATGCTATCCATGAGACAACGGTAATCCGATTTCCAGATATAGTTTGAGTATAGTTGTGCAGGAATACTAGATTGGATTTGTTCTGTTTTGCAGAGACGTTAATGTGGTCAAGTCTTAAATGGAATGTACATACATTGTGGGAAAGCAGTGTGTAAAATTGGATGACAAAAATGAAAATATGCCTATTATGTTTATTATGCATTGTGTATAAACATACAATATAACAGCTGGTAATGATAGACCTGTTTAGTTAGCTTGACTATCAAGTCTAGAGTCTGCATTGTGTTATTTTGTATCTTTTTCCAGCTATGGCTTTTGTCACATGATTGCCATCTGCTCCAGCTTTCTCCATTGATCCTCCCATGCTCTCAGTGCCATCTAACACCATCTAACAGAGATGTCAACTGGCTCTCCCACTGACATGACCTTGAGTGGAGGGATACTACTCTCTTCAAACTGGAGTTGACAGAGCATGGATTTAGAAATGGCATCTTCTCAAATAATCACCATCTCCTGTTGGACAGGTCTTAGCGGGTCCCCGTAAGGACAGTGTCTCATTCACCTAGAGATAACATTTGACTGACATTAGCTTTAACAGGAGCCAAGGCGTCCTCATAAAACCTCCAGCCATGGCAGAAGCAACTGTCCTTCAGCCTTTATCTCGTCCAGTCTTGCTGTGTGTTCTGGAATATATTATAAGACCTGGCTTTACATTTGATATATTCAAATGAGCATGACATCCCCAGACCAGCTAAACCTCTGCTATCCTCGCTCAGGCTTATCTTCCTATAGGCAGATGAAACCACATTTGAGATTACTTTTTTATGCATTGAAAGTTTTGAAACACCATTAATATGGAGAATCTCATATTTGCAGAGGTCTCACTCCATGTTTGAGCAAGGTTTTTTTTTTTTTAAATGCGTCAGGTCGGAGTGACGGCGATCCAAAAGTAATGAAGTCATGCACAGACATTCGGATCAGAAATTAAATCATATATATATATATATATATATATATATATATATATATATATAAAAGCATATAGGTTTAAAAAACTTTTATAGTGTGGGTAAGGCCGAGTAAATGACAGGATTTTACATTTTCCTGGAGATTTTTTTATTTATTATTATTATTATTTTTTTTATGTATTTTTAATAAACATATTTATAAAACATACAAGTAAATATATTTTCTTTCATCTTTTTAGATGTGGTATAAAATATGTGGTACCATGAACATGCAATTATGATTCCTGTTTGGATACAGTTATTAATACATTTATGCTGTAAATTTTTTTGCTTAGATATGGTTTCAGTAAAATAAAAGACCCAAATATATAAACCCACTGGTAGGGTGTTCTGTATGCCAGTGAGGTTGGATAGATTACTATTAGCCTCTGTGTCTAGCGTGCGCCGTCAAGGTGATAAGTCCTCCCTATTAAGGGAGATAACTTTGACTAATCATACCGAATTGCTTTCATTAGAGTGACTGAATTGGAGGCATACATATAAAAGACAGTCTCAGCATGTTCTCTTAAACACATTCCACACTGCTCGATTCTTTTGCTAACACCCATGCTGGCTGTTGAAGAGCCAAGCGCTCGGGACATCAAAGGTGGTTGTAAAAGCAAGGTGAAATAGGTCAGTCATTCTGCTCGGCATTCGTGTGATTTCGGTCCAGATGTGGTTACGCAACTCGCCTCAAACTGAGACAAAGTTGTTGTTATTCCTTTGAACTTAATTATCCTTGATGATATTAGAATGCTTTCAGCGGCAAGAAATCGTCGGAGAAGGAGAAAGCTACAAGTGAAAGCAATATTAAAGATGAGTTTCTTGAGATTGCCAAAAGCATTTCTCAGGAGTCATTATGAAATAACACACCGAAAAAATATTACCGCAATAAGAGACTTTTCTTTAAAAAAAGAAAATATTTTAAAAAAAACGATAGCCGTAAACACATTTTGGCTGGCTTACAGTAATAAATTCATTCATTTGAATATGCCAGCACTATTATTTTGTGTCTATACTTATGTCACCCTCTAGCACCGTCTCGTCTCTTTGCATGATAATAACTGTTATAGAAGACTGTATATATTTGGATAGGAGGCAACTCTTTCATATTCATGTCTGCTCATGCTGAACATGAAGCGTTGGATGAATTTTGGATCCCTTTTCTTTGACTTGGCCAGGCATACCAGACTTGTCAGAAGAAATTCTAAATGATGTCAGTAAAATGAAGCTGCAGGCATTTCTGACTGACTTCCAAGATTGGGTTTTGTATCTAGTTTGTAAGTGTGTTGAATTGTTTGATATTTACCTTGTACTAACAAGCTCTTAGTAGCAGCATTTATAGATCTAAAGGAGATAGTTCACCCAGAATGAAAACTCTCATCATAATGTTTTTGTCAAAACAGCTTTGGGCCCCATCTTTCATTGTAAGGACACTTATGCATTCTTTAAAATGTCTTCTTTTGTGTTTTAAAGAATAAAGAAAGTCAGAGAATTTTCATTTTTGACTAAACTCTCCTTTTAAGGTTGTAGTTTTGGACATTCTCTGGCTGTGATCAGATGCGCTAAGGTCACAGCATGGCCTTTCATGTATAATTGAAGTTCATTCAAAGGTTCAAATATTCATGTTGAAGAAGAACGTTTCATTCTTGTATCTGGATTCGTCCAATTGAATATTAATATTCACAGTCACAATTGAGGCATTTTAATTATAGTGAAACACATGCTTTGGTTTCTTTGGATTTCAGTCTTAATGACAAATGGTGGGATACCCCAGGGATTTGTTCTTGGAGATTGTGTCTGTGCATATTCTCACGATGAAACAATTTATCCAGAAATGAAGAAAAAAAAAAAAGAAGAAATTGTCATTTTCTCACCCATGTTTTATTCCAATCCCATATGCTGTTGTTTTTATTCCCGTACAATATGAAAAACAATTTTTGAAGAGTCTTCACACAGGTCTTTTCCATACAGTGCTGTCAATGACAGCAGAGAGGACGAGTCACGTGCACATTTAACTCTTTTTCCGCTAGTGTTTTTTTTAAAGGTTGCCAGCCACCGCCAGCATTTTTGATAATTTCTACAAAAATTCCATGGCCCCCAGAATATTTTGTTGGATATCTGAACATGCAATATGGAATAGCTTCATGCATTCTTTTTTTATCAACACTTGAATGTCAATAAGATTCATAAAAATAGTTAGCCTAGAAATCTAGACGCACCCTAGCGGCAGCAAAATTTATTTTGCAGCCAGGGTAGTCTAGCAACTCTCCGTTGACTTTCGGAGCTGTAAAAACCTAAATTGGGTCAGGCCAATCACGTCGTGTATAGAGTAGGCGGGGCGGGCTTAACATAATGACGACAGAGTTGTGACGGTTCCCTGTTACTTGAAAACAAAGAATGGCTGCTGCTGGAGAACAGTCTTTTGAATCGGCTTTGGCCACAGATTCAAAAGTTGACTCTATCAACTAACGTTAGCTCCGCTGTTGTAAAAATGCTCTGGTTGGTTGAAGCGCTGTCCATTGCGTGCAGAGTGAATTTGAAAGACAGCCATTTATCCCGCCCCTCGGATTGAGCTGTGTCTATGGTGAGTTGCCAGACGACCTAACATCTTGATGTAGGTCTGGCTTGCCAGGCTAAAAAATAGTAACATTTTGGACAAAAAGCCGAGAACTACAGCGTGCACAAGCAATGCTTTTATCGCTTGTTTCTGCTTCTTTATTGCATATGTTTTGATCTTAAGATTTTGTAATCTTTCAGAAGTTGCGTAATAGCGCCCCCTACCTTAGAACAGGGAAAACACGGAAAGCAGGGAAAATTCCGACAATGGCAGGAAAAGAGTTAAAGGAATAGTTCACTTAAAAATGAAAATTCTGTCATCAATTACTAACCCCTCAAGTTGTTTCAAACCTGTATGAATTCTTTCTTCTGCTGAACACAAAATAAGATATTTTGAAGAATGTCGGTAACAAACAGTTAATGGACCCCATTGACTTCAATAGTAGGGAAAAAAAATACAATGGAAGTCAATGTTTGGTTACCGACATTCTTCAAAATATCTTCTTTTGTTTAGCAAAAAAAAATAAATGAATGTCCTATTCCTTTAACAGATAAGCTGTGGTGGTATAGAAAAGAGTTGCATGGAGAATTCATTTCTTTAATTCACAATGTCTGTAATTGGTAATCACAAAGCTTTGATATCCAATATAGCACCGTTGCTTGCCAATTGTTTCCTGTGTGAAAGAGGCATCAGGAGAATAACAAGAACGGAATCTTTCCGATGCTTAAAAAGCAAATTAAAAAAGTAAAGGCAAATCAGTGTGCTCTTTCTCTGCGCTCTCAGGTTGCCCTGTATCTCCGGATGAATAGATGTGATTGCTCGTCTGGGCTGAGAGCTCAGACTTCTCCTGATCCAGGCTCTTGATATTTATAGTATTTGTAGCTGTGCTGCAGGATGATTGAATATACTGAGGCTGTAAATAATAAAGCTCTCCTAGATGCCAAGCACATAAACAAGAGCAGAGTGCATGTACTGAACCAAAGAATGAGGTCAGGTTACTCTCATGGGTGGGGAAGGGTTTTTGTCTCTTGAAACAGTCAATAACAGGGGCTCTTTCCTTCCCTCGGGGTTTTATAATATGATGAAGATGAGCTGGATTTATGTTCAGTTTTGTTGAAAGTACTTATACTTGGGTCAAGATATGGTTGTGGTTTCTGAAGCATAAATATTAAAATACACTACCATTTAAAAGTTAGTAAGATTTTTAGAAATTAATACTTTTATTCAGCAAGGATCCATTAAATTAATCAAAGGGACAGTAAATACATTTATAATATTTTATAACAAAAGATTTCTATAAAAAAAAAATGCTGTTCTTTTGAATGTACTATTCATCAAAGAACCTTGAAAAAGGGATAATGGATTTTAAACATTGATAATAAGATGTTTCTAGAGCATCAAATCAGCATATTTGAATGATTTCTGAAGGATCATGTGCCACTGAAGACTGTAGTAAAATTCAGATTTTAGAATATATTAAAATAGAAACAGTTCATTTAAATTGATAATACTTTAAAATATGAGGGGTTTTACTGTATTTCTAATCAGTTCTTCTTCTACGTCGTCTTCTACATCTTATTTCTCATTTTTACATCTGTTTTGCATATTGTCGTTTGGGGTATTTTTTCGTGTTTTCACATATTCCAAAATGTCACAGTATCTAATAAATATATTCTGGCAAAGATTATGCAAGGACATAAATTCAAAAGATGTATCCTTGATCTTAAGAATGAATGAAGACAACGCTCGCCTTTCAGAATTTGGAATTGGTTTAGCGTCCTAACAAACCACTGTTTGAATGAAGCATCTCTTTCAGTGGAGTCCTTGATGTACATTTGATGTCCCTCTATCTCTTACACACAGAGGCAGTTTCTGATTCCTCAGAGGAAAAGCTGTTGAAGGACTGTGCTGTCTCAGTTGGAACTGTTCAGTACTAGTAATATCAAACACAAACTGACAAATGCCCACTTCAAAAAAGAGAATTAAAAAGGCAAATGTTACTAAGACGCTCACACTTCAATCCAAATAAAGTCTGATATATTTTAAAAAGCACAATTAGAAGTAGAGATTTATATATTCTGATGTATAAATAATTTTTAATTTACGTTTTATTTCTATTTGTGCTTTTCCGTGCACACAATTTCTCTGTTTATTCTACAGTATTTTGGGTGGTGCTTGCTAGCTGTCTGATGGTTAAATGACTGATATATCTTAAATAACGTATTATTAATAATATAATTGTACATTATTTTTCCAGAAATAGAAACAAAATACACAACATTAAATATCCCAGTTGATATATTCCATATTCACACATTTGTAGCCAACTTCTAAATATGAAGCAATTATAAAATCTTCACAAAGTGGTTCTAAAGCTTTGAAATGAGTAAGTGCTTAGAGGAGCCAGGCAAAGATATCAGTGATTTAAAGCCTGGCGGAGGTTTAATGGCCATTGAAATCCTGATCTTGGGCTGTTTATCTCGCTGTCTTTCTTTCTTTCTCTCAGTCATGCGGTCTCTCTGTCTTTGCCGCAGTTTATTTATATCTGTCAGTGTGTACTTAAAATAGGCAAGTATATGCAAGGCACTTCAAATAAAAATATAAACCAGTGATCTTAAAAAAAGAATGTTGATGATAGAGACTTGGGAGAGGTTGATTTCAATTGTCAGTAAATTTATATGTATATATGTTTTTAACAACTACTTTTCCCCAATGTTAGTCACAACCTTCAAAACATGTTAGTATTCCAACTCTATACTCACCCTCATGTTCCATACCTGCATGACTTTTTTTTTCTGTGGAATCACAATAAGGTGAATTTTTGAGGTGAATCCTGCCAGTTCGTTTCAAAATAATGAAAGTGAATGAGTAATGGTGCTGTCAAGCTTTCAAAAGGACGCAAAAGCACCATAAATAAGTATCATAAAACTGATTTATACGACGTATGTGCTATATTCCAAGTCTTCTGAAGTCATATGGTAACTTTTAGAAGATAGTAGTTGTTATTCCCATGAGTGCGAGTAAATAATGACAGAAATTTCCTTTTTGGGTGAACTTAAAAGGGTGTTTTTGAGTGACCTTATCTGCCCCTTTTCAGTTCTACACTCGTTGTGTTCTGTCTTCCGGTTTGTATTTCCACAGCATGAAGGTAAGATCTTACAGATTTACGAATGAACCGCTCGTTTTAAAACCGCTCCAAACATTACAATGCTCATGATAACTTTCGTTAACTTTGCAATAAGTAAATCCACTTCACCAGCTAATTACTCTTTGACAGTGATCCTGTAGAAATATACAGAGCTACCGCCAAAACAGAATTTCAAACACAAAATTCTAAAGATGGCTGCGTGTTTGTTTCTCTGGCACGGAAAAAGTTGCGAGCATTGCAGTCCTGAGCCATGACAAGATCAACACAACTCTACCAGCTAATTTCTTGCCCAGACTTGCTGATATCACACATTCCCTATACCCTACATCCACAATGCAAATTCTTTCACTCTAATTGTGATTTTTCAGAAGCACATGGAGGATTACCTGCCAGCAGCTACAAGGAAGCATGCGTTCAGCATTAGCTGCATGGGTGGCTGTTGTTCAGCTTGCTTCAGGCACATGATTGGCATCCCTGTAACCAGTAGCGTTTTAGCGCGTTCAGCTTCCCGCGTTCCGTCCCAACGATCTCTGCCTGTAAGCTAATTGGCCTTCGCGTTAGAGCCAGGATAGTGCTGGCAAATCTGTCAGGCTAAAGAAAGTTATGATAATTGTTACCGTTGCATTTCTTTGTGCAGATGGTGGTTTCAATGTTTTCTTGTAATGAATAAAATGTGATTCAGAACAGTGCATCAATCTTTTATTTTAATTTCATCTTCTTATCGTGCAGTTTTACAATTTTTGGAAATGTAAGTTATAAATTAAACATTATTTTGTACTTTTTTCTTTTACAAGGAAAAATTTGGAAATGAAAACATTAGCGCAAAAGGTTGTTTGGGTTTGTGCGGTACCAGTTTAGCATGTAACATGATTGATAATGTTGATAAAATTGATAATGCCAATGAACCGATATGATCAATATTTTTTCCTTTATGTATTGAAAATTTAAACTGCATCACACAAACATATTTTTGCACTTTAACTCCATCCCCACTTGTTGATGTATAACCAGAGAGCCAATCACCTTCTTATATGGTTCTAACTCGTATCTCATTAGAAATGGATTCTCCTTCCTTCTTAATCCCAAGGATTGCTGTGGCGTATTGAAACGCTGCTCCCCAGCAGCAGATAATGCAACCAAGAGCGATGTTGATGCATTATAGAGACCCGTATCAGTCTCAGACTCAGTTAGAATTAGCATGGGAAATCTTTTTCTGCTATGTATTATCTTTTTGTGAGGGTGCCGTATCATAGGAGAGCTTTGCTTGC
Organism: Abramis brama; assembly: GCF_963993115.1. Taxonomy (NCBI): domain Eukaryota; kingdom Metazoa; phylum Chordata; class Actinopteri; order Cypriniformes; family Leuciscidae; genus Abramis; species Abramis brama. The sequence continues at coordinate 8,272,141 of NC_139973.1, read as the reverse complement.
TTACAGGGCCTACAGGGTATTTACTGCGTTTACACCCTGCCACTGAATTCAAGAGATTACCAGAAGAATCCAGCAATATGACATGAGCAGGGCACCTGTCATTTTATTGTTAATATTGACATTTATTGTTTCCAGCAACATTCTTTAAGTGGATTAATAATGCAATAAGTGATTACAATGAGGTTCTGAGATTATTATTTTTATTTATTTTTTCTTTGTTTTTTGGCTTTCTAAGTCAAGTCACTTTTATTTATTTAGCACTTTACATATTGTTTCAAAGCAGCTTTACAGTGATAACAGGAAAATGATTCAATAATGCAAACAGAGTTCATTTTGGCTGTTAAGCAGCTCTAAGAGAAAATAGTGTTATTGTTCAGCTGAAGTCAGTTCAGTGCCGATTCAGTTCCGTTGTAAAGATCATCAATTATTAAATTAGTTCATTTCATCTATAAAGCAGTTCTGCAGAAAAGAGCAGTCTCATCGTCCAGCTCAGTTCAGTTCTCATCCAATAGTGCCAGTGCATGCCAAATCAATAATGTTGTTGAATATTAAGTGTCCCCAACTAAGCAAGCAAGCAAGTAAAATATGTATTTATTTTATGTAATAATTTATTGGGATTATATATTGTAGGGATGACCGTTTCCTTCCACTTCAGTGTGATAAGGTTCTGTACTTTCTCAGCAATATTGTGTAATTTTCTATAATGATCAATATTTACTTGCACAGAAGATATTAAAAAAAAAATCTATATATGTATTGATATTGACCAGCTTTGCCAGTTTAGGCGAATTAGCACAACTGGTTGCAGCAGTAGTGATATACTTTTTTTTGTTGTTGTTGAAAGGAAGAGCCATACTGTAGTTTGTTCAGTAAACCACTGCTTAATAAAAAAAGAAGTAATTTTCTGTTTTGTTTTTTTCCTGTGCTGTACTAAAAAAAATACAGAACCGTGACTTCAAAAGCGAAGTATGTCCCGGACGATTTACTCTTTTTTTTTTTTTTTTTTACTCCTCAAAACATCTGTATCTAATGGTTCTAAAGGTGGTTAAATGAATAACATGATATTTACAATTTTATTGGTCAAAAACATGCCACACACTTTTGTAGATGCACGTTTTCTTATTATATGTGACCCTGGACCACAAAACCAGTCTTATGGGTCTTTTTTTATTTTTTTATTGAGATTTATACATCATCTGAAAGCTGAATAAATAAGCTTTCCATTGATGTATGGTTTGTTAGGATAGGACAATATTTGGCGGAGATACATTTGAAAATCTGGAATCTGAGGGTGCAAAAAAATCTAAACATTGAGAATATTGCCTAAAAGTTATCCATTTCTGCTGGCGATTTTGCTGCATCCACTCACAAAAATAATTTTTTGATATATTTAAGGTAGGAAATTTACAAAATATCTTCATGGATCATGATCTTTACTTAATATCCTAATGATTTTTGGCATAAAAGAAAAATCAATAATTTTGACCATACAATGTTTTGTAGGCTTTTGCCACAAATATACCCGTGCGACTTATGACTGGTTTTGTGGTCCAGGGTCACATATGTACTCTTCTTTTCTTCTTATTTTCTATACTCTTAAAGCGATAGTTCACCCAAAAATTACAATTCTATCATAATTTGATCATAAAAAAACTATCATAAGTTGTTTCAAACCTGTATGAATTCCTTTCTTCTGCTGAACACAAAATAAGATATTTTGAAGAATGTTGGTAGCCAAACAGTTGATGGGCCCCATTGACTTCCATAGTATGGAAAAAAAAATACTATGGATGTCAATGGGGCCTATATCAACTTTACACATGGTTAAATAGCTCACCTAAAAACCCTTGGTCATGTCATTTGAATATTCATATTTATTGATGATATATATATATATATGTATGTATATATAGAAGAAGAAGTAGTTTTTTGAAGACTTGGTTTATAATGTCTTATGGGACACGTTTATGGTACTACTTTGTCCTTTTCGGAGCATATTACTATTCATTTTTCATTGACTGACAAAAAAGTAACTTCGGACATTCAGCTAAATAAATCCTTTGTGTTCCACTGAAAAAGAAAAATCTTGAGTCTGGAATGACATGAGGGTGAATAGAGGATGACCGAATTTTCATTTTTCTGTGAACTAACCATCTAACAAAAGACCACAGAGAAAAAAGAAGACGAAAGAAAGAAACTAATAGTGTCCCTCGTTCATAGGAGTCAGATAGTTGTAATTGAACCTTATTTTTATGTATTAAAAGCTGCAGGCTCATTGTTATTGGCCTGCCGTTTCTTCTTTCCACACTCTGTTCAATTTAGCTGCCTTGTACTGTTCTGGTGTGATCATTCCTGGTTTGTGCAGGGTTGATAAGGGGCGCTGAGGTTCATTACAGTTTGTCACAGGCAGCAGACATCATGTTCACCATCCTACACTCTAATCCTTTGCATGCAAATCTCTGGCCATGCAGGTCTCCAGGCAACAGAGGCGACTTTGAGACAGAAAGTGCCCTGTGAGTTTATTTAGTGTATAGCTGAGGAGACTTACCTTATAGGAGACTATATATCCACCTAGACAAGTCAAGGTGCCCCAAGTGTTAGTTCACCCTGAAAATTCAGCGAATTATTCACCCTCATGTCGTTCCAAACCCGTATGACATTCTTTCTTGTGTGAAATCAATAATGAAAAAAGAATGAAAATTAACCCGTTTTACAGTGTTGTGCACTATAACTAATTACACACGACTCTGTTGAGTTGAATGCAATGGTCAGTGAGAGACGATTAGTAATAAGATTAAATAGAAGAAGATTAGTAATCGCTGAAACACCGGAGTTGTGTTCAGTGCACGAGCTGAACTCTGAATTCTGACTGAATTCTGCACTCTCGTGAATACTCTCATCATAAACTGATAAACATAAACAGATTTGGTGATTGTGCTCTTGAGAGCATCGAAACTAATATAAATAGGTTTTCTATTTACAGCGTATTTTTGCCGTGTTGAGCAATGTAGCCAATCACAAACTTATCTTTCTTGAATGCAGTGGCCAAACAGACGTGTTTAAGTTGGAATCCCCTCACCACTCAAGCCAGTGTTTTTGTGCTGTGCTGAGATCTGCAGTCAAATCCTCTCGTTATAATTAAACTTGTAAGCTTGATTTTAGTATTATTTAAATTTGACTTTGTTTTTTTTAAATTTCAAATTAGATTTACTTCAATTTTAGTTTTAGTAATTTTAGTATGCCAACTTTTATATAAAATAAAATAAGATTAAAATGTTTAAGTTCCCCTTTCAGTCGGTCACGTTCGACGTTACGTCGACGTGCCGACATAATTGGGACATAACGTTTTTAATCTACCATTTATATTTTATTTTATTTTAGCTTTATTACAATTAACAAAAAAATATTTATAATAGTTTTAGTTTAACTTACCAATAACAAAACAACACTGGTTTTTGAATGTATGTCAAAAATCAAGTAGAAGCGTCATAGGTTTTTTGAAGTGCTGTAAGAGTTTATTGTTTTTTCAGTGTCTTTTTTAAGCTCTACACTTCTTACCATGAAAATAATCTTTGATAAAGAAAAACAATCATCATGGATATTGAGGGCCATATTTACTAACAACTTGTTCCAGCGCAAACCCTCTTTTTACATAAAAAGAAAAGAAAAAACTAGTATTTGCTAAAGAATTAGCACTGATAGGGCATGGACAGTTATTTTTTGCATACAATTGCATACGCATTTGTAGGAGTTTCCCTTTCAGACGCAACATTTATGGGAGGAGAGTATTTAAATTATTTATGCAAGGTGATTTTTGTGTTAGTCAATTTACTGGTATTTGCCTCATTATTTTACGCCCAAAAAGCATGTCTTAAGCCAGACACTAATTTGCACTGCTCTGGGTAGATTGCGTTGGTCATTATTGAAATGATTCGGCTGCGTCTGTGTTCTTTAATTTGTCTTCAGTGGATCACGTCAGTAGATCACGAGCAGAACTTTCCACTCCCATCTGCACTTTTTTGGAATTGTGCTCTCACGCTTATTTGCCTTGTTCAGTAAATCTGACCATGTGAGTGCTATATTTTTGATTCATCATTCATTGGACCTTACTGCCAAAGATTTTACATAGTTGCTTAACCCTGTATCCACGTCTTTGGATCTGAATATATATAACTGAACAAATATGTTTGCATAAACATATGCTTATTTGTAATCTATACAATTTGGAATTGACACGTAAAGTCATTAATTAACAAGTGTTCGAAAAGATTCAATTTATTGTAAAGTCAATTGAATTGCATTTGTGTATTTTTTGACAGCCAAGCTCATCTGCTATGAGCTAATAATATCTGTGTGAACTGTGAAGTGTGGCATATAAATAGACTTGATTTTCTTTTCACTTTTTTTTTTTTTTTTAAACAGTCAAACGTGTGATCAGAGAGCATGTCTCGGTTAATGATCACCTCTGGCTAACTGCAATCAATTAAACCACCATGTGAAGATCCTCAAGGCGAAGAGTGGTGCTCAGTGCGGGGCGATGTGTAAATGAGGCTTGAGACCTAAAACTGAACTAGTAGCTCCACTTGTGACCGATAGTGTCATCGCAATTAAAGGAATCTTTCACTGAAAAATCACAGTGAGACACACTACAACATAGTGTTTTGGAGACTGAGAACTCCCAGACTCAGAGGTATTGGCTGTAGCCGAAGGCTAGAATCATTGGAGTTGGAGTAAAACTTGTCTCAAAGTGTGGAATTTCTCCAATGATTTAGATTTTTCTAAAACCCTCCTGCCATTTTTCATTGGTCAGACAAACAATTACAGATAGTTGTGCCTCAACACCCCTGGTTGAACGAATGTTGTAGTGTTGGTCTGAATGCGTAGACTAGAGTGCCATAGTCACAGTGTATACTTTTTTGGGTGGAATCAGCATACAAATGGCTCACTTAAAGTTCCTCTCTTATGCTATTTTAAAGGTTCCTAATTTTTTTTTTCCGGATGTCTCCCACAATAGCTTTAAATTCATCAAAGGTCAAAAAACTATTTAATTTTCTCATAATATACATTGCACATCACCACATTTTTCAAAGATTCTCAAACGACTCATCCGAAGATTCAGTCTCTCTAAACCCTACCTTTCTGAGAGCCTACTCTGCTCTGATTGGTCAGACAGCCTAGTCTGTTATGATTGGTCTACTGCTTGCAGCGCATGTCGGAAACAAAATACCTAATGCCATATCTGAATTTCAACTTCCTAAATCCTCAACGATTGTACACACAGTATGGTGTCGATTTTACCATATCAATTCGAGCGCAAGTCCAATGATGAAACATTGAAAGAACTAGTTATTCAACCCGAACCACCATCGCTAGGACGACTTGAGCAAGACGTTTCTCAGTGATATGCTACTCAGTTTGTTGTATATTATGAGATGATGCAACTGTAATTCCTCACCATCAGCATTAACAAGTGCATGTCCATCAACAAACCGATATGTAAATTTTTTATTTATTGCTTTGCACATGTGGGAACTGTATCAATAACAGTTCATACGTTAGTCGAGCACTAACGTGAATGACTGATGTAACATTAAAGTTTGTAAAACAAATCTTGCTCCATCCTTTATCATTACTTAAAGTAGTAAGAACAATGTACAATGTGCATTAATAGACACCGTTTTAGGTAATAGTGGGCTCAGAGCTGATTAGCAAGACAGTAATAACGTGAATTAGCCGGAGACGTACACAATATAAAACACAAAACTATGTATTTTGAACACTCGGTAGAAAATATATACACCAATAAATATTCATACTTACAGGTTTTGATTTTGAGGAGCAAGGAGGTCCAAATAAAGTAGTTACTGTCCCATCTTTAATGGATAAGCATTTTGTAAATCCCATTTAGTATCGCTGTGATAATTTTAACCACTGACTCTTCACATTCTCATCCTTTGGAAGTGTTTACAAAGAGAATTTAGAATAGAATAATAGAATAGAATAGAATAGAATAAATCTTTATTGTCCACCGGGGTGGAAATTTTTCTTTGGCTCACAGCAGCATACAAAACAGATAAACATACAAATAATGTGTCAGACATAATAAAAAAAAGATATATCTTGAAACAGAGAAAGATACAATATAAAATATCATATTGAATTTGTTTATGCAGTGCAGATAAAAAGGTATTCTCGACATGTATACACAACAATAATCAGCTACAGTGTTTGAGGGCGGGTCAAAGTAGATGTTGTTCAGATGAAGACCATTGCTGGACATTATGCAAATTTTGTTACATTGTTGCATTACGGAAGTACGACTGGAAATACTGACTTTGAGAGAGAGAGAGAGAGAGAGAGAGAGAGAATAACGTACTCTGTTACTAACATAACCTCGGTTCCCTGAGAGATAAGGGAACGAGTATTGCGTGGGACGCTATGAGAAAAACTCCTTTTCTCGAGAATATTGAAGCCTTTATTTTAAAACGCAGTGCAACTGCACAGCGCAGGCTGTCTAAGCGCGCTGATTGGCTGGGCTGCGGCAACTGCACGAGTCTATGGCGAAACAGCAAGGGCGCGCAAACCTATCTGGGCACTTCCTGTAGCACGCCAGAATGGGCGTGGCTGCTGACTATATAAGCCGTCTGTTTCGCCATAGGAATCAGGTTATATCAACTGAAGCACGGCCGGCTCCGCAATACTCATTCTCTTATCTCTCAGGGAATCGAGGTTACGTTAGAAAACCGAATACATTACCTTTCAAGAACGGTTCACTCGTATTGCTTAGCTATACGCTATGGGAACCCATTTTAAAATGCCGTGCTATTAGCTGATGACTTCGCTCTGACTACCGCCTGGAGCTGAAAAGCCCGAGACTTATAGTAGAGCTAAAGTCAGAATCCAACAGGGACCTGATGAGTCAGGGACCTTGAAGGAATATGTAGAAAGCCTCCTTCCAAGTACTTCCAAGTTGTAAAATCTTACAAATGTGGACAGCGAAGACCAGCCAGCCGCTGAGAGGCTAGAGAAATAGCATCTACTACCCATCGTGATAATATCTGCTTCATGACCGGGAATCCTTTGGTGCGGCCACCGAAGCATACATAGAGCTGTTCCAATTGCCTGAATGGGGCAGAACACTCTAAATAGAGAGAGCCCTGACAGGGCAGAGTAGATTCAAGTCTCTATCGTCTTCTGAGGGGGGAAGAGCCGATAGTGAAATAACCTGTGCTCTGAACGGAGTCGAGAGCACCTTGGGTACATAACCATGTCTCGGTTTGAGGACGACTCTGGAGTCGTTGGGCCCAAAACCAAGGCAGGAAGCATTCATGGAGAGCGCTTGTAAATCGCCTACTCGCTTGACCGAAGCTAGGGCTAGCAGGAGTGCGGTCTAGAGCGAAAGTGGTTTTAAGTCAGCCGACTGAAGCAGCTCGAAAGGGGGTCCCTTAAGAGCCCTGAGGACCGTAGATAGGTCCCAAGCGGGGATAGAGGGAGGTCGAGGCGGGTTAAGCCTCCTGGCCCCTTTGAGGGAGCGTACAATCAGGTCGCTTTTCCCTAAATATTGGCCGGCCACAGGAGCATGAACATCTCCTCATGGACCTTGGGAAAAAATGGTGCTGGCCGCTGGCGAGGGGCCTGTTGGCACCCTGGCAGAAACCACTCAGGGTGAACAGTTGAGCCCGGCCAATCCTCGCCCTCAGACGCCTGTCTTTGTGAAGAGAACCGATAACTTGCTCTCTGGAGTGAGTGAGGCATGCGGGGACTGACCCGGCGTGATCTCGCTCGCGCTCCTCTGAGCCCGCCGTTTCTTCCTCGGAGGCTCGAGGAGGGCCGAAAACAGGGAGGCGCGAGGGGCGGGGTCGCTCTCTGACGTAAAGAGAGCTAGCCGCAAGCGCAGAGTGGAGAGCGGCATGTTCTCGCAGTGAGAACAGCCGCCCTGAGTGAGTGCAGCTTCGGCATGTTCAGCGCAGAGGCAGGAAGCACACTCACTGTGCCCTTCAGTGACATACAGGGGGACCCCGCATGAGACGCAGACCAGATACGGCATTTGAAACAATGCCGTTTGCTCTTTTTGTGAAGATGCTTTTATTTTAAAAGGATACTCTGCCGGATGGCCACAGGGAAACGGTGAGCAGCATTGATGGCGTCGAGTTCAGGAAACTGAAAAGGAGGCCACCGGTCGCTGAGCTGCTGCTGCAGATCGCTGCGTTCCGCTGCTGGGCTGTTCATCGGCGAGAGAGGCTTCTTGTCCGGAGAAGTCAGCGAAGAGATGTGTCATTCGCTGAAGGAGATTAAATCTGATTCCTATGGCGAAACGGGACGCTTATATAGTCAGCAGCCACGCCCATTCTGGCTAGGTTCGCGCCCTCGCTGTTTCACCATAGGCTTGTGCAGCTGCACTGCATTTTGAAATGAAGGCTTCAATATTCTCGAGAAAAGGAGTTTTTCCCAGTGTATAGCTACGCAATACGTGTAGTAATGTGTTCGCAATTCGTGTAATGTTCTCGAAAGGGAAATTTATTTATCGTGCACTTTGATCTTTAAAACTTTGCAGACCTTTTACATTCACAAACAGCTATATTTCACACTGCACGAAAGGTGCATAATAACTGGAAGAAAAAAAACAACTGAAAAAGCATAATAGGGGCACTTTAAAGTTGTCTGCCTATTAACTGGATTTAAACATAAAAAATAATTCACAGTTTTAACTGATGATAAAGAGATCAAAGGTGTAAATCTTAAGCTGGAATAAACATAAAAATGTGTTGTAATTCTGTATAGCAGAGTTTTGCTCTGAGACTCACAGGAAATGCAAACATTCATCGATATGAGAACAGCGCAGACATATGCATATAATCTGCATGCTCAAGCGGTCTGGCCATCTTGCAGTATGAAATTCGACAAGATCTTTCACCCCCTTTATTCTAGGAAAAACTGAGATGACATTTGTTCTTTGGAGGACGTGTTTACGTCTTTTAAGATGATGTTTACCTTCGGATCTGGTTTTGCATTTACATCAGTATAACAGCAAGAGCCTAGATTGCATTGAGAGATTTTGGATCTTTCATATCCTGCCTGATTAAATAATATGAAAAGCTGTAATACTTTACGGTTTGTATTGTTATACCACATTGTAATAATTCTGTGTAATGTGAAAGTCAACATGAAACAGCATTCGCAACCAATATTTACTCCCGCAATGTGATTTCTGAGCAAAGTGAAGTAAAAAAGTGGAATAGCACTTGATTTTACTGATTAGAAAGAATAAAACACCACCGACATTCATCTTTAAATCAGACATTGACTCTGTAAGCTCTTTGACTATTGGTTAGCATATTGCTTTTCCCCTCCCATGCGGCTTAGGTGACATCAGCAGAAAATGAAAGTTGTTTCAGAGGCAGACTAGGAGACATTTCAACCACAATAAGACCAGGAACATGTAAATGGGGTCAATTTAGTTTTTTCTTTGACTCTATGCATCCATTCTGCAGACCAAAAAAATAAAAGCTCAGTTTACTATTTTGGTGATTAATGGTGCTTGTCATTGTATAGAGATACTCGACTCACAGTCATACTGTGGATTCATGCAGAATCAAGAGAGATAATTGTGGTAGTCTTAAACCCTTGCTGTGTTTTGATTCAAAGCAATGCTACTCCTGTGGTTTGAGCACGACAGGTGATCTGTATTTACTTCCGCACAAGCGTACACTATTTAATTATGTTACCTTAAATTCAATCAAACAGCACTCAGATTTGACATTTAATCACTTGTTTTATATGTTGCTCAGTGGGAACTATTTGGTTAACATTGATTTTCTCAAGTAAGGTGAGATATATTCAAACAAAATAATGTTGAGAAATGCATGGTAATGGCTGGATTCCTGTAAGGTCAGTGTTCCTATAGGTCTCACAGACCAATAAGGTTTTAAACCAGTTCTAATTGAGACCTCTGAGATAGAAGTAGCTTCAGTTGGCCGTGTAAAGAGCGGTTTCACATTCAACCCTTTACACATGCAGCTGATAAATATGGATGCGCTCAGAGAGTGTGCAGTGTGCTTTCACAGCTGTAGTATTTGCTTAAATGTTTTAAAGCACCCTCACACTCGCTGGGATTTTGACTAGCCGAGCCATTTGCACGAGCAGCAGCTGGTAAATGAGTTCCATAGCTGTTTATGCATGAGAACAATGTGGGAGGATATTTCATTTGTCTCTACTCTCGACCTTCAAAGCTATCTGATTGTTGAGCATTTTACTACAAACCCTTTAACATCTAATCATGCCACTCTCGACCTTGACATGTTGAAACGAGAGCCTTTTGACTTGAGTATCGAGTGCTTCTAACATTGCCCTTTTGATGCACTGATACGCTAGCTATAGATTCGCCAGGTGGATTTGAACGGGAACAGTGTTTAGGAAAAAGTCAGAATGCAATAATTTGCAACCTTTTAGTTCATTCCGTTTACTGGTTTGTAGCTCAATGGAATTCAACAAGAAATATGAACAGAAATATAAATTTTCTCTCTTATTTTCTCTCTGTGTGTGTGTATATATATATATATATATATATATATATATATATATATATATATAATAAAATCTCTCTGTGTGTATATATATATATATATATAATAAAATGTGTATAATAAGTGGTGTTTCTTAATGGAAAAAATATGTAATATAATATAATATATAATAATATAATATATAATAAAATATAATGTCATATTTGTAAATACTTATTATTAAATAATTAATGATATTAAAAAAATTACAGGTGGCATTTCAAACTTTGGTTGTTCATATCGTCTATAATCTCAGTTTAATCACTTTTTCGATTTCCATCTGGTTTCATGCTATTCCTGTAGTGTTTCTTAGCCTGAAAAATTTATGATGTTTCTTAACATGGGAAAAAATATATAGCCTAATATTTTGAAATGTTTAATAAGTAATAAATTGTATTGCAGCAATTATAGGTGGCATTTCAAACATCGGTTATTCATATTTGCTAAATTTAATCCGAGTTTAATCCTTTTTCTATTTCCATCATAGTTTAATGCCATTCCTGCTACTTATGTGGTGTTTCTTAACCTGAAAATAATGCAGAAGATGAAATTTCCCCCCTCTCAGTATAGTTCCTTTCTAGAGGAGCAGAAGATCATTGGACACGCTGACCCTCATTTTTTTCCCTGTGCCATATGTCTGCACTTTGTCAAAGGATCCTGTTGTGGGGACCGGTCACAGTTCACATCTAACCTTTAGCAAGATTAGTCTCTGAGTGACCTATCCTGGATGATGGACTTCCTCTACTCTCTGAAATACCAGCAGTGTCTGTGGCATTATTCAGGTGAATGACAGCCCATATTCCCCTGAGGAACCTGCAGCCAGGCTGTGTTGACAGAACCCAGCACCACTTTCATGATATTCCACAATGTGATGATGCCAGTTACAGCATGTTGATGTTGTTTTTGCTCTTCTCCTTACAACTCTTCATCTGCACAAATCCTCACAAGGTTTGATATTTGACCTGAGGCAATTCATTATTTGCTGTGTGTCAGCTTCTCACCTTGAATTACTTCTTAAAGTGGCGGGAGATAATGCAATGTGCATGATAGCATGTGATTTTTCCTTTATCTACTTAAAATTACACATTTAGCTATGCCTGTTGGATTTTATTTTTCACATTTTAGCTCTTGTATATGATTGTTAAGCGCATTTGATGCGGTATGCGGTAGGTGACAAGTATGCAATCTTGTTGTCTCTCTTTTGTATGTCCCGTTTTTAATAAACAAATGCCCGGTTTCACAGACAGGGCTTAGACTAAGCCATGATTTGGTCTTAGTACAATTAAGGCATTTAAGTAGCTTTAATAAATGTGCTTTAGAAAAAAAAAATCATCTCTGGTAAGCATTTTGAGACAAAACAATGGCACTGACATCCTATCTGTCCATCTTTGAGCCCCTGCCTGTGAGGAACTCTCTGGACGTCCCTGCATGCTCAAATGCACAAGAACACAATGCCGTGCTTCACTCTGAAATACACTTTTATTTAATCAAATTGCAGCCTTTGCGATAATAATAATCACACTGATGATTCTGATTTTTCATCTCAGCGATTACTATAAATATTTCATGTAGGCGAAATAAAATGAATACAACTTGTGCAGCTGATTCCTCTTGTACACACAATACATTAACAAAACCTTGCTGCCTGAAGGCCGTTTTACATGGTACGCAGCAAGGGTTGTTGATGTATCTCGTGTAGACCTACAAGGATAGTCAGTTGGGGATGGAAGGGCCGGCCATAACTCAGTTGAATATTTCAGGGTGCCATAGTTTGAGCGAAATCAATTATGCATGCGTGCTTGTGTAATGAATGTAAAAAGAGTTGCCCTATCATTCATAATCTGGAGGGAAGGGGAAATATGAGCGGCTGGCTTGGGCACTTAGTGGCGTTTCTAAAGGTCTGGGTGATACTTGAGCCGGGGGTGGGCAGAGGAAGAGATAGAGCCCTTTCCTTTGTGCACGCAGATTACAGCTCCAAATATAACACCTCGGACACTGATAATGCTGCCTCTAATGCAGCTAAAAGTGAGACAGTGACTCGAACTGACAGGGTTTTAGATGGTGCTGCTACCACAAGGATGAAGAGGGAAAGCCAAGGCTCCTGAGTTTGTTAAAGGGTGGTTTATATCACGTAGCCGCTAATTTGTTTTACTACAAAATTGGCAGAGCAAGACTGAAGTGCGGTTGTGTGGGTGTATACATCTGCTGTCACAATACGGTAAATCTATGATCCCGTTTCCTCGTCACGTAACCTTGTAGGGAAGAGAGAAATCGCTGGCGTTTCTGATGACCTTCAATCAGAAAAGCTGTAAAATATTACAACCATTAGTATTCAACGACAGCGTATGAGGGAGAAAATGATACACATATGGGTGGTAACATGTTATTGATGGTGTTTATAAGATCCCATGGGGGGTGTTATGAAATACCCATTCTCTGTCACCAACAGACATTGGGCATTGATTGGAAGAGGATCAAGTGTCCTTCGATCACAAATGGGATTACGCAGTTGCTAGCTATTTGCAGCTGAAGTAAATCGTGTCAATAAAGCATTTTGTCACCTGTCCCTGGTGTCATTGTAAACCTATTAAGACTATTGTTCCTGGAAAATGTGATAATTAGCAATAAGCCGCTCAAGGATGTGCGTTAGAGTGATTTTACAATGCATATTAGAGGCTAACACCCCTTTAAACCAAAGTGTAACTCCATTAATTGTAGTAAATCATTATAATACCCCATTTGCACTGACAACAGTTTTTATAGCTTATAGAGGTCATAAGGTCAGCTGTTTCTACCTATTAACATTAGTAGTGGGTTGTGGCATTAATACTGATCACAGTTGATATGTATTGAATGTAAAATTGTGAATGTGAATGTATTGAGGGTTTCCGTTGTCCGGTAATTACCGGACATTGGCTGAAAAAAAAATGAAATGTCCGACAAAATTAAATCTCTCCGGTCAAATTGTCCGATTAAAATTGCCTTATAATCCCGCCCCCCCTAACACAATCTGAATTTGAGAATAAGCCTAAAATGTATAAAGCAAAAATACACCGACCTTTGGCTATGTTATAAAGGAACAGGCTCTACCGTTTGAAAGTTATTAAACATTATTACATGGCTTGGTTGAATTCCAATGTGGAATGCGGTCTGTTATTTCTTGATAACAGACCGCTGCGAAGCACTAACGGCGCCAGGATTTTGATTGTAGGTCGGCCTCCAGAAAACTGGATGGGCCAGTTAAAATAAGCCAAAAAATAAAAAATAAAATAAAAACGGGTTCCCCTTCATCTCCGTTTCAGCGCTTTTCTGGGCACTGAGGACAGTGACTCAGTAGCCTACCTGAATTTAATGCGTAAAAAAAAAAAAAAAACTTAAACAGGATTTTTTTTGTTGCTTTTTTAATACAATTACAATTTCATTTAATTTATTGTTTAATACAATTATAGGCCTATTATTTTTAATTTATTAACAGCAACAGCTGTAAAGATGAAGTTGACGATCGCCATCTCCTTATGAACGCGCCTATAGAGAGAAATGCACATCATGGATTACATAATCAGAGAGTAGCCTATTTCTTTTCGTTTTAAATTGTTAAAAAGACATTTCAAGCTTTCTTAAGATATATTTCATGTCTGTGAGGCCTACGCTGAGTTTCGTTAAATTAGGATGAGATGCGCTCCCGTTCACGAGCAATAAGTGACCGCGCGGGCGCCTGCATGATTAGGCTTATCGTCTGCTATATTTGCTTCTTATTTATTAAATACAGGCAATTGGTTGATAAAAAAATTATTAAAATTAAGATAGCCTACAATTTATACAAAACGAAATTCACTTCAAAAAAGTCTTTCTACAAAACCAAACTTAATGAAGTGGTCAAAATCATGTCTGACCCGCTCCATGTCTCTCGATATTGCGCACCCTATCCTACTCGTGCGGTTCACTTTTCATAATCAACATAAATTAAAAAATAACATTATAATATTTTAACAAATATTAAACTAAATGAGCTTATTTAATGGCTACAACACGTATAGTAGACCTAGACTCTCTATTTGTACAAATTGCTGCACATTCTTTTTATTCAGAATTTTGCACACATAAGTTGAAAGGCATTTGTTTGTGCATGCATAGCAAAACATATCTGCAACATTTATCAAGTTCACTGATAATTATGCGCGCATTTATTAATTATTATCTTAATGAATAATGAAACAAGGACGAACCATATAAACTGCGTTGTTTGTTTAGAATGAAATGGATCGCAAATAGATCCGAATGAAGAAACGTACAAAACCACAGTAGAAAATGGGTCTAGAGTGTTCCTGCAGAGTTCTCGCTGCAGAATCGGATCAAGACGAAGCAGCGAAGTCGCCTAGGTTACGCGGCTTATGCGCATTGCAGGTTGTGGAGAGACACTGGAAAGTTCGCTTGAGTAAAAACAATAGGCTTCAGATATTCTATGTGGGGAAGGGGGATTGGTTTGTTAAACTATGAATGTGAAACCATAGTAAAAACAATTGGCGTTGATTGACGCCAATCGGACGTTCATGGTTTTTTTTTCGTTTTTTTTATTTGAAAGTTAGGCTAATAAACATGTTGCATTCGGCCTGATTATGTCATTTTTTAAGTTACATAGCCTTCCTCCAGTTTTCCTCAACTTGACTAATTAAGAGGCGATATTTGACCGGCATATCATCAAAATGTCCGGAAAACGAAACTTCTGCCGGTCACTTTGACCGGCACCATTTTTTTCTAGCGGAAACTCTGATATATATATATATATATATATATATATATATATATATATATATATATATATCATATATATATCATATGTATACATGTGTTTTGTTTTATTCATATTTTTTTGTAATATAACATATGTATATTTTTTTATTATACATCAAATTTTAATGCACTGCTTATTCGCACATTGGCGAAAATAGGTAACTCATTGAGAATCAATGACTTCAGGTTACTTTGATTGCTCTACAATATCTGTGTAAAAATCCCTTAGTGTACACCCTCAAGTGGCTAATTGCTTTAAAAAACTGCAGCAATGTGATAAAACATAACTGTTCAATTCTGCCAACAAATATTAAAATAAACAAATGAATATTGTTTGGACAGCATAGCAACATTGTTCATTTACTGTATTTAGAGTTCAACTGATCAACAAGTGTGCATACCTCGCCTTTTTTATTTATTTATTTTGACGTAGCTGGTTCAAAAATCGAATGTATTCATGTTATCATATATTGTTTTATATAAAAAGCTAGGCATTGAATTGTGACAGACAAATTGAAAATAAATAAAAACAAAACAATTATTAATTTTAAAAGTGAAATATAAATTAAAGGTTTACGTACTGTACATGCCCACACCTTCTGTTTTGTTGGATATATTAAAGATGCTAAACTCAGTTTGGTGAATTTCAAGGCATTTATAAGGTCAACAAAGAACCACGCTTGATGAGAATGTTTCTTGACATGGAGTGGGCGTGTACGGTATCTAACCCTTTAATACATATGTTTCTCACTTTTAAAATCAATAATTGTTGTTTTTTTAAATCAATAAACCTAGTTAACTTTTCTGTGGAGAGCTGATTCAGAACACTTTGCCTTCATGAATTTGAAAATTGAGGTCACGAACTTACAGTATGTGGGAAAAATATGAGGGTTTTTTTCGCAAGCTATTTCGTCACCCCCTGAGAGCTAGCTCGTCTTCTTGGTTCCTGTGTTAGCACTCACCCTTAACATCCACAGTGTTGATGCTTTTGTTTTATTATTCATAACAAGTCAACAACTACTTGTTTAATGGGTGTTCTCTGAGAGGCTGACGAAACTGCAGACTGCATGTTTTCTTACAAGCTTGCCAGCAGGCCCCTATTATAGTGTGTGTGTGTGTGTGTGTGTGTGTGTGTGTGTGTGTGTGTGTGTGTGTGTGTGGTGGGGGGGGTGCTATATGCAGAGTGCTATTTTATTAGGCAACTGCAGCCTTCTCTTCATCCACCTGCTGAAATGATTTGTCTTTTTTCGATAGCCCTGCTGGAGTCTGCCTGCACAAGGAAACCAAATTGCTGTGAGCAAAGGCCTTGTTGCCGTTAGCCCAGGAATCCAGGTCATGTATATATGTGTAAACAGTGAATCCGCCCCTCCAGACATCTACCGTCAGAGCCGTGCCTTAGTGGTTAGTGGTTGTGCAGCAACATGTTATTTTAGAATTTTTTTATATACTATTTTGTTTTTATTAATATTTTGAATTAGCTTTTATTTGTATATTTTCAGTTTCAGTTTTTAATTTTAGTTAACTTTTTAGTAATAATTGTTATTATCATTTAAAAAAAATATTACTATTTAGTTTTTTGAAGTGCTTTAACGTAAACTTATTTCAGTTAGTTGCCAATCAACGTTTCTAATTTTCATTAAGTTTAGGTTTTTCTTTAATTTTAAGCTTTATTTCAATTAAGAAAACTATTTTTAGTTAATAATTCTGGTTTGCTTCAGCATAACCAGTGCAGTATATGTGTGTCTCTGTGTATACACACACACACACACACACACATATAAAAGTAACAGTACGAAATTGTAGGCTCAAGTGCCTTATATCGTTGGAATACTTTACTCAAGGTGAACAAAATGCATTTCTCGGATTTGCTCGCCCTTCAGGCGCCAGTTTCGAGTAAATTGAGATTTTTTGAAAAACCTACTTTTGCGAACTACTCAGGTTTTTGGCCTGATCGGAACCAAACCACTGCAGAAATATTCTCTGGAGAGTGACTTTCAATAATCATCAAAAAAAAAAAATAAATAATAATTCACGGTGGCTAAGAGGAACCAAAATGTTCGATGTGACCGGGGCCACTTTTACTAAAACGGCTATAACTTGTGAACGGAAAGAGATATATTCGCTAAACTCGGGACACATGTTTATGAGCTCAATCTGAGGTCACATGAAAATCAACAATTAACTATATATTGTGCCATTAAATGTTCCTTTAAATATTTTTTTACAACTATTTTTTCTTTTAAAAAAAATATATTGTATCAATGGTAAATCATTCCATATTTTCATTCCTCTATACATTACAGTCCATTGTTTTGCAGTGGTTTTCGAAACAGGAAATAAAAAAACATCCCTTTTATGCATGCCTGGTGTTAAAATTATGAGTAGTACTACTATACAAAAGTTGAGAGTACAGGACATTAGGAACTCTAGACACAGAAATATTTCTTATAAAACAAAGCAGAGAGACAATCCTTCACCAGTGCATTCTTATTATATTAGCCCTTCTTTTACAGCTTACAGTGAGTCGTGTCGCTCTGTTCTGGACTAATTGTAATTTTTCAATTAGTTCAACTTTTTGTCTTTACTTGATGCACTCGACCACACCACTGGGCAATAATCTAAGCAAGAACCATTGTTTGCACAATTTTAGAAATACAGTGTTGTGGTAAAAAGTTAACACATCTCTTAATAACTGACAAACCTCTTCCCATACCTGTTACCATATTTTCTGTTTTGACCACTTCAGCTTACTATCTAATATAACTCCAAGAAGTCGTATGTACTCTACCTGTTCAATAAGCACACTCTTTACAGACAAATTTAACTTTTGATGCAAACACAATGCTTTTGGTTTTTATCAAGTTTAGAACCTTTTATCAGAATTATTCCATACCTATTTTATGACCAGTTGTATTTCCTCATCAAAAGCAGTAGACAACTGCTTAATTGATGTTGCAGGTAAATATAATGTTTTATCATCTGCTTACATGACTGTCCATGCACACTTTAAAACAAGAGGAAGATCATTGGTCTTAAGCAACTTCCTTGAGGCACACCACATTGCAACTCTTTCACATCTGAATAACTTCCATTATAAAATACACATAGTCTCATTAGACAGTTAACTTTTAAACCATTGTACAGTATGAGAAGTAAATTTGTAACATTTCAGTTTATCCAGCAATAATTTAGCTGAGCTAAAATCTAACACTACTGCTCCTACTAAGTTATTGTCATCAATCTGTGCTCTCTCAACATAAATGCTGAAAATTAGAGAGCAAATTATTCTCCTTAAAGAATAATTGAATTTGCTCACAAACTATAATTTTCAATTATTTGCTAAGAACTGGTAGCAAACCTATTGGTCGACTATTATGACCATTAAAACCCAGTGCTGCATTTTTCTGTAGATGAATAACCTTTGCATCTTTCCAAGCTAAAGGAAAAATCCCTTTTTCAATACTGATATTAAAGATGTGGCAAACTGGTTCTGCCAAACAACATTTCTTCTCTTAATTTATCAACTTTATGAAAAAATCCTTAAAATAATTTCCAATTTCATATGGATTAAAAATAGTTAAAAATGAGTCACCTGTATCAATAAAAGAAGGAATTTGACTTGATTTCCTATCCACTATCTACTGAATCTCTCACATGATCTTTTATAAATTACTTTTGGTTTCCTAAGTTTTCTAAGTGTTTACATGCTTGTTAAATAAAACATAATATCTTTTTATGCATTTGCTTAAAGGCCTTAAACCGCTTGAACCCAGATAAATGCTGCTTGCAGCTTTAATTTGTCTATTTTTTAGAGTATCTAAAACTGTATTGTTTAGCATGGCACACAGAATCGAGCAGGTTGTGGGGCAATGAGCTGGCAGATTGTGTATGGTTGAGGCTGATAGCTGGTTGGTTGGTTTGATGGAAGCTGTCTCACTGAAGCCCATGTTGAGATTCTGTTCACATCGGCTAAACCCAGCCGGCGTTTCTGCCTCTGGCTTCTGCAGGCTGGTGCGAAGCTCACAAAGGCTCTTTGAGGACTCAATCCGCAGTCAGAGACTATGTGATTTATCTAATGCTGTAAATGAAGGTGGATGCTGGATTTTTAAGGAAGCATATGTCATGTCTTATTGAGGAGTGCTATTACTCAGGGTTTGACATGTCTGGATATCTGGATAGGCTTTTTATTTTTTATTAGGATATTGAAATGTTTGTAAAAAATATGTGAATTGCTACCAGTCCATTGAACATTTTGTATAAAAAAATATCTGAAATTATTTTCAGATAGTAATAAAAACAGTATGATTGCGAGTGTGATATTGCTATACAACAGTTCAATAAACAAATTAGAATATTGAACAGTATTATTAGACACAATATTCAAGTTGACAATATTAGACACAATACTGCCAGATCCAACTAGTTTAGGGTTATGCATATTTGTTATGTTTTAATTTAACTTTGCTCAAATGAACAAAATGACTTAAATTAAGATTAGTTCAATTTTAAAGAACCAGGTCACTAAAATGTGATCTTGCCATTTATTGTGCATCTCTGTGTTGGCGCTTTGTTTCTGAATAAATCAACATGTTTTGTTTGAGTGAATGATTCAGTGGCTCAATCCTAAAGAAAGTCACTTGTCTAATTCCTGATCAATCGGCATGTTGTAATGAATCATTTGAATGATAAATGACTCACTCAAGACAAGACAATTGTTACTACCTCTGTAAGCTGCAGAAAGAGCCACTGAAAAATATGTAAATATATATTTGTTTATATAATTTATATATATATATATACTGTATATATTATCATTTTATCTTCACCTATTTACTATCACTACTACTAATAATTGTAAGGCCACTACAGCCTTTAAAAACGAGGTTCATTGTCAGACTTGGCGCAAATGTTCTTGCAGGGAAGCACAAGTTTGACACCATTGTCAGCCTTTTTTCTCATACAGCTGTACATTTATCTACAAAGTCATGAAGTATTCCTTCCAGATCACATTACACTATGGTGTCCCATCTTTTTCAGCAATCTCACCCACCATATCTCCATTTTCTCAATAAGATTTAAACTAGCTCTGCATTTATCGCTCTGGACACAGGCAGCATAGTCATGATAATTCTCATCCCATTTCATAATGTCTGCTATGCAATCTCTTCATCTGCCGCCAGTGGAAGGGGGAAGCACATTATCTATGGCAGAGTATTATAAGAGATTATCCCTGACAGATCTTTTCCCTTGCAGGCACCATTAACCAGGCTTTGGCCCACTTGATATTTCTACCACCTGTGACCGTCATCCGCTGGGCAGAAGAATTATTGCCATTGTATTTTTTCCCTGCTCTATAAATTAATCATGTAAGGAACTACTCTGAATCCGGTAGGACTGTGACCAAGAAACTCCTTCCCTCCTTCCCCAAAGATGCCAGAGACATCATGAATCGTTAAAACGTGGGATGCCTTTTGACACAGAGATAACGCTCGTGGTTGCCCCAGTATGGTTTGATGCATATTATATGCTTTAGACAGAAACAGGAAGCTTTTTGTGACTTTGAAATGTACGAGAGCCCCGGATGGATGACAAATAGCGATCTGACCTCTCTCTGAAGTGAGTGGGGACTGCTGACGAGACTGAAACATAAATTAGCATTGATCATTTTTGCTCAACATGCCACCTTAATGATTTGAGCCTTACAGGGCTTGTTAGACATCTTGTGGAAATAGATTATAATGGTCTTACTAGCTGTCCCAGAAGTCCAGCAACTCTCTATTGTTTTACAAATGGCACATGGTTCTCGGTACATTCAAGGACAACATTTTTAGAGTCATTAATGTTGTATTCCTCTAGGGACTTTTTTAACGTAAGGAATTAATGCTGGCAGATCTTCAACCTTTTTTTTCGAGTGCCTTAAAATAGGTGTCATTTGTACGTAAACTTTTACCCTATTTTCAAATTATGATAAAGCAGAGCAGCATGTATTTCAGTTATCTAATTTGAGCATATTAAACACACCTCAAATGACAACATTGCAGGGAAGTAGGATTGAATGAATTGATCTGAAGAAGTAGGAAAACAGGTAGCATGCAGGGAATCAAGTGTGCAGGTCAAAGTAAGATCTTCCCCCGTTGCGTATCTATAGTTTCATTCTTCATTTCGCAAACTCACCGGTTATAGATCACCCTCATGCATCTCATAAGGAAAGACATCAAACAAATATCCGGCTATTGACCTGTCCTCCCAGACTTGATTGAGACTCATAGCGGGCTGCAGGAGCAGAATGACAAACAAAGGAGGCAGGAGGTTAAAAAAATGGAAACCAAATCGATAGAGATGACTGAAATGACGAAGGACTTGAAGGTCAGAGCTCGTGGTTCCTTAGAGTAGATAATACAGGAACATAATCAATCTCATCTAATTTAATCTCTCCCCCTATCTCAGACCTGATCTGCACTCATTTTTTTTTCTTCGATTGTCAGGTCTTTTCAGTTTCTGCCCAACAACTGAGCTGCTCTTGATATTACATTAACGTTTTAAAGAAGTTGGTTAAATGGGCTAAAGAACAAGATTATTGTTGATTCACATCTTAATTATTTACAATAATATTTGCTTTTAAACAATCCTGATTCTTTGATGATTCAGTACAATGCTGATGCTTCAGAACTATATTGAAACTTCAGAATGATACTGTCGCTAATTAATTCTTATTCTTTAAAGCAATATTGTTTCTAAACAGATTTGATGCTTCAAAGCAATATTGACACTTCAAAGAAATTCTGATTACTCAAAACAACAGCGATCATTCAAAACAGATTTGAAGCTTCAAAGCAATAATGATGCTTCAAATCTATTCTGATGTCAAAGCAATGTTTATTGTTTTAAAACAATACTGATGTTTCAAACAGATTTGATGCTTCCAAACAATGATGGCATTTCAAAACAATATTGATGCTTCAGTACAATGTTGATGCTTTAAAACTTCAAAATGATATTGACACTTGTAAAAAGTACTGATGCTTCAAAGCAGTATTGTTTCAAAAAGACTGCTGCAAAAATACTGGTAATTCAAAACAGATTTGATGCTTTAAAACAAAATCTCATGGATTAAAACAATGCAGATTCTTCCAAAACAATCCTGATGATTCAAAACAATTCTTATGTTTTAAAGCAGATTTGATTCTTCAAAACAATGGCAATGCTTCAAAGCAATTCAGATGATTTAGAAACAGTTCTGACTAAACAATATTGATCCTTCAAGGTTTGGTATTGCAATCGAAGAAAATGAAGAAAAGTCTGAATGTTAAACACGTTATGCATTACGATGACTTTCATGGCTTATTCGAAATGTGATGTCCCTAGTGTAGATATATCGCTCATAAACCACAAGCTGTTCTGCACTCAGAAATGTCAAAAATATTACTCTCATTTGCAAAACATTTGTTACAGTTTGACACTTAAACCGCACGTCCCACCAGGGCCCGCATTTGTAAAAGCCAAAGCGGTGGCGTTGACCCTTATAAATTAAAGTGGGTATTTGACAACACTGATGTGCTTTAAAGAGTATTGAATTCCTGTGAGGTGGATGAATTGCACGCCGCCGATTCAAAAAGAGGGAGGGCTGATGCCGTATAGCTTACTCCTCTATCATATTCACTGCCCTTTCAAAGTGTATCACCTCCCCTATCGAATCATAATCCTGTTCTGAGATACGGCGCGCTGAAAATGAAATATGTTTGCAGGTTTATAAATGTATCACGCTTTTTTTCCCAAGTGTAAGTGTGTAGAACCAATACTTTTAGCACAATCCAAACATTGCCTTTGGCAGCTGAATATGTGTTCAGGTTTTGCTGCCGTAAGCCACTGAGGATTTTTCCATATCTCTCTCGCTCTCCCCGGGTCTGTCTATCTATCTCTCCCTCTCCGATTCCCTCGACTTCTTGGGAGATATATTGAGGGTATGCTCAGTATCCACACTGCAGTTGATCAGCTGTGAGCTGGCCCATAGGCATGTAATCCTGTCTGTCCTTATTTGGATGAATGAATTATTAATATTTCACTGCTTTATCTGAATATACAGTACAGCTCCTCTTGCTTGTGTTGTTTTGTTTTTCTAATCTTTTGTCTCTCTCTCCTTCTCCCTCTCGACCTGTCCCTTGCTCATTCCACAGCCAACAAAGCTGACTTTACATTGGAAGAACACGGCTTGCTTCTCTTGCAGTTGAATGGAAATCTGTGACCTTGGAAGATGAAGATGTTGTTGCCATGGGAACTCTTAATCCTGCTGTCACTCAAGAGCTGCCTAGCAGGTACGATATCCCCCGAGTTGCCTTTGATAGCTCACCTGTTCTGCATAGTCCCCACTTCAGTAGAGAGAGTGGCTTTTCATGCCTCTGTCTAATCATTTCCACATTTCTCTAGAGACAGATGCATGCTGGGAACAAGTGCTCGTGGTTGCCCCAGCAGGACATTTGTCTTGACACAGTTTCTGATTTTTCTCTTCAGCAATAACTTCTACAGTAACTTTTATTGGCATGCTTTATTTGTTCATAATAATAGACTAGCATAGGAAACTTTATTTGTTTATGTAGCTTTGAAGAATGTTCTGAAGCAGTTTGGTTTTAATTTTATATTGGACATTGAGTGGTGACCAGCCATCCAAAAATGCGTTTACAATCAGACATTTACATTTATTGATATTGCATAAATTGGTATTTTTTTACTAGTTACTAGTACTAAAATAAGTGAAAAAAATCTGTTGGTACAGTAAGAAATATACTCTTGTTAAAGATACATTCTCTGAAAGTCTTAATATTTTATGCAATGTTGGCTCTCAGAAAAATGTATCTTGTTTCAAGGATTTCTGAATCAAGATGCTGAACAAGAACAATGCATTATAGAAATTACACTGGAAAAGAAATCTGAAAATCCTTGAAACAAGATAAATTTACCTAAGAGGCAACAATGCATAAAATATTAATACTTTTTTTTTTTTTTCAGAGATTGTATCTTTAATAAGATTATATTCCTTTTTCTTTTTCTGCACTGGTTGTTTTTTTTTATTAAAAAAAACAAGTGAAAAAAATCTACTAAACTTAACTATGCACAATTTTATTTTTAGTTGAATTTATCATTTGGATTTAGCATAGTTCTTTTCTCTACCGTCCACAATCAGAACAAACCTGCGTCCCACCAGTTGAAGACTACTGTTTTAACAGAATATTCATAAGAGTCAGACATTACTTATAGCTACTTGTAGCTCTTGGCAGACTTGCAATGAGCTATAACTCTCCACCATGTCTAAAACATACAAAATGTTCTTATTATTTCTCCTATGGTTTGTGCAACTCACAGCACATAATGCACCGCTGTAAGGAAGGGGCCATCTGAAGAGGCAGGTGCCCTATTTAAATGAACCAATGTCCCCCACTCAGTGCCAGTGCCCCAGTTATTGCCGTTGTTGTGCTACAGTAACTATGCCAACTCAAATGGGCATTTGCATTCAATCCACAGGTGCTCTTTTGATTGCACAGCTTGATATTCAGAAAGCTTAGCTGGAGAGAAAGAAGTGCATAGGCCAGACAGCATCAGATGGAAGGGCAGAAGCTATTCAGCACGGAGGACCTGAGGAGACCAACCAAACACACACTGTATCTAACAACCTGCCAGATCCTAGCTTTGAAGACTTTTAAGTATTTTAAGTGTTGATGCAACGCGTGCATACAAGCTGTGTGGAAATGAAATGCAGTACATTTAGATCTCTTGTTGATAATTGATAATAACGTCTTGAAATAAAAAAAAATCTCACGTAGCCTACGTATATTTATTTAGGAAATAAGTTATATTGAGTGAATGAATAATAGTGATCTAGATATTCAACATTTGGATACTGAATATGAATGTAGTTAATATTTAAACAGTGAATGGACCTATAAGGATGTGGTTATAATAATGAGAAGTTATTAAACTAGGTTGAATGTCCCTTTATTCATTGTAAGTGTAAGTGAATTATTAATAACATTATGATTAGAAATAAAATGTACAAAATCATTTAAGCAAAAATTTCAATAGCATATTGAGGCTATTTTCCAATGTAAAACTCATGTCTCATTACACAGTGGAACAGTCATTCCTGTCGAAACAATTCAGATGTTCAAATGAAATTGTTACGTTAATTTATTTTTTATTTTTTAAATGTTATAAATCTAAATGTCGGGGTCTGTAATACTTTTTTTAATGTTTTTAATCAAAAACACAGTAAAACAGTAATATTGTGAAATATTGATTGTTTTCTATTTTCTATTATTCTTGGCAAAGCTGAATTGTCAGAAGCCATTTCTCTAGTGTTCAGTGTCACATGACCCATGAATTTAGAAATCATTCTAAATTATGCTGATTTGCTGCTTATTTCTTATTATCACTGTTAAAAACGGTTGCGCTGCAAAAGAACAGCATTTACCTGTATTTGAAATAGATTAATTAAAAAAAGAAAAGAAAAACAGATTCCAGATCACCTCTGATTACTTTACCCGCTATAATTAACTACAGTGAATAAATAGCAGGGCAAAATTGTCCAAGACTAAAAGTGATGGGGACATGTCCTCACCGCAAATGACACCTAAATGTGGAATACTGTAAGTGTGCTACTCCTCGCTCTAAATGCTTCATTAATTCCCGTCGTTCAAAGGACACACAAAAGGGAAAGTGAAAAAGGTAGCATCTCCCCCAGCGTGAGGAGGCAGGGCCCTCACCCCAGGCAAACACGCCTGGACACTTCCATTAGCTTGATGATGTGGGAGGGTCATTTTTGTGTGTCCTCGTCAAGGTTAGAGACCTGTAAAAAAGAATTTCATTCACTCAAAGAGAACGAGAAAAGTCACAGGTGAGTTCAATTGGGAAAGGTTGAAAGAGGAAGTCTACTACCAGTAGAAAACACAATTCCTTTCCCCGTGACATGTTTCTGAGAGCTTGTTTATTCATTTAAGAAATGATACATTTCACTAGAGTAATTACCACAACATGGGGTAATTAGGGAGGTGGATTGGTGTCTTGGCAGCAGTCGACCGAAACAACAGACCTAGCCACGCTGCCATGCGTGTTACGGGCCTGCCAAAAGGAGGACTTCATGTTGATACGGTTCCTGCTACAAGAGGGGAAATGAAAGCTGTTCCTCTGGCACGTGTTTACGTTGCAGATCTAATGAGCTCAGTGTGGGACGTTGCTGAAAATAAATGAATAGAGCACATTAGAGATAATGTGGACCTGATGTGTTCACACCTGTTTTACAATCCAGATTCATGTTCCAGATTGTGGATTATGAGCTGTTTGTGACTCTTGTTCTTGTTCTTTCTCCTAGAGAGAATTATTCGACATGGCCCAGTGTTCACGCAAGAGCCCAGTGACAGTGTTTTCCCTTTAAGTGCAGAGGACAACAAGATATTTATTAACTGCAAAGCTAAGGGAAGTCCAGAGCCACATTACAAGTAATGACTTTTCCTCAATATCTTCTCAATATATAGTGGAATCCAAAAGTCTGACACCATACTGAAAATATATTTTTTTCCATTAACACCTGGATATAAATTACATTTTAGGATTTTGAAACATTAAAACATGGAAAATTTGTTTTTTGCTTTTATTTTTAGAACAATTAAATTATATTTGAATGACCAGATTTGAACAAGAAAATATGACAATTATTTAATTTTTCATTTCAGCTTTTGACTGAAATTGTACTAGTAAATAAAAAAATGCTAAAAAAAAAAAAAATTAGAATGAAACATTTTGTCAAAAGTTCAGACTTTTGGACAGTGTAATTGTTATATTTATATATATAAAAAAAAAAAATATATATATATATATATATATATATATAATATTATTATTATTTTTATTTTTTTCATTTTAATTGTATTTTAAATTTTAGCAATTTTGTTTTGACATTTTTATTGTTTGTTTTTATATATTTCCATTTAGTTTCTATACATTTTTATTTCTGTAATTTTAATAATTCAACCTATTTTATTTCAGTTAGAAAATTAGATTTTTTTTTATTTTTTTCTAATATTTATATTTTATTTCAGGTTTATTTCAATTAACAGACATGTTTTAATAGTTTTTTATAATAGTTTGAAAATGCCACTGAAAGAATATGTATGCCTAAATTTCTTCTCATCATCATTATTCTGTGCTCACTCCACCTGTTTTTACATTTAGGTGGAAATTCAACGGGAAAGACCTTGCAATTGACATGGACTTCAATTACAGTCTTGTTGAGGGAAACCTTTTGATCAGTAAACCTCAGGCAACTAAACACCCCGGTATTTACCAGTGTATCGCCACTAATGCATTTGGAACCATTCTGAGCCGAGAGGCTAAAGTTGAGTTTGCATGTAAGTGCCAATTAAACCAAATATTTTGTATATGTGAATGCTTGAAAATAGCTTTTGACAGTCTCCTTCACACTTGATATCTACTTTGACTATGCTGTCTGTAAATGTGCCCTTTGGAAGCTTAAATGCACAATAGGTAAAATGGCCACTATGTTGTCTTTCATATGTTGTCATTTGGTCCATTAGTGGGTAAGATATACTTTCTTCCATGGATGTGACAGGCTTTTAAACTGTAAACTACATTTTCCCATCTGGAAGATTCCATCAGGAGATGTCCAGTGGTACTAACTGAAATGCAGCCTGTCATGGATAATTGAAAAAAGGTCTTAAATCAACATATAATCATAACACACAAAGTCTGCCTCGCTCATATTGTGTGTACATATGAACACATTCTTCATTTGAAATCTCACAAGTAAGATGTGTCTCTTGAGGGCTTGAGTGATGCAGAAAATAGTTGTAGGACTAATTGGTGTCGCTTCACTGGCAAAATTGGAATTCACAGAGTGGGAAAAAGCATTTTCCCAATGATTTACCTTGAGTCTTGAGGAATCTTTTTTTTCTCTTGACTTATGAAGAAAGTTTTCCATTATGTGATTTTACTTAGTTTCTGTGTCTGTGTGTCTTTTTCCTGTTTATGCATTTGGCAGACACTTTTATCCATTAACACATTTAATTAATATCTTTAAACCACATATTTTAGTGTTCAAGGGCACATTTTCCTTTAGTTTCATCCATAAACTATAGATCTGATGATACATAATTAACAAACTTACCACGACAACCACATATCTACAAAAATCCACCCATACACCATTTCAGAATGTGTTAATTGCATTTCATATAGCTACTGTAAGTTTAAAAATTATATTTATTTGTTTACCTCACTTTCAAATTCTTACCTAATTAAACTAATTTTTTTCTTGATTTATGCATTAACCTCACTAAATTCTAATATTTTTTCTTGCAGTTTATCTTTTGGTTACACAAAACTCATTCCACACAGCCGTATAGTACATTCATGAGGCTGGAGAACTGACATTTGAATAAACACCACAGCTTTAGCCCAGTGTGGGATGTCATTTTTGCCTGTCCCTTCCTGTGCTATAGAGTGGCATTTCTAAAGGTCCCTGCTCTGCGAGTCGTCTGTTGCACGTCAGAGCGATGACACTGCCTTTAATGAAAAGTTATGGCGATCCCATTATTTTGTTTTTGCAGACCTGCAGAATTTCAGCAGCAAGGCCAGAAGTCCAGTATTAGTGAGGGAAGGACAGGCTGTTGTGCTCCTGTGCGGTCCACCACCCCACTTTGGAGGTACATTTTATTGTATTCCGTATGAATTTGAATGTTATTTTCTTATGCGCATCAGGGTTTTTTTTGCATACAAATACACAAAGCCCCTATTCTTTGAAATGATCAATTCTTTTCCACTCTTCAAAAAGAGACTATCATACAAAGCAAGAGTGACAATTGTTTGCAAAACCCGTTGACCTCTTTCCACAGCACAATTTTTTTATTTATGTTTAGCATATGTTTAGCCTGTAGAATAATGCCAAGCAAATCCAAGGTCAGGAATTCACCGCAAGTGGCAATTGACCATTCGCAAAGACCCGCCCCCTTTAGTTACTGTTGCTATGTCCGACAAGCCACGCCGCTCTCACGCCACACCATGTTCTCACGCAGTGAAAAATGCATTGCAGGGCAGAGAGGACACTGACAACGCGCTGACAGACAGGACAGACCAGGTTACTTTTGATATGAAACAAATTCTCACCTTTCAAAATTGGTCATTTCTTAAAGAAATTTAAACAATAAATATCATTTTGTGGCTCTTTAATGTGTCTAACAGATCGCCGTAGAGCCTCAGTTAAAGGTGCTCGTGAAGCGATCATCTCTTCCTTCTAGTTAATTTATAGCATCAAATAAACGTGAATGAACGTAATAATACACGGTTTTTCAAGTTCAAATCCTCCAACGTTAATCTACTAACTCTCTTGACTGCTTTGTCAGACAGAAATGGCGGATTCAGCAGATGGTGGATTGTGATTGGTCAGATCGCCTGTCAATCAAACTCCCTGCAAAGGGTCAATTTCGTGCTAGAGATGTCAAAGAAAACCTCATTCCACTCTGCTCACTTATTATGTATGGTGCATGTTGGTTCAGATTGTGTCTTAATCATCTCATATTGTGAGCAAATCAAGCTTTTAAATGGCCGGAGCACAATGGCTCACTCTGGAGCTCCCGTTCTTGCATTCATGCACCAGCCTTGTGGCATTTAGATCCCCCTCCTCCTCCTTAATGGCACTTGTGCCCTTGTGGTCATTTGAAAAGGTTATTTTCTTAAGCCTTGGCCTTCTGTTGAAAGGTAATAAAGGCATGTGGTGGCTGGTTTAAAGCGACATGTCTCTTTATCCCCCAGTCCAGCTGTGCACCTCTTCTCTGTCTGTATAGAGCTGATTAGCAGTCCCTCAAAGAGCCACGCACACAGGCTCCAGAGGTGCAATTTCATGCCACCGCACCGGCGTTCTGTCATTCCACCACATTTCCAGTCGAATCAATGGCCTTCAGTGCCCCATACCTCCCCCACTCTCCGCCACCACCCTCCATCTTCTATTTTCCTTCCCCTGTTCTCCCACCACACCACCCTTGACTGTTTGGCAAATTCCGTAATCTGAGGCTCTGTTGTATGGATCATACTTTATTGGACTTTATACAATATGTAGAGATACTGCTACTCAGTCCAGGAAGTGATTTTGTGCGGTGCTGGAAGTGATTTTTAGCATCCCCTTTCACCCCAAAGGCAGTTGCTGGGCATGGAGGACCACTCAGAAAGTGTACCATTTGAAATCTGTCTTTTTTGCTCTTGGGAACTAATTATTTTTACTCTGGTGCATGAGAAATATGTACGTCATGTATACATTAACATGTATATGGTCACGGCATTTGTATATTGTTGCCCTAATGTTCATTTGACTGCTTCTATTGCTCTCTTTATTTGTAAGTCGCTTTGCATAAAAGCGTCTGCTAAATGATTAAATGTAAATATTTTGGTATGTATTACCATTAGTTTGGAGTCTCAAAAGAGAAATCTCTTGTTCTCAAATATATTATCTTATACTCACCAAGGCTGCATTTATTTGATCAAAATTGCACTGCACTGTACAAAATGCACGTGATTTCAGATTATAGTGGCTGTGAATTTGGTTCCTAAGAGAGCAAAAGCCTTAAGCAAAGTGCCCAGTAAAGACGGGAGGTCGCTCACCTTGTCACTACTCCATTTATGATGGTTTTAATTCACCTTTTTCTATCTGGAAGCCAAATGGTTCCTTTTTCTTGGTGCTGTAGACTTTTACATATGCTGTTTGAACCTTAAATAGCCCTTATCAATCCATATTTCAGCCACTCTAACCCCCTGTCTGCCCTCTAATAAGTGCTGCTTAATTTGATACTTTCATACTTTATTTTATACCACAGGCCTTGCTGTGTGCTCTTCCTGTATTCCTTTTATCTCCTCTTCATATGTCCCTGTCTCGTTAAGAAAGAGTGAGAGGTGACATGAAGGAATATAGATAAAGAAAAAAAATGAAAAGGCTATCAAGACAAAAGGAACTTGCATGACTTTTATTTTAGATGAATAAAATATATTCACATGACTGCTGTATATATAGTGTAGTTATTAACCAAAGTGTTTGGATGTTTTGTAGTGGCTTTGTGGCTTTTTTATTGAACGTTATTAGTTTGCTGTTGCTTGACTGTCAAAATCGAAACTGTATTGCTTTAACTTTGTTATATACAAACTCTTTTCCCACGGCTGAGCTCTAACAAGCTTCATCCACAAATAGTTGAATTTAATAAAAAAAGTTTTTAAAGAGTCTTTTTCATGAGGCATCAAGCTGTACACTAAGTATGGCATGCAGGATATTCACGATCAAGACATTTTTATATACATACAGTAAATATACACATACATTATATACTGAAAGAGTTTCTTAAAAAGAATTGTAAGAGTTGGCATAAAAATTTAGTAATGTCATCTGACAATTTTCTCAGATATCAGATATTCCTGGATATTTAATGGCCGCCCCAGTGTTGCTGTTGGGGACAACCGACGCTTTGTGTCCCAGAGGACTGGAAACTTGTATATCGCTAAGGTAGAGACGTCAGACGTGGGCAACTACACATGTGTGGTGAGGAATGTGATGACCAACACGACGGTCCACAGTTCCCCAACTCCAGTGGTGCTACGTCGGGATGGTGAGTAGCCTGGAGGAACTGCTAACAGTGATGATTCAGTGGATTTGAGCATGACAGTGTTTGCTTTGCTGCCACTCAGAGATGAAGCATTTGTGTATTCATAGTCTCTAAGCCATGCTCAGCCAACTGTGTGTGTGTGTGTGTGAGAGAGAGAGAGAGAGAGAGAGAGAGAGAGACTCAACTCGTACACCCTCTCTCTCACACACATACCCCGGAAGGCTCAACATCACCAGTCATTAGTGTCTGTTTAATATTCACCCAGACAAGGTATATGAAGTAGGGCGGAGAGGTTTTGAATATTTTGAGTTAATGTGAATATTGAATATTTTTATCTATGAATATTTTGGGCTCAAGACCACTGCCAAACTCTTATTACTTTACTAATTCTTATTTCTTACTTTTCCTTGTGTTTGATCTACATTCCCTGCTGAAAAGACCATTTTAGGCCAGCATAAATTTACATGATTTTCTAGTTGTGGTGCTAGTCAATCAGCTGGTCCACCGTCGTGATATTTTTGCTAAAGCTGCTTGAATAAGTTTTTGCTAAAACTGGTTGGCTAAGCAATGTTAATCTCAGTAAAAATTAAACAAAATAACTACCAAAAGTGTTAGTTGACGAAAGTTTTATTTATTTTTATAGTATTTAAGAATTCACAATTTATCTAATACAAGCACTGTTTTGTTTTCATGTTATATTTCAATTATCTTTTATATGTTATGTATGTATGATACATTTTTAAATTAATGTTTTTCATAATATATGTGTGAAGTTTAATTTTTCATTTTTCACATTATCATCAACTGATATGTATTTTGTTTATTCAAATTATAAAAAATTATATGGGATAATAATTTAACATTTTTCAGAGATTTGAAGTTTGGTCTGTTACGATGTTTTATATATTAATACATTTATTTTACTTTTCTTTCTTTTTTTCACCAAAAAAAAGAAAGAAAAAAAGTATAAAAGTATAATCATGAGTCAGATGGACTAAAAGTAATGAATATGACATGCCAAAATATTGGATAAGTACAAAGTACAAAAATACAAAACTAAAAAAGTGACTAAAAAAGTCAACCTAGTTAAAAGCCTAGTGTGAACATCAGCATCCAAAGCACTACATATTCTGGTGACCAGCCATTCTCTTTTCAGCAGGGTTTGTTGGCAAGCTGCATGTTTTTGTAAACTTGTTTATAAGCCTTGTTTTTCACTTCAGTTGATATACTATAAATAGTTTGATTTAAATTGGAGTGCATTGCTTTCACCCTAAAAGACTTATGCTTGTTTATCCTTATTTTACAGCTGTGATGGGGGAATATGAGCCAAAGATTGAGGTCCAGTTTGAAAAAATGCTCCACGTTGCCAAAGGATCATCGGTTCGACTGGAGTGTTTCGCTTTAGGAAAGTAGGTCTCTACTTTACTAACAGATGGACTTCTTGCCCCCAGAGGGTTGCCTTGCTTAACTGGGGATTGCCACACTTGGCACATAGTACATCTTAGCAGTTTATTTAAGAGAAATGTCTCCGAAATCTACAGGATCTTTTAATCTTCGTGAAGTACTAGGAAGCAGATGGAGGGTGGCGGCCATTATTTTAAAAACAGCTGCAGACTATGACCCATGGGTTGGGCAGGGTTCTGGCTTTGGATTGTCCATGGGTAATGTGTTAAGGGATGCTGGGATACTGGAGGTTGAATAGGTCTAGAACAGAGATGCTGCCATGCCATGCCATGTATTTTTATATTTTATTTATTTATAAATTGAATAATGCTACAATGTGAATAAAGCTACATTGTGTCAATTCCTGTGATGGTAAAGCTGAATTTTCAGCATCATTACTCCAGTCTTCAGTGTCGTGTGATCCTTCAGAAATCATTCTAATTTTTGAAACATTTTTGATTATCAAAACAGTTGCGCTTCCTCTGATGAATAGAAAGTTCAAAAGAACAGCATTTATTTGAAATAGAAATCTTTTGTAACATTATAAATCATTAATGTCAATGCTTCTTGCAAAATAAAAGTATTCAGTTCTTAAAAATATATATTACTAACCTGAAACGTTTGAATTGTGATGTATTTAACATCTTTTTCATTGATGGCTGGAAAATGTACTTAGCCAAAATGATAAATAAACAAACATGCATTGATTGGGAATATGTCATTATATCCATAACTGTGCAGGAACGGATGTTGAATCACATTTTACTCAAAGATGTTGACTAACTAGTAACACGTTCTGCTTTGATGAATCATGTAAAGCCTCCATAGATCATCTCAGCACAGTGTGATGTAAATATGGTCTCTTTTCTCGACTTTCCTCAGTCCAGTGCCTTCTATTTCCTGGAAGAGAGCGGACGGAAACCCTTTCCCTGGAAAAATGAAGATAAATCACTCAAATGGTGTCCTAGAGATCCCATATTTCCGTCCAGAGGATTCTGGACTTTATGAATGTGTGGCCGAAAACTCCAAAGGACGCAGTATTGCAAAAGGACGTCTTGTTTTTCAAAGTAAGAA
Source organism: Abramis brama (assembly GCF_963993115.1). Lineage (NCBI taxonomy): Eukaryota > Metazoa > Chordata > Actinopteri > Cypriniformes > Leuciscidae > Abramis > Abramis brama. Next base: position 8,237,625 of record NC_139973.1, on the reverse strand, counting down.
ATACAAAGTTCTGTCATGAAACTCTAGATGGCACAGGCTGATAGGTCCTTAACTCAACCTGCTTGCAATCGCATCATTCTCAATATGGCACAGATGATTGGTTCTTGCTGTTTCAGTAGCCAATGAGCTTGCATGCTCAACCTTCAAATACTTGGTATTTATACCAAGTACTTGCCTTAGCAGTGCAGCGTGCTTTCAAAAACCCTCCTCCTTCCCCAGCTCCACCTGTATAGATACGCTACATCATGTACACTATATTGTGCAGCAGCAGAAATAATGTACAGCAGCAGCAATAAAAGCAGCAGCAGCATAGCAGATCTTTTCCACCAAGACCAAACATACCAACATTGTCATACCCATTACCATGCCAAACACTATATAAATATTTAGACAGCTGTGTCCAAAACATTGTATGCAGAGTATTTTTCTCAATGTTAAAAGACCTTGTTTATCTCTCCTATCCATGCAGCATTTTGTCTGCCATCACGATTACTGCAGGAGAATCAATACGAGAAATTTAAATTTTTAATGAGTCAGATAACGGATCACACGGCAGCCTGTGGTAAATAATAAATAATGAAAGAATAGATTTTATTGTCAAGGCAAGACTAATTAGAATGGCTATAGTAGGTGTTGTTTAGCCTGCCCAGAATACCCACAATATATGCACTGCAACAGTGCTCTTCTACAGGACAGGAAGAATCATCTCGAATTAATGTGCACACAGTAACCTCATTTTTTGTTGGTTTATAAAACACAATGCTTCCATTATTCTTGCAATGTATTGCAAGGGAGAAAGTTTAGAGAGACAAACGTTGTGTTAAGGCAGGATGCAGACCTCTGCATTTGTTATATTTTAGTTCATTGCTGTTCACGCAGATGTGGAACACCTGCAGTGGTCGCAGACTCTATATGACGCAAACATGGCTATTGAGTCTGATCTTCACTGGGAGTGCAAGGCTAATGGAAAACCTCAACCTGTTTACAGATGGCTCACGAATGGACAGCCTTTGGTCTCTCAGGTGATAATACTAACCACCAGAATAACATCCCTCAATGCATTTTCCCTTTTCCCTGAAATGCTAAGACACTTAATATGCTGGTTGTGTGCTGGAGTGTGTATGTTGAAATGTGTATATATTTGAAATATTTGAAATCTGGTTTATTAGTCGTGGTCACAATCTGTACTGACAGTTTTGTTTATGCTCAGGACAGAATTCATGTTGATGGTGGCAAGTTAACCATCTCCAACATAAACCTGATGGATTCTGGGATGTATCAGTGTTTGGCAGAGAACGATAACGGAGTCATATATGCTAGCGCTGAACTCAAAGTTGTGGGTAAGCACCTTTCAATGTTATAACATTTTCGACAAACAGTCTAGTTTCTAGTTAATAATAAAAAAAATATTAATAATAATAATAATCATTTTCAGCTATTTTTAAAGGTACACTATGTAACTTTTTTTTTTTTCAAAGTTATCAAATTTTAAATAAAATCAATATATCATGAATCCGTCTTCCAAAACATGTTTTTGTCTTATTCCCTTATACACTATGGTAAGCCTATTATAAGTGTCTATATTTTAGACCTAACAGGATGGTTTTCATGGGAAATTGCGTACTGATCATATGTCTCTCGCCCGCGTGTGTCTTGTCATATCTGTAAATAGAGAAAAGTTGCTTCAGCAACTTTGACTTATGCATGGTGTGGGAGTGACATTTTATGAAAATGCTGAACAGAAAAGACTTTGCTGACAAAAAGAGAATGTGACAGAGCTTTTAATAAAATGAGAATCAACACTGGTTTGGCTTTTCGGAGATGGAGAGAACTGTCTATTACTGGGTATAGCTACAGTAACATCTTCAGCTAGTCAGTTTGAGATCCTTTCCATCTAAACTGGTTATATCTCTTAAGCCTTGTAGTGATTTTTTTTAATGAGCAATAGGTTAACCATATTCATTCGCACAGTTCCGCAGCAACCAAAGCTGTTCTTCCGCAAAAAGCATGTAGTTTTGTTTATTAACCGATAGAGGGCCAAAAGTTACATAGTGTACCTTTAAAATCATATTAGTAATCATTAAAAGTAGTGATGCACTGAAATTCCGGCAAACAAAAATATTCGGTTCTGATCGAAACAGCCTACCATCCAGTAATCACAATAAGCACTGTGCTTTGTTACTTTTGATATGAAACAAATTCTGAGCTTTCAAGTTCTGTCTATTTTATAACTAAATTTAAACAATAAATGTCATTTTGGCACTGTTTAATGTGGCTTGACAGTTCAAGTGGCAATGCAGAGCATCGATACGTTGAAATATACAGTACAACGTACTGAAATGGCTTGTGTAATGGCTCAGCATAATTAAAAACTGCCTTATGTGGAATTTAAATGTTTACATATGACTCAGTTTTTATTTGAATGCTGATTATTAAATAAATGTGATACATTTTTTTAATGATGAAATGAACTGTATTTTTGGTTTCAGTTTTTGACTAAATGAAAAGGTGTTTTGGTAAAGAAAAATTCATTTCGGTGCCATTCAAAATGTGTGGGAACCCTGGTATTCAGAATTTATAATATATCACATATCGCATGTCTTCAGCCTCACCTCCAGACTTCTCAAAAAACGCACTGAAGAAGAGCACACTGATCCAGAGAGGTGGAGAAGCTGTCATCGAATGCCGACCGCACGCGTCCCCCAAAGCTTCGTACTCTTGGAGGAGAGGCAACGAGTTCCTGAAAGACAGCAAGAGGTACGGGTCAGCAGACCGGTCGCTAATGAAAGGTGCCAAATGAGCCACTTGCACTCCTGTTGTCCCCCGAGCCTTGGGGTTTGTTTGCACCGCAACAGTTCAGGGTTGTGGGGAAACGTCTTTGCGGTCATTCACACAGGGCACTTTCTTGCATGCATCGGCACAGTTTTTTATTAGTTTTCAAATTATTGTTACATTAACACCATGATATAAATGCTGTTGAAAAACTCATTTTCCCATGTTGGCAGAAATAGAGTTAATTGGGTTCACTTGCTAATAGTACACTAACACTAGCATAAATACTACCTTTAAAATGTTTGGACTTGGTAAAAAAAAAAATATATATATATATATATATTTATATATATATTTTTTTTTAAAGAAGTCTATTATGTTCACCAATGTGGATAGAAAATACAATAAAATAGTAATATTGTGAAATATTATTCAAATGTTTTCTATTTAGATTTTTCTAGTTTTCTATTGTAGTATTTTTAACATGTAATTTATTTAGCATCATTCTAATATGCAGATTGGGTGCTCAAGAATCATTTCTTATTATTATCATGGTTAAAAATAGTTGTTCTGCTTATTATTTTTGTGACCACCATGATTATGTGTTGTAGTTTTTTAGGATTCTTTTATTATTTAAAGATGAAAAGAACATGATTAATTTGGTCTTAACTGTCACTTTTGATCAGTTGAATGTTAATTTTAAAAAAAATCTGAATAAAATTATCTTTTAAAAAATGACTGACCCAAAAAGTCTGACCAGTAGCCTAGTGTTGGTGGCCTCAAAGCTAATGGACAAGGACAAAACTCCTGATTTTGATTTTATGGGATTTAAAATGGCAAAATAATACAAAAATACATTTGAGTGGAACTTCAGTGGAATCGAGTTGTGCTCATTACAAGTATGTTGCAGATAAAAATGGGGTGGAGGTGGGGGGCGCAAAATTAATATTACTTCCCATAAAAATAAGACTAACATTTTATTACATTTTATAGTGAGAATACATTTTTCAACTTCCTGTTTCTGTCTTTTCCTCCTTCAGCAGTCATTATTTGCAAAGCATCAGCCCATTACTGTGTGATATTTGTCCATATTTGTATTCAAACATAATTGCCTTTTGTTGTCCATATTGAACACACATTGCTGAGGCACAGATGTTGCACATTCAAAACCAACAACATCCTTCCTGATGGCACTTTTCACACAAGAGTGAGTGCCTAGTGGAACACTAATTAATACACCCCTGGTTCTGCGTCTTTCCTGTGGGGTTTCAACAGGACAGAATCATTCTAGCATGGCCATGTCAGAACAGGTGGCAGGAGGGACGAGTGTATGATCTCCAGTAATGGATGGGGATGGAGCGATAACCAATGGGAGCTCATTCTGTGCACTGTGGTCCATCTGGACCTGAGAGAGAACACACATGCCATGACTCACTGATGCTGCCCAGGGTCTCTGTGGAACTATGTGATTATTGGATGTGGGAGAGAGGGAGTGATGGAAAGGGGGAGAGCCAGTGGAAGTTAGAGCGAACTGAGGAAGTGAGACAAGAGGTGCAAGACTGTGTATCAGATACCGTCTATCAGAGGGTAAAGGTAAGCCTCGGAGTGTCTGAAATGGAGTTCTAGCACACTCCTAACTGAATACTGCACAGTATGTACTAAAGTTTTGTAGCGTATATATGGAGCAATATGCAAAAATAAACAGTTCAGTAAAGAGTTCATGTTTAATTCAGAAAGCAGCATCCAGTTATCATTTTGGAAATAGTTATTTTGCAGTATTTTCAGTTTTGGAGTGGAATTAGCCACTCAAATGTGTCAGGAAGCAAATGGACGGTCGAGTGCACTCCATTGTGGGATACACTATTGTGCATACTGCATACTGTTTTGGAAATAGTAGCCTATATAAAGCAATATGCACCAATGAACATGTTTAATTCAGGAAGTGGCATCTAGTTGTCATTTTGCAAGTAGTTATTTTATGGTTATGTTTTAATGTCTTAACTTTTGACAATCTACTCAAATGCATTGTGGGATACACTATGGCACATTGTCCACACTGCATACATTTTTTTTACAAATAGGAAATGTGAATTAGAATGCAGTATGCAAACAGTCCATGTTTTTATCAGCGAGAGGCATTCAGTTGTCATGAATTTTAAATCGAATTTTGAGTAAAATATTTTGACACTTCGCTCAAACAATGAAAGGAAATGGTGTGTCAAGTGGAGTGCATTGTATTGTGGGATTTGCTATTACACTCTATTAGTTGTGTTTGAAATGGAATACTAGTGTACTGCATATTGCACTGTACACTGCATACTGTTTAAATATATATATTATGTAAAATTGAAAATATTACGCAGACAAAATGTTTCAACCTACATTGTTCAAGCAATATCATTATTGAACATGTAATATACAATATTATTATTGAATATTATGTTTAATTCAGCAATCGGTATCTAGTTTAAAATTAAATTTAAAGATAAAAATCATTACAAGAAAAAAAGAGATTAAAATCATGGCTGATATATTTTTTTGCTTTGGAAAATGAATTTTAAGGTGCCTTGCATTGTGGGATACAGTTTTCCACACAGTGTTCTCTGTAGTAGTACTAGGTTCATCTATGTATTCCATAGATAGTGAAAATGAGTATACTATGCACACTGCAATTCAAATATTTGGGGTTGGTAAGATTTTTTGTTTAGAAATTGATAGTTCTATTCTACAAGGGCACATTAAATTCATCAAACGTGACTGTGAATAAATGATCAAATGATTTCTTGAAAACTGGAGTAATGGCTGCTAAAAAGTCAGCTTTACCTTCACAGGAATAAATTACATTTTAAAATATATAAAAATACAAAGCAGTTATTTTAAACGTGTAATAATATTTCACAATATTACTGTCTTTTCTTAGCCTGGCAAGCCAGACTACATCAAGATGTTTAGTCTGGCAACTCACCATAGACACACTCACTCCAAGGGGCGGGATAAACGGCTGTCTTTCAAATTCCCTCTGCACGCAATAGGACAGCGCTTCAACCAACCAGAGCGTTTTCCCAACAGCGGAGCTAGTTGATAGATTCATTCAACTTTTGCCATATCTGGCCGGCAAAACGACGAACATATCTTCCTTTTTTAAAGAATGACTTAAGTGCCGTTCTTTGCTCTTTTCTCAAAGAAAAACTTAACTCCATGTCCTCCAGAGTCGCGGACAAAGCCGATTCGAAAGACTGTTCTCCAGCAGCCGTCATTCTTTGTTTTCAAGTCGCAGGCAGGTAACCGTCGCAACTCTGTCGTCATATGTTAAGCCCGCCCCGCCTACTCTATAAGCGACGTGATTGGCCTGACCCAATTTAGGTTTTTGCAGCTAGAAGGTCTATTGAGAGTGCCTAGACCCACCTGGCTGCAAAATACATTTTGCTGCCGCTAGGGTGCGTCTAGATTTCTAGGCTAGTCTTTTCTGCATTTTTGATCAAATAAATGCAGCCTTGGTGAGCAGAAGAGACTTCTTTCTAAAACATCTTACCGACCCCAAACATTTGAACAATAGTGTAGGTATTGTGCCCTTCTGAACCTACTGACACCTTCATTAGTCACGGGTAAAGGAACAGATTGATGCTTTGTTTTATGCTTAAATATGCGTGATTGTCTGATTTTCACAGCAATTACACTGTGATTTTAGTTTGAAGAGGTGCAAGCATGAACGTGTCAATCTAATGTTGGATCTCACACTCCTGAGTTTGTATCAAGTCAATGTGTTGCAGACTCACCGTAGTGATTCTCTGGATGTGCCCCAACTTGTGAGGAGAAGCATCGATTAGTCATCATATTCCACAGGAAGGCTCAGAGACTGATTACAAAGCCATCATGTCTTGACGCAAATATAAATGTGGCTCTGTGTGGTCAGAAGTTTTGTTCCGTAAGCAGATAGTTCTTGCCTTTTTTCTATTGGTTTTGCAGCTCATTGCTCACGGGTCGTCTGGTCGGCACGCTTCTATCACTCAGTGTTTGATATTTTTGTCAATAAATCAGATGAAAGCTCTCGGCGTAAAGCATGTTCTCTGAGCCATAGTAAATACATATTTATTTTTAAAAGCTGCGGCTGAAATTGTTTGATTTCTGAGCTGGCAGGTCTGCTGCGCTCATGTTTGATTTGTTCTGGGAGAAGGTCACAGCGGATCTCAGCGTCATATATTTACATTGCTGTATTTATTTATCTATCATTCCTTCCAATCCCTTCCTAGTTATTAAAAACAAAGTAGCATTGCTTGTTGATGCACATCAAGGTAGATGAAGCACTTCTGAGAACTGTTTCCTCCAGTTATATGAAATACACATGCAAGAAATAAATCAGAATTCAATTTTGAGTGGTACAAAAGTCTACTCGAGTGGTACGAAAGTGGTGAGTGGTACAAAAGTTTACCACAGTTGATAAGGTTGTTCCGAGTATTTTTAACATGTTGCCAGGCAGGTGCTAAGGTGGTTTTGACCAACTAGCAGTTAACCAAGGGGTAACCAGTCTCATTTTTCAGATTCAAATGAGACCCATCTATGTTCTTATGTAGCTGACTTAAAAAAGTTGGTAACACTTTCCAATAAGGTTCATTAGTTAGCATTAGTTAATGTATTAACTAGCATGAAATAACCATGAGCAATCCATTTGTTACTGTATTTTTTAATCTTTGTTAATGTTAGTTGATGAAAATACAGCTGTTCATTAGTTCATGTTAGTTCACAGTGCATTAACTAATGTTAACAAGATTTTGATAGAGTATTAGTAAATGCTGAAATTAACATTAACAAAGATTAATAAATGTTGTATACGTGCAGTTCATTATTAGTTCATGCTAATTGATGTAGTTAACTAATGTTAACTAACGGACCTTATTGTAAAGTGTTACCAACAATTTATGATCAGTCTTAAAGAACCAATAAGATGACTAAGACTAGATGACTAGTCTAAGCATTTTATGTCTCTGGTCCCTCCTTCAATGCAAGTCTATGGAATTTTATTACCACGTTTTATTCTTGATTTAGTTTTATTGTTGTTGTTTTTTATTTTAATTTTACAATGCATAAATTATCACTTACAATGCACATATCATCTCACACCCCACTCCTACACATCACATAATTTTAGCTGCCACTCGTATACGCCAAAATATGTGTTTAATACTGAGGGTTAGGGGGTTGTGAAAAATCCATAACCTGTATATGAACAACCTCCACTAATAAAAACCTGTTTGAAGAGAGTGCGAGTTTCTGTTTTGTTTGTGCTGTTGCAGCTCTATCGCGAAGGTTAGCATTTCAGTCAGATGCTATCAACATCTCCTCACATGATCCAGACGTTTTTGGAAACGCCTTTTAATGTGTCGATAGCATCTTTCATATGTTGGATAATGATAAGACCGCAGGCCAGAATTCAACCCTGAACGAATCAGCTTCTCCTTTACATACTCTTCCCTCTCTCTTTATTCTTGGTCTTAATATAGCAGTATTTACCCGTGAATGTAGAGGTTTAATCTTTAAGAATCCAGTTGACTGACTGTATCCTGTTGAAAAATTCTGGCTGTGGTTATTTCATCTAAATGATTTCCTACAGTTTTCACACTTTTTAAAAAGAAACACAAGCATACAGAGACAAATACGGGGTTGTTTTTCAGTATGGAATAGTTGGGCCGAGTCTGACTCTTTAAGAATTTATTTTGGGAAGGCAAGACGAAAGGAAAGAAGGTTGCTGTATCTTTGACCATTAAAGCTCTGATCCCAGTACCTGGGCAGACTATTTTTGTCAGAGAGCGTGTTGGGTTAAAGACCATCTTTTATTATTCTTTGATCTATTCCAGTAGACTTGTCAATTTCACCGCCAAAATACTTTTACTATACCTAACACAGTTCTGTTATACATTAGTTGAAGATTTTGAATGTAATTTTGCAGCAGTGTCTTTACTGTCACTTTTGATCCATTTAATGCATCCTTGCTGGATAAAACTTTCAATTTCAACAATTGGGGCAGTCGTGGCCTAATGGTTAGAGAGTCAGACTGGTAACCCGGAGGTTGCGGGTTTGAGTCTCAATATCGGCAGGAAATTAGCAAGACACCTAAACCCCAATCGCTCCCCAGGCGCCTAGTGTGTGTGCACTAACTTGAATGGGTTAAATTGCAGAGGACAAATTCAGAGTATGGGTTACCATACTTGTCATGTCACTGTCATTTCTTTAAAGAAAAAACATTTAAATCAAACATTTCAATGGTAGTATGTGTGTATATAATTTATTTATTATAAGCTATAGCAAGATGTCATTGGTTGTTCAATTTATTCCAAAAAAATTTGTTTACCATTTTAGGCGGACCATTTTAGAGGACGGCACCCTCAGGATCACCAACGTTACAAAATCTGACGCAGGGAGGTACACTTGCATTGCCAGAAACCCCTTCGGTACATCCAGCAGTTCTGGGACTTTAGTGGTCAAAGGTAAAACACCTTTCACATTTTACAAACAGCACATTTCTCTTGCTTCTAAGCGGACGCCTTAAACCGGATGAGAACCAGTGGAAAAACAGTGAGCAACCCAAGCATGAAATTGATAATGAAATATATAGTTGTTTTATGTTCCTGCCGGTTTGACAGAGGTATAACTCATCCAAGCTTTTGTCATGTGTGAGTTATTGGTCCAGCCGTTGGTGTGAAAAAATCCTTAGCCGTCCACAGCACCGGGAGCGGATTTTCTCCTCGTCTCCCAGTCACTTTCTACATGTTTAATTAAAAATATGCTGCTGTTGCAAGCTTTGTTTTGTTTTTTCTCAATTTACTCCTTTAATAACTTTAGGCATTACATATGCATGTTTTCAGACACTTTGATAGCTTCAAGAAGGGTTATTTAAATTCAGGACATGAAAATATATTTTTTTAATATATATAATTTTGTTTGTTTAAATTAATTTTAAAATGATGCAGTCTCCCCTTTTTTATGGCTACAGTCATTGCATCAACATGTACATGCTGACTAAAAAATGTCATCTATGATTTTAGCTGGTTTAAGGTGGTTTAAGCTGGTCTAGCTGCTCTCCCAACTGGGAAACCATGCTGGTTTCAGCTGGTTAAGCTAATTCAGTCTCCAAGCCTGACAGGCTGAACATTGCCCAAAATTCTCTAAAGCAGGGGAGTCAAATTCAGTTCCTGGAGGGCCACTGTCTTGCAGAGTTCAGCTCCAACCCTAATTAAACACACCTGAACCTTAAAAGTTTTTGGAGCTGGTTGGAGCTACACTCTGCAGGACAATGGCCCTCTACAAGTGGAGTTTGACACATGCACTCCATAAGCATCATGTCCCCCGTGATCTGAACCCCTGCAAGGAACGCAATGGAACCGAACATGATTTCATCTGAGGGGGACCATAACACCCCCCACCACTACCTCCCCGGGATACGATTTCAACCGCAAGCCCCCCTTAGAACTATAAAAGCCCCCCAAGTCCTATGTCCTGGCGCCAGGACATTTGGACAGTAGATTTCTTTTTACAACAAATCTAAAGTATTTTGAAGTAATGCATGTGAAAGTTTCTCATGGTCCTTTTTTACCTTTGTCTCACTCAAAACTTTTTTTTTTTTTACAGAACCAACCAAGATTACAGTCCCCCCTTTGAGTATGGATGGCACAGTGGGGGAGAGCATTGTCTTGCCTTGTGAAGTATCTAAAGACTCCACTCTACACCCCGTCTTCAAGTGGTTCTTCAACGGGAAACTCATTGATTTCAGCAGACATGATCACTTCTGGATGATTGGAGGGGTACGTTTCTGTCCGTCATAATTCAAAGCTACAAATGCTGTATTTCTGAATTACTGTAGCCTCGGATTCCTCTTTGAAAGAACTAGGTGTAGTGGAATGCGAGTGAGGAATGATTGAGATTTCTTGCCGGTTTATCTTTTTTTTTTTTTTTAGCTCAGCTAGCAATGGAGGGAACCTGAGTACAAGCCCTTACGAAAATTAACCATGGTTTTACTACAAATAAAACCAAAAAACCATGGTATTTGTTGTAAAACTGTGGTTATACAAATGGTACTCAATCAGCCAAAAAACTATGGTTACTACACTTTTACTATAATAAAACCATGGTTGATTTTCGCTGCTCTCTGAACATAGAGGCACAAATCTGTCTGATTAAAGGATTTTTATCGCACACTGTTTAACACACAGTGAACGTCAAATAGCTATCCACAGGACCCACTCTCTGACTGTGTAGATCATCCAGCTTCTCAGGTTGTCAAGTATTGCTTTTGAGAACCTGGAGAGACCAATGATCAAATGCACAAATGGCTGACTCTCACTAACAACGGTAGGGTTGCTTGTTAAAGTGAGATAAAGGATCCTTATCTGAACTGAAGAGCCAATCAAATATGAGAGCTACTTAATTGGCATGTGTTCCCTGATGTTTTTCAAGTGTGTCATAACTACAGAAATGAAAATATATTTTACTTCTGAGACCTTAAAAAGTACCACAGTATTACCATAACACTAGCGTTCAAAAGTTTGGGGTCAGTTAGAACAAATTAATACTTTTATTCAGCAAGAATGCTTTAAATAGTTCAAAAGTCTCAGTAAAGGCATCTATAATTTTCAAATAAATCCTGTTCTTTGAACTTTCTATTCATTAGTATCCTGAAAAATCATGGTTTCCACAAAAATATTAAGCAGCACAACTGTTGTCAACATCGGTAATAATAAGAAATGTTTCTTGAGCACCAAATCAGCATATTAGAATGATTTCTGAAGGATCATATGACCCTAAAGATTGGAGTAATGATGCTGAAAATGGAATAAATAACATTTCAAAATATAAAATGTAAAATTAAAAATGTAATTATATTGATCAAATAAATGCAGCCTTGGTGAGCATAAGATATGTAGCCTACTATTTGTAATTGTCAGTTCAATTATTTACTCATCTGCAGAATAACGTATTTGTAGTACCTTAGTGTAGCATTTACATTCCATAATACATGAATAAAGTGATATATGGATGGATGGATGGATGGATGGATGGATGGATGGATGGTTGGATGGGTGGATGGGTGGATGGATGGATGGGTGGATGGATGGATGGATGGATAGTAACTTTTTTATATGGTACTCTTTTTTTTTTATAGGGATCTTCTGGGGATCTCATGATCAGAAACGTGCAGCTGAAGCACTCTGGGAAGTACGTCTGCATGGTGCATACAGCAGTGGACAGTGTGTCTGCAGCGGCAGACTTAATTGTCAGAGGTATGTGCGTCTTGCCTCGAGTAGGCTGTTTAGTATTCTACACTTTTCTGAGCATTTATCAAATCTAAATTAAAAAGGCCTTACAATTTTCCCTGCTATTTCTGTTGTATTCCGTGATTCAGCTCTTGAAGTAATGACTACAGGAGTATCTGAAATCAATGCATTAATTCCCTGCTTCGTGCTCTTTAGAACCTTTTGTATTTCCATCATCAAGTGAACGATCACTCTGCCTTGTTCTGAATATTAAACATGTCGGCTTTTGTGGGCAGACTTGTCTCACATCGCAAGGTACTTGGTCACCTTGCTGTGCCCTTCTCTGATGAGAATACACAGCAAGTTTGAGTCCTTTTTGTCTCTTTGACGGCGGTGTTGTTAGGGCCCCCTGGTGCTCCAGTGGGTGTGTTGGTGGGGGACGTTACAGACAGGACTGCTCAGCTCTCGTGGGGCCCCGGACCTGACAACCACAGTCCTGTTACCCTCTACATCGTGCAAGCCAGGACCCCTTTCTCTATCGGATGGCAGGCAGTCAAAACCGGTATAGTAATCTGCAGTACTTTCTTGTAGAATCAGTTGTACACTGCCCGGCAAAAAAATTTTGCTGATTGGATTTAAATAGGCAAATGCTTAAGAGTCAATGATTGGATCATTATTGCAGTGATTATTATGTTTCTAGCATGTTATATGCTTGACAACTGTTCTTCTAACCCTAATTGATGAAGTGTGTAGTTTTTCATTTCTTAAACAACCATGTAGGAAGACACATCATGGCCATATTCCAGGGTGAAAATGTCAAGATTCATCAGGCTCAAATTGTGAAAGAATGGTTAAGAGGGAGCATGAAGAACAATTTTCACACTTGAATTGGTACCTCTTGAGTCCAGACCTTAAATTCATTGAAAGTCTTTGGAATGTGCTTGAGGAGACTTTACAGAGTGCTTGACTCTTGCATTGTCAATACAAGGTCTTGACCAAAAATGTATGCAATGTATGCTTTTTTTTTTTTTTTTTTTTTGGAGTGAGTCACTTAAATGTGATTCATGCAAATGCTTTTTTTAAATGGACTTTTAAAAGAAACAGGCAATTGCCAAGATAGACCAAAGTAATTATGCTAGGCTACTCATTTGTGCAGATGGGCATTGATGTGTTTTTCCATTCCAAATTTGCTTTAATCCTAGTTCCTGATTCTGTGCCTGGACAGATGATTCATGCGACGGCAGTGAATCTAAATCCGTGGGTAGATTATGAATTTAGAGTTGTGGCTATCAACGGCGTGGGGGTTGGGGAACCCAGTGTGCCATCCAAACCCGTTCGCACCAAAGCTGCAGGTATGCGCCCATCCCTCCTGATACCATATCTGTCATCTCTAATACATCAGGAAGGAGAAATGTAATTTAATTCTATAATTAGTTTAAATCACCGGGAGTGACTCCTCGTAATAGAGATCAGCCATGAGAAATAAACACTTGAGTATTCACACAGGTTTTCCTGGGAACAACCAAATTGCAAAATAATTAGGTCACAAATTAAGTGTGCAGAAATCGGACTGGCATCACAGAAGGTTCACTCATTTAAAACCGCAAGAAAATGTAGTTGCATGGAAATTTAGGACAAAATAAAATGTAGCTATATTATTTAAGGCAAGGCCCAAACCTGCTGCACCCTGGTCATTAGCAATCAGGAAATACAGCTATCAATAATTCATGTCAACACCAACAAAAATTGTGTGGACTTCTTCCGAATTCAACGAGGCAGTAACACACGAAAGGCGCTATTTTAAGCTCAGGTACAGTGTGCAACTGCTTCGATCACTGACATGCAAACAGCTGTTTCCTTCAGATCCCAACCATTCAGCAAATTAAACTTAGTTCACAAAGCATCTACATTTGCCAGGATTGTACACTATTTAACAGCAATGTCTTAGAATAAAAACTGTAGAAACTGTGAAAATCAAGGACATAGGTCATTTTCTGCCGTAATTACTGAAAAAAGTTACTATATTGCATTACTGGAAGATAGTGTAAATAGTTATGTAGTGTAAATGGGTATAATTAGAGTTATTAATTTTCCCTTTGGCTGGAGAATTGGGCATTATTTACTTTTAATTAATTTGCTCCCAGCCAGAGTAAATGTGTTACAATAGAACACAATTGTCTTTCCTGTTTACACTGTGAGATAATATGAAATATTTAGTGACTGACTCTTAATTTAACTTGCAAGCTACATTATATACATATAGATACATCATATTATAAATTATAGAAAAAATATATAAAAAAACACAGATATTAACATATGTCACCAAAGATCTATGAAAACCATAATAAAATAAACTTTGATTATTATATTACAAAAGCAATTATCATAAAGTGACATAAACAACAACCACATGGTGAAATCTTAATTAACATTTTAAACCAGCCTGAACTGGTTTGGTTTGCTAGTCTTATCTGGTTTAAGCAGGTCTAACTGGTCTCCTAGCCAGGCCAGCTGGTTGGACCAGCTATAAAAGTGCACACAAAAAAAAAAAAAGAGAAAAAAAAAACCTGGCTGGGAGACATGCTAAGACCATCTTTCAGCAGGAAACTAAAAATTCTACAGGTTATTACATTCTACCTCATCCAAAATCTTTGAAGCATTTTGAAAAGAGCCTTGAGCCGCTGCTCAGGAAGAGGAAGTGTTCGGATTTGCAGCCAATCCCACAGGTATAAAACCCGTTTTCTTCTGTTATGTTGTCTGTTCTCTGTTCTCTGTTCTGGCTCGTAGATCCTGAAGTCGCCCCAGCTAACGTGAGTGGAGGTGGAGGCAACCGAGGCGAACTCGTGATTGTTTGGGAGGTGAGCTCAGCGTCTTTATTGTGACAGAAGCATTTTCAAATAAGTCTTCTCTGATGAATCGGATTCTGAGGGAATTCTCCACGGTGACGTGGTTTAAATTAGACAAGGTTTAATTAAAAGGCAGTGCTGTCGTCTTTGCTCTTTGCCTCGGTGGGATTGCTCCCTCTGGTATGTAAATCATAATGAAGACGCAGATATGAGACAGCTTTCACACCAGTAAATCTGAAATGACAATGTTTATCAATGGCTTTCTTGTAATCTTACCGGATGTCACGACAGATATTCAGCGGCGTGTTTAAATACAGTATTACTTTGCAAATACACCACATTTTTCACTAAGTCCAGGGGTTTCTTGACTGACACAGTAGTGCTTAAATCTGTCAACTAAATTTACTTGCATTCAATGGATTTCAGATTATGTTGGCAACAGTGTAAACCTACCACGGAAAATTGCTTGTCAACTTGCAGTAATGTAACGTCATGTCAGCTGAATGATTTTGCTTTAATGTATTTTAATGCATTAATGCATTATTGCTCATACTTTGAACAACCCCCTAACCCTGTGAAACGTTGCCTTTGTAAATCATCCCGCACCGTTTGTTTAATAGGCATGAGTGACACACAACGGGACTTGTGCGCATTTTAATTTTTTGTGCTTAAATTACTCTGTTAGCTTTGGATATTGAATTTGAGTGGTTCAGCGGCGCTACAAGAATGCTAACAGAATGAAACCGTCAGGTACCGGACTAAAAAATACCATTAATTTTCTCCATGGAGGAACTGACATTGAACGATAACTTAAACCTTTAAAGACAAACATACTGCGAGCTACAAGGTTGTTAATTGAAGTTAAGCAATTTGGAGAAAAACTACATTCTACAAAAAATATCCAGCAATCAAAAAATCAAAGCAAGCAAATAGCATCAAAAGAACTCTTTAGCGCCCACCCGCTTCCATGAAGCATTGATAATGATGTATATATGAGCAATATCACACACGAGTACCCATGCGATATGGCTGTATATCAGCATGGTTGTTATTTGGCCGTAGACATGGCTACGAGATCTAAATAAATACATTATTGCCTAAAAACGTTTAAAACTGCATTCTGTGACACAATAGCAGTAGTATTTGTAAATGTATGGTGGTCGTCCGCCATGACACTCTCTGTGAGAAATGTTGCAAGGGGAGTGATACAAAAGGTTAAACGGTTCCAGTGCTGATACTGAGGGAATATCGGATGGCTGGAAAAGGCTTTCACAAACTGTGTGTGTGTGTGTGTGTATATATATATATATATATATATATATATATATATAACATCTGCCAATTTCTTATATGTATAAACACTGAGTGATTTAGGAACAAAACAAGTAACTTTCTTTATGAGTAAGTCACTGAATCGTGTGACATTGTTTGATTCTCAACTTCTTTTCTCACAGTCTTTGCCGGAGGAGCTACAAAATGGAGAAAAGTTTGGTTATGTGGTGGCATTTCGCCCGCTTGGCACTACCACATGGAAACAGAGCGTGCTGGCCTCGGCTGATGCATCACGATACGTTTATAAAAATGACACTTTTCCACCACTCACACGGTTTGAAGTAAAAGTCGGCGTCTACAACGACATCGGAGAGGGACCGTTTAGCCCGGTGGTTGTTGTATATTCAGCAGATGAAGGTTAATATGCTTGTATTCTGTGCTGATTGTATGCAAATTGTGCAAGGACATTATTGGACATCATTTAAGAATGACAAAGTTGATGGATGCATTGCAGTTTTTAATTACACTCCCTCTACAGCTGTGTTAGTGCACTTTGATGGTAATTTCTTTATTCGCAAGTGTGCTAACACCGCAATTAGTTCTTGCAAACAGGTGGTACATTTTAGCACTAAAATCCTGTAAACTGTCTGTTCTCATTAGCTGTTGTTTTTTTCCATTCCTTTCCACTTGTTTTTGAAATGGCTGACCTCACTTACAGAACCCTCTGTAGCTCCTCCAAGAGTCTGGGCCCGCACTCTGTCCGCGTCTGAGATCGAGGTATTCTGGGAACCGGTCCACCAAAGCGGCAGCAAAGGACGGATAACAGGCTATGAGGTACGTAATCACCATAAATGGAGGAAGGGAAAAAAGAGACTCTGACCTCAGTCTGCATCACCTCAATCAGATTCCGTAATGTATGCACTGTGCTGATGGCAGGGTGTGCAATTTCCTGTTCCCCAGCAAGAGTCTGCGATCCCCCGGCCACATTTTTCATAATCTCATCTGCAGAATGAAGAGGTCTTCTCACAGCTGGTCCTGTCTCCCGGGGAGCGCCAATACCCAGGCTTTCTGGGCACTTCTATAAATCACCTTTCAGATGTGTGGACATCATACATCAATTCCCCCTCCTGCAAACACTTCAGCTGCTAGGTCGTTTCTCACTGCGTGAGAAACCCACAGGATTCTGCCCATTTCTCTCCTTCCAACCCGAACGAGCCTTCCGCGAGAAATCCCAGGTCACGCGGTTGCTCCGTGCTGAAACCACAAAGTCGTTCACAGCTTCGGGTAGTAAAAAGAGCACATGAAAATCCACAAATACTTTTCAGAGTCCCTTGCTGCAGTCTGCAGATGTTTATTGAACGCAGTAAAAAAAGAAACTGAGTCACAGTGACTTTGTCACCGTTCATAGTGTATTGAACCCTAATGCAGGAACAAAAATGACATTCCTCTCAAGTCGATTTCTTAGCTGTGAGGTTGGAAGCACACTTACTCAAGCAGAAACATAACGCTCATTCAATTCATTAAAAAGATTGTGTGTATATACAGTGTTTTTCGTACAAGTCATAAAATATAAATGTACATTTTTCAGATAAATTTAAGTCATATTTTTTATCATCTGAAACGGGATGTGATTTTTGCAATTAACATAACACAAAACATGCAGAAAGCACACTTTTGGATTTCTGCCGATTGAGAGAAATATGTTTGCCTGAGCGCATTTCCCACACGCTGGTAGTTTCAGTTTAAATAAATTTGTTTATGCTTGTTGTTTACAGTATAATAAATGTTGTTTATAATGAGTGCCATTTTAATTAGTTTGTTTTATACTTATATTTTTCAAAATAGAAAAAGCCCCCGCTCATCCGTCAAGAAAGTCTTGTAGTGAGGTGCTGCTAAAACTAAATCATCATTGAAAATTGTAAAAATACAGCAGCCGCACACTCAAACACTGTGCAAGATCAATTTATTAGCAAGCTTTCGGTCTTGCGACCTTCTTCAGGCATACAAGCAAAGTGAATGTGGCCATACAAAAGGGCTCTTGCCAATCACCTCTCCTGATTGCATAATGCCAGACACCTGTGTTAACATGGCTAAGGCTACAGGGATAGGGAACATGGGAAATGTAGTTCAACATAGCCTATATCAAGTATAGCCTTAGACACAGGGTCTACTGAAAACAAAAAAACATAAATTACATCAAAACTTCAAATTGATAAATACATTACAAGATTACATTGCATCAACACAAATAGAAAAAAAACACTATTCTATGCAAATATCAGGATATGACCATCATAGAGCATAGAATAGTCTATAGTGATAAGATTAAAGAAACACGCTCATATCAAACTCCTCATTGAGACCCAGTGGTTGTAGAGCTTCTAACATATGGATCCAATACAGCTCTCTCTGACATAGTCGCCTGTCAACATCACCCCCTCTCTGAGAAGTAACCTGTTCTATTCCCTGAAACCTGAGGGAGGATAGAGGATGCGAGTGGTTATTAAAGTGGCGGGCAACAGGATAATTCATATCATTTCGTCTTATTGAACTTTTGTGTTCGCTAATTCTTTGCTTCAGAGGGCGAGTAGTTTTACCAGTATAGATCATATCACACGTGCATTTAAGCATATATACAACATTTTTAGTGTTGCATGTGATAACCCCTCTTACTGGAAAAAAATGTCCTGTTCTAGGATGTGTGAAAGTGTTTGTTTTCCACGTATTGTGGCACTGAGCACAGTTACCACAAGGGTAATTTCCATGTTTGAGGGGAGCTAAAAGTGTCTGTCTGGGACTTGGTAATATATTGGCTCTAACCAATTTATTTCGTAGGTTTGGCCCTCTTTTGTAAACAAAAAGGGGTGGATCTTTGAAATGTTGGATGAGAGCTGGGTCTGAGGTCAAAATGTGCCAATATTTAAGGATGGTACTCTTAAACATGTGAGCCTGAGGAGTATAGGTGGTAATACAGGTTACTGAAAAATTATTTTCTTCCTGGATACTCTTTGTCAATAAGATCTGTCTTGGTTTCGACAGGGCAGCCTGATGGGCGTCCTCAACACACTGAGCAGAATAACCCCTTTCTAGAAACCTTTGTTTCATTTCCAAAGACTTTTCTATGTAATTTATATTTTTCACCACTGTTCTGAATTCAGTAAAAAAATTAAGGATTTGTTGTGAAGTGAGGGGGAACTAAAACACATGCTTGTAAGCGGTTTGTTTTATTTATTATTATTTATAATATTATTTATAATATAAAATTTATAATATTATTGTTTTATTTTATTTCTGACTTTTGCACCAGTGTTACTTTTCTAATTTGTACATTTTTATTGTGTTTGTGTGTAATTTAGTGTAATTTAATTTGAAAGAAAATAACACAACAAAACAATAACATAACTAATCATGCCACTGACCTGCACATCCATTTCATAAGCATAATTTCCCAATCATATGAGCACTTCAAGTACCAACGGCTGGATGGGGAACTTTGATTAATTATTAATATAATTTGTAATCAATTAAAAGCCCATATTTTTAAGTTGTGTTGTAAATAGTGAAATGATTTAGAGGACATAACACTGAATGTGCTATTTTTCCATTGTTTTCCAATGTAAACACACTAGACTATTTAAAAGAAGGTCAACTTTTTAAAAAAAGCATCTCTAGACTTTGCGCAACATTCCGCTGATCTGCGTCTCTGTGTGAACCGGCCCTTACTGTCTCTTTAAATATAACCTTTACTATTACAGGTGCAGTGGTTGGAGGATGGGTCACCAGAAAGCGATGCAGAGAGGGTAAGGGTCACGGAAAGCTCAGTCAATATCACAGGTCTGAAGGGAAGCACGATCTATCTGATGTCAGTCAGAGCACACAACAGCGCTGGCACCGGGCCCTCCAGCGCCCCCATCAGCATCACCACAAAAAAGCCACGTAAGTCATATAGTAGTTAAACGATTGATTTCTACTGAAACAAAGTAAATGAGTAGTTGGGGCCTCAGACGTCCAGGGGCCTCCAAACTGGGTGCCCAAGACTGGCAAAGGAAGCTGTACGGCAGGCACCTTACCACATATAGTGCAAGTTAAGGCCCTCAGGCTGCACATACAGCATACACTGACAGCTAGAGCACGCCATATAGTATGTATGTATATAAAAATGGATACTGTATATACCATTATCAATTAATGTAGAATAAGGGGTCTGCCACTAAATGAGTAGAGTGGAACTTCAAAGATGTGAGATTAGAGGCCTGACGGGATCATAATCCGACCCTGTTAAACTCTTAGTGGGGTGTTTTCAACACTATGAGAGATTAAGGTGGGCTCTGTTAAACTACCATTGCTAAATAGGCTCATTATCTGATGCCAATAATCAAGAACAAAACACTGTGTTTAACTGAGCCAGAAACTGATCAGATAAACTATGACATTACTATGGAGGGAGTCTTATGGCTATTTTCAGCTAATAGACTGAGCGTACAATTAAAGGCCGCTTTAAAATAAAGAGCTTAACAGATCTCTTTCTTTGTGTTAGAGCAGATAGGCGATTGTTCTTTTTCCTTTTTTACGGTAGATTCTCTGAATAAGCTTTCTGTGATAGCGCAGACCACTGTTATGATCGAGTATAGTTATCATAATAGCATGTATTGTAGACTCGGTGGGCTGAGTATCATTAGTTAAATTGCTTCAAATTACAATATCTATTATCCTCAATTTTTTAAAGCATGAATGCCGGGTGCACAACGTCCTAGCCATGAAACTTTATGAGAAAGGAGATCAGATTTTCCCTGGTTCGGTGTTCTGTTGTTCTATTTAAACTATGTTTAAATTCCTCAATTACTGTGAAAAGTCGTTCAGTGAAAGATGTTTTCTGAATTGTTTGAGTGAGCACATGACCGGGCAGTGGCAAACACAACATTTATACAATTGCTCCTAAGCAACCAAGGGGCAACTATTTTACTGTTAGGGAGTTTGGGAAATAAAGGATAAAAGGACACACTGACATTCAAGCAGTCTGTCACGTCAGAAGATTGCAATATTACATCATATTACAACAATATTACACGTTTTTAAAAATGTTTCTTTTTTATTCTATTTGAACATCTCTGCTAAGTCGCATAAAATGGATTAAATCTAATTTCTTTTGTGTCACAATTCTGATGTTATGTAAAGAAATGTTGGCCTTAAAGGGGTAATTCACCCTAAAAAGAAATTTCTGGTATTATTTACTCAACCATTTAAGTTGTGTTTTCACTTAAAAATAAAATCTTAACAGCCGTGGTCACCATTCACTTTCATTGTATGGAAAAGAGCAGCTTGGACATTCTGTTACAGGATTCGAAAGACATGAGTGTGAATGAATGATCACAGAATTTACAGTTTTGTTTGATATATTCCTTTTAATGCTCTGCATAATGTTTCATTGTTTCATAGCAGTTTTTTTGCTGCTTGCTACATAAAAATTACTCTTAAGGTTCCATTTATAGTCCAGCTAATTTAAAGTGAGAGCTAAGCTGTATTGAATCTGTGCCACTGAGCTTTCTTAAATTTAAGTGATACCTCAGCTGCTGATTGTAAAGATTGCAAAGTCTAACCAGGAGATGTTGTTCGCTTATATTACACAGGTTGGAAGTAAATCAGAATATGATTTATGTCTTTTAGCTCCAAGTCAAGCCCCAGGGAACATTGAGTGGAACCTGACCAACTCAAAGGTCTTTCTGAACTGGGAACATGTGAAGGCGATGGACAATGAATCAGAAGTAACAGGCTACAAGGTAATCTGTTTTTTTCCCGCTCTCGCTCTTCTGTTTCTTTGCTGATAAACATGCTGTATCAGTGTGCCACATAAGCTGGTGTTTCACATAAAACAACTTGGAGATAAATGACTGAGAACATTACCTTTGAAAGCTGCATTATATACTGTTTTTTTATTTAACTTTTTTATTTTTTAAGGTGCTAGTGAAGCCTTTCCAGATACGCTCATGCAACTTCCTTTGAACTTCTTATTTGAAGTGCAAACCATTTTGCATGCCGTTGTATTTAATACCAGTTTTAAGTGACAACTGGTTATGTAAAGCATTTTTAGTTACTAAAGACTTTTTTGCATACCATTACATATCATATGCAACCTTGCTATAAATGGTTAACGGCCTTTTTGCACTGTTCATGTTTGAGTTGAGTTGAGCTGTTGAAATGTAATCTTGGGTGAGATTGGTCAAAACAGATCAAATTAGCATAAGCAGTAGCCAGCAGAGGCCATTCTCTCTCCTTTTTGCTAGCAAAACTTTTAGTAAAATTATGAAAAACTCAAGGTTAGCTTTTCGTAAGACCCTTTAGCAAGTATAAACTATAAATGGTAAAAGTGAATGGATTAAAGCAAATATCTGGCTAGACATTAAATGTTAAGGTTTTTTTTTTTTTTTTTTGGTCTAGATTTGATTTCCCCTTTAGTATAATCTTTTTATTTTTTTCTAATTGAATTTCTGCAATAAAGCACTCAAGGTCATAGATACAGTTCAGAAACTTCTTTTTTACATTTCAGAACAAGCTTCTTCAAACTCCTGCTGCGCTCAAAACCGAAGTCATCTGTAGCAAAAGTTCACACAGAATGTTCAGAAAGAGGATTAAAAATTGTCCGATGTGATTCATTTCTTTTGAGCAAATTAATTTGCTCCAGCGTTCTGCCAGCTAATTGACGACGGCCTCTCTGAAATGTAGACTAGAGGTTTGTCGGGTCGGCGAACAGCTGGGCGGCTCTGATGCTATCCTCCATCTGGAGCTACGAGCTTAGCGACTCCTCACCAAAGACACTATTCATTTGCAATCCTAACCGTCCGCTGTGAGGCACCAGCAGAATAATGCAATCAATAATCATAAATTCTCTAGTCTGTGTGAGCAAGAAAGAATATCAGTTTGGTGGCTATTTGTTTTGCTCTGTCAATCTAAAAAAAAAAAGAAATTTAAATGAAAAATGGATTGTAAAACCTATTTTTTTTCACAGCGAGATATGTCAGCAAACATTCTAATCCTCCCACTAGAAATCAATTTGAAATTTGAAATTGATAACGATTTTTTAATTTGTATTCCCTCTTTTACCTCGGTCTTGGAGATTGCATGGAGACGGTGGGAAATATTAATAACAGACTTTCATGCACTTTTCAGTGCAGCTGTTGGCTTTTTTTAAGGAAAAAATGTAAAAACCAAATTAAAAAATATATTTTAAATATGAGGGAAGAACACTAAAGTTTAATAAAAATAAATTAAAAAAGGCAAACTACAGCTACAGGTTATACTGTATGTTACTATGCAAAACAAAAAGCTCAGAGGAAAAAGCACAAGTTCACTACCGTATAATCAGTTGGTCAAAACCTGGCTTAAAAAGATTTCCAAATTATATTGCATTCTCAAATAAAACAATTGACTGTAAGCATAACTATGCAATATGCTTTCAAAATCAACAACTTTTTAATAATATTTCAATAAAATGTGAAGATGTCACTTTAGGCCACTACTGTATTGCACTCCAAAAGTGAGCGTTTTATAATTTATTTTCTTTTGCAAAAAAAAAAAAAGTTTTATAAATTTACAAACATGACCTATTTTTGTGAAATGTTAAGTGTGCTCATGCTATTTTCTTCGCAATAAATGCTACTTTCATGTCATCATATTTCAGCATTTTTTGTGGCCGCTGTACGGCATGAAATATCCTTCTTGTGACTTATTTGTTTATTTTTGAGTATTTTTAACTAATATCTGCATCTCACTGACCCACTTTCTCCCGCGTAGGTTGTATATCGTCAAAACTGGCACGGGGGAAGCAGCGTAGTGGAGACCAACAGGACGTCGGTGGAGCTTCAGGTGCCGTCAGAAGAAGACCTGCTCGTTCAGATCAAAGCCCTGAGTGACGGAGGAGACGGCAGCAGCAGCAGCCCTATACGGATACCTAAGATGTCAAGTAAGGCTTCATGTGAGCTCATTAAATATAGTGCATGCTGATATTTGAGCTTGTACACATAGAATCAAACTGCTAACCTTGCAATATCTTGACATTTGTAGTTGCCTAATTCATATAATCCTGTCTGTGATGTCTTTGTGTTCGTCTCCATCACAGGCCTGAACTCAAGGGGATACTTCAGTTCAGACGCAAACAAGATGGCCCATGTTCACGGAGTAGTGTTTCTGATGTTGTCATTGGTGTTTTCATAGAACTTTGCCTTTATTTAAAGCTGAAGCGAGTCATTTCCGTGCCACTAATATCACCGAGTGGAATTGCAAAAAATGACTGTTGTTTCCCAAACACTGTTTGCTAGAGTGTAGAGAAATCAGCCTAAAAATGACTTGCTTAAAATTGTTGCATAAATGGGAACAATTTTAATGTTTATTTTAACATTTGAAAAAAATAAATAATAATAATTACACACGTCAGCTTTAACACTGCAAAAAAAATAAGTTCTTTCCCATTATTTTTGACCTGTTCCAGTACAAATATCTAAACATTCTTAAATCAAGATACATTTATTTGAGAAGCAAAATGAGTAAAGATATTAATGGCAAAAATTGATCAAAATTATGCTTAAAACAAGAACAATTATCTGCCAATGGGGTCAGAAAAATAATCCTGTTTTCCCTTTGAATTAACTTTATTTTTCTGAACACGTCGGCAGATATTTTTTCTTAAATATCTTTAAATATTTTTCTTAAATATAAGAAATTTGCTTAATTTAGATACTTTTTTTTTTTTAGAAAACAAGACTTCAAGATCATCAAGTACCTTGATTTAAAAATGTTTAGGTATTTGTACTGGAAAACAAGACAAAAAGACTAAGGAAGAAAACAGACTTTAAAAGTGTTTGATTGGTTGGTTATAGTTACATTTTAATTTCCTTTTTTTTTTTTTTAAGAAGATAAAAATTCCTGAGTCAGCTCCATTGCCTTATATTGTGATGGTTTTTTACCTCTTTGTCAAACTATTTGTCTTTTGTATGTAGATTTTATGCAAAAAAAGCAGGCTTTCTCTTATAGCTAATAATTTTGCTTAGGTGTTCAGAACTGAGATTCAAATTGAGCACAATAAGTCCAGTAATGCAGTAAGCAAGTCCAGTAATGCAGTAGTGACCTGGAATGTTGGATCTCCAAGAGAAATCCTTGAATTATGAATTATATCCATGCTGTTTTTCCTCATACACACGTCAGTCAAGTCAATGACGCTGTGTCTGTTTATGTAAAAAGGCCTTTAGATAGATGAGATATATTGTGTTGTTTTGCATAAGCCTGAGAGATATTACTGTTTTGATGAATAGCAACAGTTTGGTTTAATACATAGTTTCTGGATAATTACACTGATTTATTGCTGCTAGTTAGTTTTGAATTATTATTCTGGAAAGTTTGAAATGAGACATATATCTTGTTCCTTTAAATTCAACCCATTGTTTATCAATTCACTTATGATTTCTTCTGTCATTCATATTTTCCTATGGGAGTCAGTTAAACAGTAGGTTTCATTCCTGACATGTTTCAAAGATGGTTCATCATGTTTGTTCCTGTGATTAATCTTTCTTTCAAACATCTGCTGAGTTTGTACGCTTGAAGATGAGACCAAAGTGTGTCATCAGAACTGTGCGCTTAACAGATATTCCCTCTGCCAGTTTAATGTTTTCTAAATATTTTTGTCGAAAAGAAATGTTTTATATCCTCTAGTTTTTTTTATTTAATCATTTATATTTGTTTCAAAATTTGTATTTATTAGTAATGACCATGCAAATGTAAAACCATTATTTATTATTACTTTTTTATTTTTTTATTTACTATTATTTTTATAAAATGTATGTTGTTTATTGCATTTGTATGTTTGTTTTATTTTTTATGTCTCAATCACCTGATAGTATCCATATTTTTTGCCTTATTTTGAAATTTTGCATTTTATAAATGTAACATATTCGCCTGGTGTTTTCTTTTGCTGTTATGTAAGCATATTGAGCTATTTAATACCTTTGTATTAATCCTGTACAATCTCTGAGAGATAAAATAAATGCAATTTCATATTGAAATATATGTAGAGCAAATATGTGATTAGCTACAGTATCAGTAATAGCCTCCAACTGGCACTACAGCATTTTTGATCTGGGAGGAGACATTTCATTCTAATTTGATGAATGGAAGAGAGCTTATTGGCTGATCTATATGGTTGCCTAGAGACGATTCCTTCAAAGACTTGCATACTGATTGGTAATTACCAATAGACTGAGATTAGTCTCTGCTGGATGAGAGCGTAAAGATGGTAGGCATACTTGCAGTTATTTAAATTACAGAAAAATATACAGTGGATCCAGAAGTCTGAGCGTACTAGTTAAAATGCTTCTATTTTGCATTTTTCTAATTAAGTACAACTTTCTTTTCAGTACAAATTATATTATCAGCATAATAATTTGATTGAAATGTTGAAGTGAAAAATAGCATGCATTTCTTTGCATTCACATGCACCCCCTTTAACTTTAATGCACTTAAACTGACATGAACTCTAAAAGTTTGTGTAAAACCTGTAGTGTTGATCATTTTATCCAGCATGATTTGAGAAAGATCTAAAAAGCATCTTGTGGTTTAACTGGAATTGAAGCATCTCTTAACTGATAACCTTTCTACAGAGCCCCTAAAGGCACATGGTGATGGAAAACGATATGAGATGGGAGAAAAAATATATTTCAATGCTTATGCGCTCTCTTGCATAAGGAACCCTAAAAGTGACATGGTGATGGAAAAAATATATGAAATGGGAGGACAAATTATATGTCAACGCATTCACTCACAAAATGTTTGCGTTTTCCAGAGAAACTGCTTGTATAGAGTGATATGATTATTCATACATGTGAAATTCAAAAATATAAACATACATATATAATAATCTATGTGTCTGAATTGAGTTCAGAAATGACAACCAATCGGAGCGCTGGGTTGAAGACAGATGCAGAGTGATGGAGAAATGTGATCTGATATGAGAGTGTTAACATAGAAAAATATTTTTCTTAAACTGTTCAAAGCACTGAGGCTTTCCCTTTCAAAGATTCGAAGCATCATGAGGGTCGAAAATAGCAGCCATATACCCCAGTGGCAGCGCCGTTGTTTTATCTATTAAGCACAAATAAAAGCCTGACAAAGCTAAATGTTCAGTTTTCTGATAATATAATTCACATATTAAAGTGAGGTACTAAATATAAAAAATAAAAATAAAAGTTGCTGGATGCAAGTGAATGGTGGTCTAATTATTTTATGGTTTCTATGCTGTTTATATGGCAGAATATATGAGCATGTAACATAGGCTATAGGCTTATTTATAAAAAATAAAATAAAAATGTTAGTAAATGGACTTAAACTTCCAAAAACCTTTAGAGTAGTGTTCTGGGTTCAAACATTCCGACACGCAAAGTGAAGCATTCACGTGACTGGAAAGGCTTTGTTTCTGTTTCATTCTTACTGACCACTAGAGGCAGTGTAAACACTATGGATTATCGCAGCACCAGCTAGATAGGTCGAGAGAATATACCAACAAAGTCACGTGGCGTGACTTATGCTGAGCCCTGGAGGTTTAAAGGCTACAGTAGCTCAGCACTCTACCTCTTTCGCTTTCTCACCTGGTTGAGATAGGTTGTTTTTGGTTGAGTGATTATTCGCGCTGTCAAGTGCAGCTTACAAGAGCAGCGAGATTCGTCCTCACAAGCTGTGACAGCGCGCATCTACGCCATTTCAAAGGATTTGGATTAAATTAACAGCGACTTGGTGAGTTTTGTTTTTCTATTTGAGTTATATTGCTTCGTCGGTAACACTTTGTGCCTCTCGGTGCAATCCGGTGGCTTGTGTTTTTCTGCGCCTATGAGTTAACGGTCTCCCGTTGACATATATACTCACATTTTTTGTTCCTCGGTTCAATCTGCCGGCCATTTTAGACATTTTCTCTTTTTCGTGAGATATTTGTTGGTATTACCTGTCAGTTCACCCGAGGTAATTGTTTTATTTTATTTTTATTAATTTTTCATCCCGCTTAACTTAACCTTACGGTGCTATCCGAGGGTGTTATTAGCGAGTAACTATGGCTCACAGCTCGATCGCCACTGGTTTTCCACTGACTTGTAAGCTGTGCCCTAATAATCTTCTCCCGGATGACGGTCATGACATCTGCCCGTCGTGTTTGGGTGTTCAACATCTGCGTGATGCTCTCACGGACCCGTGCATGCACTGCAGCCTTTTGCCTATGTCGGAATGACGGCTCTGTCTTGCCGAGTTAGACCCTAATTCAACAGTGAAACTAGGGCAGTTAGATGTAGCCCCTTCGCGCACTCGGAAGCGCAGGGCGTCGGCGGCAGCTGGGGCTCCCCTCCCATCTAAGAAGGCCAAATCGCGAGGTGATGAACAGTCACATGTTGAGAAAAGTTCACTTTCTATGACGGTGTTGGCGCTTTCTTCAGAGATGGCAGAGCTCAAACGCCTGCTTCACTCGCTTCAGCCTGTCACATCTGCTACACCTGTGAAGATGACACAGGAGGATGAGAATGTTCAGAATCAGGGAGCTGGGGAAGAGTCTCTTGATTCACCTTGTTTTTCTCATCGTTCAGAGTTTGATGTGCTTTCTACAAGTGCTTCAGATTCCTTTTTTCACAATCATGGGGTTACTATGGATGTTGCTGCACAACCATCACCTCAGGCTGTTTTCACTGGTTACCCAACAGCGGAGGGGTCTAGTGGGGGGTCAGTGCAGTCGTCTGGACAAGCCCAGTCCTCATCTGATGATACTTTGGCTGTGCTTCGAATGGCAGTTGCTCGTCTAGGACTTGATGAGTCACCTGTCCAATCTGCCCAAACAAATGTGTTTTTCAGACAGACCACAGCTGCAACTTCTTTTGCCATGCCACCATGTAAGGATTTTGTGGCTGAATTCTCAAATGCTCTCACTGGTTCTGGTCCGCCTAAGCGGCGCTCAAAGATTGCTCGAACGCTAGCATCTATGGCTGAAGCAGATTCTATCGGGGTGGGTCGTGCTCCGGAAATAGAGCAGCCTGTGGCAGCTTTGGTGGTGTCTCCTGATGAGGTTCTACGAGGGAATGTGCGATGTCCCAGTGCGCAATGCGGTCGTACAGATTCCTTGCTAAAAAAAGGCATATGAGTCTGTTGCCTACATTACTCGAGCAGAAAACACAGTCTGCCAGTTACTTCTTGCTGCCACCAGTACGCTGGAACCTGCAAATGCGGATCCCTCTATTTCACAATTTCTGCAAACTGCTCTGTTGGCAACAGGCCATGTGACCCGCGAGCTGGGTAGTCTTACAGCCACGTTTCTGGCAGCCCGCTGCCAAGTGTGGCTTGCCCAAACACGACTGCCGGAGGACTGTAAGAAACCTTGAGAGATCTTCCATTTGTTCCCGGGCATCTTTTTTTTGGTCCAAATGTTCCGGAACTATTGGAAAAGAGGGTAAAGCTGTCTGAAGCCACTCGTCAACTGACACAGGTGCAGCGCAACCCTACCTTTAGGATGCCAGCGGTTCAGACCCGACATCACTATGCCACATCGGAGCAACGTTTCCGCCGGCACGCTACACCTCAGTCACAGCCCCCTCAAAGACATTGTGTTCCTGAAGATGCGAGAGTTTTTCGCCCACCTCATCGACAGTTTCCAGGAGGACCCCGTCAGCGTCCCCCCGCGAACACTAAAAATCGCACACATAAAGCCTGAGATAGTCAGGCCGGCGGTCGATCGTTTTTCAATAGATCAACTGGAGTACTGGAGATCCAACACAGCAGACCCCTGGCTGTTGGCGACTCTGAGCAGGGGATATACTCTACAGTTTCGACGCCGGCCTCCCAGATTTTCAAGAATTGTTCCTACGATTGTCAGAGACGCGGTTCGCGCAGTGGCTCTCTCTCTGGAAATTTGTTCACTGTTAGAGAAGGGAGCCATAGAAAAAGTTCATCCCCTCGTTCAGGGGGACGGGTTCTATTCAACATATTTTCTTGTTCCGAAGAAGGACAGTGGTTTCCGCCCAATTCTCGATTTGAGGCTTCTGAATTTGTTCCTGAAGGTCCTTCCTTTTCGAATGCTGCGCACAGCCGATGTTCTTCGGTCTATGACTGCAGACGATTGGTTTGTAAGTGTCGACCTGAAAGATGCATACTTTCACGTCCCAATTGCTGTACATCACAGAAAGTTTCTGCGTTTCAGTTTCCTGAATCAAGCTTACCAGTTCAAAGTGCTACCCTTCGGCCTTTCCCTTGCTCCTCGCGTCTTCACAAGGTGTGTGAGCGCAGCTCTGTCTCCTCTTTGGATGAGAGGTATGCGTATTCTTCCTTATTTGGACAACTGGCTTCTCTGTGCCCCAACAGAGCAGCAGGCTATACAAGACTCCAGACTGCTTTTGAGACATGTGCAGAAGCTGGGGTTTTCTGTGAACGAGAAAAAGAGCCGTCTGATTCCATCACAGACCACTACGTTCATAGGAATGACCCTGAATTCCTGTGTAATGTCTGCCTCCCTGTCTCAGGAACGTGTGACGAACATTCTGCAACTTTTGGCTCGCTTTCACCCGGGGGTGCCTTTGCAGTATGAGGTGGTCCTGCGACTGATAGGGATGTTAACAGCGGCTACAGTGGTGATCCCCCTGGGTTTACTCCACCTCAGACCACTCCAGTTATGGAACAACAGTTTGCAGCTAGATCCCACCAGGCATCGCCATCGACTGGTTATAATTTCTCACCGTTGCATATGTGCGTTGAGGCGGTGGAGACAGTTAGAGTTTCTGAATGCAGGAGTGCCTCTGGGTGTTGTTCCCTCTCGTCGGGAGTTGGTCACGACAGATGCTTCCCTCACAGGATTGGGGGGCAACGTGGAATCGGAGGGGTATTTGCGGGCGCTGGACATCGATCCAGGCCACAGAACATATCAACCTGCTGGAACTAAGGGCAGTGTTCTTGGCTCTAAAGTACTTCATGCCGGTTCTGGCAGGCCGCCATGTTCTCGTTCGGTCCGACAATACCTTAACAGTGTTCCATCTGAACCACCAGGGCGGCACGAGATCCCGCAGGTCTCTACGGCTGACTCACGAGATCCTGACATGGTGTCAGCCACGACTCGCTTCACTGAGGGCAGCTCATATTCCAGGAGTGTGCAACCAGACAGCGGATGCTCTTTCCAGGGATCAAGTACATCCAGGGGAATGGAGGCTTCATCCAGATGTAGTGCAGGAGATCTGGCTACGATTTGAAAGAGCAGAGGTGGATCTTTTTGCTTCAGAGATGACCACCCACTGCCGATTATGGTTCGCAAGGACAGAAGTGTCCAGCCCCTTGGGCCAGGATGCGTTGTCTCACGAATGGCCGAACTGCCTGCTATATGCGTTTCCACTTATCCCTCTGTTATGGGAGACGTTGCACAGGATCTCCCTGTGCAAGCACAGAGTGTTACTTGTGGCACCACGGTGGCCAGCCAGACCATGGTTTCCTTTGTTGCTGAGACTTCTGACAGGAAATCCATGGAAGCTTCCCCCCAGGAAGGACCTCCTCTCCCAGCTGGAGGCCAGTGTCTGGCACCCAGACCCGGCTCGTCTGCAGATTTGGGTCTGGCCATTGGGCTAAATCCTTCCCTGGAGCGTTGTGACCCTGCTGTTATTCACACCATCTCTAATGCTAGGGCTTCTTCCACACGACAGATTTATGCTTCCCATTGGAAGCTTTTTTCTGCATGGTGTGAGGAACAGGGGCTCGATCCTGCAATATGTGACATTCCGAGTATCTTAAGCTTTCTTCAACGTTTACTGGAGGAAGGAAAAGCAGCTTCCACGGTGAAAGTGTACGTAGCTGCGATTTCTGCATATCATGTTCCAGTTGGTGGCTCTTCTCTTGGCTCTCACAGTCTTGTCTGCAGTTTTCTGAAGAGCGCGCGCCGTCTGAACCCTGCTCGGAATCCTCATTTTCCTGTGTGGGATTTGTCACTCGTGCTTGCATTCCTGTGCTCACCCCAGTTTGAGCCCTTGCAAAGCATTGACATTAAATGGTTGTCCTTGAAGACTTCTTTTTCGTTAGCTATTGCTACTGCGAAACGAGTCAGTGAGTTGCACGCGCTGTCTGTTAGCGAACTGTGCTTGCGCTGGTTACCGGATGACTCCGGGGCAGGTTCTACGACCAAATCCTTCTTATCTTCCGAAGGTCCTTCTTCCTCAGTTCACTGACTTCTTCAGGGTCTGATTCAAGTGCCCAACTTTTGTGTCCTGTTCGTGCCTTGAAGTGTTATGTGAACTCTACTGTTCAATTTAGACAGTCAGACCAGTTATTTGTCTGCTATGGTGGTGTGAAGAAAGGTGCTCCAGTGTCGAAGCAGAGGTTGTCGAACTGGATAGTAGAGACCATTACGCTGGCTTACAAGGCAGCAGGGAGACCACTGCCCTGGGGACTAACTTGCCATTCCACTAGGGCCATCTCATCTTCATGGGCTGTTTTTAGAGGAGTTTCCCTGGTGGATATCTGCACTGCTGCTACCTGGGCTTCTCCATGCACGTTTGCCCGGTTTTATAAGGTCAACGTTGCTGCTCATCATGCCGTTAGTTCTGCGGTTCTTCTGGAGCAGCCTTAATTTCATCAGGTGGGTGGCATTCCTCATGACTATGTTGGTATGTATCATCCATAGTGTTTACACTGCCTCTGGCGGTCAGTAAGAATGAAACAGAACGCTAGTTACGCATGTAACTGTGGTTCTGTGAATTCTGGATGACCGCCAGAGTTCTCAGTCACTCGGAATGCGCGAGAAAGGCGTACCGAGGTAGAGTGCTGAGCTACTGTAGCCTATAAACCTCCAGGGCTCAGCATACGTCACGCCACGTGACTTTGTTGGTATATTCTCTCAACCTATCTAGCTGGCACTGCGATAATCCATAGTGTTGACACTGCCTCTGACGGTCATCCAGAATTCACAGAACCACAGTTACATGCGTAACTAGCGTTTTCGTTGATCACGTGTTTCTCTGAAAACAATACGCGCTCCGGCACGGAGCTTCATGAGAAATTGCGCTGTACGCGTTTTGAGGCTTCAGTGTCATTATGTTTAACATCAGTTCAAAGCTCACATAAACTGAACGAATCGGAATGTAACATCAAGGTATTGGGTGATCCAGTGTGATTGTGTCGATCGGGTAGAGTTTACATTTTGACTCGGTGAGTTTACCAATGATATAATTAGCCTTAAAAACGAATGACAACACATTGGATGTGATAGTGGTTTCTTTGTTTTATGCATATGAGACAAAATGGTGTTATATCATGATGTTGTATGGGTTCGATTGTTCATTTGCAGTGTGTTTATGTCAGACCGCATGGTGTATTGAGTGTTCACTGCCGTTCGCTGACGCTAATTTGGTTGCACGTGCCTGTGGAAAAAAGAAAGAAAGATGTGAATGGACAGGTAATAGGCTCTACAGTTATGCACGATCACTTCCGCGTTTTGTCTTTAGCCCACCCAGTTATATCCGGTGCTGTGTCAGAAGCCGTTTTTGCATTTGGTGGAGATAATGGTAAATTACACTTGCTGTTTACAAGAACTTCCAGCGGTTAACGTGAATGATGTTAACAAATCATTGTCTCAGTTTCTGAGAAAATTAATTTTATGAAAGTTTTGCCGCTAATACACTTCGCTATAGAACGCGCTATGCGGAAGTAAAGACGCTGGCTGAGATTCTACCGGAAATACGTCAGCAGCGTTTGTGCATAGAGCGTATTGAATATAATGTCACTTACTATGATGATGGTATTCATGTATTGTATTTGTTTCCTGTGTTATATATTGTAACTCATTATTGATATACAATATTGAATGCATATTCTGGTCTGTGATCAAGCCAGGTTTTTTTCTCTGTGTGAGCATTCTTCCAAGTTGGATTTCCCTAATTGATGGCGAGCCTCCCACTTCGACCCTGAAAGGATCACGAACCAAGAGGAAAGGATAATTTTCCATTCTATTATTTTTCTTCTGACAAGTAAGAGAACACATTCCCAGAGACTTTTTTTTTTTTTTTTTTTTTATGGGACTCAAAACATCTCAGGAGCACAATTAGAAAATTCAAGACTGATCAATCTTCTGATTGACACAGAGTTGAACTTGAAAAAAACTTATTTCAGTGTGAGTTACATGTGATATCACTGTTATTTGTTTTCATTTGTGATCACTTACATTGATTGTGATTGTGATTACTGTTAAATGAAAAGTAATTCAGAGGGTCCACCCAGGGTATATATAGGTTTTTTACCCCTGTTTTTATTATGTACTTTGTTTATGTGATCAAGGTAAAAAGAAAACACTGAAGGAAAAAAATCACTAAACTCAAAGTAAAGTTGTTATTGGTTCAACTTACCTTCTGTCTCTGCCTGTTGCTCAGTATCACCGCTGCCTCCCCTTACAGTACAGTACAGTCTTCTGGTTTTATTTGTCTGGTCCATTAGTAAGTGAGTTAATACCCGCTACATTTGCGTTCGCTCTCAAAATATTTGCGTTTTCCTGAAAACTTTGCGCTCGCTTGCAAAATGTTTGCATTTTCCCGAGAAACTTTACTTTTGCTCGCAAAATATTTGCGGTTTCCCGAGGAACTTTGCATCTGCTCTCAAAATATTTGCGTTTTTCTGAGAAGCTTTGCATTTGCTCGCAAAATGTTTGCGCTTTCCCAAGAAACTTTACTTTTGCTCGCAAAATGTTTGCGTTTTCCCAAGAAACTTTACTTTTGCTCGCAAAATGTTTGCGTTTTCCCAACAAACTTTGTGTTCGCTTGCAAAATGTTTGTTTCTCAGAGAAAAGCAAAACATTTGGGAGAGAATGCAATGTTTCTTGGGGGAACCCAAAACTTTTACGAGATAATGCAAAAAACAATGAAATTAAAAAAAATCTCCCCATCTCATATTTTTTTACATCACCATGTCCCTTTAGGGGCTCTGTACTTTTCCTTGGTTTACCTTTTTCAATTCCAAAAACTTGCTGTTTATTTCTAAGTATAAATGATGAAAAAAGATCAGATTTGAAGTGGTTCTTTGGATCTGTATACCTCTCTATATCATGATAAATAAACTGTCCTTTAAGGTGCTAATATTATACTTAATCAATGCATATTTAATTATTATATTGTTGCCCTTTACAATGGCAAAACGTGGTCAAGAAATAAATATTTGACACAACCCTCCTACAAAACTAGTAGCCAAATGTTTCTATTTGTTTTGTAAGGACTTAAATGTTCACTCAATATGCAGCATCCTACATGTTTATTTACCAACATTTGACATTAAGTTATGAAACCGGGCTACAGTTGAGGTGTGAAATGGAGTTTGCTAAAGTAGATTTCACAGTGAAGGTGTAGGAGTTTATTCCAAGAGCTCAGAGGAATGAGCTTGTCAGGAACACTGACAGGTAAGTGTGCGAACATGGATGTAATCTCCTGAGAATTGCTCCGACTTGTTGGGCTACCAGGGGATTTAACCGTAAATACCGTAAGTCCAGCTGAAATGGAAGCATTCATAGGCAGTCACAGAGCCTTTTGGAAGTCCTCCTTGCATGTCATTTTGTGCCCTTCAATAGTGCTTGTGAGTCTGACCAAATTTTGGTGGAGACTGATATTTCTTGCACTGATCCTTCTAAATTAATGGCTTCACTGGAGCTGTAAAGACCCATATGGAAGCGAGACATGGGAAGGCTGCTTCCTAATCACTACTTTTGCCAAGCCAATGTGTCTGCATAATCTCACAAAATGGTTTTAATAAACCCTTGTTCAATTTTGAAGGGAGTTTTTACGTTATCTGATAGCAGTTCCATCCCATAAGTCGGACACTTTGCTGCCCAGAACAAAGGCTTCAGTGCTCTGAAATAAAGAAAAGATGTGATTTCTTCGGTTTTGGATTATGTCTGTTTTACTTGAAGTCACCATGAAATCAAAATTGATTATCCTTTATGGAATATTCCAGTATTTATTATAAATGAATTATTATTATTATTATTATTTTCACTGCGAGGGCGGGACAAACTGTCAATCACATGAGATCACAGCAATAGCAAACCAAGTCCTGCCCTACATTTTTTCTTGTTCGAGAAGCCATTTCACTCTCATATATACATCACAATAGGGGAGAAAAGATTATCACAACTTCCGTTTAATACCGACTTAAAAAAATCCCAGATTTTTAATACGGTCTCTTTTGGACCCACTATAGATATGTTACCAGGGCTTCTCGGCCCCTTATTATCAAAACTGGCACTGATAAATAATAACCACCTTCCTTTTGACAATATTTTCAAGGTAGGCAGAGATGTGCTTATTGAAGTGGGGCAGATTAAAAATTCTACCCTGCAGCGATGTAATGGATCTTATGCAAAAATGAATGGAGAAAACGTGGCCCAGATTTTTCATAGATAGCCATAGCAGTTTATAAAGGCCCTCGGATATATAAATGGAGAAATAATTGTGAGGAAACCTTTGGCTATTCAAATTAATCATTTCAATGATAGAATAGTGCTGTCATAGTTCACTTGTTAGTAGTGCAGCGGCACAGGGGGGAAACTGGTAAGATAATGAATGGTTTAGAAGTTTGGCATGTTCGAGGGAAAGGTTGAGAAGAAGGTTGTAGTATTGAAGGGGGTATGAGAGACCTGGCGGCCTATTTAGCTGGTTTCAAGTACAAGCAGGTGAGGGCCATAAAACAAATTTCACCTCCAGGGAGACAAAGACAGAACTTCATTTGAATCAGTGGGAAAACCTTATTGAGAGAGCGCTAATATGTTCTAATTCAAGTGAGAACTAATGCATCACTCTTAAAGGTATAGTACAACCAAAAATGTAAGTCTGTAATTCACAGCAGAACATATTCAAACTCGCATCACGTCCTTGACGTCTGTTGACAAACACCATCGGTTCTCACATTTTGTGTAATCACATATGCAAAAGAATGACATTTATTTATTTATTTGGTCTGTTCCTTAATAAAGCTGTTGAAGGCTTCAGAAGACTTGTGCAAAGTTATAAGACTACATTTAAGATACATTGAGGTCTGAATGAAATGGAAATGGCAACTGACATAATTTCTTAAATTATAAAATAAAATACTGATTACATACTGTTCAAAAGGTTTGAGTTTAGAGAGTTTTTTTTTATATATTTTTTAAAGAAGCTAATACTTTTATTCAGCAAGGATGCATTAAATTGATCAAAAGTGACAGTAAAGACTTTTTAATGGTTACGAATATTGTCTATTTCAAATAAATGCTTTTCTGCTCAAAGAATCCTGAAAAAAATATATCATGGTTTCCACATAAATATTAAGCAGCACTACTGTTTTCAGCATTGATAATAAAAAGGAGTGGTTCTTGAGCACCAAACCAGAATGATTTCTGAAGGATCATGTGACACTGAAGATTCAGAAAATTCAGCTTTGATATCACAGTAATAAATTGCATGTTGAAATATATTAAAATGGAAAACAGTTCTTTTAAATTGTAATAATATTTCATAATATTGCTGTTTTACCATATCTTTAATCACGTAAAAGCATCCAAGAGACTGCATTACAATATTGCAATACTCCTTAAAAAGTAGCCAATTGTGTTACTTAGTTACTTTTTATGGAGAGTAAAATGTTGTGTTACTTTTTCTCATCTGGGCTGGATCACAGAAGAATGGGATGCAAGAGAAGAAAGTTGAACACTCATATTTCAGCAATAAAAACAAAAAATGAAATACAAATGTGGTTTATCTAAAGTCATTTTTGCTTATTAGTATGGCTGAATTGGATCGTCAGCAGCAAAGACGTTAGTAAATAAAGTGAGATTAAATGCATAAAGTATATTTGTATTATTTAACATTTCTTTGCAGGTTTGTGTAATATTCTGAGTTTGCATTTCACAGATTTTATTCATTTTGAGGAATACTGAAACTGTTTTGAGCAAGTGAGATGAGTAAATGCATGCTTACATTTAGTCTAGAACTACAATAACTATCGTGTTCACACAGCGCACAACACCTCTGCACTTATGATTTCTCTCAACATGGGGACAGTCAATACATAGTCACTTGCGTTACTTATTTGAAAAAGTAACTTGTGTTACTTGTAATGCGTTACCCCCAACAATGTATAATATTTGCATGTAACAATAACACAAGTAACATGCATTAAGAAAATAAATAGGGTTGATTTTGATTTCATGCTGACTGTTTTTTGTTGTTGTTTTTTCAGAAGATTTGTTTGTTAGAAGCTTGTGATTATATGGTTTTGTAAATAAAAGATTAGTGTGAACATATTGCAGAACATACTTTTGTGTTTAATGGAACATTCATAAGACATGAGGGTGTAAATGATGACTGAAATGATGAATTGAGCTTTATTTTAGTTTTACATCAACTGCATCTACAAAATAAATGCGACCTGAGTGCCTGCAATAGTTTGTAAGTGCAATCTTCTGTAATCGCTGTAATGTATTCACACAGAAGGTTCCCACACTCTTCCTTATCAATTAAACACACCGATGCAAGTGGCACCTGATCTAAAAGAGCTTGCCATGATTTGCTAATTTGCTGCATTACTTACTTGTCATGCTGCAGTTTAAAGACGTGCCTGCATGCCAAGAAGAAACTGTCCTTTTTATTGCCCTGTGCCTTAGAATTTCACTTCATTTGTTCAACCACTTCAATCAAACTGATCACGACCTTATTTGGTATGCAAAACTAATCATTTAATTTGACAATTGCACACCGGTAGAATGTGATGACATGGCAGCATATCAAGAAGAGCTCTGTGTTTCATGAAGCCGATGTGGTCATGATGTCTATGCATGTAAATTCACACGAAAGTGACACACGTAAAGGGGGAGGGTTAGAAAATGTGGTCCGAAGAAGATAAACCACACGAAATTACCAAGAGGTTTGGAAAGCCAGGTTAAAGCATTCATAATCTGCAAAGTAGAGCCTTGGGCTGTTAGGCCTGTAAATTGGCGTGAATAGAGAAGGTTGTGTGTTTACAAAGCTTGTCCCCAGACTCCAAGCTGTGGAAAAGCAGCATCCGAGGAAGAAGAGTAAACAGGATTAGAAGTTAGAGGAAAGATGGGCCATTACTTCACCTGTCAGCTGAACAGAAGGAAACTGTTCAGAGAGACTCTTACTTTACACATGATGGTGAATATTAAGTACAGGTGCACAAAACCTGATCAAAGAGCATAGACTTGTTTGCACTATATTCTGTTGAGCTG
Organism: Abramis brama; assembly: GCF_963993115.1. Taxonomy (NCBI): domain Eukaryota; kingdom Metazoa; phylum Chordata; class Actinopteri; order Cypriniformes; family Leuciscidae; genus Abramis; species Abramis brama. The sequence goes on along the minus strand of NC_139973.1, from coordinate 8,198,245 downwards.
TATAACGGTAGATTCTCTGAAGTGTAAAATATGTTGCCGAAATTAAATGGATGGACCAGTTTTAAAACTGTGTAATTTGAAACAATGGCAAATCTAATCATGGATTTTCTTATGAGAACTCGGAAAAATATTTTTTGCTCCCTAAAAAGACATGGTAACGCTTTACAGTAAGGATTCATTGGTTAACATTAGTTAATGCATTAGTAGCATTAACTAACAATGAGCAATGCATTTGTTACAGTTTGTGTAAATCTTTGTTGATAAAAAATACTGTTTATTGTTAGTTCATGTTAGCTAGAGGTCCAACTCTTTCCCCGCCATTGACGGAATTTTCCGATCCATGTTTTCACTGTTATACTGTAGGGGTCGCTATTACGCATCATCTGAGAGAGTACAGAATCTCTGGATCAAAACACAGGCGTAGAAGGAGCAGAAACAAGCAATAAAAGCATTGCATTATGTACATGTAAAATAGGGTGATCATTAAACATTAAACAGCATATAAATCAAAACTGCCCGTTGCTGCTTCTTTTTTTTTTCTTTTTTTACGAAACTTATCCACATTCAGGTGTCGATAAATAAAAATGCATGAAGCTTGAATAAAATGTTTTTTAGCAGAGGTTCTCTTCAGATATGTTCAGATATTCATACAAAATATTCTGAGGGCCATGCAAGTTTTGTGAGAATTGTCAATTGGCAATTTTTATTTTATTTTTTTACAACATTTGTATTTATATCTGTACTGCCATAAGGGGAAAATTTGACAACAGAGGTGCTGTTTCATGTTTTTCACCTGCCATCAGTGATTGTGAGCCTGTCCCAGGGAATTCAATGCAATGTGTGGATATATTCACCCCAAGAAGAAGTATACTGGTTCAGTCATTTTGTTTGGTGTGTTTAGCCTGTTGTGAGCAGGTTGTTAGCCCCGCTTGACATTTGCGATAATTAAAACGGCTAATCCAAGTAGGGTGCTGTCAAAGCCCTAGAAAATGGTCATGGTTCATTTTAGGTCAAATTAAAACCTCCACATGAATTGCCTACCTGCAGCTTCCAGCCAAGAGCCTAATCCATAATAATGTTCCGGGTTTATTAAAAGACTAAAATTAGGTTAAACATAACAAAAAGCTTCAAAGCCAGTGTGTTAGAGCTACTCATTTTTCCATGTAGCCTTAAATTTCAATCTCAGACTTGCTTGTAAAATAATGGCAAACAATGTTATAAAAGTTTTCATGTTTGTAAAAAGTCTGCATTCTATAGTTTGAATTAGATTTTTTAAAAATATATAATTTTTTTTAAATATATATATATATATTTTTAAGTTTAAAAAAATGTGTTAAGAATTATTCAGTGGCAGTACAAAGTAAAAAGTCAAGTCAAGTCAAGTCATCTTCATTTATATAGCGCTTTTAACAATGTAGATTGTTTCAAAGCAGCTTTACAGAGATAAACGTATAATTTAAGGTAACAGAGATTGTTTTGGCTTTATAGCGAACGTGTATGGAGTGAAAAAGTGAACGTGTATGGAGTCTATCTGTGAGTTTCCTCTTTCTCCTGAGAAGAGTCGGGTGGATTCTTTCCCTTTTTTCCTGACAGTTTATGATGTGTCTCCATGCATAGGTGTAGTTTGTCAGGAAAGTGACAGTGCGTGAGTCAGAGCCAAGCTCTAAAGCAGGGATAAAGCGTGGTGATGGACAGAAGATTCACAGAGAATTAAAAAGACAGGGAGCCCCCTCTCCCCACAAAGAACTGGAAAAGATGACTGGCAGTCTACGGGGTTATCTCTCTCTCTCTCTCTCTCTCTCTCTCTCTCTCTCTCTCTCTCTCTCTTCTCCATTTGGGACTTTCAAACGGTCCTTGTGATTTTGCAAAGACGAATATTTGAAAGCTATTTAGTTTTGAATATACTATGATATGATCATATGTGTTTTTTCGTGATCGACATTTTTAAGTATGAGATGCGTCTGCCACTAAACTGTATGTATGTGTGTATATATATATATATATATATATATATATATATATATACATACATACTTTATATATTTTATATATATATAATAGAGAGAGAGAGAGAGAGAGAGAGAGAGAGACTATATACTGTATGTGTGTGTATATATATATATGTAAATATATATTAAGACCTGCGATGCAGAAGCCTCTAAAAGCCACCTCTGTCAAAAATTAGATAATAATATTGAGTGAATGCTCTCCACACATAGTATACGTTCATCAAATTCTTTCACTTTAAACTCACTACAACTCAGCCCATATATATATAAATATATATACATATATTTATATTTGCAGGCCAATATGGCTCATTTCAAACATATTTATTTAATGAATATATATATATTGGCCATATTGGCCTGCCATTTTCTGATCCCCAATCCCCAATGCTTGCCACATATCATAGATCATGGCTGTGATGAAAACCAAAGGCTATTGGTTATTATATTAAGTAGGCGGGCACTTTTCTTCGTCCCTCCCCAAACTTCCAGCTTCACTAGGAAATATAAGTCAGTACAAGAAAGAAAATAATTTAGGAGGTTAAGGGGTATTAGGAAATGGGTTGTGCAATCTTGACCCATACTCCTAACCAGCAGGTGGCGGTAATGCACCTTAAAGTTGTTTGCTAACCGCTGTTAAAAAAAAAACAAGAAGATGAAGAAGAAGAAGAAGGAGGCAAAACTCATCAAGTAGCTTCTAAAGTTGTACCAGTATCCAACTATTGAAAATGTTACGGGTGAACACAGATAGCGATAGATATATGTATATTTGATTCAAAAGTGCTACCTCGAAGAAGTTTAAAATTGTTTGTATTTACATAAAGGATAAAGACGACCTTTTAAACTTAAAAGTTCATTCCAAGAGTACCTCTCAATATATTCTTGTATCTTTGATCTCCATGAACGCTCTTTAAGGTAAGCGCAACCCTCAGCTGAACCTGAAGCCATGAACTCAATTTGAACCAAAGACTGTGAACACTGCTGTTCATCATTTACTCTCTGCTTGTGAATGAAAGAGCCCACCAAATGTGAGTGGATAGGTTTGTTTTCTTATTTTCAGGTCATGGACATTCTCAGTTTAAAAAAGTCTTCTATAGAATTTAGGCTGTTTCTTTCATCTCCTCAAAAAGATGTTCAAAATAACAGAGAATGAGAGACATGTTTAAGAATGCTATATTTTGGTCTTTGATAATGAACTGTCCTGTGTTTTATCAATATTTGTCACTACTACAGAAGATGTAATGAATATTACCCTATGGCTTACTTTTGCCATAACATCATTGATTTACGTCAAATTGTCGTCTAATTATTGGCTGCAATCCATCACATTGACATTTAGATATACATGAATCAGATTCAACTATGCGTCAGCACTGGGAAGTAACGTGGAAATAGTAAATGTTTTTTCCAACGGTTAGTTACAGCTGCAACGCGACCTTGCTGTTTTTAATGTCTTTGTATTACGCATGCTGTTTTAATGCAGAGAGCGCTGAGAGAATAAATGCTCCTCGCTCTCATGATGTGTGGTGTTGGACAGTCGGTCATTTAATTTCCAAACGCCCGTTTCTCTCTCATATGTAGCGTTGGCAAGGCCAGTTCATTCTAATGAACTCTAAGTTTGGTTGGATAGTTCAATTCATTCCAGGAAATTGGTTCATTCAGAAAGAACGATTTGTTGTAATGAATTCAAATTCATGAAGTCAGATTCATTCTAATGAATCAGTTTTTCCTATATTGTCCTCTCTCATATGCAGCGTTGGAAAGTCTGATTCATATTAAAGATGTTGGTTAGTTTATAATGATCCTATGGATAGCTTCAGCTCCTCTTCCCTCCAAGGTGTGATGTACCCCAATCTCCAAGCAGAAAGAACTGGATGAAACATTCTAAATGATATCAATCCCCAATTCTGACTCGTGTTGTAGCCTGGAATTAAACCACACCATGTTTGTTTGTTTGTTTGTTTGGCCAGAGAAGAACTTGCCCCCCCACTGAGCCTGATGTCTCCCGCCTGTTTTTCCTGCATTTCTATCACATATGGAGTTTGGGTTTCTTTGCCACTGTTGCCTTTTGGGTTGCTTATTTGGACGGAGACACTAAATATACTGCAATATTATTGACTTGACTGCAGTTACACTATTGGATGAGACCTGATCTGAACCAGATGATGATGACATCACCGTTATCTCCACAGCTGCTTTATAGATGAACTGAACATTGCACAGTTATTAATTCAACCAAACTGATTCAACACTGAACTGAATTGATATGAATAACCTATTGTTTGCTATTGTCTTTCTTGAGCTGCTTTACAGCAGAATTAAATTCTGTTAGAATTGTTGAATCATTATTTTCCTGTTTATCGCTGTAAAGCTGCTTTGAAACAATCTGTATTGTATGAAGCACAATATAAATAGAGGTGACTTGACTTGAATTCGTTCAGATGTATAATGAACAAATTAATGAACAGATTAATCAAGTTCTTGCCTGGATTGTAGGTCTTCTATTTTCATAAGGGAATATTTAGTTAGTTATTTAAATAGAGCTGTTCGTTTTGCTGTTGTTTATCTGTTACAGTATCTGTTAAAGGTACAATATGTAAGATTTTCGTAATAAAATATTCAAAAACCACTTGCACAGTGTGATATATTTTATACAGTTGTGTAGTTACATTATCCCAAGAGTTCCCATGGATTTGTAAATCCAGAGAAATTCCAGTTTTAAATAATGGCTCGTCCGTTGTCATTGTCACATATTAATTATGTAATATCCGCGCTATCCTCGGTTTCTGCTTGTAGAAACAATAGATATATATACATAGATACCTCATTAGCGGCCGTTTCAATGGGCCGCTATACGCAAACCACAGTCATCATGGTTCACGATTATTGCGAGTACAGAAAATCCCCCCAAAAAACGTAAACGTAGATCAACTGAGGCAAGCAGGCTTTGGGACAAACGGAGAAATAAAACAAGGATCAATATTGGTGTGGCGTTTTCAAGATGGAGAGAGCTTCGCGACAAACTTGGACTTGATCTGTCTACAGAGACTCTGCTCTTACATGTGTTTTAATAGACAGGTAAGCAAATATATATTATTAATTGTACACATAGGCCGTTATATTGCACTTTGTTTGTACTTCAGTAATGCTTTTTATCAAGTTTGGTGCCCAAGTCTATGGCAGTGAAATTAAATAAAGTAGCATACGTGTTGCACAAAAATATTTAGCCATTACTTGCAAATACTGTGGGTTTGATCAAATGTACTTTTAGTACGAATTGTTTTAAACGTGTAAAACTGTGCAGCGTTAACCCACCAAATCATTTGACAAATATTCACATATCAGTAACAGGCTAATATAGCATAATATTTCACGTTCCTTGCAGCTAATTTATCAGTGACATAAAATAGTGTGATCAAATGTTCAGGTAATACAAAAACTAGTTTATTATCTCATATATAATTTATATGATTCGTGAATTCCACACATCTCTGCATGGTGAAAACGACATATCCCATCATTCCACTCTCCTTCATAGTGTCATCAATCTTTGTCTTTGTTATTGTTTTGAAAATGCGACCTCTGGCGGTGAAAACATTACAGATTGTACCTTTAAAGTTAGATGTGATGCTTAATTGTGTGCGTGTGTATATGTGTATTTGTGACTGAATTCTTGACACACGTTTTTATAGGCCTATGTGTACAGTATGTGTAGGTGTGCAATTTATCAGTCAGAAAAATTACTTAAACGTACAGTATGTATTTTTTTTTTCGCCGCTAGGGGTCACTAACCTCTTACAATAACAAAGGCGTAGTTTGATGACGCAACATTTGCTAAGAATTATGGATCTTGTCGTCAACGTCAAGCCGACTGATCTAATAATGTTTATGGATGAGTAAATACATCGATGTTTTTATCATGACTGTGATATGAAGCAGGTCAGGATTGCTAAGAGACAGCTATCAGCTCCACACGCGACGCGAGTCCCGCGGATATAAAAGGAATATGGACATTTCATTCTACCGAACTAACGTTACACGCAAGTGCAGAATTACTACTCACAGGTCAGTTTATTAGACAAATTAAACTTGTGAGGTAACGCAGCGCTGTTTCACTTGGTCTAACATTACACTAGCACACTAAACTGCATTTGAATGTGTTGAAATGTATGTGTTAGTTTGTCTGTATGAGACTAGCAGTAAGCTAGATCAACATTAGAATAACATACAGATCATATTCTAACATTTTATCATTGTTGAACTACATAACATTGATTAGTTTTATGTAAATGTGCTCACCTGTTTAATAAAGTACATGTAATGTACTCTCGTTTATATACCGTCTATGGGAGCTCTAGGCATCTCGAAAACACCGCGCTGATATTGATTCTTGTTTTAGTTCTCCTTTTTTATCCAAAGTCTGCTTGCCATGGTCCATAATGTTTGAACGAAACAACAACAGCGTGCAAATAGACATTGCGAACTACACAGTTGTCCACGTCAGTTTGGTTACTATCAGAGGGCTCTGGTTCATAGCTCTGATTGCTATGGCAGTACGAGCGGAAACCAGGGACAACGCGGATATGACGCCATTGACAGCGACAAAACGGAAATAAAGAAACAGGAGGACGTGTCTTCGAATTAAATTACAAATTTCTCCTGGTTTGAAAGTTGTTGGAAACAGTCAGGATAATGTAAGTACACAACTAAAAAATATATATAATATAGATATAGTGATTTTTGTTATTTTTAAAGCAAAAAAGTTACATATTGTGCCTTTAATACTTGATGAAGGGAAACATGAGCCTTACTGATGGAGCTGTAGTATTCAAGTGGTGCTCACTGCAGAACCAAATGATGTCCAGCTCCCCCTCTCTGGATGCAATGGGTGGAGCCTGACATAGTCCAGCTCCGCCTCTGTGGACCTAATAGGTGGTGCTTCTCCTTATCAGGTTTAGGGATAGGGGATAGGGTAAGGTTAGGGTGTGACTGGACCTTCAAGTTCCACCAATTACGTCCAAAGAGGGGGAGCTGGACATCATTTGTTTCAGTGAGCAGCCTCTCGTAGTATTGCATGAGAAAAAAAAAAAAAAGTCTGGGAACACTGACAGAACTTTCAGTTCCTTGCTTTTTCCAAAAAGTAGTATGTAGTGTTAATGGTAATTTTCATCAAGCATCAAGCGGATTTAAAGATTTGCATTGCATGACGAGGGACATGTCATAAGCCCTGATGGGAACTGACAGAGACACAGTATTACAGTTATATACTGTAAAGCACCTTAGTGTACTCCAGATTATAGCCTACTGCATTTCACAACAACTGGTGCATGAGTCGGCATTATATATTGTCATATTTGTGAATAGGGTAAAGAATATGTATTGTATTTACACTGTAAAAAATGATCGTAATTTTAACGGTAAAAGACTGTAAAAATGCTACAGTGAAAAACTGTTAATTGGTTAACAGAAAGTTTCTGTACTATATACGGTAAATAACTGTGATAGATCTAACGGTACATTTAATGTAATTTTACTGTAACATACCGTTAAATTTACAGTTTTTGAAAGTGAAAAAACAACTCATTGTATAATTTACAGTGAAAAACCGTAAATTGACATTCCCACAATTCCCTGTGACACTTCACATTTGATCTATTTTTGTTGAAATAACTATGTTTGTTTCTTCATAGTTTTCTTCGTTTTTTCTAATCAGTTATGTACATTAGGGGTTTATGTTGCATTTAATGTTGTTAAATTAATGTTTATTGCATTTTTAAAATTTCATGTGTTACCATGATGGTGTTTAATGTTTGTGTGAATGACACTGTGCAGCTTCTATATATATTAGTATTAACTTTCTTGTGGAAGAACTGCTTGTGATGAGCTTTGATTGATCATGTGACTCTCATCACTGCTGTGATTGGTGGTTATCAGTGTACAAAACAGATATTAATACTTCAATAGGACGGTAAATTAACTTTATATCATATTACTGAAATTTACTGTTATATTTACTGGATTATACTGTAAAATTGACATGTTGTTCAGAATAGCACGTACATTTTACAGTTTAAACCAGTAAATATAACAGAACTCCAGTGTGTTATATGCTGGTTTAAACTGTAAAATGTACATGTTATTCGGTAAAAGCAATTACTGTTTTGTTGTATATTTTACGGAATTGTTCTGGTAACCCCAGCTGCCAGTTTTTTTCCGTAAAAACTACGGAATTTTTTTTACAGTGTATTGCATAATAGCATAAAACATGTTTTTCATTATATTCAAAGCTTTTGGTAAAACTAGATCAAAGCTTTTACATTTGTTTTCCTTGTTTCTTTCCAGACACTTAAAAGACGAAATTTTTGATGCAACTGTAGTATTTGTTATGATGAATGTCAAAGCATATCTTTTCAAGATGATAAAATTAGCATGAAAAAAAAAACTAAACATGAAAATAGGCTTAAATCAGGCTTCAGTATTTTCATTTTCAGAGACTCCAATTATCTCTGTAATACATTTTGACATCCCACCCCTTAACGTATCGGTTCATATCCATATTTATGGGTTCTTTATGGAGATTAATGTATGGAAGTTGTAAGAATGCCTCCTAATCTGTAAATTTCGAAAGCCGCAACGGAAAACCAGAGAAGTGACGAGGTTGAGATAGTAAAATATTCCAGCTACGACACTTGATTAAAGTAATCCTGTTTGTGCAACAAGAACAGAAAAGGTCTGAGCCCTATCTCCTCTATGCAGCTGCCGGCTCTTCAGCAAAATCCACGTCTTGGAATCAAACGCTATTGAGAACAAACTGATTGCACCGAGCATCAATAACGTGGAATCATTTAGTTGAAATGAAGCGTGGTTTATGCACTTTGTCATCATTGTGACACCTAGGCACGACTGGTTCTTGACTGGAAATGATTGTTTACAAAATAACACCTAGCTAGTAATGGAAATGAAATTTGTGTGTGTTTCATATTAATTAGGAAGCTGAATACGCCTCATTTACATATCAGATTTGTTATAAAGCAGTTCATCTGACTCTCACTGATCCTACAAAATTTATGAGTTGGAATTTAAATTGAATTAGTTAAAAGGATAGTTATATGAATTTCTGTGAGCTCAATTAAAAGCTGTGTGTGTATACTAATTCTTTGTTTGAAATTGAATTATATGGATTTACTGTACATGCTTAATTGTGTTCAAATTTTGTGACATCTTCTGTTTTCAGGACCCATGTAAGACAGGATTGATAGGCCAGTCTTTTACAACTCTTGTAAAGAAACTAACGGCATAAAATGGAATTTTCCAAAGACTTTATCATATAAGCAATAGGCCACGCTAATGCCTATTGAACCATATTGGTCGTGTTTCTGACTTTTTGCCTTGACCCCATTGAAGGGATCACTGCTGTACAACGTCGCCTGCAGAGATTTATGAGCGCGGGCTTCATTCATTAGCTTCCGGTCGTTAGCACTATAGCTTGTTAGAAACTCTTAAATTCTAAAAGATCCGCTTTATCACCGTTAATACAATAACACCAAGAAACATCCAGATCAAATGCTACACGTTCTTTATTATTTCAGTACAGTCCGGAATCATTCAACCAATCATGGACGCTGAAGCAAACAAGTGTTGCGTGCAGTGAAACATGGTGATGTATGGCTCCTCAAAGCTGCTTTGCTCTGTAAATTAAAGCGCTTAATTGCTGCCTTATTGCTCGGTGAAGATGAATAATAGTCAAGAGGCTTATCATTGGCAGCAGACCGTGAACCAGCCTCCTCATACTGAGCCCGGCATCCCCCCTCAGATGCTCGCTTTCAGAGAAACTAGCGCTGATAAAGACTTGGCCTAGTAGTTGGTAATTATGAGAAGCATCCGCTTCCTGGAATGCTGGTTTGTGTATAAAGTTAGGAATTACTTGATGTCATGATGATTTCATCTTTTGGTTACTTATTTACATTTACATTTAGTCATTTAGCAGACGCTTTTGCCCAAAGCGACTTACAATTTAGGACTAAGTTAAGCGAGTCATCGTGAAGAGGCAAAAACAATGCAAGAAGTGCTCAAAATACAAAGTTCAGGCATTGTTCAGAGTAGCATAAGCCCGATAAGGGAGGATTATAGGAAAGGATTTTTTATGAGGTTAAGTGCTCACAGAAGAGATGGGTTTTCAGTTGTCTTTTGAATGTTGTCAGGGATTCTGCATTCCGGATGAGGGTGGGGAGAGCGTTCCACCAGCATGGAACCGTGAATGAGAATGTTCTGGAAAGGGATTTTGTGGCTCTCTGTGATGGAACCACGAGCCGTCGCTCATTGACCGATCGTAGGCTTCTGGTAGGGATGTAGACTCGTAGGAGCGAGTGAAAGTAGGAGGGAGCTGACCCTGTGATAGATCTGTAAGCAAGCGTCAATGCCTTGAACTTGATGCGAGCAATGAGTGGTAGCCAGTGCAGAGAGATGAACAGAGGAGTGACGTGGGCCCTTTTTGGCTGGTTGAAGACAAGACGAGCTGCAGCGTTCTGAATCATTTGTAGAGGTTTAGTTGCACATGATGGAAGTCATCATGCCAGAAGAGCATTGCAGTAATCAAGCCTAGATATGACCAGGGCCTGGACGAGAAGTTGTGTTGAATGCTCAGTTAGGAAAGGCCTGATCTTCCTGATGTTGTGCAGTGCAAACCTGCATGATCGAGCTGTCTTTGAAATGTGGTCTGTGAAGGTCAGCTGGTCATCAAATATTACTCAACTTTAGCATAGTTGCTTGCTATAGAATATTTGATTTGTTGCATTAATATCAATACGACTGGCATATGTCAGATATTGGCCCCTAGTACACCTCTGATCACCACCTCTGCTTAAATTGTAAAAAATGACTAGGGCCCAAAGTGCTTTGCCTCTCAACCTCTCAGAGCAATTATCTGACAAAGTTTTGAGTCTTTGCTGTATCGTGTCTACATCCCGCTACCAGTCACAATGGCCAACTCCTCGGAGACTTCTCCAACAACATGATTGAATGAGAGTAAATTATGAGTGAACGGTGCCATCTCCCTTATGGGCCCTTCTGTTTCAATTTGGCAGATCTCTGGACAAGGATGGAGAGTGATAATGCTGAGCAGTCTCGTTGGTCTCAAACTAAGCTCATCATTTTGTCATGAACCAAGTCCAGCCAATTTTATTTATTTTTTCAATGAATTTGCTGCATGCATATGCCTAGTTTTCCAAATCATTGATTTTAAAACTAAATCAAAGTTTAAATGAATCTTTAAATGGTGAACATGAGATGAGAATTTTTAGGCTGTTCCCAACCTGATCTCCTGAGAAAATGTAACTACGAGGTGCCAATTTCATATCAATTCACAAGATGAAGTGCAGTGTTGTTTTAGTATCATTAAAATATTAATTTAGTTTTTGTTAATAATTTCAATAGATTTTATTTTTATATTCTGTTTTCTTTTTCATATTTAGTTAAAATTGTAATTATTTGTTTGTCATTTTTATGTTTTTCTGTGTTTTTTTTCTGTAGTTTTTATTCATTTTTCAACTTTCAACTTCAACGTTAAATAAAAATGAGAAATGTTGCTTTGGTAACTAGCTGAGATCAAATAAGTTTGATTTTTAAATATTGAATTTAATTTCAGTATTTTTATGTTTGTTTCAAGTAATGAATTTTTCTTTTTATGTTTTTTGTTTTTGTTTTATCAATAATAACCCTGTTCAGTGGGATGTAAGCATTCATCTGAAAAGGAATGAATCAGGTACGAATTAGCCACCAGTTTGTAAAAGCGTTAAAAAATTTTTTTCCAATATTTACCTTTGCATTTTCTTAATTTATTTAGATTTCGTTACCTGTATGAAATTGAATGATTTTTAATATGAGCACACTGTAGTTTCAACAAATGCCAAATAATCCCTTAAATCATGAACGCCTGATGAATATTTGATAAACAAATATTAAATTATTTGGTTCACTGCTTTAACACTGGATTATCCTTATCTGTAACCTAGAGAAATGTTGGCAAAAAAAAATTAAGTAATCATAATACGGTTCACATAGCATTATGGAGACAAATAGTATAACCTCATTATATCATGGTGGAAAAGAATATCCTGTTGGTCTTTGTTTTACAGATGTGCACTAGTCTGGGTCTAAAGAAAAACTGCATTACTTGCATAAATGTCTGCTTGTGGTAAACAATAGGATGGAAATTAATGCTATTTCTCCCATGGCTACTATCTTTTCTACTCACGTTGCAATAAAATTACCTTTCAAAAAGTTGACAAACTGCAATCTGGGCACTTTTAAACAGAAGTTATCACACACACAAAAAAAGGAAAGGAATTAATATACCTTTGTTATGCCTGTGGCAAGAACAGCAAGCATTCATTGTGCCATGCAACATGTCCGTCAGTGCATCTGTTACTTCTAAGATGGGATGTCAAGGGGGCGTGTTGTGTAGTCGCGCTGATTACAGAGTTAAGGCTACAATCGTAATATCAATCTTCGCTCCTGTGAGAAAAAGACATTGATTGGGTGAAACCCACCCAAAGATTAATGGCACCACGTTCGTAACGTGGCATTTAGTCTTTATTATTGCCAGCAGGCATGGGAGCGTCACACACAAATGTTCTCGCACACACTCACCCGAAGACACGCAGCATGTGCTAACACTCCTCTAATCCAATATAGCGATCTCCCTGCTCTTGCATCCCAGGGAAAACTGCCTGGCATGACAGGCTCATTTCAAGCAGCCTTTCACCAGTTCCTGAGGGTGTGCGACCAGTTCAGGGCAGGTCTTACTTGGGGAAATTGTGTTAAATGGACTGTGAGGCCCGGCATTTTGACCTCAATTAATACTGTTCTCCTCAGTGTCTGAAAAGAGCACAACCTCCACCGTCTACGAGCAGGATTTAATCTGTTGTATGTCTCGTTACCTTTGCCAGATCATAACATTTTTTTTTTTTTTTTTTTTTTTTTTTTTTTTTTTTTACTTTCAGTTCCTCTGATTCTAATTATGAGCTCTGTGGACTGTGAGCAACTCAGCTCAACATTAGCCACAATTCTGTTAAAAGATGTGAAATCAGTCCCAGCGGGTGTCCAGGGTGTTAATCATTCTCTGTAGGCATTTCAAGATCGTTGGAGACTGTCATAAATCCAGTGTGGTGTTGATTGCTATCCATTATAGAATATTCTCTGAAATGAACATTCCCTTTTAAGGGAAACTCCTATTGTCATTTACTCACCCTAATGTAGTTCCAAGCTCCAAAATTTCCTCTTTTACTGTATGTTCCACAGAAGAAAGTAAGTCATAAGGGTGAGTGAATGATGACTGATACTGTCTACTAGTTATATTATATTGCTTTTATACTACGAATAATGATGGCTCTGGGACAAATACCTTATGTTCTTCTATTGTAAGATGCTTTGGATGAAAGCGTCTGCTAAATGGATAATTGAAATATATCATTTTCATTATTTGGTGCACTATCCCTTTAAATTTCAAAGAAACATTTGTATAAACTTATCAAAGTTAAATATATAGAGATAGATATAGTGCGTGTGTGTGTGTGTGTGTGTGTGTGTGTGTGTGTGTGTGTGTGTGTGTGTGTGTGTGTGTGCGTGCGTGTGCGTGTGCGTGTGTGTGTGTGTGTGTGTGTGTGTGCCTACTTTACTATATTTTGGGGACAATTTTGTACCCCGAAGTGACCAAAATCTCCAAAAACCTCCCTTTAGGGATGTCCTCATTAGTGAATATCGTATAAAAATAAAGTAATTGAAGATTTTCTTTTAAATATGTAAAAATGCAGAAAGTTTTGTATGATGGGTCGGTTTAGTGGTAGGGATAGTGTAAGGGGATAAAATATACAGTTTGTACAGTATAAAAAACATTATGTCTATAGAATGTCCTCATTTAGATAGCTAAGTAAACGTGTGTGTGTGTGTGTGTGTGTGTGTGTGTGTGTGTGTGTGTGTGTGTGTGTGAAACCGCTAAGCCTGGGGCTCTTATGTTGTGCCCTGAATCATGACTAACACTTAACACGTCTGGCATTAGTGCCATAGTAAGAAGCCATGACCACCATTTGAAATTTTCCAAATGACTAACCAGAATTCCGGCAAACATTCATCTCTTCAAATCCTCTTTATACAGGGGCAAATGCAGAGATGTGCGCAAGAGCATTCTGTAGCCAACTTGTCAACAGCTTTAGTACATTAGCACAGAGAAATAGCCTTCTGTATGTGAGAGAGACGTGTGACAGAGAAATGTATAAAACATGGTGAGTGTATTGTCATTTCCCAGCTTATCATTTCAGAGACCAAATGTGTTTTTCATCACTACTGAGAGGAAAACAATTCAGCATTTTTTCACTGCTCATTTTCAGTATATCCTCAAATTATGTAGTGATAGTAGTACAAAATGTATTTTATTCCTGCGATGACAAAGCTGAATTTTCAGCATCATTACTCCAGTCTTCAGTGTCACATGATCCTTCAGAAATCATTCTGATGCTGATTTGGTGCCCAAGAAACATTTCCTCTCTCAGTATTATTACGGATTATGAAAATGGTTGTGCTCTGTTCAATATTTTTTGTGGAAACTGTGATTATTCAGGAATCTTTGATGAATAGAAACTTCAATAGAACAGCATTTATTTAAAATAGAAATCTTTTGTAACATTATAAACTTATTAAGTCTATACGGTCATTTTTTTTATCAATTTATTGCATCCATGCTAATTAATATACCGATTATATGCATGCTATGCTATGGTGCAGCCACAGTACTGATTCAGCACTCCATTTGCCATATTCGGAGTTAGTGATTTGCAATTATTCATGTTATAATACATTTCAACCCAGATAAACTGGAGAATGCACATCCACTGTGAAACTGACTGGTTTTCTTGCTTCTCGAGTCAGAGGGACTAGCAGACTGACAGCTCAGTGGGCAGAAGAGTGAAGTCACCTCTCATACTTGATGAAGACAAATGATCTCTGCATAACACTCTTACCTCGTGGATCAAATATAAAGAAATGTGACACTGACAAATGGCTCTGACTGAAATGTGTCACTTGATTGAATGGTTCCATGTTCATTTTCTCATCTCACCCACTCAGAACTGCATTACCATTCATACAGTTGCTCATAAAGCAATTTGCATCCGCCTAATTTGTGCAGATGGAGTGGAAATTGTTGGGGATGAAAGTCTAAAGAAAAAACACAAATGAAAAAACAGAATTTTGTGTCTTATCAACTTAATCAAGGCCGTGTCATATTAGTATTTCCATCTTGTCCCTTGTATATTCCGGAAGACGGAATTAGCCTGTTTTGTGTTGCGAGGATTTTCTGCACCACCTCAGTGTATTTGCCACAATAAAATCCAGGGACTCTCTAAGACATACAAAGTTATTCGATTTCTTCTCCCCCTTCATAATGTATAGTTGGCACCAATTTAACAAGTGCTAACTTGATAGGCTACATTTAGATGGCTCTCAGTGCGGCAATCCTCCCTCTGGCTACGATGGCGTGTGGACTGGTGAGGCAGTAAATGCTGTTTAAGCATCACTGAGCAAATATATCCAACCAAGTCATAGCTGTTTTGTTCAAGGAAATATAATCTGTGGCCCTCTGGAAAATAACAGAGTGAAAATCAAAATAACCAGAATTGGATTTGTGATGCCAGAAATGTCTCTGGGTAGACATTTTTTGTTGTTTATTTTGTTGAAACCATCTGCAGGAGCAAGTATATGGAGATAGCTTGAAGATAGAAGCTTATTTGAAGGCTTTTCTTTGGCTCGGATTAGTTGGTTTGCATGCCTAACTTCAAAAGTTGGCCTATTTGATGCACAAATGTAGACGCCATTGAGGCCTTCCAGACATGAGAACTAGTGCATACGTTGTTTATACTGTGTATGGTGTGTTGATTTAATATGGTTCAGAGATTTCGAATAGTGTGGATAGCTTATGGAGTCCCTTTACATCTCGAGCAGGGCCGTTTCCTCTGAGGAGGCAAGGGAGGCAGTGCCTCCTCAAAAAATTGGATAAGAAAATTATCCATATTACAAAAATAAAACAATGCAAGTCTTACAAAATGTGACACTAAAAGGTGTATGAATAACTAGTTTTTCTAAAGTAACACTGTCCAACAGTGACGCCCGCTGGTTTAGTGGAGGGTAATTGAGAATGAATAGGGGGAAGTCACGTGAAAGGAGGCAATGCCTGCACTGGTTCGCGCGATAAATCCCGCCTCTCGTTTTCGTGCACGTTTGAGAGTTAGTCTGAATAAACAAAATGATGGCGTTAATGGGAAGACTTATTAAAAAGTAAGTAAACAACTCACCCACTTATCACAGCTTAATAACACTTGAAAATCAAACTTTAAATGGCCTGAAAACATCCCAGACAGCAACATAGTGTCAGCCCAGATCCGGCCCACATCTGGTATGCGTTGAATCCACATGTACCAGATGTGGCCCGGATCTGAGCCGACACTATGTTGCTTTCTGGGATGAAGATTGTGGGGGGTTTTAGTGAGCAATCAACCTGGGAAAATTAAAGGTACATTGATCGTGTCTGTGACCAGTTTTACAGAGAATGACTGATGATCCGAAAATAAGTTAAATATTTAAAAGAATAGATGGACCTCAGTTCACAAGAAAAATGTATACTTGGTTTTAATAAACTTAATAACATGAATTACATTGTTAATGTAAAAATATCTTTAGCTTTGTTTTCTTTTTTTTTCTTTTTTGATGTAATGTTTATTTAACCAGGAAAATGTGACAACCTTAAAGTGTAACTGGGACATGATTTATATATATATATATATTTCATGTCCCAGTTACACTTAAGGTTGTCACATTTTCCTGGTTAAATAAACATTACATCAAAAAAGAAAAAAAGAAAACAAAGCTAAAGATTTTTTTACATTAACAATGTAATTCATGTTATTAAGTTATTAAGTTTATTAAAACCTATATAAATATATATATTTAAACACATTATAAAACACATTTAAGAAAACTGTGAGGACTTTGCATCCTCATTTCAGGACACCATTGCACGCCACTTATCTCGAGTGTATGTAAGCATACGTGCTTGTCTTTATTGTTTTATGTGTGACTGACAGCAGCCATTCTTGCACGTGCTTGTATATAGCTGTGTTCACTTGGTGGAACTGATGTCCACTGACAGATACATCGCTTTGTTGCTCTCAAAATGATTTATTACATGAAGCAAATCAGCCAGAGATCCCTGAAAATGATTTTGCCTTCCATTATTTATTTTTAATCCCATGCGGTTTCAATCAACAGTTCAATATTCATTGAGCGTGTTTGGTGCTGTGAGATTGCATATTCAAATGTTGAAAAATGTCGACTTATAAAACAAGCACCTACTAGCTTTACAATAAAGATGTGCATTACATCATGGCAAATATATTTATTTGAACAGGCCTGAGACTAGTAATGTCAAAAATGGAATATCTCGGCCAGGCTATTTAGCCTAAGGCAGATGGCGCATGGCATGGATGTGCCGACTTTGCTGGAATGTGCCTCCTCAGAGCTCTTCCCACCTGCCCATGACACACACTTGCAGAGAAATGCCAGTCCCGAACACAGTTATGTTGGTATTTAAAACTATATAACTACTTTGCAAGTGTTTTTTTCATTCAGTAGCATCCTTGCAATTGCATAGAAATTGCAATGGGTAATGAGAGATTTGTGAACACATTAATGTTTTTAGATTTATGGATTAAAATTTTTCGTTTTTATTGTGAAGTGAAAAGATAAAATTAGTCCCTTGGAAAATGAATTGGCACAGAACAGAAGGCCCTGACTGGCATGTTGTTAATAGTGAAATTACTTTTAAATGTAATACTTATTGTATTTAATGTTATTCAATAATGCCAATACATTTCAGACAGGGTTACCAGGTCTGCGTAACCAAACTAGCCCAATGGCCAATCATAAAATAGCCCAAAACTCAAAATATGCCATTCCCATACCATAAAGTACATATTTTACAGTAACTGTTATGCAAATTGAAAACCACTATTTCATAGGGCTCTCTGCCAGTGGTCCTCCTTAGCAAAACTTAACATTTAGCACAGTTTTATCATTGGTAGAATATAAAATATTTCAATCTAAATAAAAACTTGTATGTAAAGAGTTATGGGCATTGCGTTCATTCTAATTTGTGTGTTTGTATTCTGTACATGGCAAAGATTGTTCAGAAGCATTGCACTTCACTAAAAATCAAATGAAATGTTACACTCATAAAGTCATACTGAATTGAAATTACTTTGTTGGCAAGCCTAACTATAAGGTAGGAGTCTAATTCTGTAATATATTGCCATTTTGCATTTGAGATTGATTAAATAAATCATGTTTTGCATTTGTATTTTAATTGTTGTTTTGCAAACAGCTGCAGTGGTATAATATGATAGGCAACAATGCTTTCTAAATTTGATTCATATGAGTCATGTTCCTGCCGGCTGAGTTATAACCCTCTAGCAAATTAAGAGGTCTAATTAAAGCTAATAGCATTAGCATTCGAACACTACAACAATTACTTGATGAGCTACACCTATTCTTTTACATTAATGGGTGGCAGGTAGTGCAGGTTGACACAATTTACAGAGCGAAAAGCACGGCACATCAAGTCCAATGAATATATCGGCCTAACGAGTGACATCAACACGCGCTCAGTGTTGATTAGGCCACATAAGTCTTAAAGGAGTACGTGGCTGCATGCCATTGTCCCCATTATGTCTTGCTAATACATAGTTTGAGTTCTCTGGTGAGGGTGCGTGTCTTGCGACGGCTTTCTCGGTTCACTTGCACGCCCCCACCTGCCGAGAAAATCATCATTTGGCTTGTGCCTATCAAAGCCCACTGACACAATGCTCTGACTTTTTGCCTCAGGTGCCTTCAAACATTCACCGCTTCAGTGTCTTTTGCCACTAGAAGGTTCTTATAGAAAAGCCGGTGGGCTAGTGGCACCTGGCGCATGAATTCGGTTCACACTGCGCGCAACCGAGCCTTTCAGCCTCATTGTATTCGCTTTCTTAACACCCTGCTAACGTCGTCTCATTAACATCAGGCGGGTCGCATGGCCGCCAAAGCGTTTGGTTGTGTCTTTCAGAGGTGAATGGTATCTGCCCGCCACTCCTGCTTTCTCTCGGCATGTACGTGTGGGGGGGGTTGGCGGCCTGCTGTCCGTATGAAAGACTGGGGCAGCCAGGTTTATAAATAAAACTGACAGTGTGCACCTTGCCCAACCATGACCAGAATGTTTAAAGCTTAGCAGCTCTAGAAAGAGAGACGGAGACTTAGGGATGGCTGAGGTCAGGTTGGTGGGGTATTTAGAGGCTCCTGTCAGTGGCGTCGAACGAAAATGGGCGACGTAAAAAGGATTTTTGTTCCTCCATTCAAAGTCTACTCACCCAAAGCTTCACGCTTCAAAAAATTCATAAAGAAGTTTAAAGAGACACGATCGCTTCATATGATGACATTTTTTTATTTAGGCTTTTATTCTGTAAACATTGATCAGCGAACATACATAGAGCACTCAAATATGGTAAATGAAAGCTCAACCATACCTGCTTGGCACACGAGAACAAACCTCAAACTGCTGGCGTGACATTCGAGAACGAATCTCACTGGTTCTTGCGGAAGCTCAAACGTGTAACACACGAGAATGGACCATTGGTTCTTGTGCGTCATGTAATTTTACAAAATTTGAATACTCTACGACTATGCACATTCGCTGATCAATGTTTATATGTGAATAAAAGCCTAAATTAAATGTGTTCATTATATAAACCGATCTTGTCTCTTCAGAAGACTTGGATTGAACCACTCAATTCATATGGATTTATTTTACGATCTCTTTATAAATGTTTTGAAACATCAGAGTTTTTGGTGAATATACTTTCAATAGAGGGACAGAAATATAAAAATAAAAAGTAGGCTATATTCATTTAAAATATATTAATTTGTGTTAAGAAGATGAATGAAAAACTTAAGGTTTTATAATGACATGAGGATGAATAATTGATGACAGAATTTTTAACTTTGGGTGAACTAACCTTTTAAAAAAGGGCAACTGGTACAGTTTTAATCCACTCTATCTCTTCAACATGTGACCGATTTTCCCCATCACACACAACTAACGGTAGTCTCCGAAATGTTCGATCTCAGAGTGGAGCAAAAAAAATAAATGGCTCGATTGCACCGATCAATATTTACCAGATTCCCACCTCAACCTTTGCCTTTTTTCTGAAATGTGTGGGGGAGAGAGTGATCAACAGCTGAATTGAATCTGCCATCCAGGTATGATCTACCCAGGAAGTCACAACCGAGAAGATCCAGGCTGTCGCTGCCTTTGACATACACACTCTTTCACACACACAAACGGACAGGTACACACCTATGAAATGACTCAGGGGAGATATAGCCTTGCCTCACAGAGGCGATAAACGTGGGCACATTAGGAATTGAATCTTTGTTTTGAACCTGAGCCCTGGCCTGGGCTGTTTTTGTTGTGACATCTGGAGGGTGATGGAGATAAGCTATCAATCAAAGTCAAGCTTCACTCCTTTTAAAGACTACCTGAGACCAGAAAAACACACACACAGAGAGAGACAGAGAGACATTTCAACAATTTTACACTGTTGGCTTAAAGGTGACCGTTAGCATTTAGCAATAGCATTTACAGTGTTATGTCGATGTAGGTTTAGACAACTGAGATAAGCATTTGCTTTGGGCAAGGGTAAAAGAGCAAAAAGAAGCCTGCTAATTCACTTTACTGAATAAGGTTGCTGAATTGCTTTAGCAACCATGTGAAAAGTATTTACTTTCGACTTTTCATCTTCAGCTGAATTTTTTTTCTTCTTCTGAATGATTTGTGCTTTGAAGTAATCCTTTTCCACTGCTAATGCAGCCATCTCTGAAACTCCTTGTACAATTATATGACGGCTGGTTTGCTTTTCCCTTTTGCTATTACAAAAAGATTCTACAGAATTAAAAGCTAATATTGTCTTATCGTTATAAGCAGTCAAATTCATTCACAAAAACAATATTCAAACCTAGTTTGATTTGCTTCTAGCTGTTCGATTTGTTAGGTGCCTAACGGAATCCTGAATTGAAAATGCCACTGGGACAATGTTTTGGTGGGGCACACAAGAATGTTGAAATCCTTTTATGGCTGAACTTTATATTTCACCCGAGGGGTGAAAACTTTTAAACAGGATAAAGATGTCCACATTTTTCTGATTTTGTTTAAATGTCAATTTGTTTCATTTAGTACTGCCCTTCGGCAAACCAGCAGTCATATAATTATTCAGGCGACTTCATTGACCCCTACTGTTTACTTAAGACAGGTGTAATTAATTAATACAGTTGACTCACCATTTAAAAGAGGACCTTTCTTGCTTTGGCTGCTGCGAACTCTTCAACTATCTTGGAGTAATCCAAATTGCAACAGATTTGGTGCTGAATTGAAATTTCGGCCAATCCATTCAAACGATCTTGCTATGTTTACATGCACACCTTTTGTTTAAATCGGACTGAATTCATTCCAATTGATGAATCTGAACGTAGTGTTTACATGAACACTAAATAAAGTGATCGGGTTGATGCGCGTGTTTATAGTTTCCCGCTGTTTGTGCATAATAACTATTCTCCTACATTGAGCAAATTAACCGTTTTGCCGTGCTGCTTTTATCACGCAGTAAAAATGCCCCTATCCACACCCAAAAAGTCATCTGTGGATGAGATTCCGAAATAAGGACTGGTGGGACGTTGTCCTGCTCCACTTCACACTCACAGACGCTGAGTGAAAGGAGAATTTTAGAATGGACACTCATTTATATGGCACTTTATTCAACAGGAAGAACAGCTTGTTCGTTCCGCGCGTCATACGTCATTACGCTATTTCTACGTCATTGCATATGCGCAATCCTTTCAGTTTCGGTTTTCAATCCGATCAAGTGTTTACATGTCCTCTCGATCGGATTAGAAAAGGAATAAATCAACCCTTTCAATCCGATCGAAATTTCATTCATATCAAGCTCAATCAAATCGATTAAGGTGTTTAGATGAAGGCTTTTAAGTCTGATTGAGCTGTCAATCCAATTACTAACAGATTATTTGGATTATGTAAACATGTCGATTCCAGATAGGTCTTCACAAGTTCGAGGAAATCATGGTCATCATGGTGCGGCGCCCTCTAGTGTCTGGCACCCTGGGCAATTGCTCAGTTTGCCCAATGCTTTTGCTGGCCCTGCTGATGGTCTTACTCATGGTTGCTCATGGTTTACTCTGAATACTCGTGGTTGCCTGGATCACCATATCAGAGCTGATCTAGTCCTACAGACACTTATTTAAGCAGATAAGCCATATCTTAGCATATCCAACATAGTAGCCAGATCTTCTTAGTATTAGGACTTAAGGATGAATGATGACCTAAAAATTCCTGCCAAATTTAACAAACTAATTCATTTCTAATGAAAAATTAAATGTGAAATGTTCCATATTGTTAAAAAAAATAGATCAATGGATAAATAAACTTTTCAATCCAAGTGTATGACTTGAAATGAAATGAAAGAGAATTATATTATTTAGAATTGTATATTCTATTCTATTTTATCTGTGTCAGCACTTTAATCTGGATCTATAAGGACTAAAAACCCACCTGACTACAAACCTGACCACTAAGCATTCCATATGAAATATATGCAACCAAAAACAGCTGCAGCTTTACCCCATTCCTAGAGTCCTGGAACTTCATCTCTCCTCCATCTGAGGTTTGCAGTTCCTGGAAGAGCAGTGTTTTTAGGCCAGCCTCCAGACTATGTTTAACTTATCACTGCCTAAAAGTTACAGCACCTGTTCTAAAAGAGGAAGCAAACTTTCATTTCCTGAGCCCCAGAGGCCACCGATCCTTTATAAGATTTGCTAGGATCCTTGAAGAGCGCGCTGCTTCCATCTCTCACCCTCCAGGGGGGCTGCTCCATTCCACCTCGCTCCACACTCCTCCTCCCCATGTGTCAGCTGATTATAACACACTCAGTGTCATAGGCAACACATTATTGTACTCGTAAAGACATGGGGACACGCTCCAATAAGTCCTCAGTTGGGAAACAGAGCCTCTTTTGCATATTAATGACCTGGGGTCAGTTTCTTAAGATTGCGTTCATGAGGAGGTGAAAGAAATGAGAAGGAAAAGACAAATTGACCCAGCAGTGGAATTATGAAAAAAAGGGAGCATATGCAGTTGTGTCCAGGGTCCATCATTAACTTTTTTCCACACCTGCCAATGGTGGATGAAATGAGAGAATTTACTGGCCATAAATATTTCTTACTGACCATGACATCATATTTTGTGTTTTTCTGTCTACAATGGCATTAATTAGCTGTTTTTTATTATTATTTGTATGCATTGTTACACTCATATAATCATATACCATACTGTTCAGGGTCAGTAAGATTTAAAAATTAAATTGATCACAAGTGACTGTAAAGAGAGACTTAATATCTAATATTAAGAAATGTTTCTTGAGTGCAAAATCAATATAATGATTTCTGAAGGATCATGTGACGCTGATGAATCACAGCTTTACCATCAATGAAATAAATAACATTTTAAGATAACTTTAAATTACAATGATAATGTTTACAATATTACTGTTGTCACTGTATTTGTTTTATCAAATAAAAGCAGCCTTGGTATAATCAGGGGGTTTATGGGAAAAGAGCAGGGGCATTTAAGGATGTATTCTTGAATTCCAGGCATGAGATAATTTAGATGATTGACATGATACTGTAGCATGGTCATATACTCTTTCCATAAAAGCGTAACTGTATATCTGGTTCCTTTTGTGTTGTGGCTTTGTCAATAACTCAGACATCAGGTTCCCTTCCAGAGAGGACAGACACCAACCACTTAAAACAACAGAAGTGGATAATAATACACATTATGTCTCCCATCAGCTCTTCCGATGACAAAAGACTTAATGAAGTCCATGAACGCCTTGAGTACCCTCCCAGGAGATATACATAGAGCCAGTCCTGAGTTCACAAGAAATGGCTTGGGCAAAAGAGGGAACATCTTAAAATACCGGTGTAGCTCTCTCACAGTTGAACCCTGAAATATCCAAATTACTCCATCTCCATTGCTGAGAGTTGGGTACAGCCTCGGCAATATAGCTAAATGTGGAGTGCTAATGCTCACACAATTGAGCAGCTCTCCTGTGAGACCTGATTAAGAGACAGTGAGAAGGCAGATAGCTTACTCATGTCCATAATAACGGGATAAGTCACATTTGAATGTCCTCATTATCTTTTACTAAGAGGAAAGGAGTGGCTGTACCCAACTCTCAGCAATGGCGATGGAGTGATTTGGATATTTCAGGGTAAAAGGGACAGCGAAAGCAATTTGTGAGGCATCACATAACTGTTTCTGAGTCAGACAAGCAGAGTGTGATAGTTGTACGATATGCCAGTTTCACACTTTGCATATGAAGTGATCTTTCAGCCTGGTTCCTGCTTGCTTAAGCACTTTCCAAGTGCTTTTCTAGATAGGCAGGAAGATGTATTGCTGTACTTTATTGATTACATAGAGGAAATTCAGTGCAGAGGTAAAGTACACGGATACATTCTCATGGTTCAGTTACAATAGACAGCGCAAGACCTTATTTACAGTGTAAAATGGAATTTTAATGTACATACAGTACACTGTACATGATAATACGATGATAATGCTGGATTCATGAGTCAAAAGCACTGGTGGTCTCAGGGGGAAAAGATGTAGGAGTGTGCTTGGGCCAAAATGAACACTTTCTAAACGTGAATAAAATTTGCTAGTTAACTTTGTTAGGAACTGAAGAAGTCATTAAAGTCATGTTACTTGGCCTCAACAAACAAATGTATATAATATATATATAAATCCAATGTCACCACTGTGTTCATGGACTTTTCAGTTAGTTGTCATTTGTCACATGTTCCTTTGTTCAGTTTACCGCCACTGTCTGTCTCCCGGGTTACCATCATTAGTTCATCTGTATCACCTGTGTCCTATTAATTACTATCATGTGTGTTTGCTGTTTAGTTCCTCCTGTTCACTCTGTCTTTGTCCGATCTCTGTTCTGTTCTGTCTGTCTGTCTGTCTGTCTGTCTGTCTGTCTGCCTGTCTGTCTGTCTGTCATTAAAATAGATGTATGTTGATCTTAATCTGCTTGTCTTCGTCTTCCTATCTAAGCTACCGTGACATCCAATATATTTGATATATGTTGCATAAAGCCACCAAAACATATAATTAACAGAATCACAATAAAAAAATGATGCACAATGTGAGTTTTATGGGGTTTTTTTGTTTTATGAGAATTTGTTATGGTGTTGGTGTTATGTCATCCACCAGTGGTGTGGAGGCTATAGCTAGCATTTGTCTAGAGGAGATAATACATTATAATGCCTGCAAAGAAGAGTGATAAGATCCCAGTTGTGTTTGTTAGAGCACTGCAGTGAATAGAACCAGTGGCTAAAGGTGATGATGCACAGAAATGTTCATGATCAACATAATTTCCAACACTGCTGGCTCCAGTCAGTCAACGGTGAGTTTACTAGTAGAACCTGCCATAACAGTTCACTCAGACTCTTGGAAGCAAGAGTTACTC
Organism: Abramis brama; assembly: GCF_963993115.1. NCBI lineage: Eukaryota > Metazoa > Chordata > Actinopteri > Cypriniformes > Leuciscidae > Abramis > Abramis brama. Next base: position 8,172,558 of record NC_139973.1, on the reverse strand, counting down.
TCAGTAGATCAGAGTGTTGAAACATATTGGGTTTTACATGAAAATAAAAAATAAAATATAAAATATATATATATATATATAAAAAATAATATACTGCTTTTGGCCGCCAGAGACATGGGCTGGCTGGTGGTGTATGTGCTCTAACCACCATCTTTCCATTATTTTCTGTAGTTGTTCTACTTTTCTATTTGGAAAGAGCCCAATAGTAATGAAAACAATAGTTTTTTTTACATTTTATGATGATATTGTAAGTGGTGTCAAGCTACTTTTATGATGCAAAAGTTTGTTTGTTGTTTTTTTTGCACATTTTTTTAATCTGACATTGTAAGTCTGATCTTTAAAATAAGTAAGAGTAACCCAAATCAACATTGTCATTCCAAACCTGTATCCTGAATGAATTTATTTCTTCCATGTTTTCATTGAATTGACAAGAACAGTTGAAGCATTTTTTTTAAATATCTTTTGTTTGCTGCAAAAGAATGAAAGTCATACAGGTTTTGAAAAGGCATAACAGTGAGTAAATTATTATTATGATTATGATTTTTCATTTTTGGAGTGAACTATTCTTTTGATACGCGAAAGTAATGGTAATACATAAAAAGTGGTCTACCAATTAGGGCTCACGTGACTTTTTTCTTTTCCTCATAATTTCCTGTCCTATATCTACTGCACTGTGAAATAGTTAGATGTATTCTAAATCATTTATAGACCTGTCATGTGTCAGGTATTTATACCTCCTTAAACTGATTTGGACAATGTCATCATGGGCCAAAAAACTGTTACTGTCCATATCATGTGGTTACCGTCTGTGCCTCTCTCTCCTGTGAATCTTCTCGCTGTTTTCAGCAATAACTGAAAAGTCAAGTCTGTCTCTCTTTCGTTCTGTCTGTCTGACTCTGATTACAGTCTCTTGACAGGTGTTGGCTCATTGAGTGGTAGACAGGCCAATGTCAGCATCATCAGCATGGATCCCCTTGACACACAACCCACATCCTTCCACCAGTCACCTATCTTCCACCCCGAAGCCCTGCTCTCTCTCTCTCTCTCTCTCTCTCTCTCGCTCTCCTAGGACCTTGTCGCCTACGGCTAATCTTCCAGGCATTCTCCCACTTGATCCACTCGACTCTGCCCTGTAGAGGTATGCCATTGCCCTGTAATTAAGACCCGGACTTTTCACCTTCCTGTCTCTGTGCAATGAGCAGCCACATTTCTGACAAATGCGCTCAATGCTTCCACTGCAGTTACGGAAAAGACTGTTATTAGCTTGGACGAGGTGCATACTTTCTGAGGCACAGGACAGAAATGTCAATCGGATGAGAATTAATTAAGTTTGCCTAACTTCCGTTAGGGGCAGCTGGTCAAAAGTTTTCCATCAAACATTTCTTTCCCACATTCTATTCCGTCTGCCACTTCACTGTTTGCTTATGAATTTGAGGTTGAAGTTAGTTTATAAATTGTAATGATAAACCACACATAAAAAAAGTGTGTGGCAATGAAATTGAATTTTAACATTATATTTGTGAGGATTTTACTGATGATGCAAAGTTAAACAATTTGAGTATTAGAATTATTTAAATGCCCTTTTTAGCATGTAATTTATAAGGTTTGAATTGCCAATTGTTTCCAGACAGGTTTCTCAAACACTCCCCTCATCTGTCAGTGGTGAGGCAAAAAGACCTAAACACCTGCCACTGGTTCAGAAAATGTCAGTAAAATGCCGTTAGAGTTGGTAAGTTAGGTTCATTTTCACAAATCAATTCAAACTGTACATTTTACTGAATCGATTCAAATCTGTATCATCAATAGACGTTGGGCAAGGATTTACCTCTGATTGGGAAGAAAAAACTGTCATCTTTTACATCAACAAAGCGATCCAGAAATATCTGGATAAATATGTAGCTTTTTAATGTACCAAATGTACCCAGCTCTATTTGATTTGTTGATTTGGTGCATTTATGTCACAGATCATCATTAGAAAGAGTTTGTTCTATATCCAGCCCCTAATATGCTGCATTTCATCTGCTCCAGGGCAAAATAAAATGCCTGAAGTGAAGTGAAGAATGATCCGTGTTGTTACTCAGTGAACATGCCTCATAAGCAATGTTCATTTAATGTTATATAAATAACATATAATTTTTCCTGAAAGCTTTTATTTGTGCTCTGACTATAAATGAAATCTTAAAAGGCACTAGAGCAAATCTGCTAAATGTTATTATTCTGTATTTTCTGATTTAAAGGAGTAGCTTTAGTTCAAATCCAATAAAGAAGCTTGTGCATTATGTTCTGCCAGTAAAACACGTGCATTTCCCATTTCATTGAAACAAGACATTAAACCTTCAAACCCAGGGTATAACCACTGACACTGAGGATTCGTACATCCTTGTTAAACCTGTAGCCAAACAATATCTTTATTCTACCTTTCCTCTAACTTAATCTTACAGAATGTCTAAGCAAACAGTAATATATGAGAGAAGAGCCATGAAACAACTTTTTTAAAATTCCAAGAGAAAAGAATTCAACATTTGCATTCTGTTTTATATGCTGTATAGAGGGCACATTGTCTCCAGATGATTTATGCAAGACACATACAGTAGCTTGAAAAACTCTTATGGATTGTATTTTTTTCTTAGACTGCAGCTTCCCAGTTTAAAAACAGCACATACTGTACTAACATTTCCACTTTATTTAATGCACAATGGAAAAACTTATTTTAATTAATTAGTTCAAGTTCTTTATAATTAATTATACTGAAATGTAAAATAACGGGTCCCTAATAAATTTTATTTATTTAAATTTTATTGGTTTTATCTTGGTCTCACAGCTTTTATATTTCCTTTGATTATCCTATTTTTAACAATGCATCTTTTGAAAAAATTTTTTTTTTTTTGTGTGTGTAATTTTGCAGAAAGGTTTCCAGTGTCAACACAAACAGAACATTCAAAGGGAGTTTCATTAACTCCACCATATGGAGGTTAGATAAATTTCCACTTGGCTCAATGTGCAGAAGTGTGTAATAGATTTAATGAATCGCTACAATAAAGTGCAAGCGGTAAGTTTTTGCTAATTGCTGCTTGGGCTGGTTGGCAGTGCACAATAATAATAATAATGATAATAATTATGTTTTTTCTTGCAGTGATGGGCAAAATGCTCGCTTGAGATTCTCTCAGACCAGCTCAAGCCTTTCTGACATTGTTTGGGGGTAAACTTTCCAAAAACATTTAACACCTGGTTAGAGACAAAAACTTCAAAAATGGAAAGAAAGCAAAAAGAAGCAGGATAGCTTATCAGTTGAAGTGTCATCTTCCAATGCATCCACTTACTGTGCGTGTTCCAAAGGTATCTGATCGTGTGTCCTTTCTTCTGAGCTTCAACAGGAAATTTATCTGTGCGTCCTGAAGCGCCAGTCCTTCACACTCAGGCTGAGTATGAGCAGATGTAATTTCCACAAAGATCTGTGATCACCAAATAACTCTGACGCCACTGAAATACAATCCTTGCTATTTGTCTTTTTGACACAAAGTGACCCACACTGTAGAAATTATTAAGTAAAAAAATAAATAAAAAAAATCCTGAAAAAAGTATTGAGTTTTGGCAATGCACAACAGAAACACATGTCTCCATGGAGCTTTTGCATTACTGTATTTATTTTTATTCCTGATGATAAATGATTATTCTTACAATTATAGCATCAATTCATGGCAACTTAAGTATATAATTATATATATATATAAAAGCATAATTATAAAATGGAAAAGTTCAGATACAAAATATTTCTATGATGCAAAATAGTTCTATTAACTTTTTTTTCTTTTTTTTTTTGGGAGTGCGTTCTTTATTGCAACCTGCGACTGCTGAACAGACCAGTTGCAAAATGGATGCATGATAAAGATACGCTGCACTGTACTGTGCAGTTTGAACTTCCATTGCAATGCTAAGGTGGAAAAATGACACCAATTGTTAGTGGTGGCTTGGGTCTTATCTGTTGGGACAGCTGAGCTTGACACAAAGTGCTCATCACGCTCCATTACCCAGCAGCGACATGCTGCTCCATAAAGACAATTCAATGTACCTATCTCAGAGCCACACAGGAATAGTTTGCATGGACATCTATACTTTGGTTGATCCGTCTCTGATCTTTATGTTTCAGTAAGTGATGGTCCATCCAAGTAAAGTGGTCCAATATTGTGTGAAATTAGCATTTAGAACATCAGATCTGGATGCAGTTCAATTACACTATTGTTTTTTACAAACAAAAATGGTAATTTGTCTATGCAGCAATGTTGAGGTATATTTTTTAGGGGAAAAGTACTTGCATTAATTTTACTAACTTTGAATACCTTAAAGTCATAATTAAATCAAAATGGACAATTCTTTATTATGGAATATTGCAGTGATTTATCTGTGCACATCATTATTATTTTTTAATTCACATTCCCCCATAATCTTTACTCAAAATATCATCCCCTCCCTCTTACAGCGACATCTCATCTCTTCTCGGTTGCATCCGAAATCGCATACTCTCTTGAGTAGGCACTTTTTTAAATAAGTAATTACTTCACGACCGCTAAAAAAAGTACATTCTGTGTAGTATGAATGTGTGTAGTTTGAAAGTAATCCGGACTTACTACATCCTCCATGCTGTCATTATCATGTGACCTACTAGTGTCAGTTAGGTCGATTCACTGCCATTCATAAATCCTCTCCCATTGCCTCATGGGATAGTAAAGTGTCCATATGCACACTTCAGAATCTCAATGGAAGTAGTAGGTTATTTGGGTACTTTTTGCCTACTATTTTATGAGTACTGTGAATTCGGACATACTTCTTTTGTAACATAGTTGTTTTTCAACCAATAGTAGGGAAGTATGTGATTTCAGATGCAGCCTAAGTGTTTACAGGCGTGAGGGCGGGACAATAGCAATAGCAAACCACAAAGATCCAATCACTTTTCTTGTTTCGTTTCACTCTGATATACATCAATACAGGAGGATGAAACTTCCAATAAAATATTTTTCTCAGCTGACAATGATATATATCAATGCTGCCTTATATCATTGTCAAACTAAGAAAACTAACTTTGTTTGTTTGTTTTTTAAATGGCAATAATATATAAAATCATAATTTTCAGGGGCTTCTTTTTATGTGGCTGTTAGGCAATAGTGTTTTCTAAAAACAAAAAAAAACAAAAACAAAAAAAAATTCTCGTAATGTGAAGGCAACTCATCTGATCTCGCTATGCTAATAAAACATTAAAGTGAACTTAATTGTAAACTCCATCCACCAACATATGCTATTCACCCAGCTCAGGTAGCAGCTGCCACAGTCTGCCATCTGCTCTTTAATTGGTGAACTTGTCACTGATGTTATTTTTCAGTTATCCTTCCTTTAAGAACAGATGGATGTTTAAATCAAGTCCCTGCAGTCATCATAAAAAAATAAATATTAAACAATAAAAAACAAAAAAAAACATTGATACGAATGCACATCATGGTCAGCATGATCTCACAGGGAATATTAAGCTCCTTCTAGATGTCATGCCATATTTGTCTTTTTTGCAGGTGCAAAGGAGAAAACATTTGAGTTAAATAGTATAGTGTGTTTGTTTTCTATCATTGGCTTTTCCCTTGTAATTAATTTCAAAGCACATTCCCTTGAGTCCAGCAGGTAAATCCAGCATTTGTTTTGGTGAACAACAAACACTGAATCAATACTCACCAAGGCCACCATCCCTCACTATAGAAGAGCGATGTCACTGATGGGTGGGAGCAGCCAAAGGAAGAGAGTTTGAACTCTTTTTTTTTTTTTTTTTTTTGCGGCCCACCACCTTATATGTTAAATGACTTGTGTATCTGGTTTGTAGAGATAGGCTCTTATCTGTTATTGAGAATGCTGGCAGCAGGTAGACTGATCAGGGTGTGTGGTGTCCAGTGGAGTGGCTCATCTAGAGGCCAAAGCTTCTCTGCATCGCTAACATTCCCCTAAGCTCCATCCACTTACCCTTTGAAAGCTCCAGCGGAGCACACCATCCTACCCACAGTCCCAGCAGACTTCGTTATCCCGCAGAACAGACCATGCGTTTGCTTCTGCGAGAAGAGCTGTGTTTTTATATGAAATGACAGCACTGGGAAGTTACTGGGCTTGTAAGTGTTGTTTTTCACAATTATCAGGAATAAATGTTACAAGAATGGCTCAGAATGTTCGCACAAAAAGATTCAAACAATGAAGTTAGCAGCCTAAATGCTTTTGTTTTGCTTGTATAATAAAGCGCTTAGCCACAAAAGAATGGGTGTTACAATGATTTTGAGTGGGTTCATTTTTTTACAAAACAGCAACTATATAGCAATATGGTAAAATAAAAAAAATTAAAAAAGATAAATAGTTACTTTTATTAATATTATTCATTAAGAATTAAACTATTCTTCCTCCTTTATCATCTTCCACGAAGTAAGTTTTCATTCACTTAACTTAATAATTAATAATAATTGCAATGATTTTAACATTATTTTATTATGAATCTGATACCAAGGCCAATATTTATATACATTTTGATAACTTTATTTATTTATTGTGATTTCTAAGGATAAGGGTAATTGGAGCCAAATATCGTTTTTTTTTTTGTTTGTTTGTTTTTTTGTTTAAGTCATCATCATTAAAAATTAATAAACAGCAAATGATCAGACCTCAACAAAACCTTTTATAATAAATGCCACAATCACTATTTAGTTGATTGGAATAAAACTCCACATGATGTCTGTAAATTATATATATTAATGTATTATTATTATTGTTGTTGTTAAATATTATTGTTGATTTTATTATAATCCTGGACATGTTTGTGTAGTGGCACGGTAAACTCCATTGCAACAGTGCACTATATAAAAATATACATTAGTAGTATTAGGGTATACAAAACAAAAAATCATAGCACTATACATATGCAATATCCAGCATATAAATAAATGTACATAGAGAGATTTTCTTTTATTATTAAGAATTGAAGAGGAAGGATGTCATTGAGGTCTATATAGTAGCTTTAAATGTGGCTCATCCAGTCAGAATGTACATTTTCTGTACTTTAAACCAGTGAACATAAAACTAGCCAACAGCACTACTGGATAAGTCAGAATTCAATACCTGTATGTAGCTATCAAGGACATCAAGAGCATCAGCACATGTTTTTCAAGTTCTCTGGCAGTGCTTGCTATTTGCTTCTGAAGGGAAAGAGCTGCTTGAAGCTGCACCGTCAACAGTGGAGGGTGAGCAACTGAATATCAATCAATAAAAGATCTTACTTGGATAAATAACTACTCTCAAGTGCACATGAAGTACAGTTTCAGATTGTGATGGAGCTGACCGGTATAATCTGAGGTTAATGGAGAGTAATTCCATTATCCTTAACAGTGTCATGCTTTATATAAAAGGGACACAAGATTTAGGCTAACTGATCTCTCCAGCTATGTGAAGTATACACACTATCATCCTCATTATAGCACACATTATGTAAATCTAAAGCTGTTTATATTCTAAACAACTTTGTGGGCACACAATTGTCATTTGTATACTAACCATATGAATGTAGAGTTTATTTGCAGCATTATGTTTTTCCTTACACAATGTGACTCGTTGTATTTAAATGACCTGTTTTAAACAAATTTACTCCAGATTAATAGGAGGACAGAGAAAGAATACAATTATTTCTAAATGGCAAGGGCAACCACTTCATCATTATATAGCAGGAGGCGGTTTTGTTTGTCCTTGAGGCCCATCCAAAGTCAGATCACTTGTGTTCTGGAGTGAGTCCTGTCTCTGTCTCTGCTAGAGAGAGCCGAGTCACAGTGTTAGTCTGGCAGAAATCCTCACTAAACTCCCACGTATTAAAGAAAAATCAGTCGACAGCTTCTCAAGTAGGTAATTGATAAAGATGAAGAAATATCACAGAACTAATCATGCTTAAGCTCGGCAGAAGACCAAGCGTAGCAGGAGAGAGCTTAAAGGAATACTTCACCCACTAACAAAAATTCTGCTTTTAAAATTCTGCAGAGGAGGGGAGTATTTTCGGGAATAACAAAGTTGTGTAGAACTATGAAAGTTAAATTGTAGTGGATTTTTTTTGTTATAATTATTATTATTGTTTGGGCACCAACCTTTTTTTTTTAGTTTGACAACAACTATTTGGCCTCTTTAGTAAAGTTTTCATAGACTGTCCTAAGGTAATGTGGATTTTCTATTGTGATATCTATTCTATTGTGACACTACCCAGACAGCAACATAAGCCGCTTTCCGACCAAGTAGTTACAGGAACTTAGTTATAGGAACTGTCCGCTTCTAAACAGTTCTATGAACTACTCTCCCCCAAACTCGGTTTTGCTGTTTGCGTTCGCACTGGCCAAGTGGCCATTCATAGATGCCACCTACGTCACTACAAATAGAACGCTGCCATATTGACGACCGACTCGCCCGGTATGGCCGCCCAAACTGCATATTTGAATGAGAAAGAGAGACAGAGATACCTGGAGAAAATTTCAATTTTAGGCTCCGATCCTTATTTGTTACCCCCAGTTTTCTTTAGTCCATTATTATCTGCCCCAGGCTTGCCCCAATTGGCCTTTCATGATATAGAAATACTTAAGTCATAGAGCTTCATGGCGCGCGTTCATGAGAGTCGAGGCGATGTCATGAATGAATCTATGAATCTGCAGCTGTTCGGCTGGCATGAATGAATCTATCTAATCCGAACAGCAGCACTGGCAGAGTCCAGAGAGACACCAGCATCAGCACAGCCAGAGACATCAGCCGAAGATCATAAAAGACTGCCATATAATCTGTCCGAAAGAATAGATGTTCAATTATAGAGAAGGTTTAATACACACACATATCGAAATGAAAGAATCTTTTTGAATGATTCGGCTGCGATTAAAAGCTATCAAGAGGTAAAGCTCATCAGTGATTATAATAACGACTTAAATTGCAGTTTGTTCGTCACATAAAGCTATCATATGAATAAATAACAATATTAATATAACGGACGAGTCGTATTAGATCACTTTTATGATACTTTTGTGATGTTTTTTGTCTTTTATTATTATTTTTTGCGTGACAGCCCCCAGTAGGCTAATGTTACTCATTCACTTTCATTACATCGACAAGAAGAGTCTCCATTAGGCTACATATTCAAAAATGTCCCTTTGTCTTCCACGGAAAGTAAACTTAAGGATTTGCACATGAAGGTGAGTAAATGACGGCAGAATTATCATTTTTGGAAGAAATAGTCCTTTAATATGCATTTCAAGGCTGAGATTATGCATCGTCTGCAGAGCTAACGTTACTTACACAAAATAACATCTAAAGCGCATGTGACGAAGACAATATCTTTATGAACTTCAGAAAAATAGGCATAGGCAAAAAAAAAATAGGCAAAAATAGGTCGTCAAGATGGCGGCGCAAAGCTACAGTGACGTCATGTGAACCGAATGAATAGGAACTGGTAGGAGGGGTAAGGGAGTGACGTAAACACGGTGACTTTTATTTTGACGGCGCTGAGAACGCCAGAGCAAACAATGCTCACATTCTCTGTGTTTATTAGTTAGCGATCTGTCTAACAGTACTGTTTAATATGTTATTAGATAGAACTGTTATAGAAAGTAGACAGTATATGAAAAAAAGGTTATTAGCCTATGCCGTGTGGTTGATGTCCAGTGTTGCTAGCTGGGCAGATAAACATAATCATGTTTGGCTTGGTGCCCTCAAAGTTGCGTTGGATTTTCTCTTCAGCATAAAGGTTTCGAGACCCATCTATCACTGTTTTCCATGTTTGTATAGTTAGTTTCTGGAGTAAATATATAGGCTATAATCTGTGTGTTTACATTATAGCTGTTTTAAAAATGGCGGGTGCTGGTGTTCCGCGTGCATTCGGTCAATCAGCATACACTAATGTCACGGGTAGTTCCTATAGTGCTGGTTTAGACCCTACTCTGAAGTAGGACCTAAATTAGTTCCTCCAAATGGAGTTCCTAGAGCTAAAATCGTTCCTAGTTCCTGCGGTGCGAACACGCCGACATCCGGGTACTTTAGCCAATAGTTCTAGGAACTGTGAAAAGGTTCCTCCGGTCGGAAAGCGGCTATAGTGTCGGCCCAGATCCGGGCCACATCTGGTACGGTACACGGTGTAGCCTACTGGTACACATCTGGATTCAACGCATACCATATGTGGGCCGGACCTGGGCCTGTATGAGTTTTATACGTTTATTTTGTCATTCAACATCGAATTATTGCATACATACAAGCTACATAACCTAACAGATTAATCCTATTTTTATGGGCTTTTGAAAATGTGGTTGGTTTGGTTTTGGGATATGTGCAATATAAATGCCTTTTTACTTTTCTTGATGTGTTTTTCATCATTTGCACACCTCGCTCCACTAACTAACAATTTCATATCCTTTCAAATGGATGTGTGCTAATCTTTTCAAACACACAAGTGCTTGTGAGAAATGAGAACAAGCTTCTTATTGTCAGACTTCTTTTAAAGCTGACTCATTCTGCTAATCGGCAATCAGCCTAGTGTGACTCAAATTTGCAGCAGCATTTATAACTATTACTTCAAGGTTACTTTGGTTTTCTCATGTGGTGCTTGTCTATCCTCTGTATTCTCAAAGATTTGACTGTAGTGCAACTTTTATAGCTGATATCTTACTATTGTGCTAGACTTTTTACAAAGGAATCAGATTTCAGATTTGATCTATTTCTGATGTCGACTTATGTTATTTTTTTCCTCCCTGCAATAAGGTTGCACAGTGAGATGGTGTTGTCCTCTGACCATGACTGAATATCAATTTCAGTTAAGATATAATAATGAACAGTGTTTGAATTGTGCATGATGCATCTATTATCATCTTTTCACTGAATTTCTGGTGTCCACTCCAGTGTTTTATATGGCTTTATAGAGTGCAACAGTCAGGTTCCGGAAGTAAAAACTCTATTAATTTTCTCCATAGGAATATTAATTTTTAAAGGTCCTCTAAGCAATGTCACACGTTTTTTAGGCTGAAACATTTTTTGTCACATACAGCAAACATCTCCTCACTATCCGCTAGCTGCCTGTCCCCTGAACACACTGTAAAAAAAACGCGGTCTCTGTAGACAGTCCAGGCTCCACAAACAGCAACAAAAACAAACTGGCCCAGCCTGGACCACGAAACATAACAAACAGTTTTCCAGCCGATAACCGACAAGAATGATTTGGGGGTGGGGGTTAGTGTGCGTGCACATGAAGGGGGGTATGAAGGGGGGTGTGGAGAGAGGAGGAGAGAGAAGCATGAAGAGGGAAGTTAGCTAGAGGAGAGATGTCCTAGACAACGACTAACGTTAGAATTATATTCTCTTGAATTTTGATATGGCCGACACACGACCAAAGGTGGCGAGAACTCCGGAGGAGGGAGGGGGAGGGGAGGGGAGGGGAGGGGAGGGGAGGGGACAGGATGAGGAGGAGGGAGGGTCGAGCTAGTCTCCGTTTTGTTCGAACGTCAACAAGAAGTGACATCACCCAACATCGCTTAGAGCACCTTTAACGATAACTTAATCAGTCTTTAAAGACAACCTTACTGTGAGCTACGAGGTGTTTAATCAAGAATATTTGCTTCCTTTGAAGCCATCAGCCCGCATTATTTCGACTTTTAAAAATTTCATGTAAGTTTTAAAAGAATCATGTGAAATTCGAAAATTCTACATATACATACAAAGTTTGTAATGTTATGATTCACCTCATAGCTTGGTTTAAAATGCTTTAACAAATACTTTTTTTGAAAGTGTGGATGATAAGCCATTGTATCTAATACCAAAATTACATTTGCCCTGCCTTAAAAATGCTGTAAGTGAATTCAAATGCAACTTTCAGGTTTGAAGACTAAAACAGCTTCGCCGATATGTACGAAATGATTTTTGATGCACAAATGTGCTTAATGCTGCATAAGATGTAAATAGTTTTCCACTGTATAGACAACAGATTGCAGGGAAATGGCTTTCAAAGTTTCAAATGCCTCTGACACAATGTTGATATTGCTTGATTTAAGACACTCACATCATAATCCGTTTGTGTTCACAACAAAAGCTGAAACCCCTTGTAAAGGATATGAGAGGCTTTCTCGATCTAACTTCCTGTCTCAAGGCCTCGTGTCCTTGATAGCGATATTACAAGTATGGAAAGAACTCCCTAAAAACTACTCTGACTTATCTAACATTCTCAGATTTCAGCCTCCGCTGGACACAATTTCTAGCGCCCATCATGCGAATGGTACAAAAATCAATACATTTGAGAAGTGGTTAGAGCTCCTTTATCTTGGGCAGCTGATGATTTGGAGGTATGAATAATTCATTCTTAGAAAGCTACGGATGCAGCCAGGGAGTAGATAGGAAGAGGAAAGAGGAGGGGAAATAGTGCTTTACCTTATCACTCTTAATCTTAGAGGTTGCAGTAATGCAGTTCTGAACATTTAGCACTTAATGGTGTGTCAGTGGAGCAACATGATCTTGGACCATTAAGGCCATCTTGAACCAGCTCACAAGACGATGTCACTCATTCTTTTCCCAGGGAAGGGTCACGTGAAAATGGGAACTGGGTGTTTAGGAGAAGACTGATGTCAGTAGCTTGGACATTCAAGGCAAAACATCTCTTGATGGGTAAGTTATTTGTGTGTGCTTGTACGTGTGTGTGTGTGCTTTAGCCTCTGCAATTAGTGAGCCTTGGGGATAATGGCCAATGACCCTGGTCGAGAATGATGTAGCTTCATTGCAGCAGGAAATATATATTTTGAACTTAGAGGAAGGTCTATGAGAACTTTAAGTGTATTTTAATGCATTGCTCAAGGTTACTTGTGTTTTTTTCAAAGCTACCCATGGACAAATTTAAAGACCGTGCACATCATCATGTATGTGTTATTAATTTTCATTATTTTCCATTATGAATTAATTTGTATTATTCATTTGGGGATATAAATATATATAATTTTATATATAATTTTTTATAAATATATATAATTGTATCCAAATTAGTTCATTCTATTGGGAAAAATAAAATAAAACAAAAATAATAAAACAGTATATTATAGAATAACCATCAACTGAAACGTTATTTATTTATTTATGCTTGCGTGCTTGCTTGCTTGCAAGACTGCAATGCATAATGTGAATTTAACCTGCCTCAACTGATGCCACATCTATAAAATATATTTTCAATCTATATATTTTTGGTAACACTTTACAAAAAGGTTAATTAGTTAACATTAATTAACTACATTAGTTAACATGAACTACTAATGAACTGCACTTAAACAGTTTGTTAATGTTAATTTCAAAATTTACTAATACTTTATTAAAATCTTGTTAACATTAGATTTATTTTTATAACGTTAACAAAGATGAACAAAAACAGTAACAAATGTATTGCTCATGGTTAGTTCATGTTAGTTAATACATTAACTAATGTTTAATAAATAACCTTGTTGTAAACTGTTACCATATTTTTTATGTATATTTAATGTGACATTAGCTAAGGCTGATTTCCCATGATGCATTGTGGTTTCAGTTGATTGATAATTCTTGTTATTATTATTATTATTATTATTATTATATATTACTGCCAGTGCAAGCCGCAAATATTGCACAAATAACATCAACAAGCTTTCATTTGTGTTGACATGCCCATTACGATCCTTCTAAATGCAGGCTGATATTGTAGTTCATGGGCATGAGTTTATTGGTCGGCGTAAAGAGGAGAGTAATGATTATTTGTGCCATTCACATTAATGGCATTGGGAAATGAATCCTGATGATACCAGTGAGCAAACTCCCTGCAGACCAATTACAAAGGTTCACAAGGTTGTTCCTCATATGCACAATGACTTTTTAATGAGGCTTTGCCATAGCCAGACAAAATATTGCTTTGCTTATTTTGTTGCTGTCTACTTGCAGAATAGAGTATAGTTCGGCCATTGGGGAAATGACTCACAAATTACTACATTTCAGCTGTCAGGAGCCTACTGTAAGTCATTAGCTCAGCATTTGTTGTATTTAAATGAGAAATGCAACGCTTGTCATACTCCTCAGTGTGTATCTGGTGGGTTTAGATGAAGTCCCCTCTTGAGGGGCAGTGGATTTAATTTCCCGCTCGGTACCCCGGATATATCTATGTGCATTAGTGCATGTATACTCTTTGCACATATCCTTGTTAGCGTGTCCTCTGCCTTCGGTGTCGTCCCGCTGCCTGTGTGACACCGTGGGACGAGGCAGTCGAGGCAGCACCTGGAACGGTCTGATGTGGGGAGACGTGCTACAGCGAGCAGGGAAATTAGGATCAGCGTGCCACCCGGGGGTGGTGGCGAGAGGGTTCTATGTTCTCTCTTTTCCTGCCAATCCTCCTCCACTTTCCCGCTTCTTTTTATAATCTCTTCAAATCTAAAAACCCATCACTGTACTCGCTGGTGCGACATGGGTTTATCCAGCATGGATCCGGCAGTCTCTCACTCTTTGGCGCAGAGCCTTTAATCTGTGGAGCTGGAGTGTTCATGTTTTTTGTTTTTTGTAAAAGAACAAAATTGGGGAAAACTTGCTGCGCTGCAGTTGGCCTTAAAGAAAAGCGCTTTTCCTTTTGGAGTAATTGGCCTGCATTCTTTTCGGTGTATTTGGCGCAGTACAGCTCCATTGGAGAAGTGACTAATAAAGAGGATTTCTTGTTTGTCTGTTGCTCTCCAGGAGAGGCAGTGGGTCTGAACTCAAACTTACCAATCATGTGTTGAGAAAGGAACTATATGTGAAAGCTCTACAGAAGGCTATTTCCAAATGCGTTTCTTTTGGAAGCAAATGGGGTGTGATCTTCCTAGGTGACAGATAACAAAATCTCTCATGCAGATTTAATAGTTTTTCTTTGGAACAAAGGAAGATAATAAGAAGGATGCAAACATCAAAGCCTTCATCTGAGTATGCTGTCTAGATTGTAATCATATGATGCACTGTTAGTGGAAACCCTGTTAATATAGCTGTGGCTTTGATGGCAATTTGTTTATTTTTGGGTTGGCGCAAGTGTAGAACTACTTAGTCTCACAGTTTCCAGAGGAAGAAAAAAAGTTTTTTGCAAGCAAGATTTCGAAAAGCTACAAGGTTGATCTTTGTTTAGTGTTCTGAATGAGAATTTATCCATAAAATGAGACCTCTTTAAGGTCTCGAACAACAGAACTGGGATCTTTTGTTATACAGTGTGCATTTGTTCTCCAAGTTTGCTGAATGGTGCATGTCGTTTTAGTCTATCAGTTTAGTTTTAGTTAGTTTCATTAATGGTTTTGTTAGTTTTCGTTTAGTTTTTATTTTGTGAGCACATTTCTATTTACTTTTTATATATTTAGTTTCAGTTTTAGTAATTATAGTTAAGCAGAGTTAACAGAACACTTTCATTTAAAAACATTTAATTTCAGCAAAGTTTTCAGTTTACAGTTAACTCTTGTGTAAACCTCTTAATAATACAAATGAACTAATTGTTTGAGATTGCAGCTTAAAAATATAAAAGTAAAAATATTCATTCAAACTCATTCATATTAAAGATGTAATCTTGACATGTGGTGTATAAGAAAAAAAAAATGCATATGATTATTCTTTTATGGTTATTTCTATTAATCCTTTCAAACATATTATTCGTGTATTGATTTATGCTTTTTGTCTTTTGTATCTTTTAATATCATACTCATATGCATGTGTTCTATTCAGACCAGACATTTAGTTTATACTTCTACTCTGAAAATGTACATCTATTTGTGGGCTAGACATGCTATTTGTGACTGTATACCAGATTGCTAATGTGGTATCCTGTCTAATATGTATGGTATCTTGTTTATTATTAAGTTTCACATGAGATGGTTATCTTACCTGGAATTAATGTACAGCTGTGTTTGCATAAGGTCTAGACATGATGGAAATACTTATTTGGCCATTTCTGCTTTTTAGGGCTGGTTCACACAGAAAGCGTTTTTGATTTGAAAAACGCAAGACGTGGGCAGTGGAATGGGGGGAAAGCGCAAGGTCTCGAGACGCTCTTTTAAAAGTTGAACTTATTTTTGAGTGCCGCGTTTTTATAACGTAGTGTCACGCGCGAGACGTTGCAATTGCAAAAGACGCGAGTGCAACGGTCATACATGTCCGTCTAGCACGTGTTTACATCAAGTAGCCTAGCGCAGTCAAATGGAAAAACATGATTTTCCGGAACAGGATGAGAGCTTATTAATAACGAAAACGATTATTTATTTTTGCTAATTATTATTTTATTTTTCGGTAACTGTTGTTAGTTTAGTTTAGTTTAGTTTAGTTTAGTTTAGTTTAGTTTTAGTTTTTCATTTATGTTGAAAATTATTTTATTTACGTTAACCATTTTACGAACATGTTTTTTGACCAATAGTTTTAGTCTTAGATTCAGTTTTAGTTTACGAAAATAACCTTGATGCATACAAATTCATTATGTTTTAAATTCATTATTCTCACAAACCGAAGATCTCTGACTCTTAAGACAGGGGAGCCACAAATTAAGTGATTCGGGTAGTCATGATTAGTATTTTAGCCTTTAGTTAAATACGATTATTTTTATTACTTATGCATATGTTGTGATTATTTTATCATTATTTTAATTCCTTTTTTATGTAGAGCACTTTGAATTACCTTTGTGTATGAAATGTGCTATATAAATAAACTTGCCTTGTCTTACCTTTTATGCTCTTAGAAATGAATGTAAAATGTATTGTGTTAAAGCTACAATATGTAAGATTTTTTTTTAATAAAATATCCAAAAATCACTTGCACAGGGTGATATATTTCCTGCAGTTGTGTACTTACAATATCCCAAAAGTTCCCCTATTTTAAATAATTGCTCGTCCCTGTCGCCCTGTCCCACTTGTCGCCTGTCAATGACGTAATATCCGCATTATCCCTGGTTTCCGCTCGTACTGCCATAGTAACCATGGCGACAGACGTGGACAACTGCGTTACTGACCTGTGTGAATATTATTCAGCACTTGCGGGTAGTGCGGTAGAATGAAATGTCCTTATTTCTTTATATCTGGACATCCGTGCAAGGCGGATGTCCAGAGGCAATTGGTTCCATAGACGGGGGGCGGCAACTGAGAAAGCTCTAACTCCTTTCGTTTTTAAACGGGAGCGGGTGACAGAGGAGTAAGAAGATCTTTAAGGTAAAATGGAGCTTGATCGTTAAGAGCTTTAAAAACAAACAACAAGATTTTAAACTGAATTCTAAAATGAATCGGGAGCCAATGAAGGGACGCTAAAATTGGGGTGACATGATCATATTTCTTTGTCCCGGTCAGCAGCCTTGCAGCTGCATTTTGTACCAACTGGAGGCGACCAAGAGATGTCTGAGGAAGACCCAGATACAAAGAGTTACAATAATCTAGGCATGAGGTAATAAAAGCATGCGTAACCTCCTCCAAGTCTTGCCCTGACAAAAACTATTTTAATATTGGAAATAATCCGCAATTGATAAAAACTATTCCTAACCACGGAATTTATTTGTTTAGTTAAGCACAATTCTGAGTCCATGATAACACCAAGGTTTCTAACTTGGGAGGAAACAGAGGGAAAATGATTGCTTAGCTCCTTAATAATACTACTACTCAATTTTGGGGAACCAAAAACAATTGTTTCCGTTTTGTCCTCATTAATTTGGAGAAAGTTAAGCGCTAACCATTTCTTAATGTCCCCGATGCATTCCAACAAAGGCTGAATTGAATCGGCAGGTACAGCTGTGAATCGTCTGCATAAAAATGAAACGAAACATTGTGCTTCCTAATAATATCCCTCAATGGACGCATATACAAGTTAAAAAGAAGGGGACCCAAAATAGAGCCCTGAGGAACTCCACTAATTATAGGTGCAGAAGATGAAGAAAATGTACCTATCTCCACTGAAAAAAATGTCTGTCTTAGAGCTTGACAGCCACTGATCACTATACTTTAGTTTATGGAAAAGAGCAACCTGGACATTGTGGTATATAACTCATTGTGCCAAAGGAAAAAAGTATGTTGTAGCACTATTTCAATGGTGCACTTTAGACAATCTACTAACTATAACTTTGCAACTATGTCAACTAACTCTCATTAGATTTTTAGTAGACCGTCTGCTTAATATCTGATAACACTTTGATGGTCCCCCAACAGACATTCTACTGACCAAGTAACTTTGCAACTACTGTACATGTCAACTTATTCTACTAACCTGAACCCTACACCTAACCCTAACCACAACAGTCCTAACAGACTTTTGGACCTCACTGTGTATAACTTATATACTTAAATATATAAAAGTTTTTCTTACTAATTCGATTCTTTAAGTTGTGTGGAAAATCAGCTGACATGTATCTGGCACAGTTAGCTTAGAGAGTAGTGCAAACATCTGATCTTGATTGAGCCAGAACAGGTGTGATTTAGACAGTTTTGCCAGCTTGTGCTGAGAAATGTTTCACCATGGATTTAGCCCAGTTCGGGTCTCGGCCAATAAAAAAAAAAAGGCTTCCAGGAGAAACTGGGCAATATTGGACACAGGGGGCTGTGTCAACCTATAAAGCAGGCAACTTGCTAATGACTTTTTCAGAAACTAATTTTCTTCTTTGCCGCACTGGCCATAAAAGGTGGTTATCTTCTCTATCCAGGGATAGATAGAGATTTAACTGTCCTCATTGTTTATTGTTTTCCACTGCAGATTTTATGTGGTACATGGCACACGCACCAGGGGCAAATCTCCTCAGATTTATTTTGCTCCATGACTTGAGCTGTTCTCAAATAGTTTCTTAATTATAGGGAATGATAATATTGCACAATAGCACTCAATGCTAATACCTCTGTGAAAAATACTCTTGTTGTCAATAGATCATTTAGCCTTGGGTCTTGTTAAAGCTAATGTCTACCTGCTAGCAGTTAAAAGCAGCCAACAGAGCCAGACAGAGCAGCCAAGTCACTTAGGTAAATAGATTAGGTTTTTAATAAGACTCATTATTAAAAATAAAGTTATGATAATGCATGATAGATCCTCATGCTTTTCAGTTTACCCTGCTGACAGAAACATCTTTGCTAAGATGGCCTTCAGATGGTTTAGTTGGTCTCCCAGCCTGACCAGCTTAAAAGTGCTTAAAACCCCTTTAAACCCAGCTAACTAGACCTGACCGGACTGGGAGGCCAATTTAAATGGCCAGCAAAACAGCTTAGGCTGGTTTTGCAATGCTTTTCCAGCAGTGTAGTTTAATATATGAGAACAAAGTAATTACTTGCCTGCTGGAAAAACAAAAAAAAAACATCTTTAACAAGCCTGGTCAGTCTGGTCTGTTGGATTTTTGGGGCACTTTTCAGCAGTTTGTTTTTCAGCAGTTTTCATAGACTACAAAAAAATCAATATTTCTATCCATATAAAATCAGAAAACAATTACCCTAATGCTATAATATCCCAATGAAGTATGTAACTGAAATCACCCTTTGCCCGATCTGACCCCACATAACTTTGTAGATTTGTTTCAGCTGTGCTGTCAGTCTAAACTATTGTGTTACTGAATGTGCGCCGTCAAGAGCCGTAATGTAATTCCGAATGGAAAGGAAACAGGGCTCATCATTCAAAACGACCCTGTGGCCATTGATAAAAAGGCTTGATAACGTCACGCTTCCTGTGTATAAATCTGCTCTTCCTGGAGCGAGTTTAGCTAATGCTTAAAATCACTCTGCGATCTGTACGACACTTTAAAATGCACTAGAGCAGCTCTTCTCCCAACATCATTAATATTCTTTATTGCATTGCACAGTTTATAATCTCTGTTGATCAGGAGATCTCGTCTTAATCATATAAACCCTTTAGTGGATGGGGAATATTATGTATTAATGAGCTATCAAGATCCACAAAGCTCATGCAACCTGAATATCAATACCCCTTGAATACTGCATCAGAAGACAATTGATTTATCCATGTTCAGCATGAGAAAAGTCAACACGGTGTGGAGTGCAACTTTATTTCACGGTACAGAGGTTGTACTTAACCTGAGCACAGACAGTTAAATGCTTCTGTCCATGAGTCATTAGTGGCTGTAGAGTGATACCAAGTAGACGTGTCCAAAAAGAGCTCAGCCCAGGAGACACTGAAATATCACAAAGAGGAAGGTCAGTGTGGCAATGCTTAGCCTTGAACTTCTAGTAAGAGATTCAGTTGGAGTGGTTGCTTTCTCGTAATTAAAAAATGCCTTTGGAGACTGACAAGTCTGAGAACGAATCTGCCCACATAAAGTATTTGTTGAGGTTTGTACTCCCTTAACAGGGATTTTGGACTAGTGGCCCCTTGCAATATTAATATGTTTCTTTTTCTTACCCAAACTGCAATTTAGATCATGCTATAGAACATCTTACAATACCGTTCAAAAGGGGTTGGTAACATTTCTCTTATGCTCCCCAAGGCTGTGTTTATTTGATTTGAAGTACAGTAAAACAGTGATATTGTGGGATATTACTACAATTTAAAATAACTGTTTTGTATTTAATATATTTTCAATGTTATTCCTGTGATGGCAAAGTAGCCATTACTCCAGTCTTCAGTGTTACATGATCTTTCAGAAATCATTCTAATATGCTGATTTGGTGCTCCAGAAACATTTAATATTTTTGTCAATGTTGTGCTGCTCAATATTTTTGTGGAAACTGTTCAACTTTTTTCAGAATTGCAATATTTAAATCTACAACAAAGTGATAAATTATGTTCTGTCAGTGTTCTGAATCTAATATGAATAGAAAATGTTGAAGCGGCCTACTGTTGCTATGGTTACCACCCGATGTGAAAGATTTCTGTTAGTGTCAAGTGACCCTGACTAACTTTTTTGAATGCATGTATGTACGTAATTTCAGCATTGCAAAAAAAATGTGACTGTTTACAAACAGGTTTCCAGATATCCCGATGTTTGTCCATGTATACCGGCTGTTCTGTTTTTAATTTTGAGTGTTCTGAGTGTTTTGTTTATTTTAGTCAAGGTGGCGCAGCCTTGCATCTTAAAACATAAAAAACAGTACAACAGATGAGGGAGGTAGGGAGGGAGGGAGTGCAGACTGAGCTGGGTCTCCCAGAGGAGGGGTTAGCCAGGGTGAAATTGACGGCGGGAGGATCCAAAGTGGAGACGAAGGCTGCAGGAGCCAGGGAGTATCCCCAACAGGAGAACCAGAATGCAGGTCCATGGTGGAGTCGAGGGAGGGAGGAGCCATGGTGGAGCCTTGCCAAGTGGAACCAGGGGGACAACTGACTGAGGAAGAGCGGATGACGGAGGAGACCAAGCCGGAGCCGCGGGGACGAGCAGCCAAAGTGAAGTCAGGGTGACTGAGGCGGAGCCGTGTAACAAGGACTGAGGTGGAGCCAGAGGGAAGGTGAAGCCCTTGCGGAGACAAAGGGGTGGAGCGACGAGTCAACGATGAAGGCCCGTAAGTCCACGGTGAATTCAGAGCAATGGCTGACCAAGACGGAGCCTGAGGGACAAGAAAGCCCGGTGAAGCCGTGAGGACGATGGTCCCAGGTGGAGCCGAGGGAACGAGGAGCAAAGGTGGAGCCAACTGGCATAGGGGTCTGTTTGGAGCTATGGGATCGACACTCCCGGGCTAAGCGGACGAACTATAATCCCAAGGCGAATCTACGATGCATTGAACAGGCAGTGTAGGAGGAGGCAAAGGGCTGATGTGAGGCAGTGAAGACAGGGCTGAAGGACTAGGCATGCAGTGCAGGAAGAGGGTTATAACAAAATGGCCTTCCTGGCCGATACCTACGACACACATAAAGTCTAAAAACGGCCTTCTTGTCCGACGTGGAACAGGCAGATATGTTCTGATATGTCAGAAAGATATGTTCTGGAAACCTGTTTGAAAAATAGTCATAATTTTGCAGTTCCACTAAATGGCCCAGAAATTGCACCGTTCATCTTGAAAAAGTGATTGTAACAATTTTGCATATTTTCTTTTGTTCACATTTACACAGTCAACTTGGCTGCAGACATTCTTTTTTATCTTGTAGTGATTTAGCGATTTTATATGCAGCATGAGAAGTCAGCAAATATGTCTGAGTGCACAAAGACAGTGGAGAAGCTGCTGTTCGCCGTTCTCCCTTCAAGGCTGTTGCTCTCCTCCGCGCTGTCTTTCCTGCAAGTTAATCCCATCAGGAATTCAATTTACTTCTCTTTTAATTATCGCCTTTCAATTGACTATTTTAAAAGCAGAAGATTTTCTCCAATCCCACTTACTATAATTAGGGCTTATGTGTGGATAATGAAAATTTTAAGGGATCAAAGGTGGAATTCATTTGTAGAGGGGCCTGGATCTGTTTAATGTAGTTGCTTGCAGTGCAATCCTGAGATTGGTATGCAATACAAAGTGCCACAGTAATTATGTAAATAAAAAAATAAAGTGGCCGCCTAAAATTAATGCGGCAGCTATCAGTAGCGCTATATTTTCCCCCAAACAGTCTAATGTCACCAGTTTATCCTGATTTGAAAAACCTGTGTTTGACAACAGGCTTGTTAGCTTGTGCCACCTAGTGGATTAGCACCTTCTGTGTGGACATGAGGTTACGTATCTAATAAAAAACGATTGATTTCCCTACCTGACAGTCTCACAAATTGGAAGCTTAAAACATTAAAACTTCACCGGTCTTAAACACACAACCAGTGCATCTATGGTCGTAGTGTGTCCTCTAATAGTTGATGTGAATACAATCTGCCTCCCTCTATGAGGATGTGAATGCTAAGGAAGATGGATTCATTGTAGACCTATTTCTCAAGCAGCTGTGCATGAGAAATTGCACTGTTTGTGTGCTGCAGCCTTTTCCCCTGCCTTTGAGTTGCATGAACATATGCAAAGCAGCCATAGTTACACAGCAACACACACACAGACATGCACCTAACAACCCTGTCACACCAGTGTCAAAACATGTCACGCTCCCCACCTTGCCGTTCTGTCACAGCAGACAGAGGGTGCCATCGGGAGTTAAGCATGTCAATAAGCCCCTAACATTGATCAAGACACTTACTGAACAGCTTATAAACCCCCTGGCGAGGGTGCCTGGATAGATCAGTCTTCTGATCCAACTTAATTGAGGAAAATGTGATAGTATTGAGGAGAGGAGGCGGGGGAGTCTATACTCCAATCATGACATATAGAGCAATGCTATCTCATTAAAAGACATACATAATTTATCAGCTAATGCAACTGCTTCATAAGGGTTTCTATTAGATTGTATTTGGCAACTGTGTTCTGTTGATGAGCTCTCGTGTTCTTTGCAAAACCACTCTTTTTTTCTTTTCATGCTGAATGCCTGTTTGTGGTTTTAAAAGGCATGCTTAAAATGTATCAGGTAGATATTCCATGACTAATGTTATCAGAACTAATCATAACAATGTTTTAACTTGATGCAGTATCATCCATGAAAATGTTACAGTAGCTACTAGGGTTCTAGAAACTCCACATATTCAGTAAAATGCAGTTACAACATGTGTGGGAGATACTCTTCTGCTATTGTCTAATTGGATTTGTTTGATTGCATTCTTTTTGCTGGAGTCAAGTTGGGCCGAAAGTGAAACAGTGTTATTCATACTCATTAATAAGTGTTACTTATTGGATAAAAGTGTTATTTCTGAAAGGTGCATGCCTGCTTTGTGAGTTAAAGCTTTAATAATTCCGGTGTTCTGGGATTTGGGTCAGACAAACAAAATAAAAGAATATGAGCAAAGGTAAGAGGTTCATTTCTGAAAATTACTATCATTACGTTTACACATTATTGGGGTCTCCAGGTTAAAGTATAGCATGTAATCAAAGAAATTAAATATTTTGTAACATCAGCTTTAAAAATGCCTTTTATTTATTTTATTTTTAATTATGACTAATATTGTTAGGTGATAACAAATGTGGTAATGTCTAAAGTGTGTGGTTTGTTAAAGTCAAAAATGTTAATCATCTAAATCTACATTTGAGTTTAAGGTCAGATGTAGAGAATAATCCTTAGTAACAGCAGCACTTTTTATTGTTAGGCTACTCTATTAAACTTTTTAACATCCAAAAAATGCTTCATTATTTTATTTTTAGCAAACAATTTTAATAATATTTTACCATTTAAGTATACATTTTGGCTTGCTGAATATACATGTTCTCAAGGTTATTTAAAGTTCTTATTTCATAATATTTTACACTGCAATGACATTATGATATTTTAAAATATTCTTTTTACAATATCTGTAATGAAATTGCTCTTTGTTGTAGTTGTTCTAATTACTAAAATTTACAGTATTTTTATTCTCTGTACAGTGCACCCAAAGCATCCCACCCTCTTGAAAGCAAAATGAATAATCCATGGACATATTTTACTGCAAATTTACGTTTCTGCCATTTCAGCTGTGTCCTCGTATCCCTAATGTCAAAGCCTCAACCCTTCGTGACACAAAGATGATGTGATTTGTGTGACTCTTTGGGAGCCCTCCAGCACAGTACAGTATGTGGGAGGTGCCCACCCCGTGCCACACGAACAGCGCGCGGGCTCATGTTGATCTAATGCAGGAATCAGCGGGGACCGTGTGTGGATAGCGCGATATCTCCAGCTGAACGCTGGCACTCACATATTCTGACATTAAGCGGCACTTTTTGGAGACCCTGTCCGTTTTATTTGGATGCTCGGTTCAGTGAGAGTCTCGCAGTGAGCCCGCATTACTCTAAGGAAGGGGAGAGACTCGATGTGTCACAGTAAGTGCGTCTTATCAGCTGTGCATCGCTCCATCATACTGAACTCGGGTTTATATTGCTTTTCTATCTGCACTTCAAACATTTGTGGAGAGTGAGTATGCCGATGCACGTTTCGTCATGTGTTTTTGGTTAGCGACATATAGCTATTTTCTTTAGTCATTTACTTCGATAAGGGACACATCCTCACTTTGACGACTGCTCAGACGTCTCTCCGTTCATTTTCAAAGATTTCTATTTATGCGATATACAACCAAAACACTAAAGATCAGTTTATTAATGTTGTTTGTAGTAGTGCTATAGTAGTAGAAGGCGTAGTAGTAAAAATAGCACTAGAATAGTAGTATTAAATCTAGTTGGGAAGACAGTATATCAAAATGACTAGTTGGAATGACTATTATATTATAGTAGTAGTAGCTACTAGCAGTAGCAATAGAATAGTTTAATTAGCATTCGTTGGACTCACAGTATTATCTATCTATCTATCTATCTATCTATCTATCTATCTATCTATCTATCTAACTGTCTGTCTGTCTGTTTGTCTGTCTAGTCTCGACTCTCACTGCAATTGTTGTTTTTGGTCCAATATTGTTCCATTGTTATTTGATGTACATGTGGTAAATGGAACATCATTTACCTTACATTATTACCTTACAAACTTTGCTATAAATATTATTCACTATTATTATTATTATTGTATTTTTTTTTATGAACTGTGTTTACATGCATAAAAGTCTCATGAATGGCATTTTTAAAAGTTTTGCATTGCTTCAAAAGTAATTTTAATAGTGCAGTAGCAAGAATACTTTGTACAATTCTGTCAGTGCAAACTGTTGTTTTGGTATTATCGGTATTAAAGTGACCTTGTTTGGGATCATTATTCATCAAATCCTCAGTAACCACTGCAGGTGTCATTATGCTGGCAGGCACAGAGGTGTACCTTTAATTTATTCAGAAAAAACTTACAGATCATTTTGTGTTCCAAGTCATTTCAAGTTCATGACACAAGTGTGAGTGGGTCGGTTCTTTACTGTCTAATGAGTCTGTCCATTTTCACTAGTTTGACACATTCAGGCTGATTTGTGCACCTGTTACGATTTCATTATCCAGTTGACAGCGTGATCAGCCAATCACGTGGAGTCACAGCCTCATATCACGTGACTTTTCACTTTTATTTATATATGTATATATATATATATATATATATATATATATACACACACATATATACACACATATATACACACATATATACATGTTATGTTCATTACATTTTATTTCCTCTCTCTCTCTCTCTCTCTCTCTCTCTCTCTCTCTCTCCATATAAATATGTTTGTTTTTAACCAAGTGAGAGTGACAAGCATCTTGATGTTTGCAGTGAAAGTCATCATCACTGTTGACTTTTCAAACCTTGCTTGAATTGATCTTACTTACTGAAACAGCTGTTGTTGGGGTTGTGTACAGAGCGCATTAACGTCAGGACGGGTCTGCATTACCGATGCTTTGAGACATGTTGCGCTGGGGTTAATGATCTGATATGCTCTGGGTTTGATTCGGTTAGAGAGCGTTATGTTGGAGACTAGTGCCTCTGCAGATGTTTATTAATCCGCTCTCACTGTCCCTCCATCGCTTAATCCGGCCGGATTTACTGATTATTGCTGTCCACAAACCCCATAAACCACTCACAATATATTTATTTATTTCCCGTGAAGGATTTTCTCGCTGCATCACGCTAAAAGTCGTATATTCCTTATATTTTGCTCCTTATTTGATTTATTTATTAATTTAGTCACTATTGGACTCACTATTTGGTGTCGGGGTTCTGTAGGCAAAGATCAGCGATCTAAATAAAACTGAAGTTATAGACCTCATCTGTATATGTGGTTGGATATACAGACTTATCTAGCATCTGTCGCTCAGCATCACAGACTGGAGCTCCTTGCATTAAGTACAATCTCATCTCGTCTGGTGGCCAAGCAGATGAGGTTTTATATGGATCATATTTAATGTTAATCACTGGTCAGGCTATAACAATGCAGGGCATGTTGTATGATTATCTTTGGCTCACAGAGCTTCCTGGCTTTTCTTTCAAAGCAACCTTTGTTTATGTTCATGTCATAATACATTAGAGACAAATTCAGTGTGATTGCATACATGCATGCAAATGAGATTGGTATAAATCAGGCTAACATTTAATGTCAAAACACTGCTGATAGGAGAATATGGTGCATAATTATTGTTTTGGATAATAATGTTTTGGCGAACAGCTGAAGTCGTTTTGGATGTCCTTTTTGATATACTACACGGTCACAAATAGCAAGCGTTATCAAGACGAAAGTAAGAGAGAGAGTGAATGTGTTCTTATGGTAAGTGTGGCGGGCTGTCAGAAGTGATGTAGTGCAAGTGACATTAAAAAGATTCTGGGGTGGTTGCATTTCATAAAAATTTTAATGGATGGTTTCTGCTGGTGGAAGCATTGAGAAAATGTTACAGGAAGGCCACTTCTATATAATATATACTTTCCTACTCCTTTCTAAGAAAAGTTACTGAAATGAGTGGTATCTGCGTGCAGGTCAGGGCTGAAGAGTTTTAATTTAACAGGTCATTTTCATTTTACACTTCATTTTCACTTCATTGGCAACAGACATGTGAAGGCGACTAATAAGTAGCCTAAAACATGGTGACATTAATTGTAACTTTCTTGCAAAGAGTGTTAGCGGGGATTGTGATCACTCTGATGAAACTTGTGAAATAATAAAAAAATAATAGAAATTATAATGAAAACTTAAGCTTTTACAGGAAGAATGAGATAGGTACCATATTAAAAAGCTTGTTAGTTAAAGGGATAGGTCAACTAAAATGACAATTCTGTCATTAACTCAACCTCATGTAGTTTAAAAAGAAAAAGTGAATCTTTTTTCTTATTCTGTGGAAGACAAAAGAAGATATTTTTTTTTAAAGTGTCTTTTCTGTGTGTGTGTAAAATATTAGGGGCCCAATGTTGTTTGGACCAAAATGTTTGAAATATCTTCTTTTGTGTTGTTCTGTAGAAGATCATACTGTTTTTTTTTTTGATGATCTATCCTTCTAAAATATGTTTTGCTTCATCTGGTATTTTGAATACTCGTCATGTTTTGCTAGGAGACTTACACCATG
Organism: Abramis brama; assembly: GCF_963993115.1. NCBI lineage: Eukaryota > Metazoa > Chordata > Actinopteri > Cypriniformes > Leuciscidae > Abramis > Abramis brama. The sequence goes on along the minus strand of NC_139973.1, from coordinate 8,144,626 downwards.
TTGCTCCCTTCAGGGAAATGCAGAGTCCCTCGGGATCTCGGCGTTGTTACTGTATCCTAAGCGAGTCCAACTTTTGTGTTTACATAGAGCAAATTCAGTGGGCAGCCCGAGTTAAAAAGCAACAAAGCCGTCATTGGGAATTCAAGTTCATTTACATGTGGGCTAGACACAGCTGGCCACTCTCATGCCTGGCAAAATAGCATTTTGGACAGTGTCCTGAGAAGTCCGTTAGCATCTAATCTAGGGGCTCTCTTCTCCCAGCGGACCGTGCGGTAAGCCAGGGTGAAGCCCTGCAAATAAAGACAAATGCTCTGTGTCATCCGCCTTGCGCCTCCAGTAAGAGACTCTCCTTTCTGCTCTGCACTCTGTGGGTTTTTTAAAGCAAACAGCGACGTGCAATTTTTCAAAACATTGTTATGCACAGAGAGGCTGTGGGCCCATGATGCTTCTTTCGCCCGTGCGCATGCTGAGACTTGTAAGCCTCTTGTGTCGTATTAAGATGATTTTTTTTTTCAGCCGTTGTGGAATCTCAGAGTCTGTTTCTTTTTCTCTCTCTCGCTCTCTTCCACCCCCTTTTTTCTCTTTATCGAGAGACAGCCAGTGTCTTAGCGCAAGCATATGCTGAGTGCCTTTGACACATCTCTTCTTACGGAATTATTTGCATATTTGCCAAGCGTAGAAATTGATCCAGCTGACATCACAGATCAAAGCCTTGTATACTGACAGCAGTGTACTAATGGATCTAAGATGGCTGTCAATTAGGAAAAACAATCCCTCTGGTGATGGAAATTGTTGTATCTCAGATACCTCTCGAGAGTGTGTGAAAAAGGTGTATTGAATGCACTTGCGCACCCTTCACAGGAAGCAATGGGGTCTAGTAGATTATTAATAGTGTTCCCAGTGCTTTGCATTGATGGCTAAAAGGCTAAACTGAAGACATAAACGCTACTGGGAAAATGAAGCCTCCCTTTTGTTTTAACACATCATGTTTTATTCCATATTGGCTTGAAGTTGAGGGAAGCTGACAGCAGCGTATAATAGTGTAGATGTCTCTTTCACACCATTGCACTTTTTTAAGAGCAGAAACACTTTTTTAAGGGTTCAGGACCGTAACCGAACAAAGCAAAGCTGTATTGTTACTGGGATCAGAGTTAACAAAAAACCCTCAAAAAGTGTGTTTTGTGAGAAATTGCCTTGAAGAAACTGAGTGATTTTTGAAGACAGGTGAAAATGTAAGGTTAAGAGTAGTGGAGGGGCAGAATCAGTGTAGTACAGTTTTCTTTTTTTCCCCAGTTCCAAGTTTCCTGTCTAAAGGAATTGTTGTAAAGTACAGTATTTTGTACTATCGGACTAAAGCTATTGTTTGGGCAAATATGCTAAATATTGAGTGAGGGTACATTCAGTATTCAGCGTGTTTAAAAAAGTTCCCTTTAAAGCAGTGCTTTTCTTTTATTCTGCTGCTATCATCACTACCACTTAATGTCTCCGAGCTGTATTTTAAAGCTCCTTGGCTTCATGTAATGATCCTCAAACATGATTGCAAGTAGACCGGCCACAAACAGAGCTATCATTTATTTTAATAACATCGCCATTGTGCCTTTTTTATCATGCCTTAATGTCCAGTTATGTGAATGGACTTGTGATCGGCTTTTATTTCAGATTTTAATGTGTTACAGACACATTAAAATTATGTTTGGTTTTTTTTCTTTTGGGATTTACAGCCTAAAAAAAATCACTCTTATAAATACACTTTCTTATTAATTTTTCATTCTGGCTGGAATGGTAATATTATGATACTTTTGATATACTATGATTACCAAGGTATTTATTTACCAAGGATAAATATATAAAAACTGTTAGTGCATCATTATTTATCTAAGCACATAAAAAGAAGGGGAAAATTGGTTTGAGTTTAATAACCAACACATCTGTCTCTAATAAGCTGTGGATCTGAATTAGTTCAGATTCACTGAACTGTATCCCATATCTGCCATTTCTAAATGTGTTACAGACCTATTATTGTCTGTTGTTTCTTATGCAATCAGGGTGCAACATATTCCTTTGGGAATATGGGTAATTGTGGGTTTCATTAGCGGAGCATAACATGATAAGGCAGTTATGGAACTGTTGGCGCTGTGATTCCGGTTTTATTATTTACCTTTAATGTGCTCCCTGGTTGTTCTTCCCTCTAGTAAATTTAAGATGTCAGATAGAGACGTTGTATATGATGTGCTTTAATGATGGCGTGTCGGGCAAATTGTTTAATCTGCAAAGTGCATCGTGCCAAACCACATGGGTGTGTTTTGAAGTGCTTATGAGAAATCTAAGACAATTTTCTTGGGAATTCAGATGGTGCTAAAAACATACTACTACTTTATGTTTTGGAAAAACAAACAAGTGGCTTCTGTCCATGAGGAATATAGCCTACTGACTGAGATTAAAGTTTGGTTAGATGATAAAACTTGAGTGTATGCGTGCTTCTGAGAGCGATCATGATGTAATCTGTCTTAAAAGATGGAAAACTGGACACAGGCAGTGGTTATGCTGGTGCATGGTTTTTACAATAAAAAAAACATTAAGGTCATAATACAGATTTCAATAACATTAAAGGAGCTATATTGGATATTTTTTTATTGTGCATTTTTTCCTTGAGGTCCACTTATGATGTTACATAATATTTTTCCCAGTGCCTAAAACACTATAATTGTCCCATAATTTTATTTTTCATTAAAATGTTTTTTAAAATGTTCCATTACACCATATCTTAACCAGGCATGATGTAATTTGTCTTTACACACCGAAAGTCTTTTTTTGACCGTAACCATATTAAATGTTTTGAAATGTTACACCATTTCTTTTTTTTCTAGCCAATATTAGGCAATATCCAATATCTAAAAAAATTGGTTAGTAACTGATATGGCCCAGATATATTCTTGGTATTATGATTTTGTTTGTGAGGAACTTCCAATGTACATTTCACATTTTCACCTTGAAGAAGGCAGAAATGTGTGTTTAGAGGGTAGTACTACTATAAATTACGTAGACCTCACTGTCTTCTTTGGTTAAACGATACCCGTGTCATTGTGTGTCCTCACACGACTTTTCAGGTATGAGAGATTACTCCAATTTCCTGTGCACTTCTAACAAATTGTTGTGCCAAAGCAAAATCCAGGCCCTCATGTCTTACCAGTGATAGAAATGGGGAACCTTTTTGTTAGATTAGATTATAACTCTATTTCTCTGTGCCACCACAATATTCTTAGTCCCCATTTCATTCAAGAATGGCCCATGGAAAGAGTCAGAAGCACAAAGTCTCTGTTCCCCAAACTTCTTAAAGGGGGGGTACAATGATGTATTCAGAGTTGTTTACAGTGTTAAAGAGATGGCTTCTCATGCTAAACACGGCCAAAGTTTAAAAAAAATATTTTGGACGAATAACGGTACAAGTTTCGGCTGTTTTTTTTCGATCGTGGATCTAATGACGTAGACGAGAGTGAAACTCCTTATATGAGCATTTCTCTCGGAAAAGCGCGCCCGCGCACACGTCGACCAGAGGAGAGCGAGACCGCGCACATCAACGCGCTTCAACAGGAAATCATCGGCAGCGCTGCATAGGTTTTATAAACAAGGCCCAGTTCGACGCCGGATTTGCAGATCGTCTAATGCTTAAGGATGGAGCAGTCCCAACGATAAAGGTTCACGGTCATGCGTTGGAAACGCAGGCGGTGAGTAAAACTGCTTCAAATGCCTGTGTGTTGTTAGCTATAGGCGCTCCGCCCACACGGCACGCCTCCAGCCGCTCAGTTTTTTCCGGAAAGACTCGGAACAGCCTATCTTTCTTTTATAAATATAATAAAACTAAAGACTTTTTGGAGATATGAAGGATGCAAAACTACTCTATAGGTACTCAAGATTAACATGAGATTGACTGAAACTGAGTGTTTTACCCCCCCTTTAAGCTTTATTCTTTGCAATGATTGACCACATCACATTATATAGAAATGTAAGACAGAGAGAAAAACAAGTCCATATAAGGAGAAATGCATAATGTTGCAATATACACTCACCTAAAGGATTATTAGGAACACCATACTAATACTGTGTTTGACCCCCTTTCGCCTTCAGAACTGCCTTAATTCTACGTGGCATTGATTCAACAAGGTGCTGAAAGCATTCTTTAGAAATGTTGGCCCATATTGATAGGATAGCATCTTGCAGTTGATGGAGATTTGTGGGATGCACATCCAGGGCACGAAGCTCCCGTTCCACCGCATCCCAAAGATGCTCTATTGGGTTGAGATCTGGTGACTGTGGGGGCCATTTTAGTACAGTGAACTCATTGTCATGTTCAAGAAACCAATTTGAAATGATTCGAGCTTTATGACATGGTGCATTATCCTGCTGAAAGTAGCCATCAGAGGATGGGTACATGGTGGTCATAAAGGGATGGACATGGTCAGAAACAATTCTCAGGTAGGCCGCGGCATTTAAACGGTGCCCAATTGGCACTAAGGGGCCTAAAGTGTGCCAAGAAAACATCCCCCACACCATTACACCACCACCACCAGCCTGCACAGTGGTAACAAGGCATGATGGATCCATGTTCTCATTCTGTTTACGCCAAATTCTGACTCTACCATCTGAATGTCTCAACAGAAATCGAGACTCATCAGACCAGGCAACATTTTTCCAATCTTCAACTGTCCAATTTTGGTGAGCTCGTGCAAATTGTAGCCTCTTTTTCCTATTTGTAGTGGAGATGAGTGGTACCCGGTGGGGTCTTCTGCTGTTGTAGCCCATCCGCCTCAAGGTTGTGCGTGTTGTGGCTTCACAAATGCTTTGCTGCATACCTCAGTTGTAACGAGTGGTTATTTCAGTCAAAGTTGCTCTTCTATCAGCTTGAATCAGTCGGCCCATTCTCCTCTGACCTCTAGCATCAACAAGGCATTTTCGCCCACAGGACTGCTGCATACTGGATGTTTTTCCCTTTTCACACCATTCTTTGTAAACCCTAGAAATGGTTGTGCATGAAAATCCCAGTAACTGAGCAGATTGTGAAATACTCAGACCGGCCCGTCTGGCACCAACAACCATGCCACGCTCAAAATTGCTTAAATCACCTTTCTTTCCCATTCTGACATTCAGTTTGGAGTTCAGGAGATTGTCTTGACCAGGACCACACCCCTAAATGCATTGAAGCAACTGCCATGTGATTGGTTGATTAGATAATTGCATTAATGAGAAATTGAACAGGTGTTCCTAATAATCCTTTAGGTGAGTGTAAGTTCTGGACCAAGAACAACATTTTCCCATCTTTGCCCTTTGGGACTGGGGTGAATGAATACATTCAGAGCATATTCAGATAACGAAAAAAATGTGAGCATGAAGAGAAAAAGAGGGTGAAAGTCAGGCTAAGAGACTTATTTGATACTTTTACTCCAAATACCTAATTTTTATCTCTTTAAAATATGTCCTGAAGGCCTGAGGCAATTCACAATATAATCATCTCCCAATGGCTCAGGTTTGAGAAGTAGCAAAGCGATTATCTCCCTATAAAAAAAGGTTTGAATTATATTACCATGTTGGATTGACTGTCATCTCATCTTATCTGGTCAGATAAGTCGCCTTGATGTGAGTTATGGTTTGACCGTGATAATGAATCAGCGGTTGATCTTGATTTGACAAGCTGACGGAAGGCTACTGAAAATGTATTTGTCAAATTGGGATCCAGGGCTCGAGTTTTCTAAAATCCACAATTTAGACAAGCTGTGCAAAAATGACATTTTAAAGATGCATTGTCTCTGAGGGAGGAAATGATGGAGTGATACTTGCAGAATGTAGGCCACTATCCTGCAGAAAGCAAGTGTGCATATCAAGACCAAGTAGCATTTATATAACAAGTGCCCTTTTCAAAATGAGCACAAATATGAGCACTTCCTGTCCAAATGTGACAATAGGCTTAGGCTACAGCATGTGTTAATGTTGCAGATGGTATGTTAGTTACATACTGTATGTGGATGGGAATTTTTGTCCATTTTTCATTTAGAGTTCTGAAAGGTCTTAAAAACGAGTACTCAAGTACTAGGGGGCGGGGCATGTGCAGGGGGCAGGAAGGGGCAGGGTGTGTCCGCCATGACAATAATGAAAATACTTTAATTAAAACACTCTTACGAAAATTAATGTTGACAAATAAAAATTGTGACATGAAAATATGTATCAAAATGAAAAATATGATTAGAAAAATAACTGCTATATTATCAATAAAACATCACTGTTTTCGAAAAAGCATCATCTAAAAGGAATAGCTGCATGAGGTGATGCTGAAGAGTGAATGAACACCAGTAAACTGAATCCCGTTCTATATTACACATCCTATATGAGATGAATCAGATATTCTAGATACATGTAACATTACAACTTGTATCTGCAGAAAAGGATGAAAATGCAAGTGAACTTTAACTGTTACGTGCTAGCCAGAATGTGTTACTCCCATTGTGGATCCACTCTTCCCATAACAATGCACTGAAACACGGACAAAAATTCACCAGTATTCTATACAATAGTGTTCTCATTATAATGTTATGGCAGATTGGTGCTGCACATCTTGCACTTAAAGATAGTTCACCCAAAAATAAAATTCTGTCATCATTTACTCACCCTCAAGGTTTTCCGAACCTGTATGAGTTTCTTACTTCTGCTGTACACAAAAGAAGATATGTTGAAGAATGTTGGTAACCGTTGGTAACAGCTGATGGGCCCCATTGACTTCCATACTATTTTTTTTCAATACTATGGAAGTCAATGGGTCCTAATGATTTTTCACCTTCAATCAACTTGCCTTTTCAAGTTTTGAGGTCTAAAAGTTGAACTTCTGTCACTGTTTCCTTACACTATTTCTAATCACCTTATAGGCATCATTGATCATTTTTGCAGCTTAGTTTTAACACACATTTTTGGACATTTATGGAAAGATTTGAGTTCTTAAAGTTGCATTATATTTTCATAGTACACAGGAAAAATGTATTCCTAATTAAATATTGGGCCTCTCTATTGGTTAACACAGTCTGGCTGGTACACATCACCCAGAAACAAGGGTGGCTCTGTCGAGTCATTGGCTAATCCAGCTCATCACAGGCGCTGTGCTAAATAGTTGGAGAAGCACAAGAATTTGTATTGTTCCTGCCATAATGGTGATGTAATGGTGGTGGTGTTATGTTGTTGATGCCATTATTGTTCAAGGCTCAGGCTGTAATTTGGCTTAGGCTGTAATACAGGACCATAGCAAAAGCCTTTATGGGGCAGCGAGCTGCAATTTGAGCAGAGTAGAATCAGTAAGCCATTGTTGCAAGGCTGGAGGAGTAACATTAAACAAATATTAACTATTTCAGTGCTCGTTCTTTTTAAAAAGTATCTTAAATTTTAATCCTGAAATAAAAACGTTGCTAAAAGTATTGTATGTTTAACTATCATGAACAGATATGACTCAGATTAAGCACATTTATCAAAGTGGTGACATTTACATAAATCAGTAACAGTCATAGCTGAGTCATAATAAAGGGTTAGTTCACCCAAAAATGAAAATTCTGTCAGTAATTACTCACCCTCATGTTGTTCCAACCCCGTAAGACTTTCGTTCATCTTCGGAACACAAATGAAGATATTTTTGAGAGCTGGCTCACTCCTCCATAGGCTTCTAAAGGATCGAAACTTGCAAACCCAGAAAGTGAATAAAGACATTGTGAAAATAGTCAAAGTGACTAAAGTGGCTCAACCATAAGTTTATCAAGCGACGAGAATACTTTTTGTGCGCAAAAAACAACAAAAATAACGACTGTATTCAACTATTCATTTTAGTCTGTGTGGGCCTGAATGAATTCACGTAGTGTAACAGCGCAGCGCTTCTGTGTTGTACGTCACACGCGTCACACACATGACCAGCGTCGGCCAATAGTGAGCCTACGTGGTGACGTACAACCCAGACGCGCTGCGCTGTTACACTACGTGAATTCATTCAGGCCCACATAGACGAAAATGAATAGTTGAATAAAGTCGTTATTTTTGTTGTGTTTTGCGCGTAAAAATTATTCTCGTCGCTTGATAAACTTGTGGTTGAGCCGCTGTAGTCACTTGGACTATTTTAACGATGTATTTAATAACTTTTTTGGGCCGGCAAGTTTCGATCCCATAGAAGCCTATGGAGGAGTGAGACAGCTCTCAGATTTCATCAAAAATATCTTTATTTGTGTTCGGAAGAAGAACGAAAGCCTTACGGGGTTGGAACAACATGAGGGTGAGTGATTACTGACAGAATTTTCATTTTTGGGTGAACTAAGTTATCCCTTTAAATGAGATGTCAAGTACTGCAGATTATTAAGTATTAGTACGTTTAAATTCGAATAAAGCATCTGCAATGTGTCAATGTTTTTATAAGAGCCTAACAAGCTGTTTGCAAATGGAAGTATCATTATTCAGAGACGCTACATGCTAAATATTTAGCATTTTGCCTAGAGGTAGTAATAACAATGATAACAGGGCTTTTGTGCTTTCAAGTCATATGCTTTTTAAGTAAGCTGGCTTAAAAAAAAAAAAGCCTAATTGATTCTAGCCCTTATTTAATCCTGTATTGATGTCGGTACTGTATTCTCTGACCTCACTTAAAGGGCAAGGTTTCATTCAGTGAACTCATTGCGTTAAACTGAATAATTGTTTATTTCTTATCACTAATTTCTGGAGATCTGGTGCTAAGATCTAAGGTGCTAAGGACTTTGCAGCGTATTAATGGTGGATTTATTGTTGTCAGCCTAAAGATACTGCTGTGGCAAAGAGTGTCCAGTGCACCAGAACTCACAGCCTTGGGCATTTGTCAGCTGTCGATGTAAGATCTTGTTTGGTAGTAAAGCTTAAGGCACACTGACTGCAATTTCACACTCCCAGCTACTTCTTATAAATCTTGCAGAACTGTCGAATATATATATATACTTTGGTGCTGTATTTCTTTGTGCTTTAATTAATCTGGCATTCTTTTATTTTATAGCTGTGGTGTTGCCATTTTAATATTTGTCCATTTATATCCATGAAATATCGTTCACAATCCATTTTACCTCTGTAATTTGACAAATTTACAAATTAAACCCATTTCTTACATCTTTGAATATTTTTCCAGACATTGACAATGAGAAAAAAAATGATCAGGTGGAAATGATTGGATAGTACAAAGCAAGTGTTACATACCAAAAATGAAGCCTGGTAGTTAGGAGGAGATGCAAACAAATTAAGAGGGATTAGTAAAGACTGCAGAAAAGCGGAGTTGGAGCATGTTATAATTATGAAAAATATATATGAAGACAGGTTTTTATTTTCTTTGGAAGGACATGCACAGATGAATAATGCACAATAAGACCAGTAATGTGCATTTAAAAAGTAAATGTAAGGTCAACTGTGATTTTATGCTTACACCCCATGGTTCCCATTCATTTTTGAAATCAGAATAATATCCGTGTGCACATGCATGATACTTGACTGATTATATTTCAAGGATTTTAAAACCTTTTTTTATGTAAAACATTTAAAATGTTTACCACTGTTTTTCAGTAAATATAGCATAGCATGACATTTAATGATTTTAATTTGCATTAACCTATATATATATAGCAGGTGTTACATACCAAACTCAACCATGACCTCATCAATATTCCTCATCCGAAGTGCAAAAATTCAAGCCAGCGGGCACACAGTCGGTTTAGTTTGTGGAGAGGGAACAGGGATGATTAAAGATTAAAGATTATGAAGACCAAGGGGTCAAGGTTTGACTGGTTAGGATAGCTATAACCTCTATTACTGTAACTACACACCGTCTGGATAAAAAAAAATAAAAAAAAATATAAAAAAACATATTTCTCCATAACCTGCAAAATAAACTGTGTACATATTTTGAGACATATTTAGCTAACATTTTCTTTTATTTATAGTAAATGTTTTTTAGTGTTCAAATCAGCATTGTCATGGTGTAATGTTCTTGTAGCTCCAAAGTAATTAGTATTGGAATCATGTAAAGCGATGAATTGCCAAGGAACTTACATTAAAAAAGTGAATATGGTCAGTTTGGACTTCATAATGACATTAAGAGAGTATAAATAGTGCTTTTATTTAGTATTTAAAGAGAGTAAGGCAGACTGACAGAGACTGTAGAAAAGTGAAAAACAGGCAGATCTCAATGAACCTTTGACTGCGAATCCTATTCTGCTCCCTACATTGTAACGAGATTGGCAAAGACAGAGTGGCTCAGCCATGAAGGTTACATCCAACACAAAGAGCTCAGCTTCAGAGAGAGGCAGCAGAAAGACTTTTGTGCGGCTTTGCGTTGCAAGCCATAAGAAGACATTTTAAGCCATTCTCTTTATATCACCCATTGCCTGAAGCTCCATGAAGTAGCAGTGACTTTTTTATGCCTATGCGTTCCCTCACCCATCTTTCTGAGTGCTTGTCATTGATGCACCAATGCATGCCTGACTTTCAGCACCCTGGGCTCCACTCTGGTTTAGAGAGAGGGATTTTCTGGCCCAAAAAAGCATGAAAGATGGAGGAATGTCTCTTAAAGGAGTCATGAACTGCATTTTTTGTTTTATTTTATAATGTTCTCTGAGGTCCACTTATAATGTTATCAAGATTTTTACGTCAAAAAAACATCCCAATTTAGAAGTACTAAACTATTTTCTGTCCTGTTTTGACCCTCTTTTTCGAACACTCCGTTTTGATAGGCATGTCGCATTCAAGACTTGGAAGTAAACGCCAACTGCTATGATTGGGTAACAGTTTTGCATATTAAAATAATTACTCAACGTCCCCGCCATACATGTGTGGAATTGTTTTGAAAACTTTTGATGTTGAAAAATGTCTCGTTACATAGTTGAAAGAAATTGCGTTTTTTTTCCCATTCCACCGCGTCTTGCGTTTTTCAAAGCAAAAATGGAATTATGAATAAATTTGCCATTGTTTGTCACACTGTCGTTCTTATAGGCTATTTATAGTTCATTCTATTCGATAAAGTGAAGAAAGTATACATTTTAATTTTATTTGTCGTGTTTTAAATAAAATTAAATGGGTTGTAATGTCTTACTGATGACAAAACTGAAGATGTCACTCACTGGATTACAGCCAAGGGATTAGATCAAAACGATAACAAAAGCAGCGTTCTCTACGTGCTCTACATGCGTGAATCGGTGGGCGGGGCTAAAGAGGCAATGATGTAGAAGTAGGCGTTGATCTTCTTCTGCAGAGGCGGTCTTTCGTCGCACTTTGATGTCATAATGTGACAAAATCCGAAACAAGTCATTTTGGTTTCAATAACAGCTGTTTTTGGACTAACAAGGAAGTTTTGAGTTCTGAAACTTACATGATATTTTTATAGTACAGTGACTTCTTATATGTCAAAAGATCAAGGAAAAATATATTTATCAAATGTATTTATCAACGTATACCCACTTTGAAAATAGAAAGAAAAAAAGAAAGAAAAAGGAAATGCACGACAATTCTTTCTCGTTCCAGTTCTTTGGGAATAGGGAAGTGCACACCACAACTAGGCCTATAACAAAAATCGCTGGAATTACTTTTAAAATGATTATTTTTTCAGCTTCTGAATGATAAAACATTGATGAACATTGGTGTTGACGCTAATATAGTTATAGTTATCTTTATAGTCATATTAGTCAATTATATTATAATATATAATAATATATATCAATTCATACATATCTTTAAGAATGGAATGTAAGATAATTACAACAAGGCAATTTTGGAATTTAAAGAAAAGTGTGGCAGCATTTGCGGCAGTCTCGTGCTGACAGTTTAGGAAATTATGATGTGTTTGAATGACAAGACGTTGTTCAGACTTTCGTGTTTTATTAGTTTTATATTATACAACAGTTGCTTATCTTCCAGACAGACTGTCGATCTCTGTATTAGTGGTAGGGATTTTTCAGGAACGAAACGAGACTGTCTTTGAGTGAGTCCTTGAATCATTCACTCAAAAACACTGATTCATTGAGGTGTTTTGTTTACAGATGTGCAAAGGTTTTATACAGGCTTTGTTTGGAACTATTTTCATTGATGGAACAGTAACATGGAGCAATATTGTGTCTTTAATAGAAGTTACTCAATATTAGCTTTTTATTTATTAAATTGTTGTATAAATCAATGTCTCACTTGTAATCGCATTACCATCTTTTTTGTGTAGTATGAAACTCACTACGGGGAGTTTCCTTACAAGAGTGTGTTGCAGTGTTCTTGACCACATAAAATTATGCATTTAATCTGTGAACAAACAGGAGACAATAAAACAATTGACATTGTAAGTTGAGAGGCATGAGTGCACTAGATTTGATCAACACATTTCTTGAAATAGCGCATTAACCCCATCTGCTGCTGGATCAATTTTGTAGCTCCACCTCATTTGTTGCCCATCTCAGTCACGTCTCAGTATCAGCTACAAATTAAAGCTTGTGGTCGAATCAGCATGCCTGTGATGAACAAGCCCAATGGTCCTCATCTAAATGCTGTTTTTGTCCCTTGACCCCTCGAAAAAAGAAAGAAATGGCTCTCATTTAGAGGGTTTTTAGTGCAAGCATGTCATCAGATCGTTTACATTCGCATTTCCAATCAATCACAACCATTAACTCGTACTTAGAAACAGCATGGTAATGGAGACCTCCAAAATGAATTTGTTCAAGAGGATTTTTTTCAGAGCAAATTGTTTAAATTGCTTGTTTTATTGTAAAATATATGTAATGTGATGTATCTTGATGTTATCTTGATGTGATTTAGTATTTACCACAGTTTAAAGAAATAGTTAAGCCTAAAATGAAATTTCTGTCATCATTTACTCTCTTTCATGCTGTTTCAATAACATAAAGCCGTAATTATTCCAAACTTTTGACTGAGACTATTAGAGATTATTATTTTAGTTTTTCATACGAGAAAACACTCGGAAACACAATGGATAAAAGCATTTATTCAAAATCAGATCTCAATTTTAAGTGCTTCATGCTTAAGCATTCCAGGATTGTATGACTTCAGAAGATTTATAATATAATGTATAGACATAATATAATATCTTTAATATAATGTATAATGTTATATATCTTTATTAGAGATGCACCGATTGATCGGCTGGTGACCGGAATTGGCCGATTTTCACGTGATCGGCCATGACCGGCGACCGGCCGGTCAGTCTGACATATGCCGATTTTATGCCGGTCAAATGCACTCGGGCGCCGCATGATTAACCTTTAGAGCGGTACGGTTTCATATATGGGATTTTTATTTCTGTGCCCCTGAGAGTAGGTTATGGTGCCACATTTAGAATGTTCAGTGACGTCTTATAACTGCCAGATTCAAACTGTGCTTTCGCGCGTTGGCTGGCGCTGAGCCAGAGTCGGACGCGTTCAGCGCTGTCATATATCACAACTAAGCAGTGTTTTCAACCTCATAATGTTTATTTTAGGTTTCAGATATTTAAATACACATATATAAGCACAAGTAAAACAATGCATTTGGAGTTTGTAAAATACACACTGATGTCTGTGGAAGCAGCAATAACAGTCTATTCAAATATAATTTGCCGACATGTGTTATTCATATCAGACAAACATAGTGGAAGTAACTATAAAGTTTACTCTATTCTTCTCAGTTCACCGGCCACTTTCTTGCATTTATTTCGGGAGAAACTGATGAATTCACGTGCTGTAAGTTAAATCCGACTGACAGGACAACATTGCGACGCCCATCTCATGTTATAGATCAAGATTATTTATAAAGGTTTTTAAACAACCAAACACACTCACTTACACGTATTTGAGAATCGGAATATCAGATAGGCTAGTTGATGACATGGTAACTTAAGCAAGTTTGTGAATATTTTGAATAAAAAAGGAAAAGCGAAATAAAAGCGACACATCTGTCATACAGTATTATTGTGGCTGCGGTGTATCGCGTGACGCGTCGCCATGGAAACATTAAAGGAAACGTTCGCCTTGAAAAAACTCACTCTGGGGGTGGGGGAGTCAGTTAGAATATTTTAAACTTACGCGTGAAAGGGTTAAAGAAAAGATCGAAAATAAATATGTGTGTGTGCTGTAAAGTGGTTAGAAAATGTTTTAATCGGAATCGGCTAAAATCGGTATCGGCAGGTCAAACTCAATGAAAAATCGGAATTCGGAATCGGCCTAGAAAATTGTAATCGGTGCATCTCTAATCTTTATAATATAATTATATATAATGTGTAATATATTTGGAGCTTGATATCTCCTGTCCCTCTTTACTTTTATTGTATTTACATTTTTTCTTTTTTTTCTTTTTTAAAGCAGCTAGGATGTGCCAAGAAAGAGAGCCATACAGGTTTGGGTGAGAAAATTATGACAAAATGGTTGAGTAAACGATGACAAAATAGAAATTTGTGCGGACCATTCCTTTTAAATAACAACTAAATTATTGGGAATATTGCTCTTTTGTTTGTTAGAAAGATGCCTTTGTTCAAAGCAATACATAGGAGCAGTCTTCTGGGTAAAGGGCATAGCCAAAGGGCACAGTAGTGATAGAGGATCTGCTATTGACAGATCTTGATATAGAAAAAAACCATATCCGCACATCTCATCAATGTAGATCCAGCAAATTTTTAGTCTAAAGAGTAGACTGTACTGGCCCGGTCTGGTTTCAAATGAAAGACAATATCCCTCTAACCCAGGTACAGAGAAAAGTGAGCTGGTATATGAGAGCAGATTAAGGTGGAGCTGGGGTTGAGGAGGAGGGGCGGAGGGTGACCTGGAGATTGGACTGATTGAAATAGAGATAAGACATGATCTAGGACATGATCTACGTCGGCAAATCCTTAGCTTAAGTTGTTGACGTTACTTTTCAGGAAATAAAGTGGATTCAATCTCAGCAACCCTCGTGATTTCGATCTGGAAAGCTCTTTAGAAATCATGCCTCGGGGTTAGGCCGGATATTCGAGCGGAAAGGTGTTAGCATCTTTTTAGTTTGGGCACGGCTGAATTAATAAACTTCAAACTGTTAGACTTGTCCGCTGCAGCAGCTGCTCGTTCTGCTCTCAAGCCGTTTTCATTCCTGTGCTTCCTCCTAGTAAAGCAGAACTCTTGACATGTTCCCTCTCACGATTGCTCTGCTCACTCTCTAGAATGCTGCATAAATCACACTGCGTCCCATTTACATTCGTCTTTGTTTGCCGGTAGTTCAGAACCGAACGCCCCTCAGTTCACCCTCCCAGACAGCCGGTCTGAACAGGAATCTGAGAGTGGAATGGAGCACAGAGGAATCCATATATGCACTTCAGAGATTAGATTGATCCATGTTTTCTGCTCTTATTTTTCAAGTTTATATTGCTACCAGTGTATTGAGGTTTACCTATTTGTTTGTTTGTTTTTGACCTCTCCAAGAATTGGACCCAAGTGTTTTTAGCTAGTAAAGTCCGGGGACATATTTCACCAAAAAAAAGAAAAAAAAAGAAAATTGCATAAAGAAAATGTAACATACCCTTAAGAGTTTTTGCAGTGTGGCATTTTGACAAATGAGCACTTTCCCCCCAAAATCTCATTAGTATAATGTGAAAAAAAAAAATTCTCACTGACTGAATCTCATTATATTTAAATGTAAATAAATGTTTAAAATATTTATTTTATTAAACATTTAAAATAAATGTACCATTTTTACCATTTATTTTATTGTACTGTCATAGTTCAAGAAAACTCAATGGCCTTTAAAAGTATGCATCATTTTCTTTATGAAAATATGTTTTTCCGGTAGGACTTTACAGTAGACCCCATTGATTTCTTCTCCTTTTTCAGCAACTTTTGCAGTGTCAAAAGCTTAATATTCCTTTCCTAGACACAATGTGTGCTTGGTCCCGATTCCATGGTGATCCCTTTGGGACTTCCACTGCAACCCTCCCAACCCCACCCCCACACACTCCCAAAGTGAGGCATGTGACGATTCAACAAATGTATTAAACTGTGCCAAGTGTGAAAGTAAGTGTTATTTGGCCTGGCACTGATATAGAAAATAGCTCCACAACTTACATTGTAGAGTACTGAATCAGGACTCTTAATTATATTTTTACCAGACAAGATCACATTCTCATAATATACTGGGATTTTACCAACTAGAAGAGAATAATTTGGAGTGATTGATTGTACTGTAAATACAGTTACATAGTATATCATATTTTTTTAAAGATATTTTTGCCTTCAAAGCTAAACTGTGTGATTTCTGCAACACAAGTGTCACCAGAAATGTGTCTTTATAATCTTTAATCAAAATGTAATAACTTGCTCCACTAAACCCTCTTATTTTTTCAGCCAACTGTTGTATATGTAGAGACCGCTTTTCACAATCCAATCAACTTCTGATGGGTAAATTTAAGGGTATTTTTGTTGCTTATCCTGTTTCACTTGGCGATATGTCATATTACGAAAGTTAAATAGGTGGTGAACATCATTTCAGAATGAAAACCTTAGTAACTACTAGAACTTTACTAGAGTGGAGGATCTTTGAATCACAATTTTTTTGTGTTCCTTGCAGAGTGAAGAACGAGAAACCACAGAGAGGACTCCATACATTCCTGATTGGATGTGAGTTGACTTTGACCGTACCAAAGTGAAGATGAAGTTGCTATGGAAACTGCTGGTTCTGCAGTCATTCCTGGGGTGCCTTACAGGTAAAAGTATCTTATTAAGAACTTTTGATGCATGCATGGCAGCTCTTCTTTGTGAACTCTGTTTTCATATTCCTGTGTATATAGGGCAGGGGACTGTCTGAAAAGACGTCAAGGAAATTGCTACCAACTCATATGCAATTTACATTTTCCGATAATAGGCCTGATCTTTAAAAAAGAGCAAGTTACAAAGAAAATAGCTGTGTAGTTTAGTTAATAGGGGCCTTATTTATAAAGCGTGCGTACGCACAGATTTGATCTTAGAGGGTGCGTACGCTAAGATCCACGCCAACACTCATATTTATTAAAACAGTCTTTGACGTCACGTCAGGGTCTGAGCAGAGATACACACTTTTCCTTGTGGCAGAAAGTCGTAGTACTGCAGTTATTTGGAAATCTAAGCACTTCTTGCCGCTCACCATTTTCAAGTAAAGGATTTGGACGTTGACTGGTTCTCTTTTATATGTTAATGACATTTATTAGGCAACGTTTACAAAGCGGAGATAGGAAACCATTGAGCTGTGCACAGTTTCAAGATCACTTGCGATTTATAACTTTCACTTCTGGAAGAGAGGCGGTTCGTTCTCTAAATCACACCTACGCACATTTGAAAAATTATCGTAAGATCAAATGTTTTTATTTATATGTTTTTACTCATTTTATAAATGAGGCCCTAGGAGAGGCATTGTTACAGTCAGTAACAGGATATGGCGGATAGATCCGAGAGGAAGGGCTCTCGGCTGTTTGCTTGATAGTTTGGAATATAAATTAGGTGATCGGCTTGCAAGATTGGATACTAAGATGAAAAATATTCATTTGAATCTACTGATAGCTAAGAATGTGATATTTAATCAAGAAGAGGAAGAAATCCTAATCTTTATTATTTGGCAGACTGATATAATTTATAGCAGTCTGAAATTAAATTCTTTGGGACGCTACTGACCCAGAGGTGCTTTGTACTGAAGAATTGAAAATGACTTGTTACAAAAAGCCAATTATTGAGTGTTACTTTGTGAATAACAGAGCTAAAGAAGTTTGATAGTGAGCTCTTGTCTTCATTACAGTGATTCATTAAGGCTGATTTCACTGATTGATTGATTGATTGATTGATTGATTGATTGATTGATTGATTGATTGATTGATTGATAGCCTTTCATGTGTTTTACAGTGTTAAGTTTTACAGTTTCTTAAGTCGTAGTTTTTCTTTTAATGAAAATGTATTTTAAAATACGATATGAACTGTTGCAAAAACCTGAGATCCATTTTGCATTAGCATTTTATGAGGTGGATGATTTGAGGGAAATACTAGGGATATTGTTCCCTAATGACTTTTTAGTCAACAACTAGTTAAACACCTATAAAGTTCATACCGTGCAACGCCATTGGAATCAATGATCCTTCCCACTCAAAGTCTTAAAAGAGAAAATTAGAGCTCTTGGGGAAGTAAAACTCACCCCCCTCATCTATCTCTAAAGTCTTTGTTGTTAATTAATGTACAAGAAGGGGAAATGGTGATATGCATGTATTCAAAACTCATATCGTGAATTTATTTCATATTTCATTAAGGAACAATTAAGGTGGCTATTATCTCTAATCATACTTTCTTTACCTGAGGGCTCTTGTACATCAATCATAATCTGATTACGCAGTTTCATTTCTCATACTTAGAACTATCTTTGTGAAATGAACACTATTTACCTTCTTTGAAGCATTTAATAAAATGATATACTGCTAATCATTTACCATAGTTTACAATTTAATAAAATGATATACTGCTAATCATTTACCATAGTTTACATTTAGGGAATATAAAAGGAAAGATCCACAGATGCCACAAATGATCAGCAATGTATATTTGAGCTGTTTCTCTTTCCCTTTAGTTTTGGTATTGCAATTGTGGCAGCCAAATTCCAGCACAAAATATTTTATTTTTATTTATTTATTTATTTTATTTTAAACCTGTTCAGTACTGTTCGAAAAAAGTATAAAGATGCTCATGAAGTTGATTGAGAGAATGTACTCAAAAGAGTGGTGACTTTGAAAAAGATAAAAGATAAAACAATTATGATCGGATTCGCATATTATTCTAATACATGGAAAAGGGTGAAACAGAGGGAGTTAGGTGTGTCTTGTAAATCAGCAGTGTATATGCATATGTATGACAGCACAGAATATGCAGTTGCAAGTAACTTTTCAGCTGCTGAAAGGAGGAGAATAAATTCCAAGAAAATTCTCTGAACTTCACCTTTAATGTTGTCAAAGTGTATTTGAAGACAGAAGTTCCCATTCAAAGGGAAATTTACTCACCTCATGTCTTTTCAAACCGCACTTCCTTTCTTCCACACCGGCCGCTATTTTACATGCAATTACAATGAATGTAAATGACATGAGGTTGAGTAAATAGTGACAGAGTCTTTGACAGAATTGTTCCTTTAATCTGTTCACTTACATTATCTCCCAACACATGCCTGAGTCGGAAAAGACACTGTGTTTGGTGGTACTTGACTTTCTTGCACTGAGGAATCTTTGTTCTTCCCTTGTATTTTCAGTTAGTGGTAGGTGGCACTGGTTGTTGTAGTGTTGTACTCCCTCTTAACACCGAACTGACAGGAAAGGTCGTGCAACCTGCCGAACAGCATAGATGAGGAAGGTTTGCCCCTGAAAAGACGAGGCTTGGCAGGGCGACTGCTCAGAATGCTGAGAGGGACTGCAATGATCTCCATCCCCTGCTAGGCATCTTCCTTTGTTCTCTCACAGCAGTGCGTAGTGACAGGGGCGAGCTGTCTGCTACACACACACACACACACACACACGTCACTCCACCCTGATCGCCCACCCAGTTAGCATGTGATTACCTTACCGTCACACACACTTCAACCAAACCCACGCTGCATTCTAATTCCCTGTCTGTTTCTCTTGTTCTCATTGACTCAGGCCAGGTTTATTAGTTTAGATTTGAGTTTCTTCAACATACTATCATGATTAAAAGAACACTTCAAGCAACATGATTTCCCTTTTTGTCAGAAGAGATGACCCAAAAATGAAAATTCATTTTCTCATTCATTCATTCATTCATTCATTCATTCATTCATTCATTCATTCATTCATTCATTCATTCATTCATTCATCCATTCATTCATCCATCCATCCATCCATTCATTCATTCATTCATTCATTCATGCATTCATTCATTCATCCATCTACTCACCCTCACGTCGTTCCGAACCTGTATGATGACTTTCTTTTTTGTCCAAACAATGAAGGTCAAATAGGGACCAATGTTCTTTAAAGCATTCTTAAAATATCTTCTTTTGTGTTCTGCAGAGGAAAGAATGACATTTCTGTCATTATTTACTCATGTCATTATAAACCTGTATGACTGTAAATAATGACAGAAATGTAATGCATTTTAGTACACTCAAAAATTATGTTTGCCTCTTGTTTAGTTTAATTAATTAAAATTGAGTTAAAGTAACACGTTTTTTTTTAAATTTTGCCACAACTTAATTTCATTGTGTTCAATTGACCTTATATATTTAAAAAGGAAGTGTTGGGGCTACATGAATCATTTTTGTCAACAAAACCCCATCATGTTGTTTGTTCCCAACACTTAAATATAAAATAGAAATAAAAAGGATTTCTAGCCTACGAAAGCTGATTTCCGCACAAAAATGTAGCGCAATAACAAAAATATATAGCTAACAATAGAAATCCAGCTAAATTGTGATGACCTAACTAAACTGGTTTAATGAAATTGAGGGTAATGAATTCATATTTTTGCATATTCTGCATAGTGGTAATTTTATTTCAGGGTATCGGTATACTTCTGTTTATTTTTGCTTGCAATTCAATGGAAAAATTGGCTACACACACTTCTTTTATTAATTGGAACATTTTTTATTGGAAAAAATCTGATTAAGAAATGATAAATCTAGCATCAGAGCAAAAACATGATGCAACACGAGTTAAAAACAAAACAGCTCAAAAGAATAAAACTAATATAAAAGGAATCTTGACTTGAGATGCATTCTACTCTGTATTCCCATATTACTTTTTTCATCACTCATCAGTATAAACGGTATAGCAAAACCTTCAGAGTTTGACACATTTATACTATCATCCTGCACGGCCTTAATTCTCCTATTCTGTGCCATTTGATTTATCCACCTGAGACACCATCTGAAAAGAAAGAAAGTGACATTGTAGCATTCCACTGAGGTAAATCAAAACAGAAAATGATGCAATGAAAGGAAATTGGAGAAAGCATAGGTGAATGTTGCTAAATCGTAATTTGTTTTAACATTTGAACTGGTGAGTGAACTTAGCAGGCCTGAGATGTTTGTTTCAAGCTGTCAGTGCCTAAGTTGAAGCGTGTGTGTGTGTGTGTGGAAGTTTAATGCTTGAGACTTATAAACAAACCACTTGACATTTTCCCTTACCAGCTGAGCTGTTTAATTTGCCCACCTTTTTCATCTTTGATTACAAATTTCTTCCAGTCAGTGAAGTGCTCTTTACCATCAGCTGCTAAGAAGAAGAAGAAGAAGAAGTATTTTTGGAAGCAAAAAGGATTCAATTCCACATAACCATTTTATGTTTTAATTCAGAAAGAATATTTCGTACTTGAAACAAAATTGAAATGATTTTTTAAAAAAAATGTAAAGGATAGTTCACCGAAAAATGAATGTTCTGTTATAATTTACTCACCCTCATGTCGTTCCAAACCTGTACGAACGGCTTGTTTTGTTGTTTTAAGGTGCACAAAAGAATATTTTTTTATTATTTATTATTATACTGTAAAAACGGAAGGGGATTGGGGCTATCAAGCTCTTAAATTGACAAAAAGAAATGCACCACAAAAGAAGTTCAACTTTAAACTTGTGCACTACACATTCAAATTCTTCTGAAACTTTGTGAGAAGCACATTGAAATTAAAGTTGTTTTTACACTGGAAATGAATTTACTGTAAGGCTATCATAAAATCCTCTCCCTCTATTTCTGTCTTATTTTGCAGAGTGTTTGACAGACTGTAATTAGATGTTTTCTTCAATTGTAGGCATAAAAATACTAGAGGAACATCTTTTCTGATTAATTTAGGGCTTAGATCGTTTCAATATAGCAATCAGCTCAGACACAGTCTTTGTTTCTATCCTTTTATTTTGTATGTCTGGTTTATATAGACCACTCACAGGTGAAAAGCCAGACAGCGGGACCCAGAAACCCGTCATTTGGTGACCAAGTTATTCATGGCTTGTAAAGGCGAGGCCCAGTGGGGATTCTGTAAACAGCATTTTCACAAAACAATTTTTGCCTTCCGTGAGGTGTTATGATCTAAGAAGCACTGTCTCTCCGACCCACCGCTGGCACGGCGCATACAAATGCTAATAGAACACCAAATGACTCGCCTCCACGACTCTCTATATTGAAAAACTATGCAATCACATTGTGTGATCTTTTTCTTCAAAGCTGTTGTGTGCGGTTGTAGAGCGTGCGTATAGCCTATCTCGAGTGTTTGTCTTTCTACTAGCAAGAAAAAGTGTAGTCATTGAGACCTGTATCGTATGTTATCACATTTCACTCAACAAATTCCACACGCCTCTGTGCTTGTGAATATGATTTGGAAATATGAATCTTAATTGGTTTGCGTGTGTGTGTCCGGGAGTGCGCTACCTGACTCTATTCCAGGTGGAATAGATGTTTGGTTTTCATGTGTGGTGAGGATTTGTAGCTTATCCGTTGTCCTCATTAGTATCATAGACAATGGCACTCCTATTATATTACATAGTACAGACCAGAATTCCAATTTTCTGCTCAAATCAAATTTTTTTTTTTTTTTGTGGACATGACCTTTCAAATGTGGCCCATATCAGACACTGGTCTGAACAGGCAACAATGTGACCAGCATGCATAAAGCGTGTTCATCATAACATCATCCACAAATTCCATATAATCATTTAATATTTTGTATCATGTATTGTTTTGTTTCAGGGTGATTCAACAATTATGATGTTACGGTTAAAGTCAAAGTAAATTCAAACCTGACTACGCACACCGAAGTCACATTGCAAAAAATCCGATACATGATTGTTTTGAACGTAGTCCGAATTGGATTAAAAATTGTATTTTGTCAACGTCACATGTGTGGGGGTAAAAATCAGATTTGGTCTACATTTAGCTGTGGTCTAAACATAGCCTTTTTTGAACATTGTCTAACATTTGTGATTGTGAATCTCATGTTTTGATGAATTGAGTTCACATGGAATGATGAAACTATTAGTAACCACTGTACTGACATCAGTAATTTGTTCTAGTGACTTTGTCTGACACTTTAGGTTTTTATGCATCGGAGGTTTGATTGCCCATGCCCAGATTAGTGGGTTGAGTCCACATGATTGAATAAGCTTTATTGATCTTCAAAGATAGACGATGAGAGTTGTGTGAGAACTAATAAATCCTGTTTCAATTTGATGTGAGAATAATTTTAGGTGCCATAGCTTTGTCCAGCGGGGCAGAAACCATAGGCTACATGTTGGTTGGTTGGTTGGTTGATTGGTTGGAGATCTGGTTTGCTTTCATGTGATTTATTGATTTAGTTCATTCCAGTGCTATTTTCAAAATAGTGTAGTTTTCTTTTCAAGCTACTTTTTCTAGCTGGGTAGCGCGACAAACATTACATTTCTCTTTTTATGTCTCATTGTTTGTGCGTTAACTGAGGCAAAAATCAAAAATACTTTGATGTAAAAAAAAAATTATGTCTTGTAGCGTCATATTCAGTTTAGTGAATTAGTTCATTTAGGCAGTTTATATAAATCAGTTAGTTGAAAATGATTGAATCAATTATTCACAGAAGTTCCTGGGTTGCATCTTACTTTATTTTCTAAAATATTTATTAAAATGATAATAAAAATAGTTAAATTATAGTTTTTGATTTTAACTAGATAAATGCTGTTAGTTATACAATTTCTTTCTTTTTTTTTATATATAATTTAATTATTATAATTTATTGTCTTAGCTAACTTGTAGTTTGAGATGTTTTTTTCTTCTTTTTTTATACAGTTTTACATCTTCTGCAATAATTAACTATAATTAAAATAACGAATTCACTGAAGTTCCTGGGTTGGGTTTCCAGAGTTAAGTTAAATGACTGTTTTTAAACTACACTGCTCAAAAAAAATAAGGTAACACTTAAATCACACATTTGATCTCAATAAATGAAATATTCAATTTGAAAATCTTTATGTATATGCATTCTAGAATTTGTTAAGAACAAAATTATGTGACTACAGTCAATGGAAACCAAAATGATCAACACACTGAGGGCTAGATTCAAAATCATATACTAAAAACCAATGTAAAAAAGGTGAAGTTACAGGCTGATCCAACTTGCATGAAGTTCATCACAGCAACTCATAATGTAAGTCAGTAGTGTGTATGGTCCCCACGTGCCTCTATGCACTCGTGACAACATCTGGGCATGCTCCTGATGAGATGGCGGATGGAGTCCTGCGGGATCTCCTCGCAGACCTGGATCAGGGCATCAGTGAGCTCCTGGACAGTGTTTGGTGCTGCTTGGCAGCTTTGGATGCTCCGATACATAATGTCCCAGAGGTTCTCAGTTGGATTCAGGTCTGGGGAACATGAGGGCCAGTCAATGGCATCAATGCCTTCGTCATCTAAAAACTGTCTACACACTCTAGCCACATGAGGCCGGGCATTATCTGGCACCAGGAGGAACCCAGGGCCCACTGGACCAGCATAAGATCTGACAATGGCTCTGAGGATTTCATCCTGGTACCTAACAGCAGCTAGCACATGGAGCTCTGTGCAACCCTCCAAGGATATTCCTCCCCAGACCATTACTGACCCATCGCCAAACCGGTCATGCTAGATGATGTTGCACGCAGCATAACATTCCCCACGGCATCTCCAGGCTCTTTCACGTCTGTCACATGTGCTCAGTGTGAACCTGCTCTCATCCGTGAAGAGAATGGGGCGCCAATGGCGGACTTAACAATTCTGGTGTTCTCTGGCAAATGCAAGTCGAGCTGCTCAGAGCTGAGCTGTGAGCACAGGTCCCGCTAGAGGACGTCGGGCACTCATGCCAACCTCATGAAGTCTGTTCCTGACAGTTTGGTCAGAAACTTGCACACCAGTATCCTGCTGGAGGTCATTTTGTAAGTTTCTGGCAGTGCTCCTCCTGTTCCTCCTCGCACAAAGGAGCAGATACCGGTCCTGCTGCTGGGTTGTTGCACTTCTACATCCCTGTCCCCTGTCTCCCTGTATCTCCTCCATGCTCTTGAAACAGTGCTGGGAGACACACCAAACCTCCTTACGACGGCACGTATGGATGTCCCATCCTGGAGGAGCAGGACTGCCCTAACAAAACACAAAACTAAAGACAAATCAGTCAGAAAGAATAAGGACAGAACAATTATCTATGGCCACCACCTGCAAAATCATTCCCTTTTTGGGGGTTGTCTTGCTGTTGCCTCTCCAGTACACCTGTTGTCACTTTCGTTAACACCAAAGCAAGTGTAAATGAAAAAAAAAGATTCACAATTTACTTATGCTTCCTAATTAAACAGATTGATATCCCTGAATTTTAATTGACTTGGTGTTATACCGTGATGATTAAGTGTTCCCTTAATTCATTTGTGGAGTGTAGATATGTTCTGATTGTAAATATGTGTATGTGTCTGTGTGTGTGTACATATATATATATATATATATATATATACAGACTGCTAAATATATATTCCTTTAAATAGCTTTAGTGTACCTAGCTACTTATTTTAATTTGTCCTGAATTTAAGGTTATTTTTCATCAGTAACTTCATCTACGAATAATTTTGCACGTTGGAAGTGGGCAGCAAATGGACCAAAATGATTAGACAGAGAAAGAGTGAAATAGTGATAATGATAGAGAAAGAAAGGAGAGGGTGAACCAAATCAAAGGTGTCAGCATGGCATGAGAATTCTATGCAAATCAATCCCAACATTTGGCCCCATGCAAATCCCTTGTCACCCCTGAAACAAATTGAAGTCATCAAACAGACTCCTGTGCCAAGCTCCTCTGTACTGAAAATATGCTTGTCACTCATCCAAAAATCCCAGCTCATGTTTTTATGTTTCCTGTGATTTCTTATTGTGGGTCTTTGTCATATTTTGAAGGCAAGTTTACACAGCTGTCTGTTGTTTCGGATAGATTCGGATGTGGGATCTGTGTGGTTGTGTTTGCTGATTTGCTTTACGTATTTGTTGCTGTTTCTTTGAGCCTCTGGCTGGGAGACACTGCTTTCATGCAGATCAGAGGGCCACTTTCTCCAGACATGTTTCTGTGTCTCATGGGAGGGCCAATAGACTTTGCCTCGGGCAAGTGTTGCTCGCAGGCAGAGACCTGGAACTTCGAAAAGATATCCCGACAGAGGAGAAGAAGGGGTTGTAGATTAAAAAGAGGGCAAAGAAGAGCACTTTGTCATCCACTTGGAAGATGGGATGTTTGTTCTTTCTGGTATCCCAGTCTTAGAAACACTTTGAAAGAGGAGATGTGTACTTCGCCAGAGCCAGTGCAGTAGACTAAGAAAACTTCATGAAGAAAAGGACAGCACTGGAAAAGTTAAGTTACAGTAGTACTGAGTTCAGATCTAACCAAACATGTTTGCAGAAAAGAGCGATAATAGTAATGTGCCTATTTTTGCATTATTTGTGACATTATTTTCTATTTCACAAGTTCACCTACTGTACCCATCCAGTCTAAATAGTTAATGGTAAATTAACTTGGCTTGCTGTCCTCGAAGGAGGCTCAATCCCGAGGCTTGGCTTGAGCTCTGAGGAGGAGGTGGAGGAATGCCAGAAGAATGACTGCTGCATATATGCACTCATAATGATGATTGACAGGATTGAATGATTATGCTCCTCCAGAACCTACGTTTGGAACTTCATTACAATTACATTTTCATCACCATAATATATACAATAATTTTATTTTTTACTTATATTTTGTAATTCTTATAATTGTGGTAAAAAAAAGTGGTAATTTTCCTTAATAGTCCAAAATATTGACTTAATTTTAATTTCTTAAAGCAAAATATAGGTAAATGTCATGTTTGTCAAAATCGTGTTTAGTTTCATTGTCTTTTTTAGGTTCGATGCAATGGTTTTCATTTTCATTGTTACCCGAATTCTCGTTTGTTTCTGGTTTCTGATTAGTTCTCACCTGTTCCGTTCATCATCCGTTCATCATCTTCAGCGTATTTAAGGCCTCTGTTCCTTCTGTTCATTGTATTGTGTAGTGTCAATGTTCTTGGTGTTTATTAATAGTCTATTTCTCGTTCATTCTTGTTTATCGTATCTCTTGGGGGATATTCACTACATGCTACCCTGACAATGTAGTGAAATGTAAAAATTTTTTTTTTTATTCATTTAATTTTTTTATTATTATTTATATAATATGAATTAGCTTTTATTTTTATATTTTTAGTATTCATTTTCATTTTAGTTAAAGTTTAATAATTTTGTTATGTACTTTTATCATTTTTATTAGTTTGTTTTTTATTTCAACTGATTGTTTTCAGTTAATTGCCAAGGAAACATTTCTAATGTCTGTGAAAATTATTTAAGTTTAAGTTTTCATCTATGATTGATATTACACATATAGTTTCCTCACACAAATATGTTGAATGACTTCAGGACTATATATACAGTACCATATTAACTAATTTTGTGGTACTTTTTCATCATTTTTGGAGCTTGAAAGCCACTGGTCACCATCTACTGTCATGCTGGCAAGCAGTTTGCTAAATATCGTGTGTGTGCGTGTGTGTGTGTTCTGTAATACAACGCTGAGCCTTTACAGTTACGATTATTGAAAAGTTTAAAGTAAAATCATTCACCGAATGAATTCTGAATGGTCACCTTTCCTGGAAAAGCAATATGCATTTATTCAAAGCAGCATAAAACATCTGCCATGATTATTTCCATTCTTTCCACATCTCAATATTTAATATAAATCATATCCACATGTGGCCAAAGTACTCATATCTATATCTTTCTCTTTCCATTATCATTTATCAACCCAAAGATGGATATTCCCCTTTCTCCCCGGACTAGCTCCATCTCACAGAACCCCATTCACTCTAATGGCTCCCGCAGAGCATGAACAATGTGGGCAGCGTTTCCGTCGTTCCCTGACCTTGAACCAATTTATATAGCTTTCTGTCGCTCTCTTCCCACAAATGCATGATCAGATGTGTTGGGGGCTTCATCGAGCATGGAGGAATACATTTTCTTGTAAGTTCACCAGGGCACGCCGTGTGGCGTCTGCCACAGTTGGATTTACAGATATAGTAGCTCTGTTCTTAAAAAGAGTGGACCGTATCTCTAAGTTTAGCTTTTATCAAACCCAAGGGAGAACATGCCCACAATTGGCTTCAAGTCTGAGTTCTAAACAGACTTATCTGCCCATATCTTTAAGAGCTGAGCGTGGAAAAGCTGCTCTGCCCGTGGCTTATGGAGTGCAAAAATTAATGCAATAGATTTTGGATTTCTAAAGAAGGTTTTGCTTTGTCTGCCTGTTGTAATTTATTCTCTATTCACATTGGGGTTTGTGGTTAGATCTGTAAATTCACATGGTCACCTGGTCACAGAGATTGTGGTTTGTGCATTTGGTTCGTTCGGAATGGGATTTTAAAAGTCTAAAGCTTGTAATCTTTAATGGCTTTCCTTTGAAAGACATACTGAAATCTCTAGCAACGTGTGTGTTTTCAATAAAACGAATTACATTTTTTCTGAAAGTCTTTAGTTATAAAGCTAAAGTAACTACAGTAAGCCATTTGTCTTCAGTGTGAGAAACCGAACACAAATGCTCTTAGTTTAATGTTCTCACCTTGAGAAATCCCTTCGTTTTTTTAACCAACATAATACATTTCTTTCATCTTTATGTATAAGAATCTTCAAATCCACAATCAGACGAGAGAGAGAGCGAGCAAAGTTAACAGGAGTTTTTGACTTGGTGCTCAATTGATTGATTCCGGCCCTTTGCCAAGCCGGATTCCAAGACGTGGCATATGAGGTCACTCTCACACACACTGTGTTAGAACTGTAAAGGTAATGGTATTGTATGTTGTCATGGTGACAGACACTGCTTTGAATTGAATATAAAAGTGTCACATTCTACATTATGCAAGCAGCATTACAGTTTGAAATTCTTGAAATGTCTGACACGTCATTTAATGGCGGCACAATGGACATTTGAATAGAGAACTTCAGACTTCAGTAAATGAGTTCTAATGGCTAAATAGAAATAGTTTTGAATGTTAAAATATGCATGCATTTTGATGTATTTAATATTTGAAACTACAAATTTGACTTGCTTTACGGCAAGCGTTACAATAGTCATTATTTTGTTTTTCTTCGTTTCTGATGTTACAATACATCATACTTTCATAAAATCATATATTCATTCCGTTCATTCCAAAGCCGGTGCTGGATAAACAGCGAGCGTGCGTGTGACATTAGGCTGCGGTAGGCTAAATTATTTACGACAGCGGTAATGGACAATTCTGCTTCCAACCTGTAGAGCGACCGAAGAGGAAAAGTTCTTTAAGTGTTGCTTTAAGGATAATGACTATTTTAATATTGTTTATATTCACTATCATATTGCATTTTCCTTCATTTTATGAATTAAGGGGTCGCTTGCAATCGGTATACATTATATTCTCTACCATGGTATATCTCAAAGTACAATCCAGTGTTATTTTAGTATCATTGAGATACTATTATAGCTTTGAATTAGTTTTTATTTTTATGATTTCCGTTTTCATATAATTTTTTGTTTATCGATTTATACATTATCGTTTATTATATCGATTTCTTTTAAATCATTTTTAAAATTGTAGATTTTAAAGACTTTAATTCAGTTTTAAAGAATTATTTCAGTTTTAGTTATTATAGTAGTACATCAAGTTAAACTAAATAAAAATATTTAAAATTTAAATAAAAGTTTAGGGCTGCATGATTAATGATTTCTGCTTCCCTCGATTAATTAAAAATAACTGTCTTGATATTGGCTCCCTTAATCTTAATCTTCTTAATCTTCCCAATATGGCAACCAGACTCACACGCAATCCCTGGGCTGCAAAAAATCGCTGATGATCTGACAACACTGACAAACATATGTTGTAGTTTAGTGATGTCCATTTTGAAATTCTTGATGAAATGCTTGAATTAAAGTATCATACAGCTAGTATGTGTTCATGAGGCCATGTGATTTGGCTGCTTCTAAATCTGCGAGAAAACCTTCTTTGTGACGAACAGTAATAAATCCAAACTTGATTCTCCGACCATATTGTTTGCAATTGTGGTTGCTGAATAAATGCACTTACACAACCTATGCGCTACAATATAATACTATGGTATTGCCATATTATATGTCCAAAAATGTGGTATTACCATGGTAGCATGTCCACATAAGCATATTTTGGTATGGTTCTGATATAGTGTTTTGTAGCTTGTGAATGAATTGTACTTGGTCCTGAGACTGGTTCTCGGTCTTCTTGCTCTAATACATCTCTTGTCATTAATAACAGCAGCTTTAGTTGAGACTTAGAAACCTTTAATCTGATCATTACAAAGAGTAGCGCAGTGTTAAGATCAATTAATACCTCATTAATCAAACACAAACTAGTCTTAGCAGCTGCCGCAACTGATTTTGCTCATTATCATGCATAGTTTGTTATATATTTTGGCTGTCAGAAGCACTTGAGAAGTGAATTATTTCAGCTGAATTATTGACAGGCCATGATTTAGCCACCCAGCGGAACTAATACACTCAGGAGCAGATTTATGAAAGCCTTCAATACATGTTGGAATTTTCGCTCATGAATTTTCAGGGGCTTGATCAATGATTGGAGTGTGGCAAGAGCCCCAACCGATCGCAGGTCCTCTTGCTCTGCATTGCTCCAGCAATGCAGTCTGCACTCTGACAATGTCCCAGTAAATCATAGTCTTATGTGTGAACCACAGAACAGGGTAGAAATGACAACAAAATATTCTTATGAAACTTTGCCAAGTTATTACTCTCATTATTGCAATAATTTATATTACAAGCTGCCCCCAAAACACATGATAGTATACCAATTAGACACCAATTAATTAAATATGTGCTGAAACGCACAAAAGAAATTATATTTGGTAATAATTTAAAATGTCTCCAATATCATGTGAGTTTGCACATTGTCAGTTTATTTGGTGTATTATTGTTCATTTAAACGCATACAAATCACTTAACATACAGACTCCCATTCAAATTATTTAGCTAACAAGTTTAAACTTAAAGGTGCAGTAATAGATTTCTGAGAAACGCTATTGAAAACGAATCAGACCGAGCACCACAACACACTTGTAGCCAATCAGCAGTAGGGGGCGTGTCCACTCATGATGGAGAAGAGAGAGTGAGCAAGAGGGAGATTTAAAGAAAGACTGTAGAAAGAGAGATGGCTGAGAGACATTACAAAAGAGAAACGGTCAGAGGAATATCTCTGGAAAAAAAGGGTTATAATCAGGCAAGAGCTTTAGGACCCACGTTTATATTAGACAAGCTTTCCAGCGCTAAAGAGACATAAGCAGGAAGGCCTGAAAACAGATGCCGAGGTTGTGTTGTTTCTGCTCCATAGTATACATGAGTAACACTGGTTTTGCGGTTTCACAGAACCAATATATGCTGTTGTTGTAATGTTGTTTATAACAGGACAGTTTTGAGTGTCATTGTTTGTCTGGAGCTGGTGTGCTACT
Source organism: Abramis brama (assembly GCF_963993115.1). NCBI lineage: Eukaryota > Metazoa > Chordata > Actinopteri > Cypriniformes > Leuciscidae > Abramis > Abramis brama. Next base: position 8,113,119 of record NC_139973.1, on the reverse strand, counting down.
AGCGACTATCAACAAACTCTTGCTTGTATATACTCTTGTGTACTGTATGTTCATTATTTATTCTTCCTTGTCATTCATTCATCATCTTTGCTTTATTTTTCGCAAAGCATTATTTTGCTTTGCTTTGGCCAATGATTAAAAAAGAAATGCACTCTAGCATTGCGTGTTCGTGCATTTTAGGTGTGGAGCAATGAAGGGAACGGTCTGTTTATTTGTGTTCATTTCAATTGTCTCAGAAATCGCTTCACTCTAAAAAATGCTGGGTTGTTTCAACCCATGTTTGAGTCAAATATGGACAAACCCAACTGTTATTTAACCCAATTATTAAATAAAGTTTTAAACCCAACGGTTGGGTTTGTCCATATTTGTCCCAAACATGGGTTGAAACAACCCAGCATTTTTTTGAGTGTTACTGCCCCTTTAAGTGTAAGTTATTTTTTGTGAACTTTTTTGGTGTGAAATTTTGGAAATTAAATTGAAGTATGAAAATGTCCCATTGTCTTCACAGAGATAGAATATTCTCAGAATCTCATTATTCAAAACATAGCGCGAATTGTGATTGGTCTTATTTTTTACCACAATTTGCATACTGAATTGTGATTGACCTTTTATCCCCTTTGCACTTAACTATTTATCACCTTGACTTTGTTAATTGTTATATGGAGCCTAAAAATTAGATGCATGTTGAAGTGTCATGACTAGACAGTAAAAAGTGACAACCCTGCAACTGATGCCACGACGCATTTTTTGTTGATGTACTGTAACCTAATGTATTTAGCTTATTAGACAATTCAGCGATGTTAGACAGACAGCGATGTTGTTGACTTGAATGAAATCAATTGATTTAAATGCTACCTCATACAGTAAAGTATATTTTTGGTGCCTGTTCTGTTCTATCTGTGTCTTTTGATGTTTTTCTGTTGTAGCTTGATCTTAAATCACTGTGAACCACCGAACGGGATGAGAGAGAACAAGATAAGAGAAACTTGCAACCTTTTGTTATGTTATTGTTTTTTTTCAAACTGCTATTCGCACCCTCGGTTGTCCGTTGTTCTGTGGACCACGGCATCTGGTCTACGCCACCCTGTGTCCCGTTGCCAGGCCAACAGCGGCAGTGTCCTATTAGCACAGCCCTGCGGACTCCTCAAAAAGACTATCGAGCAGAGTACAGCTGTGGCTGTGATACAGCACTGTCCTGATCCTCGTCCACGTCTGCATTTCTGCAGCCTCAGCCTCAGTCTCTCCATCTGGTCTTTGAAGGAGACCAGAAACCCCCAAGTAATCAATTTTTAGTGAGACACTCCAGCGCCTGTGATATTTCAAGTACCTCCTGACTTTGTGAAAAATAATCTTGCGCAGGATGACGTCTTAATACCAGGCCGCTCGGTTCCTGCGATTGACTACATTAAAGCTTTCATTAGCTTTCATTTGATTCCATTGCAGTTCATTGATGACAGTATTAGCGGGAGCTGACTTCTTGTTGATGAAAGCCAAGACCGTCTCTGAGTAACAGAAGCCCTTGTTCCGCTCCAGGTGGACTCACCTGCTCCATCTCGGGGGACGCAATTATTCTTATCGTGGCTGCATGAAGGCACACGCATCCCTAGATGGCTGCGCAGGCAAGCCCTTGTTAATTGGTGATGTCAGCGATTCACCGCTGGCCCTGTTTTCTTTCCTACCGTTCTCGTTTCCCTTTTCGGCACCTGCTTCGTTTGGTTGTTGTTTGCGCTTGCTCGACATTTTCTTCTGCATATGTATATATCGATAAATGTTTTATTCATGGGAATTGCAAACCGATCCCGTTCCTACCTCCTCCCCCTCTCTCTATGATTTCCTCCTAATGCTTGTTTGAGGTATCATAACATGTTTGGCAGAGCAAGCCGAGATGTTTTTGATGAGGAAAAATGTGACAGATATAAGTTGAAGTTTTTCTTGACACTGCAGGGATCTTTTAATGAGAATGTGTCGTTAATTGACTGACTGGGAGATGTGGTTGATCACAACACATGCAATCTTGCAGTTTTGAACCGACTCGCCTTCCCGAAGGATAAACACACCTGTTCTTGAATAGTAGTGCTATTGACACCATTTAATGTGATTTTAAAGATTTTATTTTGAATTAAAACGTTAATTTTGTTTACTCTTTCCTGTGTTCAAAGTTTTGTCAGGCCTTGTGGTGTTGTTGTTCATTGCTGTATGTTGTCATGGAGCAAGACATGATGCAAGGCTTGTGAAACGTGTCTCATGCCTTGTGTCATATGTCCTCTGGATATATTCCGTTTGTGTTTGTACAGGTGATTGGCCCCTCTGCATCCAACATCAACAGTAACATATGACAAGATAACACTATGTCAAACATACAGAATATTTTTAGTGCTCTCCCTCTGGAATTGTGCACATATCGGTTGAATAAATGTGTTATGAAGTGAAATGTATAGTTTTTTTCTGATAGATTCTGATAATAGATCTATCTATCTATCTATCTGTCTGTCTGTCTGTCTGTCTGTCTGTCTGTCTGTCTGTATGTCTGTCTGTCTCCTGCAAGCAATACAAGCTCTCAAAGCTGAAATCATTTTGCAGTAAATGGAATTACATGGATTTCTCAGAAAAGAACCCTTGAAAATGTGTAATGATTTCTGCTGCTCGCCCCCCCCCCCCCCCCCCCCCCCCCCATCTTATCGCTTGGTTAAATTGTTTAGAAAATTGTCTAAGCTGCTTATTTATTTAGCACAACCAATGCGACCCCTTGTCGCTAAAAAGCGTTTTTCTGTAATTTTGAAGCTGTAATATGTGTGTGGATGTTCTCTGGTTTGTGGAGAAAATGCTCACTCCTGCTGCTCTTTAGAAGCCTGATGACCTTTAGAGCTTTTTATGGCTGCTGCAGACTAAGTTAGTTAGTCTCAATTCTACTTCCTCTGTTTTTACTTTTGCAAAATTTGCTTCATCAGTTGTGCAGAGATCCAACGAGGTGATGTGCAATACTTAATAAGTTTTCTTTTCACAGAGCCAACAAACATGCACAAACCAGCAACACCTTAAGTGATATAAAGTGTAATTAGCTGAGGCCGTAAGTGTTAAATTATGGAGAATGTACATACTTAATACTACTAATACTTAATACTTTAAGTTTATACTTTATTGTCAGACAAGTCTGAAAATTATGGAGAATGTACATACTTAATACTACTAATACTTAATACTTTATACTTTATTGTCAGATACTTTATACTTTATTGTCAGACAAGTCTGACATTTTTCTTGCATAACAGTGTCTATGTTTAAAATAACCAACATACATTAAACATCGACATACACTTAAACCTCCCACATTATACATTCAATACTACACTTATATAACTACAACACCTTCACAATACTCTTGATTTCTGATTAACTGTTTTGTTCAACGCTAAGATAGCCTGATGCACAAAAGAGTGTTTCAGCCTCACTTTGTTGAATCTTGGAACTCTGTACCTCCGCTTTGATGGTAGTAATTCAAACTCATTGTGCAGGATATGAATACGGTTAGAAACCATATTATTGGCCAGCCTTAGCAAATTGTTATAATAAGCTGAATCATAAAGCTTCTCAAGAGGCTGGCCTACAATCTTTGAACAGATTTTTAATTGATTAAACAACTTTGTTTTTAGCATAACAGACAAACTCTTATACCAAATAGAGTTGCAATATACTCATTATTACAGACCTAAAGAACAACAGAAGATTCTGTTGAAGATGTTGAAGATGATGTAGACCCTAATATAATATCCTCGGTTTTACTCGTATTATTGACAAGAGCATTATTCAGTCATACCCTGTTGATGATGCCCAGGACTGTCCAAGTCATTCAACACAGATATTAAAACAGTGTCATCAGAATACTTTAAAATATAGCCAACTGATTTAACATGTCAGTGCGACAATCGTCTGTATATAAGGTGAAAGGTATGGCAGAACTGACGCTACCTTGTGGTACTCTGACATTTGTTGTGATTGCAGACGACAGTTTTATTCACTTTGACTCTCTGAACTCTATCAGTGAGAAATGAAGTAATACCAATGGATCAGATAGGGATTTACATCCAACTGTACAAGTTTTGACATCAATCTGTCAACCTGAATTGTATTGAATGCAGAAGAGAAATCCAGAAACAAGGTTCTTACAGTTGTTTTGGATTTATCCAAATGTTTAGAGATGATATGCACTAAAGCAGCAACTGCATCTTCAGTACTACAACCTTTCTTATAGGCGAACTGCCAAGGATCTAGTTTATCTTTAACTATCTAAACTAAATGCTGAAGCAACAATCTCTCTAGACATTTCCCAATTACAGAGGTAAGGGCTATTGGTCTAAAATCTTTATATTCTCTTGGACATGAAATTTTAGGTAATGGTTTTATGTATGCGGTCTTCCGTATCACAGGAACAGTATGTGTGTCAACTGAAGCTTGAAATACTGGTTGCCACACCGGCGCCAATTCATATGCCAAATTCTTTAAAAGACCTGCTCTACATCCAGTTTTTTTTTTCTACAACAGTTTTTTTTGTATTAATAGACTGAAACGTTTTCCTAACTTCCTCAACCTCAATAACAATTCTGTCCAGTAATGATGGAACCATATCAATTGTTTCATTCAAGTTGTTGTTTACCTATTAATTCAACTCTGGTAAAAAAAGGTGTTCAATTCATTCCCAAAACAAAGTACATCATCAATTACAATAGATTTGTTTGAAGATGACAATCCAGTCATTGTTTTCATGATGTCCCAAACATTTTTAGTATTATTAGTTTTAAAGGCTTTCTCCAAACGCCTCTTATGAACTTCTTTTGTTTTCTTTAATTTAATCTTTAACTCTCTTTCTGTTTAAGTGCCATAATATCCTTATTCTTAAATGCTACTTTCCTCAAATTTATAATTTCTTTAATACCTTTAGTCACATATGGTTTGTTATTTGGATAAACTTAAATCTCTTTTGTAGGTATGACCAGCTCCACACAGAAGTTAATATAATAATGTAACACTGTAGTTCTTTCATCACGTGAGCCTTCCTCAAAGATTTCCCAATTTTTCCAGTTGCAATAGGCTTTCAGTTGTTGTACACTTTCATTCAACCATAATCTAATAGGGCTGTCACTTTTGTGAAAAAATCCTATTCGATTTTTGAGACATAAGTGTTCATTGAATCGATTGTAAAATCGATTTTCCATGTCTAAAGACGTTTCCATATTAAATGCCAAATATGGGCAAAAGTGACAGTAAAGACATTCCAGGTTGAATTTTATATCCAAAAAAGCTACTCATAATCACATTTTTACCTACCAAATCCAAACAATGTGTTGTGGAGCAGTGTTTATCACCAGGTACAGAGAGAATGTACCCGTGGTGCCTCTGACACTGAAATAAGGGGCTGTCATTGTCATGTCACAGGAGGGATTAGTAGAGATAGTTAGAGTTGTGATGAAGTATCTGTCTCTGTGATGGGAAGCAAAACAAGCCCAATTAAAGCACCTGGGACCTAAAGAGCAGCCATACAGGTGGCAGTGATTCACACACACTTATGCACTGTGGAGCAAATTCTACTGTGTTATAGTGTAGACAACTGTTTTTACTTGTTTATACACCCAATCCAATAAAATGAAAATAAAGGTTGCAAAATAAGGCACTTAGGATCGAATGCGCTCTTCACGGGTGATGTAAGTATCCATTTACTCTGGAAAGACGCATCAGTTGTAGTAGAATGGATGGTGAATACTGACTGACACTCAAAAAATTTGAGATGAAGCAGATCATGAGATCTGGGTATGTTTTTAATATTTGAACACATTACAAAGCCTTTCAATTGAAAAATATCATTCCTGAGATTTACTTATATTCTCAAATTACTCAGATTTTACAGCAGGTTGCAATTCTAAATTAACACACACACACCTACACACTCGTATTGTGTTTTCATGTTTTATGGGGACTTTCCATGGACATACTGATTCTTATACTGTACAAACTGTATATTCTACCCCCTTACACTAATCCTACCCCTGAACCTACCCATCACAGAAAACTTTCTGCATTTTTACATTTTCAAAAAACATTTTTCCTCATGGGGACCAAAAAAAATATCCCCTCAAGGTAAAAAATTACTGGTATAACTATCTTTGTCCTCACAACGCAGGGTTTACCATGACCATACACACACACACACACAAATTAACATATTTTTGTTTGTAAAATAAATGTTGATATAAATGTATTTTCATCATTTTATTGAAATCATGATTTACATTTAAGTCAATTTGTTATAGTTTGTAAATATAATATTATAATTTAAGAGTGTTTATATGAAATTAAGTGAAATTAATCAATATTCGGTGATAATGCATTATAGAAATTGGAATCAATTAGGTTTAGAAAGGTATTGGTTAGAAATGTTGAAACTTACAGCCTGCTGTATGTATTTTAAGTGCCCTTTCATTTTTGTATATCCAAAATAAATGTAGAAATATATATTTAATATATTAACTATATTTGAATATTGTCTTTGGTACAAAACACATTTACATGGCCTATGGCAAAACATTACGCAACCAGGCTGCCTAAAAAGAAATACTTTTTTTTTTTTTAAAGACCTCAGGAAAAAGAAAATCCAAATTTTTTCTCCTTAAAAGAAGCTTAAAATGTATCTCTCACTTTGCCTCCTGCGAGCAATACAAGCTCTCAAAGCTGAAAGCATTTTTCAGTAAATGGAATTAAATGGATTTCACAGAAATGAACCCTAAGAAAATGGTAATGATTTCTGCTGCTTTTTCCCCCGTTTTATTGCTTGTTTAAATAATGTTTTGAATTTTTTTTAAGCTGCTTATTTATTTAGCACAACCAATGATGTGCTGACACCCCTTGTCGCTAAAAAGCATTTTTCTGTTATTTTGAAGCTGTAATATGTGTGAATGTTCTCTGGTTTGTGGAGAAAATGCTCACTCCTGCTGCTCTTTAGAAGCCTGATGACCTTTAGAGCTTTTTATGGCTGCTGCAGACTAAGTTAGTTAGTCTCAATTCTACTTCCTCTGTTTTTACTTTTGCTTTTGCAAAATTTGCTATAACAGTTGGGCAGAGATCCAACGAGGTGAAGTGCGATAGGACTTCTTAATAAGTTGTCTTTGCACAGAGCCAACAAACATGCACAAACCAGCAACACCTCAAGTGATATGTGACCCTGGACCACAAAACCAGTCACATGGGTCAATTTTTTTAAATTGAGATCTATACATCATCTGAGAGTTGAATAAATAAGCTTTCCATTGATGTATGGTTTGTTAGGATAGGACAAATGTTTGGCCGAGATACAACTATTTGAAAATCTGGAATCTGAGGGTGCAAAAAAATCGAAACATTGAGAAAATCACCTTTAAAGTTGTTCATTTATGTTCGTGATTTTGCTGCATTCACTCACAAAAATAAATGTTTTATATATTTATGGTAGGAAATTTACAAAATATCTTCATGGAACATGATGATTTTTGGCATAAAAGAAAAATTTATAATTTTGACTCATACAATGTATTGTTGGCTATTGCCACAAATATACCCGTGCTACTTATGACTGGTTTTGTGATCCAGGGTCACATATAATTTATAAAGTACAAGTGTAATTAGCTGAGGCTGTAGGTGTAAAATTATGGAGAATGACAGACTGTTTAAATACAGTAAAGGAGCAATTCATAGACAAGATTGATTTTTCCAACAACAAAAGACCGCAAATGTAACAGCACAGCAGCATTATTATATTTTAATGTTATCTTCAGCCACGTCTCTTCAGCTTTGATATTATAATCTCTTCATAATCATTTGGTAATATTCAGCTATTTTGAGAGATGGGAGAAAACATGCCCAAGCCATTGCATTTGTTTATGAAAGTAACAACATTTCCTCTTTGAAAATGATCAGAGATGATCACTGGAATGTTTTCAAATAATGCATTGTTTTTTCACTATGAGAATTATGATTTTACATTATCATTCAGTAATCTTATTTAATATTCCTCATATAGTGACAGATTATTATTTTTTTAAATGTTGAATACACATTACAATTTTAATTAATGCATATATATATGCTTAACAGATTGATCCAAAATAAGTTATTGCTAGGTACATAAAGGCCCGGTTTCATAGACAAGGTTTAGATTAAGCCAGGATTAGGCCTTTGTTCAATTAGAACATTTAAGTAACTTTTATAAACGTGCCTTAAAAAAAACACATTACTGGTGTGCATCTTGAGATAAAACAATAGCACTGACATATTTTAAGATATGACAGTGCAAGTTGTTTTCAGTTAAAACAGCTCAGTAATGCATTTTAGTCTGGGACTACGCTTAAGCCTTGTCTGTGAAACCAGGGGCAAGATTAATTTTTTGGTCCCATGTCTCAAAACCTAGAAAATTGTGCGGTTATCCGAGCAGGTCGCGTGAGCCATCTCAGTGTGTCACCTCACATGAGGAGCCTCAAATCTCAACTGAGAGGCGCTTACCACACGTCTAATTGCCTGAGCGTTTTCCGTTACAACTGCGCTGCCATAGCGAAGGTTAAAAACAGACCACAGAGGTGATGGAAAGCGATGAACGTGTGTCTTCAAACCATTGTTCTATATCAATCAACGGCGATTCCATTACAGTTGCCGTGGTGTTACTTGAATTAATTGATATGTTTTGTCTGCTTGTGGTTTGACTCTCTAATGGCTTACCAGTGCTGGCCTGCTCAGTGCCACCAGCTAATAGCTTGTTTTGCAAGCAGGTTGGGTGTCTGTAAGAGGAGCGTGCTGATCGCTCTCTTTCTCTCTCTCTCTCTCTCTCCCTCTCTATCTGTAGGCAACACGCTGCAGACTCCCGTGTTCTCCAAGCAGCCAGGCAGCATTGTGTTTCCAGTAGACTCCATGGAGAAGAACAGAGAGGTGGTTTTCAGCTGTGAGGCACAAGGTGACCCTCCTCCTTTTTACAGGTGAGCTCACTGCCAACTTTATACCGCAAAAACATTGTTTGGTCATCTGCATCACTGCTTCGGTAAATTGAACCTCAGTCCCTTTTTTTTTACGATTTCAGAAATGCACAGGCTCTTTTTTGGCACCACTAGCACCATATGCGACATGACATGATAAGCACTTAAAATCTTTCTTGAGAGTTTTTGTCTTAATCTACTGGTTTCTATTTCTGCAGCATTGCACTGGGTAGCCCCCACCCAAAGTGAAATCTCTTTGGTCCAACATTTTTCCCATCATAGCTGTAGATTAAACATCAAACATTTGATGTACTGTTTTTTTTATTTTTTTTTATATATATTTTTTTTCTGACAGGTTTCCACAACTGCCATTGGTCAGCCAAACAGATAGTCCCACCCCAAACTCACTCCATTGGTTTGGCCAATGTTCCTGTGTAGGAGTTTTCATAGATTACAACGTTTCAGTAAAAAGTATGTAGGTAAATAAAGGAAAAGATATAAAATGAAAATAAAAAAAGATATAAATGAAGATTCATGTAGTGAAAAGTGTGGACAATTTGTAATTTGTAATTAAATTCTTAATTTTACTTTTAGTTCTTACATTAAACATGTTGAATCTACTTGACATTTTTGAACTAACAGACACATAATTATTGTGATAATATACTACTGTTCAAAAGTTTGTGGTGGGTAATGTTTTTTAAGAAAAAAGTTTCTTATGCTCACCAAGGCTGCATTTATTTGATAAAAAAAAAAAAAAAAAAAAAAAATTAAACTTTCTTTTGAATATATTTTAAAATGTAATTTATTCCTGTGAAGGCAAAGCTGAATTTTCAGCAGCCATTACTATATTCTTCAATGTCATATATGATCACAAACTTTTTGAGCCGTTTTCAAGCAAATGCATAATTATTGAGATATGTATTTAGAAATATTGTCAAAAGACTAAAAAAAAAATTGAGAAATTTTTAGCTACATATTGGCCTGACTCTGTTTTCATTCTCCTTCACATTTTATGATTTATTTATTTATGTTAAAGTATGTTCTTAAGAATGCTAATGTAGCGTCTGGCCTCTAATGAACATGTTCCCCTGACACTGTTCAGATGTGCTGTAGAAAGTTGGATCCTTGTGCAATTCCAGAATTGATCAAGCTTAATGGAAAAGCTAATCAGTAGCTTCCTCTTTCCTGTCAGGAAGGTTGAATCGTGGAGCCTTTTGATGAATGTCCTTTTCTCGGCAGCTCGAGTGTCCATCACTTTCAAAGTGCATTAAGTTCAACCTCCTGAACTACTCCCATCCTTCCCTAGTGCCTGTGCGCTATATTCCAAGTTAGGGTTGTAACTTGATTGTACCAGCATTTCTGCAGTACCGGTAGTGCTGAGTACCAGGTATATTCGGTAGCCGCTGATAGACGCTGCTTTCGAATGCACTTGTTCATGTTTGTTTGAGTGCTATCTGTGCGTCGAGCATTGAGCGTTGAGCATTGTAGCCAATCACGATCATATCTGTTGAGCGCAGGATCAAAATGGCCGATCAGATGTGTCAGTTAGTAGTGCTAATTTTGTTAACGAAATCTGTGACGAAAAATGTTCGTTGATGTCCTTTTTTTCCATCACTATGATGAGATAATGACGAAACAACACCAATATCATTAAATAGTAACTGTGACTATATCAACATGCATATCGTTGATGAAAAAATACTTAAATGTCGTTAGCCTTTAGTACAAAGTCTTTTATGCTGTTGTTTTAATAGAAAAACAAATTCCTCTAATTAGGAATTTCACTGTTTTATTTTTTGAGAAGTTTCTTGTTTTACCAGTTTTCATAATGTAGAGATGTTAATTCATATGATAAATAGCCTATAATAAATCAAGAAACTAGATGAGGTAAAGTAAACCATGCGTATGAGCTGACAATCTCTTGATTTATGCCTATAGGTGAAAGTGCAATAATTCTGATTAAATTAAAATAAATATCTCAAATGACAACAATTGTTGTGATTTTATAATTTTGTGCACAATTATCTTGATTATTAATTCAACCATTATGCAGCATATTGAAAATGTGACTAAGTTTTCATTGACTAAAACTAGACTAAAATGCTCAGACATTTAGGCCTGGTTTCACAGACATGATATGTCACTGTAAGTTGCTTTCAGTTAAAAGAGCTCAAACATTCATTTTATTCTTCAACTAGGCTTAAGCCTCGTCTGTGATAAAGATCTAAAACTTGACTAAACAAAAACAGGACAAGGTTGACTAAATATGATAAAAACTAAAAAGTACATTTAGCACAGGTCTAAGACTAAGAGGCCATTTACACAACACCGCTTTCAACTAAAAATAGGAATGGGCCATTCATTCACACAACAACAGCGTATTGGCGGCCTGAAAACAAGCTTTTAAAATCTGGTTTCAAAGTGCAAGTTTTTGAAAACAATCTCGTTATCGTTTCCATGTAAACAACAAAAGCACGAATTTTTGAAAACGGTGACGTCATGCACATGCGTATTACGTGCTCAGTCTATAGGCACGTAATGTTTCTTTACAAAGTGACATCGCCAACTACTGGCCTGGCATGCATAACAGCGTTTTTAGTCGTTTTGACAACATTTGGACAAGCAAAGGAAAAACGTTTCCGTTCTTAGCACATCGTTGTCATGTAAATGTACCCCAAGACTAAATAAAAAAAAAGAGCTGACAAATTTAACACTAAGTTTAACACTGCTGAAAATGCACGAGGTTATGTTTTTTTCAGCGCGAGCTGAACGCTCATGAATCCTTTCATTATAACCAACAAAGTGTAAACACAATGTAAATGAGATTCATTGTACAATTAAGACAGCTTTTTAAAATGATAATTAGAGTTATCGCAAGAGTGCAGAATTCAGTGAGCCTAAGTCATTATAAAAGGAGGGCTCTTCTCTCGTTTTCTGTTTATTACCCATTCACAATCTGAATACAGGTTTATTTTTTCATGCTGCTAAGTACACTGCAAAGTTTCTGGATTGACAACCGTATTTAAATGCGCAATTGAATTGGAAACTGCAGTGATTGACAGGGATAACCAACGGACTACCATTTTTTAAAGTGCTTAATTTTGTCTGGTACTGAAATTGGTATTGAGAATCGTGACATTTTACTGGTATTGGTACTGACTACTGAAATTTTGGTATTCTTCTGAATCTTGTCAGTGAATTAGTGGTTCATAAAATGATTTATTCATGAAATGGACTGATTCAGTTCCCAGGTTCAACTCACTGACAGGAGGTGAACATTTTCATGAATAATGGCTTAAATTTCACTCTGTTCCATATAGCTATTGTATTACTTGAGATGATTTTAAATATAGTGCCAAATATAGTGCCAAATATAGTCATATGGACCCCATTTTACACTTTATGGTGTTTTACGCAAAAGCCTTTTTGAAGCTTGAAATCTCTTGCAGTCATGTAAATCATCAATGTAAATGCAAATGTTTGGTCAGAATTTTTTTCTGGTTATGACGGCAGAATTGTATGTTTTTATTTAAACTATCCCTTTAAGCCCATGCACAAGCCCGGAGGATAATCAAAGTTGTGATTGTAGCTTTTGAGCTAAGGCATCTGGTGTGTGACTATGTTCTTGAAGAAAGGTTTTAGTAAAGAATGTGTTACGCCGAAAGACTTAAAGTGTGCAACAGATCCTCAAACAGCCTCCTGTCTCCTGAGCCAGGTGGTGTTGTATAGCACTACGTAATGTCTGTTTGAGCATGAGCGCGTAAAGCATGTGCTCAGCAAATGGAGCGTCTGGGGAAAGCTGTCATTGCCGTGAGGTGTTTGATGTTGTGATCCTATGTAATCATACTTCAGTACTATTATTTTTATGTCAAACTACACTTTAAAGTGAAAAAGTGCATTTCTACCTGATCTGACCTATAAAACGTACCTTTGTTGGTGTAACTTAGTGCAGTCAGATGTATTTGGCCATATAGAATCATTTTTGGGACTTGAATAAGTAAGGTATATTATCACAAAATAAACCCTAACAGGCTGATCGCTGTACATTAGTTTTTGTTTATTATATGGATACTTAACATATGGACATAACATATTTATCTGAGTTGCAATTAGTTTATTATGTGAGAAGAAAAAGTTGAAATTATCTCTCTTATGTATGAGTCACTTGCCCAAATAGTCAATCGTACAGTTTACTGCTTCAAGAATATAGGCAAGGCAAGTTTATTTATATAGCACATTTCATAATTCAAAGTGCTTTACATAGAGAGGAATAAAAATAATCACAAAATCAAAGCAAGGAAAATTCAAACAGTTATTCAAAAGCTTTACATAGAAAGGAATTATAATAATCACAGTATAGCAATTCATAAAGCGTTGCATAGAAAATAGACACAAAATAAAAGCAGGGGAAATTAAAACAGTTATAAAAGGAATTAAAAGAGATAAATGATAGTTATAAAATGAATTAGAGTAAAATGAATTAAAATAGTAAAAAGATGATACATAGAATAAACTTCTCATCTGGCAAAACACCGGTGTATCTTATTTTGACTCTGAGATTTCCCCATGAGGTCTCTAGAGAGAGCAATTTTCACCTCAATTGAAAAAGGTGAGCACATGCATATACAGTACATATATATCAAAATTTGACTGCATGATTTTTTTGATTGACCAATCAGAATCAAGTACTGCTGGGAGCCGTGCACAGTTGATTTAGATGTTCACAAGTGAAGGACATTTTTAGATTACCTGACAAAACCTTTTTTCTATATTTTTTATTTTATATTTATTTATTTTTTTGGATTAGTTAGTCTCAAGTTAGATATTAGCACTGTCACATAACCATTGGAATCACATATTTTCCACGTGGTATATATAAAAGCTTGGTTGATATATTAATGCTTGTTTAATTTCAGAAATTTAGTGAACATCTTATGAGCTTAAATTGTATCACTCTACCACAGCTAATTATTTTTTAACAGTATTATTTTCTACATATTCATTTCATAATATTAATAGAATATTTGAAGTGTCATTTTGTAAATAAGTAAATTACATTTTTAAAGAAATTAATAATTGTATTCAGCAAGGGCGCATTAAATTGATCATTGTATATAAATGTATGATGTTACAGAAGTTTTCTTTTTTGAATAAATGCTGTTCATTTGAACTTTCTTTTCATTTATTCATTAAATAATCCTTAATTATCCTTAAAAAATATGTATCGTGGTTTCCACAAAAATATTAAGCGGAACAACATTTTCTTAATGATAATAAATGTTTTTTGTGCACCAAATAAGCATATTAGAATGATCTCTGAAGGATCATGTGACACTGAAGACAGCCTTGGTAGGCATAAGAAACATCGGTAGCACTTTATTTTACAGTCCTGTTCCCCATGCACATATGTACTTATTATAGTGATACATCAACTGGGTAATAACTAGGTACTAACTCTGAACCTACCCTTAAACCTAACCTTAACCATGTAGTTACCAACCAGCACTTTCTTAGGTAAGTACACTGTAAGTACACGGAAGTCCATGTACTGTAAAATAAATTGCAACCAAAATCTTTCAAAAATGTTACTGACTTTTGAACTGTAGAGTATGAGAAGTATATTGAAATTTCGCAAAAGTATACCGAGATATGCATATCGCAATGGCTTACAATAACTGAATGATTTTAATACTTCAAAAGATTATGAAAAGTCTAAGTTTTATCTTGATGCAGACAACAGAGAATAGACTGGATACATGACTGTTACATACAAAAAATAAATTGTACACACCTGAAGCATTATTGTGTCGCATATCGAATATTGCATTATTTAACGAGTTATCTCTTTGTACAATCTTCTCCCAATACTTTAAGTTCCTCTCTGCTCTTTCACTATCTTTTAACTCTCATCAAAATACCAAGAATAAAACAGAAAAAATGCATGTTATATCATTGCTTATTGAAAAGCCCCGTTAACCTTCCATGGTCTGCCGCTTTGTAACACCTATTCCTTGTAGAGAAGGTTGGAGCGGCGGTGTAATTGAAGTTTAACAACTTATTGTAAATTACACTGCTAGCTTCTCTTCATCTCAGGCGACAGCTGCTCCTTATACTTCAGATGTCCCACCTTCTCTCTCGGCAGCTTCTCATTTTAATTCACTTCTCCTCTTTACCTCACTTCAAGAAGCTCATCTTAAGACATGAAGGAGACTAGAGAATGCTATAGAGTATCCTTGCATCACCTCGTCGTGAAGTTGAGGGAGAATTGTCAATCAAAGGATAGCCTGTAGCCATAGTTACAGCAGCAGATGGGAAGTGGCCGTTTTTTTAACGGTTGCACAAAGTTTCTTGACATGCTGTCACATAGCAGCATTCTCATTTCTATGCTGATAATTGATCTTTTGAAATAAAGTTGTTACATTTTTCGGGAGAATGCGGCAGTATTTCAGGCCCCCATGATGAAACATGAACGAAGCATTGGCATAGTGTGAAAATGCAAATGTGTCACAAAAACTTGGAGATAAAGAGAAACAACACAGGCTGTCTGTGACACGAACTGGATGTTTTGTCACCCAAGATGGGAACTGTAGGTGGTGAAATCTCAATTTCTTCCAAGGACAGGGGGTTATTAATAACTGATGACATCCATTCGTACCCTTTTCTTGTTTCGATGCAATGTTACATTATATAATTAGATGTCTTAGAAGCGATATATCATTTGCGACATTTCAACCAACATTTATTTTATGAGTTTGATTTCACATGATGTTGTCATTATTCTTAATTGCAAGTGTGCTTTTATCCTTCACAAATCGCCAAATCAAGACTCTCAAACAAACAAGAAATAACTGCTCGTCCCTTTTTCTTTTCATCAGCCTCACTAAGATCAAACGGAGCAGAGAAGGGCACTTGGAAACTAACAGGAAGGAGAAATCATCTTATTATTGAGCCTGAGATTTGGAAACTCACCACTCCTATCAATTACTGGCATCTCTAAAGACTGCGCAGTATCGTTCACTGTGGCCTACAAATATGAAATATTTATTGCGTTTTTGTATTTGAAAACACTTGCAGAAGCGGTGGGAATGTGCGGGTGTCTTTGATTTAGAGGTACTGGATTCAAATAGACTCGAGAGCAGAAGTCCTGAAAGAAGTGATGTAGGGCTACACCCATATTATTTCTGCTATGCTTTGCATAGACGCGCAGTCGCTTCCTGGTGTGAAGAGTTTGCAAATGACCCTCCTCTCAGGGGGCATTAGTGAGATTCTGTTTTTGTTTAGGAAAATAAGATGCATCTGTATACAAATTGGAAACAGACAAAGAAAACAAGATGTTGTGCTACAAACACCATTTAGGAAGGCACAGTGTGAATGTACCACATGCTGAAAGGGGCGATTTAACATTAGATTTCTCGCTAGTTAAAGGGATAGTCCACCCAAAAAATGAAAATTCTGCCATCATTTACCCACCCTTATGTCGTTCCAAACTTTATGCATTTTGTTTTTCCTGCTGCACACAGAAGAAGATATAATGAAGAATGTATTCTGAAACAGTTTTTTGTCAATGGGATCTAAACTGTTTAGTTACCAATATTCTTCAAAATATCTTCTTTTGTGTTCCATACAAGAAAGAAAGTAAAAAAGGTTTAGAACAGCACAAGAGTGAGTAAGCGATGAGTTTTTTGGGTGGACTATCCCTTTAAAGGCCCCCTGAAATCAAAATAAAAAAATGTAAGCTTTTAGTATGAATATGTTAGCCTTAAGGTTATGAATAAGCTGGTGTGTTCCCAAACAATGACAAAATTCGCATTTAGGAGATATAAGCATTCAAAACTTAGTCTCTCACTTCCGCTAAAATGGATCACAGATTTTTATGACATCACCGCGGACTTCAGCTTCTCATCACATCTTCTGTCCAATCAAATGCTCTCTAGAATCTGAAGCGTCCCGCTCCCTATGCTATAAATACCACCTGGCCAAAGCGACCGTTGACACGTCACGCAGCAATATGGGTTGGAGATGTGTGTTTGGTTGCTCAAACGCTTGAGTTTTATTCCTTTTTCCAACTGTACATAGGTTTCGCTTCCATGGTGCTGGCATGTACGACTTACAGTCTGTGAGGTAAACTAAACGCTATTGGCTATTTGAAAAGGGGGAGGAGCCATTCAATATGTCCCGCCTTAGTCAGATTGATCTGGCTCTATTTGTTTACCACTATCGCATGCTGATGATGTTTTATTCTTCCATACTAACTTTTGTCGTAGCCTACAATTCAATAGGTGTCATCATCGTACAGTCTACATACATGTCGTACCCAAGTTTATTAGATCCATCGTTCAGTGTGATTTGTATTGCGATTGCCAAAATTGCAATCTGGGATCTGTCTGTTGCAGGCATAAGACAATAGAACATTTAACATACACCAGTTGTCAAACTAAGCTCATGCTCCACTTGTCACCATGATGGTACCCCCCCCCCCCCCCCCCCCCCACACACACACACACACAGACACACAGACACAAAAAAACATAACAGAAACTCTTCTAAATTAGCATAGCAAAGCATTAAACACTACTTGATCTTGCACAAAAAAAACTTAAAAGAAACAAGTTCATTAAACTCAAAATAATGAAACCATTCAGATTGCTTAAAATGTGTCAGTTTCGTGAGCTCAAAAGAAAAAGAAAGTTCTAAATACTTAAAAGTTATTTTTTTAACACATTTTAATATGTTTGCCCTACTCAAACCAATTAATTATTTTGAGCGTTTGAGCTTACAGTGCAGCCCTACATAGATCTCTCATAAAACACTCACACACATAACCTCATAAACGCAGTATCATCCTCTTCCCATTACCACAGTTAATGATGAAAAGAGAACGATTTTTAAAAGTCTGGTTTATATGTGGGTTTTTGTATTGATTTGGCAGATTGTTTTATTTTAATAAGGCTGTTTGAAGGGTTGGAGAATCCGCTGATATCTTAAATTAATTAAATCCTTAAGTAATCTCAATAAATTCCTAGTAATCATACTGCATGCTATAGAATACAGAAATGCTTACTTCAAATATTAGTTTTAATTGGTGCTCTGCCGTGATAAAGCTCACATTTGATGCTGTATGACTTTGCGTTCAACAAGATGGATGGTCACAAGCCGTGCCATTCTGGGCATTAATCTTGGTATGGGGAAAAATACAGGCTTCTGAATTTATCAGGGCTACAGATGGTTGCTTTTCATTTAGCAGACACATTTTATGCAAAGCACTTTACAGTGCACTAATTGCAAGGACAATCCCCTTGGAGTTAGTGTAGTGTACTAAGTGCTTTACTCTGGAGTCTAATAACAGCAGTGCATCTCAGTTACTCAGTGCAGTTCACTGGTTGTTTTTATGTGGGATCTCACTTAGAACTTTTGTTTCACCAGCCCAGATTTGTACCCACATGTCTGATGACAGCCGATATTTGTGCAAAACAACCTGCTTCCGGCCATGTGCTTTCTTATTAAACTTTATTAGCTGATATTGACTGCTGTGTTTTTAAACCTGAAGATTTAATTTTACATTTTATACTTTATATATCATGCAAAATTGTATTAAATTAAATTAATAAATGGAAATATATTAACTATTCAGAGATACATTCCGTATATTGATTCACCATAATATACTGTACAGTGGTCCCAAAATATGTAAATGAAATGTCCAAATTCTTCCAATTCTTGTGAACATAATTTCTGTTGTCTTTTAAAGTCCCCTGTAGTCAATAATTTTATCCTTTACAACTCATTTTTGATCACCAAAATGACATATTCAAATGTTTTTTCCTTAATAATAATTTCCTTAAAATAACTTGAATGTAACTCTACACCCTTGCCTCATTTAGTATACGTGGTTCTATGAATATGAAAATCTGCCTCCACTCACTCACACCAGAGATCCACTCGTTGACGATCACACGTTGACGTGATTGGTTACAAGGTAGTTTGTGACGTCAGAAACACCGGCGATTTCAAACCGTGTTTTTGAGACAGTCTTTGATTCAATGCAGTTTTAAGGAGAAAACACTCTGCAATGGGGTTGTCTTAAACCATATCAAAAACACCACATAGACATACAGTATAAACAACATTAAAAACTTGATTTTCACCACAGAAGGACTTTAAATGAAAATCAAACAAAGAAGTTTTTGTTAAGTGTTTTGATTGAAAAGTGTGCTCTGTTGTCTTATTTTAAAATAAATCACATTTGGTTTGATATTTTATGTAATGTTTAGACTAAAAAGTGTCCAAATAGTTTGTAGAGCATATATAATATATATATATATATATATATATATATATATATATATATATTCAAAATTATTTTTATTTCAGTGGTTGCTTTTTCATACTTCAGGAGATTTTTAATTGAGGAATATTTTATTTAAGTATCAACTTTGTCTCAGATGTTTCTTCTAAATTGAATGTCTTATCACCAAGGCTGCATTTATTTGTTTCCAAAATGTAGTAATAATTGTAATTTTGTGAAATATTATTGCAATGTAAAATATCTTTTCTATTTTAACATATTTTAAAATATATATAAAAAACAGCATTTATTTGAAATACACTTGTCACTTTTGATCACTTTAATTCATTCTTGCTGAATAAACGTATTATTATTATTTTTTTAAACTTGCTGATCCCAAACTTTCGGTAGTGTAAATTATGTATTTATAAAAATATTTTCAATGCTCTTATTTTTGAGAATAAGAGTATAGAGCTATAACATTAATAAGCCTTGCTGTGACAGTTTCGTCATGGAAGGTCATGATGAGAAATGTATGAGTTCATATTGAAATCTCTGAACTGTAAACTCCTTTGTCTTGTAGGTGGAAGCTAAATGGCAGTCTGGTCAATCCTAAACCCGGCTCCCATCACAGCCTTTCTGGAGGCAACCTTCGCATCAACCATCTCAATAAAGATGAGGACGCTGGGACGTACCAGTGCCTTGCTTCCAACTCTTTCGGGACTATTGTCAGCAGGGAGGCCAGCCTAACCTTTGCCTGTAAGTCACATTCTGATCTCTGATCACACTTGCAGCACAGATAAGGTCCAAACAAACAGGACATTGCAGACCTGACAGCACGGACTGGTACACTGGCCCTTGTACTCCTCACTGATAACATGATCAAAATGAAAATGTTTTCCCTGAGGAGAGCCTGGTTGCTTTCTCACCCTCTCTCATTCTTGTTTCTCTCGCACTCTGTCTGTATCTCACATATACACACAGGTTGTTCATGAGCAAGATTCAGTCTTGCAGTCATCATTTACATCACCTGAAAATGAGATATCAAAAAATGAGATTCAGTAAAACACATTCAGACCTTGTGTTCCTTGCTGTGGCTGTTTTTAAAGCTACGACTGGCATGTAATTGGTTCAAGCTCCACCTTTTCCACACAGCCTTAAAAAAAGCCCTATCCAGCCCATAAAATAATGAGACCATGTTTAGAAAAGCTGTCACCATTACAGTATGTTCTGTTTGTTTTAGTTTTCATGGACCTTCTATTTGTTTTCATTTGTCACGTGTTCCTAGTTCTATTTGCCGCCACTGATCAGTCACCGTGGACACCTTCATAATCACCACAGATGTTTGTCATAGTGTCATCACCACCGTGTATTTAAGTTCCTCCTTTTCATTCAGTTGTTGTCTGGTATTGTTCGTGTTAGCACGCTGTTTCTTATGTTGGCTGTTTATTCTAAGTTTTATATTAAATCTTATGTTATTGAATCATCGTCTTCATCTTCTGTGGAACTAAGCGTTACACTAGCGTTCTAATTGTATAATTTCTGCAGTATATGCTGCACACACTATTTGAATTTTCTGTAAGCATGGAAAACCTGATTGACCTACTTCATAATGTGCAGACCACTCTGTGTGAAATACAGACCCCACAATGCAATGCACTCAACCTGGATGTACAATGTGGCAAATTAACTGGAATACCGATTTTATTTTATTTTTATTTTCATGCTATTTTATAAATGTGGGCTACAATAATAAATAATAGAAGTAATATTTGTTAATAACATTTGTTAATTAAGCAATTTTCACTAAAAATTAAAAAAAAAAAAAATTAACCCTGAGCAAGTTTTTATTTCCAAAATGAAAAATGGTCTGCTCACTGCCTTTATAAAGGCAAAATAAGTAAAGTAAGTAAAATTTAGATACATTTAGATTTAATGATTCAATTTTCATAAATGTATTAGGCCTATAACTTTTCACATTTGGGGCACCAGTCAGTACAAAAACAAAGTTGACATACCAGCATCACTGCTGTACCGGTAGTACCGAGTACCAGGTATATTCGGTACACGCTGATAGACACTGCATTCAAACGCTCTTGTTCGTGTTTGTTTGAGGTCAACCGTCAAAGGTTTCTATTCACAGCGTGTTTTTTCTATTTAAGTGCTGAACATTGTAGCCAATCACAATCATATCTTTTGAGCGCATAAACTCGCTAGTCAGTAAGTTAGTCACAGCTGAAAATGCTCAAGGTTTTGTTTTGTTCAACGTGAATTACATGCTCGTGAATTCTTACATTATAACCAACAAAGTGGAAACACAATAAGAGATTCACTATACAATTAAGACAGCTTATTTTATTATAGCTTTTCGAGAGTGAAGAAAACTGAGCTTGCACTTTAGAGATTGAAGTCATTATTAATTTCTCTTGCTTTCTGTTTATTACCCATTCACAATCTTTATACAAGTTTAGTTTTCCATGCTGATAAGTATGCTGCAAAGTTTCTGGATTGACAACCGCGTTTAAATGCACTATTGAATCGGAAACTGAGATGATCGACAGTAATAACCAAACGGGACAAAATCTGGTAAAGAACTTAATTCAACAGTTTTTGCTCTAGTATGGAAATTGGTACAGAGAACTGAAAGTGTTTTGCTATGACTATAGAATTTCCCCCATCATGACATTTAAAATCACACTGATTGACTGACACGTCTTTGCATACGGCACTGATAGCAAATGACAAACAAGCCTTTCCGAATGAATTCTGTTCCCAGCAAGGCCACTGCCTGAAGACGATGGCACTGCAGGGCAGGGAACAATCCAATTCTGTGGGGAGGAAGTCTGCTGTCATCGTAAGACGATTGGCTGACAGATCCATCAATCGCTGGTCTCTGACCTTACTAGGCTTCAGTTGTTGTCGTGTGGTGGGGGCATGCGTCTCTGACTGCTCCACATCCATCTTCTTTATTACTCTCTCCATAGCTTAATTAACTCCGCCGCATGATGGAGTGGTGCAGGTTCAAGAGAATAATTTAAAGGGCAGCTGATGTTATTAGATGGGATATTTTCTAATTTGGTATCTAATGCAGGAGAATTTGTAGGAGACCACGTTGTGCATGAGAATGCATAAAGGTGAAGTCAAGAAGTCATATTTCGAACTTGTATTAGTTTTAATGCTGTAAAGTGGATGGAGGAAGATGCTGATTTCAGACCGCTTCATAAAGTAGCATGGAGAAATTAATATTGGAGGTTTGTGGCTGTTGGTCTGGATGTATAACCTTTAAGGTCGTTTATATGCTAGTGTACTTCTAAAAGTCGACCAAATTAATGTATGCATTTTTTTAAATTTACGCTTTAAAATTACAACAGAATATTAATGACTCATCTCGCACTCACAGGCAAATCCATTTTATTTATCTAATAAAAGAGCTAGATGGTATACTGAGCGTCTTTCATGGATATATACTAGGCCTACTCATATTTATCTCATAAGGAATTGTGAATTACGTAATAAAATATAAAAAACCATATAAACATGTGTAATATAAAACCAAAGCATATATCATTCCTTAACAACCTGAAATTTAGAGTTCATAGTGGTTCTGTTCATACACTGATGTTATCATTAAAAATTAGGGTTGCAAAGGGCTGAAAATTTTCAGTAATTTTTTTTGAAAACTTTGCAACCCTATTAAAAATACATTTTTGAATGGAGAAAATTTATGTATTTTTAAACCAGACTCTTCTTTTGTTATTTTCAAAAACTTGTTTCAATAATAAATGCATTAACACAGGAAAGAAAACTGTTAGTGAAGCCATTTCATGGGTTTTTATTTGGTTTTTTATATGTAATTGTATATAATTTGCACAAATTTTTTTGTTTTTTTATGCAGACTTTTAGCAGCGTTCTGTCAGGACTAGCTTTAGAAATAATAGGTGGCTCATAAACTAGTTTGCGCCTCTTATGTATTTGTCTCTAAACAGCTCTGCCTTTTCGTTTCAAATAAATGGCCGTGAAAATCACTTAATTTGTGAAAATACATTTATGGTTACTTTGGTGTAAGCTTGTACGGTGCCTTTGTGTGCTTTCAAATTATCAAAAGTACTGGTTATTAAAGAGACTTTCATTGGAAGTGATAAAATGTTTTCGTTTTCACTCTCTCTGAATAGGACTGGATGAATTAAGCAGAAATTGAAAGGGTTGTCAGTAGATGCATAGGAAATGAGAAAAATTGTCAGTGTCGATACACCAATCCCTAAAGCAGTAATTGCATTCTGGGGAATTGCAGAATGTTTTTAATTAAAATGCCACTGATAGAGAAGGCTGCGTCTTAATCATATTTCACATATGTACCATCTTCTCATTTTCATATCTGAGTCTTGAAAAAGACCTCACTCTAAATGTGCAATAACAATTAAAGTTCTTTTTGACTTGGTAAGAAATTAAACTGTGTATGTGTAGCGTTAACAACATGTTGAACATTGTGGTGACAGGTTGAATAGAGTATTTTGCAGTTCAGCTGATGTTATTTGATGGGTCAGTGAATGCTGAAGACATTACCTACTATATATAGTGAAGATACCAGGTGTAGTTGTCACAACAGCTGTATCTCAGTAACGATGAGGTTTGGAGTCTGATTGCATAAATACTTGTTTTCTTTAGAAGTAGTTCAACCTTCTTCAAAATTGTTTTAAATTAGGATTGTTTTTGTGAATGTTATCCACTGTACTAGAACTAGACTAGACTGAACTAAACCACAGTGTTATACATTAAAGCAATTGTGAACTACTGTATATCATTTAGTCTAAACTGTATTCTATACTGTAAGTGTCAGGTTTATATTGAGGCATATTTACATTTTTATATGTTCCAGTTTTATACAGTTCAGTAAATACTAATTTCATTGGCTGAAACATGGGTTTGATATTTTTGCGTGCTCTCCTTTTGCTTTTTTTATTAATCATTTGCATTTCATAATTCTTTTGCTGTTTAAATATCTAGTTCAGTCATTAAACTCCAGAGGGCGCAGGCTGATAGGTCCTTTATTACAGACTGTTATCAATGACTGAAACAGATTTTAAACACTGACTGAACGCAACTGTCACTGACTTGGCGCTTTTGGGCATGTTCAGTCGTAAGTATCAAATTTCATTTATAATCGGCCTTACAGTCGTTAAGTGTGTCCCTGGCTTTACATGAAATCTGCAAGCAATCCTATTATTACTGCATGGCACAAGCTGATTGGCCTTTGTTGTTTCGGCAGCCAATGAGATTGCTTGCTCTACATTTAAATAGTCTGGTTCAATGCCTGTTGTAGGCTAGTCGTGCAGTGTGCTATCAGAGTTCTCACTGAAACCTTCCCTCCGCCTTCCCCAGCTCCACCTGCCTTGATATGCTATGGAATTTATGTGTGTCTTTTTATGCAGCAACAGCATATCTTACATTCTCATAGTCTCATCCTCATGCATCATGCCCATGGACCATTGGCTGAACATCTGATGCATAAGGCACACAAAACAGGAAAAACTTTGTGAGTTTCAAAGTCGTCATCTGATTGGTTGAATTCCACAGGATTTCCGGAAGACGTGCGTGTCAAAAAATGTTATGGTCAGCCTGGAAACATGGCCATTGTGATGCGGTCCTTGTGGCGGTCCTTGGCCAATGAAAGCTGCGATACAGTCCAGAGTTCACAAAGAATCCACAAAGAATTCATAACATTCTTTTACAGTCGTGTTCTCATTATAATTTTGTGTAGCCAGATTTGTGCTGCACATGTTGCACTTAACTTACTGTATTTTCCTTTTCGAAGTGATTCCAATTATATTTTAAGCGATTCAAAACCACCATGGCGAACATCGAGCATCTGAAGCTGCTCGGCTGAAGGAAATAATCCATTATTTGTCGCTTTAATATATCAGCCTAATTTTCTTATCAGATCGAGAACCATAACATTGCCATTTATCGGCCGATACCGCTATGGTGGCCAATATATCGTGCATCCCTAGTCCAGACTTTCTGCTGTCAGTCTGAAGGTCTAGCTACGTGAGACTAACATGCTCACATTTAACATTGCCATTTTCAATAACATGCTACAACTAGTTTGAAATATTGTTGTAAATCCACAAAGTAGTCGATAATACATTTCAAATACTGATATATTGTGTACGATCGCTTTTCTTTTAGTTTAGATAACATAGTTTAGATAGTTAAGTTAAATTGGTGTTCTTCTCAATTCATTTTCAAAAAATAGTTGGTTCCCATTGTGACAACTTACCCCATGTAGTGTGCCAACATGCCCCACTGTTAGTTTACACAAATTAATGAACTATATCTTTTTTCTGAGCAATAATTGTTAGCTTTTTTTTGTAGCCAAGAATTTGAGATATGTGACTAATAAAGAGAGAAAGAGAGAGAGTGCGAGAGCTGTTAATCAATTATTTAAGGAATTTCTTTTTATTCTGTCCCAAATGACAGTGAAAAACAGCTGGAGTTCCTCTGCGAGTCTGATTTGAGTATTATTTCTTCTTCCTGTGGTGGGTGGGTCGCGGGTTTCACCAGTCTTTATAAAGTCGCGACAGCTCACTAGGACCATAATAAGTTATGCTGGCATTTACAAATCACCCATGGTTGCGGCACTTGATAGTCAGGTTCATTTAGATTACTGTACAACCCATCAGAACGGTTTTGCAGAGCTGGAAGTTCTTCAGTGGTGTCGTTTTTCTTCATTTCAAACTGTTATGAATTGCAGAATAGGAAAGTGCTCATGGGACATTACATCATTGGCAGCCTCCTGTCTTCCTTCTTACTCCAAATACATACTTGATACTTGGGTAAATATACAAACTGTGGTTACACTTTATTTTAAGGTGTCTGTGTTACAGTGTAATTATTTAAATATTGAGTAATATTAATTAACAACATTACTATAGGGTTAGGGTTAGACATAGGGTTTGGTTTTGGGTTAGTTGCATGTTATTATGCATAATTTATAGTTATTACTACAGTAACTACATGTAACAAGAACACTGATAAAGTGTTACCCAAACTGTTACTGATTTGAGATTAAATAAATTCCCATTAAGTGTTTTTTGGGTAGAATCATATACTGTAAAAAAATATGGACGTAGTGTCCATGACGTCACCTGTAGGTTTCTGAAGAGCATTTTTGAAGGCCAAAGTGGGCAGAGCACGCCGTCGCCATCTTGGCAGCGCGTCACTCCCGGATATCCGAAAATGGGCAAGGAGGCGGGATTAGCTGAGGTGACGGCTAACAGACAGCAGACAAGGCAATCCACCTGTCACTCAAGTGGCCATGCCCTTAATTATGCAGAACTTTACTGCTTAATATAATTTAAACGGATGAGGTATAAAAAAATTCACCCCCCTCACAGTTGTCATAGAGGGCAAAATTAGCTATATAGACCAAAACCACTTTTTGTACAAGGCTGTAAAAAAAATAAAAAAATTCTGCTTTAAAGTTAGGCATATTAACATGGGGGTATATGGGATTGACTCTCTTTTGGAGCCTGTCTCTAGCGGCCAGTTGATGAATTGCAGTTTAAGTCACTTCCGTGTTTGGATTCAAGAGAGAGACCGGAAGATTGCCGCTTGGGTAGAATTGAGAATTTCCCCATTGGAATATAGCAACAGTTTTACACTGTATAGTATCATGGGTGATCTGAGAATTGAATTGCTTTTTTTTCTCTAATCTATACGTTCAATCTATTTTCTATTTGTTTGTTTTTTTATCATTTTGCAAGTTGTTGGACCTTTGCGCTTAACTATAATATTCTTAAATGTCCATATCTGATTCTAAGTACGACTAGTTGTGTACTTTACACAGTTAAAAATGTGCGTTTGTGCATCAGTTTGAGCATCAGTTTGAGCGCTTGATTTTTAATGTAAAATTTGTGGCCTCAAGCCAAACCAGTTGAGAATCACTGATTTAGAGCATGCATGTGTGTGTTAAATGCCTGTTTACCACATTTTTATTTTATAACACTGCGTTTCCTTAGCCTGAACTGTTTAAATGAATACCATCTGGATCCCCCCCAGCCCCAACTGTTTATGGGGATGCGTGTTTGTGTATTCTTTTTAGAGTTGTCTCTTCATGTGAGCGGTTGGTGCGGGTGCTTTTATGCCACTTTTCTTCAGGGGAAATAAAAAAGTGAATGGTTTCAGCTGTGTATATTAAAAGAAGCATTTGTTTAAGTACTCCCCCCTTCCTCTCTGTCTATTTCAGTTTCTTTTTGAAAAACCTCAGCTGCGTGCTATCCTGAAGGAAACAGCCCGCTGAGTACTTTAAACAACAATAGTCCCTTTGCTCTTTTTGCTGTGTGTTTATGGAGTGGGGAGCTCCACTTGTAACCTCCCCCCCAAAAAAAGGCAGATAAAAAACACTATAGTGAGATCAAGATTTGGTTTGTCAGTAGCCCAATAAAGGTAAACCGGCGGCAATCAAAACTGGTGCGCCCCACTCTCGCTGTGGACGACCATATGTCCCCTCTCAAAATCACTATGGCTTTTATCTCTATCCAAAATATCCCCAAAAAGACACTCTTTTCTTTTTTTCCTTTCTCAAATTAATTCAGTACCTTAGATGTTGAATGTGTTTGTCCACTTTGTTGTTGTAGGCTCTCAATTTTATGGCTTCTGTTAGTCTTTTATCTAACATCCTGTGTTTCATTGACATGAAAGTGGCAGTCCAGCCCTTTGTTGCCTTCCCATCATGTTGAGGTAGAATCCAATAGGGTTATAATCATGAGTGCTCAAGCGCACACTTTTTGGTTTGCTGCTTACTGGCCGCAGTCCAAGTAATACAGCCAGAATTTCCTTTGAAGTTTAGTTAATGTGTAAACTTAAATTAACACACACATATTTTTAATTTTTCATTCTATTTTATTTTAATCTTTATTAAAGCGGTAGCGTTCAAAAGGGTGGTGAGCTCATGCAGAAGGAAACTGCACTTTTTAAAATGACATCGTTTTTGTTTTATCTTATTTTTTTCCCTTTTGTTTGTCCACCTGCCAGTGGCTCCACAATGATTAGTAATGAAAGAAAGACTCAGTTTGATTGAATACACTGCAAAGCCTGTTCCTTCCACAGTTTTTGCACGAACAGATACTAAAGCAGAATTTTTGTAATTTCCTTCCAAAACAAAGACTATAACATTGTCACGTTAATATGAACAAATGATGAATAATTTGCATGCCTCATTCCCGGCTATGCCCTGACATTCATAAGGGTAATTAGCTTGCGAGTATAATACAAGTATTACAAGTATTAACAGTCTGTCAATAAGCTTCATACAATTTATAACACATCTGTGACTTGAATTCATTTCAGTGGTTTTTGGAAGCTGAACATTTGGTGGGCTTTGGGGGAAAAGGCCCAGCTGTCCTGATACAGATTGTTAATGTTTATTTTAATTATTTTTTAATTTTAATTTAAGCACTTGTACTTTGTTTGTTTTTATTAGTAGTACAAATTGGGAATTTTAAAGACACAATAAGTTGGACCAATCACTAAAATCAGTGTGAGTTTCATTTCTAACCCATTCATTTCTACCATCATTGGTTGAAAAATAAAATAACCAGCATGGTTTCAACAGCTCATTGATGCTGATTCTCTGTCCTAGTGAAAAGCAATTACATGAATTACTCCTTCATTACAAACTGCTTATTGCAGAGGTGTATGAGCCTTTACCGCAGTCTCATAGTAATCTGTGAAAAATGCACAAGTATTGCTTTCCTTAATAGAAGACCAGTGTTTCAAATTGCAGCTGACTCCCAGGGTTAAAAAGAAATTTACATTTTAAGAAATAATTAGCCAACATGACGCATCCTAGCTGACCTTATAGTCATCTTCATAAACCATTGAGCGCCATAATTTTGCATTTAAATCTAGCCCTGAAGCAGAACCAATCGCTGGTCTGTGTTTAGGGGGAAGTGAGGAAGATTTAGCATTGATTTAGCCCATAAAGAGCCATTTCATCTCTGCATCAGTGCTCCAGGTGACACCACAGAACCAGGATCATTGGAGATGAGGTTAATGTGGGTTAATTCTTCTGATTTGTGCAATATGTGCCATTAAATGTCACCGTTAGCATGTGGCGTGCGTGAGAGTAAGTGCTGTTTAATACAGCCTTGTTTAGGATATTCAGCCTATAAAAGAGCTCCTGGTAATTATTTTGTTAGATGAGGCCAGTTGTGAGGTGTTCTTCAACGCGAGTCTCTCAAGTAAAGGGGTCTCTGAACTTTTGATGTACTTTTCAGCTGAGCGACTGCAGAATCCCTTTGAGGAAGATGACAGTGGGGCTCGCAAAGCTGACTTCACGCTTTCAAATTCAAAAGCATGCTGGTCTCGCAGAAATTTTTTACATCAGCATCTATATTTTTGATCCTTAGAAGTGCAACAGGGATGCCATTAAAAAAACTCTCTTCAGTGATTTAATGTCAAATAATTTCAAGATTATTCTGGTCATGCAGAGAGCGGAATTTAGTTGTGGGTTTTAGGTGTGGGAATTAAACAAATTAATTCATGAAGTTTCTCAATTTCCTCATTTCTTCCAGTGGGGACGTTTTCACACTTTTTAATCCAGTGAATATTTCTCATGGTACTGTAGGTTTATTATTGAAAGCCAATTTCATGAAAGATGCGTATATTACAAAAAAAAAAATATACAGTTCACTAAACACAGGCTGGTTTATTATTATAATTGTGGGGCATGTTGTCACATTGGGAACCTGACAATAAATAAATTATTAAAATAATTATGAAGCATAAAAACAGCAGAAGTGTACAAAGTAACATAAAAAAGATCAAATCATTTATGTGGTGATACTGCAATTGATGCATTGTAAAAAACTAACTATATAACACAAATAACCTGCCTCTTTATAAATGTGAAAATCTGCTTTCATTATATTATTGACCCTTGTTGTCTAAATAAATTCCAGTCAACATTCATTTTATTTGAAGTAACATACCGGTAAATGTTTTTATGGTTTTGGTATTAGTTAACTAGAACAACCCTGGTTTCAAACCAACATATAAAAGCTAGAAAAAACAAGTATTTGTGTATTTGTTAGTGAGATACATGTCTTGTAATGTTCCTGTGTGACAACTAGCCCTAGTGGCCAGTCTATTGCATAGGTGCATCATCTAATTGTTGTTCATTTTTGTCTCTGAAAAACAATAAAAGATTCTGTAAAAAGTGCATCTTAACAGTTTCCACCTGAGACTTTACAAAGCGTCCATCCATGCATTCGATCTGCCTCTACGAATTACCTTTCCCAATGATTTTAGGCAACAATTGCGCAAGGGACAAGCATGAAGCTGTTGTGACTTGTTATTGTTTTCCGTCAATTGTCAAATCTAAATTAGTTTCAAAGGAAAGGAAATTCAGTTTCTGATGCGTTTTTTGGAACGGCTTTGTAATGGTTGCCGGCATGCTTTGTGATGAATACAACTCAGAGGGGGCCTGATAACTGCAGGAGCCATTAAAAGCACTCATGTGTGGCTCACGCTTAGCAAAACACCGCCACAGTTGGGCAGGAGCGCTCTTCTGTTTGGAGGGACTCATTGATTTTGTCCTCATCTTTACTCTCAATCTGTTAAATCGTCGTAAAATTACATTGCTGGTGATTATAGATTTGATGATTTGTGATTGAGGTTTGTCAGTGAGCTCTAAAGCACAATGCAATGTTTAGTAAAGAAATCCTTGAAAATATTTAAGCCTTAGACATGATTAATAATTGAAACCATGTGACAACGCAAAAGAAGATACCTTGAAGATCTGTTTTTGTCCATAGACTGAGAATCAGTGGGGTCCAAAATGACTTTGGACCCTATTGAGTTTCATTATAATAGACAAAATAATCACTGCAACACTTTTCAAAAAAACTTGTTTACTCTAGTAACCAATTTTTGCTGAATTTGAGCTAAAGAAGTAAAACATTGACACTACATTGTCAAATTGTACTGAAACGTAGTTTTGACAAAAGTTTTATGAGTTTTTAAAGCTGTACTTGGCAGCTTAATGTGGCCATATTTATGAAAAATTATAGATTCCTGCACGTTACGCAACACTTTCAAAGTGCAATCGCCTGTGAGTGGCAGTAAAAGCGTGTTCAGTTTTATTAAAAGCTGATAATTGTGGATCTGGCAGTGTTTTATTATCGGTTGTACGTATTGCAGCAGTTTGGAAATGAAATTTCTGGTGAGTTGCACTAAAACGTTAAAGGGATAGTTCACCCAAAAATGAAAATTGTGTCATTAATCATGGCTTTCCAAACCCTTTTCATCTTCAGAACACAAATGAAGATCTTTTTAATGAAATCTGAGAGCTTTCTGTCCCTCCATTGACAGCTACGCAACTACTACTTTCAAGCCCCAGAAAGATAGTAAAGACATCATAAAAGTAAGTCATGTGACTCCAGTGGTTAAACCTCAATTTTATGAAACAATGCGAGTGATTTGCTTGCGCAAAAAAAGTATAATTTACCACTTAATTTACAAAAATATTAATAATTTGTGGGTGAACTAACCCTTTAATGCTGTATTGCGTTTGAAAATGTACCACCTACACCAAACCCTATCATTAACCTAACCAGTAGTGTTAACAAAAGCATACGTGAGATAAAAACGCATTTGCTGAAGCAACCATGCCATTTTAGCTTGCTTTGATCTCTTGGATTCATGCTATCTCATCACAAGTGTAATGTTGTACCAGGTGAGCTACCAAGCAAGTTTACTCTGTCAGAAAAGCCATGTGGAGCTGGTTATGTGATGCAAATTTCAAAAGTTTTCATTTACAAATAATGCACTAAGTTTGTTGAGGTCATAATATTGTGCAATGAACCGCATAAAAGTAAGTGCCAATTAATCAATAATCTGCCCCTTGAAATCATAATGTGTGAATAGGAATTAAAATTTGTTACTAGCTGCCACTTGTGTTCATTTCAATTGGAAACTGCAGTAAACTGTATGTATAGGTACGTCTTTCGAGTTGACCTTGATGTAGCTGTCTGGGGGATTTTACCAAAATGGGCGCAGAGTGAAATTACTTGCCTTAAAGGGACTTTAAAACCACCTTACACCTTAGCAACTGAATAGAAATGCACTGAAATCCACTTAAAACACCTTAGCAACACGTAGCAATGCATTCCGGCCAAAGAGTATTGCACAAAATAGAAAAAAAAACTACTTTCACTATCATATTCAAAACACAGCAGGATGTTATGGATGTCAGTAATATGTGCTAGACATTTCCCCAGTCTCTTTGACCTCTACTTTTTGAATTTTACTTTCACTCTCAAACTTTATTTTCCCCATTTATTCTAGACTGAGTCAGCAAGAGGCTCAAGCTTTCTCAATAAACAGACTCAATGGGTGGTGATATAGCCCCCAGTCCAGCTGAAGGCTATTTACCACATCTGTATGTACACACTCTTCCAAGGCTTCAACTTTGTGTGGCTCGCTCATTGTAGCATAAATACTTTTCGGGAAGAAAATTACAATCACGTTCAATGTGTTGCATATATTAATTATCAGAAATGTAATATTTTGTTCTGTCTTTTCTCTCCTGCTTCTTTAAGACCTGGAAAACTTCAAAACCCACAAGCGGAGTTCTGTGTCTGTCCGGGAAGGGCAAGGAGTGGTGCTTCTCTGCGGGCCACCCCCTCACTCTGGAGGTCAGTACTACTTCTAGCTCGTTCATATATCATTTACACCTCATTTTTTTCCAGAGGAGAGATCTTCCGGCAGTCTCTCGGCACTCAGTTGTCCAATCTGCGGATCATGTAATCCCATCAGCATCTCTCAATTCTCTGACAGCGTGTGTAGGCAAGCCCAGCCGACCCTCCGGAGACGGAGCTGTTTGTGTGCAAACCGTCTTCCACCCTCACCCTCCTCCCTGTAGCGTCAAGCAGCATCCCTCCCTATCCCGAGCAAGGGATGCAGGTCAGAAAGCCATAAATCACGAACGCTCTCTTCCTGCGTTACACAAAGACCCTGAAGCATCAAGCTTTTCATCCATGCTGGGCTGCTCCTCCCATGTATTTCTCCCAGAGTTTCTCTGCCGAATCTCACGTCTCTACCTCCAACATGAATTGTTCATTAACTCTGCCATAACTTTGATGGCTTCTATCAATTAACCAGCAGCGTGTGATTTAACTGCTTATTAATGGTGCCAGCAGTGTTGCTTGTTAGAAGAAGTGCTTTGTTAGCGTTTATTGCACATCAGGTGCTTTTCACGTGGCCTTCTTGAAGAGTGGCATGGATCCAAAGCGTTTGTACTTTTGTAATGTGAGCTAATTAACATTGTGAAACTGAGCTTTCCAAAAAGGAGAACTAAAAAGTGTTAGAACGGCATCCAAAAAAATATCTTAGTGTTGTTGTTTTTTCAAGCTGTTTGAAACAAGATGTGTGCAGTGGTTATATTACAGCACTTTTTTGAATGTTCCTGAATTCCTAAATATGAATTCAAATTCAGACATGCAGAATTTTTCATGTAGAAATGAAAATAAAATGATTGATTCATCCATTAACATGTTATCACTAGGGCTGTCACTTTACGTTCGAAGATCGATTGCACAATCGATTGGACCAACCAACGCAAGTTTCGAAAACGAAAATAGGGAATCGATTTTAACGGTCTTTTCTCGGAGTGCGTCCAGCTCGTCACGATACGCCCGCAGCGAACGCACGTCACACAGCAACTGCAGGCTCTGACAAACACGCATAACAGCAAATTATCCTTCTGCATAATGTTTCTCTTTTTACTACAAAACTGTGAATTCTGCCGGTATTCAGACAGTCTCATGCATTCAGATACAAATTCGGGCTACGCGTCTACAATCGCCTACGTAGGCGAAATTTGTTTGACATTTCTAATCGTAAACACAGCCATGTTGAAGCCTGCTGTAATGTTTTTCATTGATGTTATGGCAGTCCACTCTGCTTATTGTTTTTCGAGAATGTTGCACTCCTGTTTGTCATTGTGCACGAAACTTCACGCCAATAAATCATCAGAACTATTGCAGACTTGTGCGCGTCTCAAGCGCCCTCTTTACGTTCGTCCTAATGCCTGTTAGTTGTCCGTGGATTTGCCCATATTTTGCGTTTAAAATGGAAACGTTTTTAGACATTGAAAATCGATTTTACAATCGATTCAATGAACACTTGTGTCTCAAAAATCGAACAGGATTTTTTCACAAAAGTGACAGCCCTAGTTATCACGCACATATGTTATCACACACACATCTATAATAATATTTATTAACATACATGGACCATGATGGATGAACACCATTTTTTCACATTTCAATTTCAATTTACTGTACATAGTTAAAAACAAGAGTTTTTAAATCTTTCCCCGCGCTAGCGTTTTAAAAAAAAAAAATTTTTTTTTTTAGTTGCCATCCAGCGCCAGCATTTTTAATCATTTTCTCAAAATTGTCATGAGTCCCAGAGTATTTTGTTTTTTGAATATCTCAACATACAATATATCGATTCATAAAAAATCGCTTAATAAAAAAAAGCTGTATTTTGAACAAAAAGCTGAGAAACTTGCATTTTTGTCAAAGATTTCGTCCGGATCGGTTTCAGAACGATGATCAAAACAATAGATGGAGTAGATCGATTACATCAACACCCCCAAAGCTTCACTAACATTACTTCATGTTTTCATCATTTTATTCAGTAACATAAGACCATTTTAAATTATGTGCTGTTTAATGTGTGACGATCGCCTTATTTTACATGTGCGTAAGCAATGCTTCTATGAATCTTTGCAATGCAATGATTCTTTCAGAAGATGCGTAACAGCGCCTCCTAACAGTGAGAACATGGATTGCCGGAAATTTCCCGTCTATGGCAGGCAAGCGTTGCCTCATAAGTGGCGGAATTTTTTGTCAATGGCAGGGAAAGAGTTAATTATCTATGTCTTGTTGCTAATTCAATTCAAATTCTACCTCATGAAAAGAAAGTGAGCCGGTGTTTAAATGCTGCATTTTGCTCAATCCTGGTGCCTGGTGGAGCTGCACGATAAGACAGATTTTAAACAATAGCACAGCACAGATGTATTACATAAATTGGACAAAGGAAAGACACTGATATCAAAGAGATTAGTAGCAAGCTCTACAGAGCTAGTAGAGCTACAGTAACATTTGTAAGAAGATTATATGCTTGTGAAGCCTGCATTGAGCTTTTTTTGGATGAAATCAATCAATAATAAAAAAAAACAATAAATCAAATCCAGTTGGGTGACCAGAGCTAACTGTTATAAAACAACATGTGTGTCAGAAACTTGCTGCTTGGTTTAGATTAAGGTAAAAAAGTAGAAGTGACCCAGAGTTTAGACTTTACTCTCAAAATGTTGAATCAAGTTGCATACTTAAAAGGTTTAATCTGTGCTGGAATGTAGCAGATAAGTGGGCTGTTACATTCAGCGGGGTCTGCTTTCTAAATTTGGCAGTTGCAGGAAGCGGAGAGGCAAAAAAGAAAACAGATTAGACAAAGATTCTTCCAGCTAGTTATAAATGGTATGATTCATCATAATATTTATTTATTTTTCTCGACAAGCTATTTATTTATAGATAATTTTGTTATGATTTTGATCTGATGCTACATTTCTCTCTGTGATTTTTGTTCAGAGTTAGAAGTATGTCATTTGCTGGAAAAATGTGTGGCTCTCTTTCTGAAGACATTTGTCAAATTAAATCGATCGTTTTAAAGCGTTTCATTGTAACAAAATGGTTGAATTAAACATTTGCCTACCAGTAGACATATTAACATATATATAAAACATTGTGTAAACACACTTTTTTAAAAAAAAAATATTGCCCATTTACAGAAGCTCCTGGTTAAACCCGCCATATTAGAATATAAACAGTATCTGTTGTCTGCAGCTGGCACATTTATGTATGTATTTATTTATTTATTTATTTTGTTTGTCTTTGATGCTGGCTCACAAAATTCTGTGAAGTTTAAGAACTTGTTGCCTTTGTCGGATGTGGTGATTTTTCTTTTCTGACTCTGTGGCAGCTGGTTGGTTTGCCACAGCTTCCTTTCAGCTGTCTTCACAAATTAGATGAAAATTCATTTTGGTGTTGGAGCATGATTTATCTTTAACTCGTAGAAAAAGAAAACCGAATAGGAACTGT
Source organism: Abramis brama (assembly GCF_963993115.1). Classification (NCBI taxonomy): domain Eukaryota; kingdom Metazoa; phylum Chordata; class Actinopteri; order Cypriniformes; family Leuciscidae; genus Abramis; species Abramis brama. The sequence goes on along the minus strand of NC_139973.1, from coordinate 8,076,676 downwards.
TATTACTGAGATTCCGTGCAGCGTGCCTGGATTTAAACAGAAAGAAGCCTTTGTATGTTAACTTTTATCATGTCCTTGTCTCTGTTGCACTGTGAAAGGAAAAGCACTGTGAAAAGAAGCAAAACTTTCTATGTTAACGTTACAATTAATTAATAATATCTGAAAAAAGGTGCCTAAAAAAAAAGTATTTTGGCTAGTTATTCCAGTACCAAGTCAGTACAAAAATGTAAACAAAATGTAACAATACATTATGAGTAGTACCACGTAATGACTCCATTGGGTTTGTAAGCACATGTACCGTATGTGAATTTATCTGAGAAGAGCAAAAATATTAAGCCGTACAACTGCTCATTCAACATTGATAACAAATCAGCATATTAGAAAAATATCTAAAGAATCATGTGACACTGAAGACTGGAGTAATGATGCTGAAAATGTATCTTTGCCATCACCGGAATAAATTACATTTTAAAATAGTCCTTTTAAAAATGACTAATTTTACTGTATTTTTGTGATCAAATAAATGCAGCCTTGGTGAACATTATTTTCTCCAAAACGTTTTAATTTATTATTTATTTATTTATAATAATTAATATCATTTTAATAATATCGTTAAACTATTATTATTATTTTCATAATGTTTTATTTAATTATTAATAACAATAATTACATTTTGAAAATACCATTACACATAATTATTTTCATAAAGTTTTACTATAATATTCATTATTTATTATAAATATGAATTTCTGTTTATTTATTATAAATACTAGTTATTCTAAATATGAATATCATGACATTTCACAGGTATTGGGATCGGCTACTGAATTTTTGGTACGGTGACAACCCTTTTAGAAACTAAACGAGAGTCATGCAGCTGGACTGATGTATGTGCATACATAAATCAGCCAAAATTTCTCGTATGAGCCATATTAGGTCCATAACCACTCATAAAAAAGCATTTAGTCATGAATAATTAAAGCTGTAGTATTTCCAAATTGATGCGCATTAAAGACGTGGGTCTCCAGTTCGTGTCTGCTTTCGAAAAAGTGACTTCCTGTGACATCTGATGATGACGCTGATCATGAATGCCATCTATCTCTTCCCCAACCCCCCATCCCCAAACTTGGCACAGTCAGTGGGTGGCGCAGTAACGAATGAATTTCGCAGCATACTGCTATTCATTACCTTCTGCACTCGGGGTCTGAATGACTGGCTACAGCTTTGAGGACTCGTATGCTGCAGAGAACCTCTCGTCAGGAGCAGGGGCCTGTCTGCCAGAGCAACTGTCAGGGGAAGCATAAGGCAGAGAAGACAGCTGGCCCCCTGTTTCCTTATGCCCGTGGATGCGCTCGCACATGCTGATTGAGCTGTATATGATCCACTGGCGAGGGAGAAGGCGATAACAGAGGATTGTGGTGTGATTGGAGGAGAAACTGTGTTCTGGCTGTTACGCTGGACCAATACAAATGCGATGAGATGCGTGGCCACGTGCAACAGTGTGAGCATATATTAGCGTGCCAAACCTCCCGGGAGCGTATACATGTGTAAGCTTGTGACTCATGGTATGAAATGGTAGCAGATGATCTCTCGCACATTATCTGCATTTTTGCCTCGGTTAAATCTAAGGATGCCAGCCGAAAGCTAATTGTCTGGTAGATCATAGTTTGGTTGAAGATTGAGGACAGGATCCGCTGATAGCATTGTTCATTTGCACATTCTGTCTGCTTGGTTTTAGTGCCTGTTCGCTAAAGGAACTGGGTGAAAGCAAATCAGGTAGTGACATTTACATTGGCCCATGCTCTTTAGTCCTTTGCTGATCCATTATAATTAAATCACAAACTTTAGTGTCAGTTAAATGTGTTTAGCATTTCCTTTTCCTTGGTATCAAGACAATTAACAATTTAGCTATTATGGTCTCTAAATTCCAATTTTTTTTTAGACTAATGTTTATTTATTTTTGTAATTAAAAATGTTATTTTGTCCCTACAGCTGTCACAAATAGGCTGCATTTAACTTCACTTTTAGATAAAGGCTGCACATACTTTCCTACCATATATGTATTAGGCGAAAGACAGTATGTGACAAGAGTAGTATGTCTGAATTCACAGTACTCATAAAATAGTAGGCAAAAAGTACCCGAATAACCTACTACTTCCAGTGAGATTCTGAAGTGTGCATAGGATGGACACTTTACTATCCCATGAGGCAACGGGAGAGGATTTATGAACAGCAGTGAAGCGATGTAACTGACACTGGTAGGTCACATGATAATGACAACATGACGGATGTAGTACGTCTGAATTGCATTCATATTACACACATTCATACTATATAGAACGTACTTTTTTTAGCGGTCATGGAGTATTTACTTATTCATAATAAGTACCTACTCAAGAGTGTGCGATTTCGGACGCAGCCATACACTCACTTCCCAAGAATACATACAGGCATATAAAATGGTGCCTATAACAAATTCATAAGGAAAATTTTTTAAATTAATCAGCTCCTTAGAAGAAGTGATCAAAGGCTTAGTGCGTTACATTTAAACAGATTTCAAGGGTTCTGCACGTAGTGGGTACTCGTGTAATGTAATCAATGATGGAGGGAAGGGCATAAAAATTAGACTTAAATGCAACCTTAGTTTGTTTCTCTTCATATACCGGTTTCTTTTGTTCTAGTCATTAGTTGTCATGGACATTAATTTAAAAAGCACAGCTGTCACTTATTTAGTTCATTATCTTTGTGTATTTAAGTTCCTCTTTCTCCTTCAGTTCTTTGCCGGATATTGTTGTACGTTTCATACTGTTGCGTTGCCTTCATTCCTGTGGATTACCTGAGTTTTTTTTTTTTTACTTTAGTTTTGCATCTTTATAATCTTCATTGGACCTAAAACATTACAACAGCACAATAATTTATTAATATTTATTTATTCATTTATTAATTAATTCATTCATTCATTGAAAGTCAGAAGAGCACAATTATATTATTTTTCTCACTAGTATTTATTTTTAAATGTTTGACAGACTCTAAAGAATACAGTCTGTTTTTTAGCAAATGCTTAAGTTGAAGTGACAAAATATAAACATTTTTAAAATGGTATGAAGCTCTTTTAAATGGTGAACTTAATATTCTACATACTGTATGATCAGTGGATAAATGAGGAGCAATCTGGTGCCATGTATTATGGGGCTTATTAAGTCATCATTGATGAGGTATTTCATCATACCCTCACTATTTAACATCTGGACATGCTGTGAATATATTAATTAAGTCTGATACAGAGGGATTCAGAGTGTTAAAACAGCCTATATGAGGAGCAAATGGCTTGGTAACAATATTTGTATCAGTTATATAAATCAAGATTGGAGTAGTTAAAAAAAAAATATATATATAGGTGTGTGTGTGCAAGTTTGTGACCTGATAATTGTGTTCTCCAGCACAATTTGACAACGTCCCAAAGATCTTTTTGCTTATTTTTGTGTGTCACTTACACTTTGAATCACAGTTTTTCAAAGTTTCCCTGACAGTTGCTATGGAAAATGTAAATTTTAAGTCCTCTATAACTTTATTCGACACTAAAACTTTTTTGATTTTTTTTTCTGTCATAACATTCATACATTCATATATTGCTGTGTGGTTGCTAGGCTGTTCTGGGTGATTGCTAGGTTCTTGCTTACAGTCCCAAGTCATAAGAGACTACCTTTGTAGTTCCTAGATATTACTCAGTTTCCAACTTTATTGGGTTTTTCAATAGTTGCCCAGGTGAAAAATGTATATGTGATTGCTTAGAAAAGTAATTTATTTTGCTCATCTTAGTATAAATGACAGCAGATCAAATCTTGCATGAAGTTTTACTGACATGTCAGAGAGGCTCAAAACATTGCAACAACTTCAAGCCACCCTTGTCTCTCCTTGCTGTCAGTAAACAGTGTTTCCCTCTCCATTGGACACCAATCACACTTTATAATGTCTCCAAGGCTTCCTGCTAACAAACACCCGCCCTCTCACACACACACACTTCCTCACCCGTACACCAATCCTGTGGGAATAAATTCAGCCCTACAGGAATACACTGCCACTCATTCCCAACAACAAAACAACTGATTATGTGCTAGGCTCCTAGGCTAAGGCTTAGGAGACTTAGGAGCTGCTCTTAGTGCCGTCTGCCTTTCATGATGTCTATAAATGACATTTCTTAAAGCAGTTACCATACAAAATCAGTACACTTAAGCAGTTAACTTCTGTTATTGAACATTTATTGTGGTATATCAAATAGTGCAACAGCTTATTATTAAAAACACGATTTTTGCTGGTTGCTATTTGGTTTGGTGTTCTTAATAAATGCTATTTTGTTGCTAGGTGGTTTTGTTTGATTTCTAGGTGGTTACTTAATAGCCCAAGTTAAAAGAGCTCCAGGTTCCAAAATGTACTTTTTGCCATTGGTCTGTGAATTTATTTTATTTTAATTTTTTGGCATTTAATTTTTATAATTAAAAATATAATGGTATTTCCCTACAGCAATGTAACTGTTTAACTTTCTAGTTCATGTTAAAGATGAGCCAATTTCATGTTATTCTCATGTTAAACACCACCTGTCACAAAATGTGAAGACACGTTGTAACTTTGTACGTCTCATTTTAATTTTGGTGGTTTAATGAGAGGATTATTCCATTTATTTGTCACCACATTTCTTCGGGGTGAAAAACACCCTCTGATTATATTATTTTCACCCTTGGACGACATGTGAGATGTGCCAGATGTTTTCATTAGATGGTTTGTATATCTTTGAATTCAATTTACTCATCAGTTAGCTGTTAAATTCATTATTTTTTTTCTAGTAAAGTTTTCTTTTTTTGCAGGATATCTTGTGTGAGACCCAATTGAGCAGTCAAGCCAAGGACAAAGTATTTGTGTTGTTAATGGAGAGATAATAATAATAATAGAGCAGCTTTTGGCCTCTAGCTATTTTAGATTCACCACAAAGACTCAGCAAGGTGTCATCCCTTTGTCTTTTGTCCTCTATTCCTTGTTTTCCCGTCCCATGTCCTTGCACGTCCATAAAGCGCAGAGTACAAGAGAATTCTAGAGTTTGTATCCGATCAGTGTGTCAGCTTTCTTCTGAGATGTATATTCCTCATCGCTGGACACGGCATTATGGGTATGAGTAAATGTTTGTGTGCGCGAGTGACTTCAGGAGTGGCCCGAAATGCGCAGCGTAGACCCAAATGGAGCCTTCTGTGCGGCCGCAGTCAGGTCGGATCAGTCACGCACAAGCAGTTGAGCAGCTTCCACCTCCACCTCAGCCCCCAAAGCCTCTCTGTATTCAGACGCCAGCCGCATATTCCTCAATAACTATGTTTAGTGTGGGAATCTAATGCAGCTGACCTCCATTTCTTAATGGAGAACGGCCCTTTCAGGTGTAGCGAACGCTGAAATCGCTTCTTTTCTGCACTCGCGCTTACAATGGGCGTTATGGCATCTGCCCCGGAGTCCTGCGAGCTGAGAGCACAGAGCATGTGCACTCTGTCTGGTCCCGTTAAGAGAAAGGAAGATGCTGATATTCTGGAGGCCTTTAGCGAAGTGCTTCTCAGACTGCTGCTGTGTTCTGTGATTTTCAGGTTCACTCTTCTCGGTTCTTACTGTGCCTGTAAACACAAGGTCAGACGGTAAACGCTGCTCTCAGAGACAGACTCGTATAGTGGATAATTTCTCTCTTAGGAGGATATGAACAGAGATGGGAGGGTCAGTTTAAAAAATTATTAGCCTAGGTCATAGGGGTGTAACAGTACACAAACGGTTCGGTGCATACTTTGGTTTTGAAGTCACGGTTCGGTACAATGGGGGAGAAACCTAAACATAAAATTGCTTTTTTTAATTTTTATTAAACTGTGGTTTGTTTGAACAAGTGTATCTGTGTTTAAATAATTATAATTCAAATTTTCTTAAGGATAAAAAATCTTAGCTAATGCTGTAAACTATATAGGGAGCCCTTACTTACTATAATATTAAAGGTTACAATTAACAACAGAGCCCAAATTATTAAATTCAGTTGCTTTTTATTTTTAGAAATAATAATCAACATTAAAAAAAAAAAAATTAAAATAAAAAATAAAAAATTACACATAAGGCAGGTTTTGGATTAGCATTAACTTCTAAGTATAATCATGAAGTGAATTTTGTACTCCAATTCATTTATAATAATTATAATAATTTACTTAACTTGTTTTCATGACAAATCTATTTAAACATACATTAAATAATCAAGACATTACTAACAGGTTAAGTAAATATAATGAATAGGCTAATATAGTGCATATACGAAATGATTTTCTGCAACATGATTGTTAATTTACTATATATATATATATATATATATATATATATAAAATAACAATGAAGTTGTTGTATATAAACTTTATCTTGATTTATATATATGTAATTCAGCTAGTAATCATCATTTTTACAAACGATGTGGTGATTGTCTTAATTTACAATGTGACACTGAACTCTATCCTTTGATCAGTGTTGTTTTTATAATTTATTTATTTACAAAATTATTAATTAATCAATGAACTTTGTTTAAATATTTGCCAAGCAGTAAGCTTGTGTGATCCCGGGCACAATGATTAAATATGCATACTGTTGTCACAACAAGTCTCACATGTATTATTAACAGGCAATGATCAGGCAGCTGTGATGCTATTAAAATTCATCAAGACTACTCGCATCGATAATACGCGATTAAGAGGCAGATATCTGCATCTTTTCATAAAGCTTTATTTCCTGCTTGCAGCATGACAGAGCGTAAAAATAATGAATGGGTCTCTTTGATTGGAACTGAGACTGGTGTTTGTGGTGATAGATGGTTTATTTTGTCTGCAGATATGTCTTTTCTCTCTGTTTCTTCACCGGTGTAATAATGGTTTCTTACCGCTAAAATGAAATATGATAGTGGGTTTTTGTTTTTGTTTTTTTAAATACTTCCTACACCAGTGTTATCCCCTGGGCTTCTACACTTGGTGCAAATTGGAAAGGGAGGAATTGTTGTCAGATAGACTGTTTATACCATTCAGTGTGAACTAGCCTAAAGTCTAAAACATCTATTTTCTAATTGTAGTTCTAGTTACTGTCACACATCAGTAGTGCTTGTGTAAGCACATTAGATAATTTGTCATTGAGCCAGATTACACTGTCACCTTCACCATGTCAAGTTAATGGCAAGAAAAAGTACAAAACAAATTGATTTTTTTTTTTTTTTTTTTTTTGTGCAATGGATATGTAGAACTGCTTAAAGTGATTTTTGCCTATTTATTTTTCGTGATGCTTGCTAAAATCTGAACAAACCCCTAACTGAAAATATTTGTGTATATTTATTTAATTCTGCTCTCTGCTACAGAAATTAATGATACCTCAAATCAAGTGGCTTATTGAGGACAGGTGTGATTATTATTTTCTAAGTCAAAAGTAGCAACAAAAACATTTGTGAATACAGTGACCCATGCACATGCATATTACGTGTTCATTCCAAAGTGACATCGCCTGGCCTGGCATGCCTAACAAAGTGCATTTAATCGTTTTCGCAGATCTGTGTGAACGGGGATAGTTTTGACAAGTTTTTGTAGGTATGCGTAAAACACAAAGGAATAACTTTTCCGTTTTTAGTAAATCGTTGTCGTGTATTGTGTAATTTTGAATGGAGGAATCCCAAAAAATATTATTTCTTAATAAGTTTCTAACCTGTTCTGCCCCCTGTCTGCCATTTTTCAGCCAATCAGGTAATACACCTGAAACTGACACTAGCAAATCTGCAAATGGCATTTAACGTATATAAAAAAATAAAAAATACACGCATCAGCTTTAGTATTTGTGCTGTAGATGTTAACCCAACATTGAAAAATCTGCAGTTTTGTACAGATCTGCCCTTAGAAAGCAACATTTAGTTTCCTTCATCTTTCTTAATACTCTCCACATGTCCGTACAATTTGCACAAATCTTATATGGTCTATTTTTTTCCCTTTTCGTTTTATGTTGACTTCTCTGCTGACTTTCTGCAACCCCAGCATTCTTCGGATAATGCAAACTGAGTTTTGTCAGCATCTGACAGTCCCCTCTAGGGACCCTTCAAAGTGAAGAGTCTTCGCTTCTTACACATCAAATTTCAGAGTGAACCTTGAACATTTCACATACTGTATGGAAGATTCTATGCAGCATTTATATACTGTAATGTTTTTTTTTTTTAAATCTTGTATTTTTGGGGTAAGTGCCCAGCTGAGAACTGAATGCTTTATCAGGAAAGGTTTCATATCAGGGGAAAAATGTGAAAACTTTGTGCTTTTATGTTATATTTTATCTGCTTAGATTTTCTCATTTTGTTGCATTATGTACAAGTTCATTTCTTTGGACCTTCATATCTAAGCAAATCAAACCAATTGAAAAAACATAAATCTAAGGGTATGATTAATTGATTTCAGAGGGAAAATAAAAAAATCTTTGGGTTGTGTTGAGGTTCCATGTTGCTATATTATAACTGTATATAAATGACCTTTCTTTACTATGGTGTTGGTGTTAACGCCTGCAGCCGTAGTGGTTTAGCATTTGAAGTTTTTACCTTTGAAATTAATATAAAATTCAGCATTGTGAGGAATGATTGATTGAATGCATGGATGGCAGGATTTAAGTCAGAAAGCAGATGCTGTTTTGCCATGTGCCGATAGCACAAAATCACATTATGCTATTCAGCTCGTCGTGAGCCCCAGGTGTCTGTGCATGCAGGCATTATATCCCTTGCAAGCGACTTATCAAACATTTCCAAAGCACAACGCTAGCATAAGAGAGATTTAAAAAAAGAAGTATCAAAATTAACTTTGGTTAGTACCCTCGTGCAACCCTTCTGTAAGCTAACACCTAGCTACAGCGAACTTTAGCGCTTTGTTTACATCTTTTTACCCATCTTGCTAATTTTACTGTTAATTAATAGTTCAAAGTTTAATTAAAAGTTAGAATTTGAGTGCCTGAGCTTGACCAGAGTATATTTATGAAAGTATTGCTTATCTAAATACGTCCTTTTATTACAGTTATATTGCAGAATTGACCTGCATAATGTTAGCTTAGCGCTCAGGGTTCACAGGTGGGAAAACCAAGCCGCTCAAGCCCCTTCTGTGCACGAGATAGCCGAAGCCCACAGCTATGGATCAGATCAAACTGTGATAAATGACCAGGGCTCAGGCAGGAATCCTCCAAGACTGTTTTGTTTAATTAGCTAACGAGTGAGTGGGTTTGATTGGGCTAAGCCGGAGAGATGCTATGTGCCTGTCGATTAAATGCGCTGCTGGGGAGCAAAGAGCCTTGGCCGAGTAGAACATTACAACGTTCGGCAAATGGATTTATCATTGACGGTGCAAATGGAATGCTCACATCATGACAAGATGTCCAATTTCAGAGTGGTTTGGTTGAATAAGATAGGTATTCTCTGCAAAAACATGGAGGAGACTGGTGACGGGAAATGCACATTGGCTCATTAATGCTTCAGTGCATTGTTCCTCCACAGATGCCGAGATGCTTATTAGATTGACAACTGATTTCTTTATTGCTGTTTTGAGCAGCAATTTAAGTTTGACTTATGCAAAGTTGCACTAAATGCACTATAAAAGTATTCATTTTAGGTTAGAGCCTTTCTCCAATTATAAACATGTACTATGCTAGCAATTTCAATGAATTCAAAGTAAAAGTCAGAAGTTGAATTGTTATCACAAAGTGCTTCCTCTGAAAAGAACATTTCTTTTGTCATTTAGAATCACACCTGGATACTACAGAAATGCCGGTTTCACCTCTCGCTTTTCATGCCTCAGACTTGTCGGCGTAACTTGGAGAATGACAGGGATTGTGCGTAATTGAATCAGCAAAAGGCAAAACAATTGTGACTCCCAGAGGTCAGGTTTGAACAGGTTCTTTCTGTGCTGGTAGAGGAACGACCACTGACAGATGTGACATTAAGTGTATGCCGATATTTTGTGGAGAGGAGCGGCCGACACGAACGCTACATCTTCAAAGCTCGGTCAACAGCACTCCTCTCAGAGTTGAGATTGTTTTATATATTTGGCTGTTATAATGTGAAGTGATGTGGTGAAAATTGCATAACTTGAAATATGAAAAAAATAAAAATATACTTTGCTTAAAGAAAAAACGTTTTGGGTTTCTAACATTACTTTCATGACAATTAAGCACATTTTCCTATGTGTAAGTGTACTTTACAATCGACAATTTTTTGTCATTACTGTAATGAGAATTATATATGTTTTCACATTTGCATTGCCAACAATTGAAGATGGGAATTGTCGTGAAAATAAAAATTCATATTGTTGTGGGGGAGCAAGGACTTTTCTTCACAGTTTTTGTGAGATTCTCCCAATTAAGATTTCTATCCATCTGTTGTGTTTTCCACGGTTTTACTTTAAGATTTGTATTGTTTTCTTTAAAAACTCTTTGCTTTTATGAAATGCTGTGTGGATAGCTCATTACATGTTGCCTGATTATCCATTAACTGACCAATGTCTAAACGAATAGCTCTCTGGATTTTTGAACATTGGTTACATACGACCACTTTCCCACTTGAATAGAGGCCAACTAATCACAGGGCACTGGTTATCCTTTCTGTCATTAATTTTCACCCCCTAAGCCACACAACCCTCCTCAGGCTGATTAATTTTCACCCTAGCATGTAGCCCCAATGCTAATTTAGTAACTCTGGGGAGGCGCAAGATTCATGAGCAGAGCCCACATATGCCATTTAGGCTCTGCTGAGAGAGGAAATGTCACCGTGTACTCTAGTTATGTTTATGCAAATGTAGTTTCCGGGCAGTAGAATGACCTCTTTCTTCTCATGTGTGATGTTGACGCTCTTTTCTCCATCTTTCCCTTTTTTTCTCTCACAGCTTTAACGTTCTCCTGGATTTTTAACGAGTACCCGTCATTCGTGAAGCAGGATTCTCGTCGATTCGTGTCCCAGGAGACAGGGAATCTATACATCGCCAAAGTTGAGCCATCTGATGTGGGCAACTACACCTGTGTTGTGACCAATACTGTCACCAAGACGCGCGTCCAAGGCCCACCCACTCCTCTGATACTGCGCACTGACGGTGAGGATGCTTGTCGATGTCTCGATATATACAATCGATCCTATATGCGTCAAAATTATGTAGCTACAAGAGATAAAAAGAGTTGAATTCAAATTTTATACAAAGGTTAATAAGCTGTAAACTTTAAGATGCTGTGGCAGCATGTTTTGGTGCCTCTAGGCTGGCATTATCAAAGGCCCTCAAACTGAAAGGTCATTTGTCTTTGGCAGATCTAATTGTTGCTTCTTTGTGGATTTACAATTTGATCACACTCATGAACAAGGGTGATAAAAAAGAAATTGTCAAATGTCATAACAGACAAACAAATTATTATTTATCAAATAATGTTTATGTCCTCTAGGTCGATTTTAAAGGGGGTAATAAATATATATTTAAATTTTTTAATTAAACAACAATTCTAGCTTTTAGCATTCTAGCTATATGTATCATTATTTATGTCTTATCTTCTACCTACACTTTTTACACAATTATCTGAAAGTAGCTTTGGTTGGTGCCAAAACCGTATTTAAGTTTAAGTTTTAATTTTAATAAATACATTTATTTTTGCTTTTATAATAGCAAAGTTAATTGACTGCTGACAAATGTGTTGCTTTAGGAAGTTTAATGTATATCCAGTTTTTTTGTTTTTTTTTCAGGACGTTTTAAGTCAAAGGTGCCCACAATCACATTTATGCCATTTTTACCAAAGCTTTAAAGCACATTTTAATGCAAATGCAGTAACATACAAATATAGCATATACTGTATGTATACACATACTATATCATTCAAAAGTTTGGTGTGTGTTTGTGTGTGTATGGTTCAGGTAAACCTTACGATATGGGGGCAAAATGTCTATGGAATGTACCCAACATGTGTGTGTGTGTGTGTGTGTGTGCATTTTTTTTTTTAGATCCCACTGGCAAACACCCATGCTTTGTCTGAATTGTGATGTAAAACATGTCGTCTAAAAACCTGATGTTTGTATCAGTAGTGTATGACCAACATGAGCCACTCAATGGCTACTGTCACAGTGTGATCTCAAGGCACAATTTCAAACCCCATTGTACATGTCTCTCTACCTGGGATGCTACAGAAGAAGATGATTGCCTCTCTTCAACCCTTCCTATTTGGCAGCGCTGACATAAACGGCCAGCGTTAGACATTACAGATAAGCATCTTTTTGAGTTCCCCTCAGACAGCTTAGTCGCTAGTCCGATAGCACACCTCACAAAAACACAGAAGGAGATATCAGGGCTCCCTGCTATCCCAAAAGTCTTTCAGAAGGGACTAAATAAATCATGCAATAATAATGAAAGGGGAAAAAAAAGATTGGCTGCTTTTTAATTTGCAATTGCAGATGGAGTAATTGATTATTTTGTTGGAAATAATTGTGAATTTGAGTGTTTCTTTTTGTAGGTGTTATGGGAGAATATGAGCCAAAGATTGAAGTACAGTTTCCAGAGGTCGTTCAAGTGGCCAAAGGTTCAACCGTGCGTCTGGAGTGTTTTGCATTGGGGAAGTAAGTATTATAAGGATGTCCTCAATAGAAAGAGGATGTAATCAGTCCTTGAATTTCTTTTTGTGTTTGTGATGTCCCCCCCTCACACAGTCCGGTACCGTCCATAAGCTGGCATCGGGTGGACGGAGTCCCTTTCGCTCGTAAAGTGGATGTAAGGAAAACCAGCGGCGTGATGGAGATCCCTTACTTCCAGCAAGAGGACGCGGGCACGTATGAGTGTGTGGCAGAGAACACGAAAGGAAGAAACTCTGTGCAGGGAAAGCTGTCTTTCTTTGGTAAGTTGTTTTGAGATGCATGAATATTTGAACAGCTGAAGCCACATGTCACGTTTATTGAAGTGAAGGACATGATGCAGGACTGCCTTTCCAGTCTTCAGCCCTGACCAGCAGAAAATCAACTTAAGGCCGGATGTTGTGCTTTAACAGTGCATCAAAATGATTAAAGCCTCCCGGTCGTGATGTCTCTAATATTTTTATCCAGATTAAAAAGATGAGAGGGTGACCTTGTGTCTGACCTTCTGTTTGTGTGTACGTGTGTGTGCGTGCATTTATGTGTGTGTTCCTTTCTACCAGATGGCAATGTGATTGGGATCCAATTTGACTCCAGATCAAAGCTGTTAAATTTACTATACTTAGATGAGGCACATATACCAGGAAAACACTCAGCAGAGCAGCATCTGCATCCAGGAGGACATCTTAATATTATTATTTTTTTCATCAAGAAGTAGTTGTTGATTTTAATACATGTTGGAGTCTCTCGACCCAACTGAAGATTGTCTGAATTAAAGACTTAGTTAGAAGTGCTTGCTTGTTTGCATTATGGGCATGAATGATACTTGAAATTGTGTGGCTTATTAAGGGAAAGGCTATTATTTTCAAAGCAATAGGATTTATCATTTTCACCTGGTGCATGATAAATTAGAGAAGTTTTTAAGCCTTGCCAATTTAAACATTCAAGCGCAACAAGATGCTTATGAGAACTCACGCATGAAAAGCCGCCTCTCAAAAACCGTGTGAAAAACAAATTGAGTTTGTCTTCTTTTGCTTGAACGGACAAATTCAACATGCCTGTCTTAGCGAGTATCCTAGCAAACAGTCAAGAAAGACAACGCATGTGTACAGTATTGGATCAGTGCATTATGTCTTAAAGTGACAGCTGCCTAATATTGCTACTGCTCTCTTTTTAATGTTACTCAAACAATAAAAGACAAATAAATCACTCACTGCACTTACTGACTGAATAACCTTTGTAACTTTAATAAGGATTCATCTTTATTTTATATGCAGTGTTATTTTACTGTTTTTAATTTTACTTGATTTACTTGAGTCACAACTATTTATCAGTTAAGGATTTCAGTCTTCCAAACAGTGAAACAAAGAAAAAAACTTGGAAATACATTTACATTCTATTAATTGCATGCGTACCTTTGGCCTACATTTGTTTACCAGTGCAAATTGGCATGAATTGTAAAATGAGACCCCAATGGGTAGGCATAGGTTTCTAGGTAGTGTATTTTGACTCAGAGGCTTATGAAGTGAAGCATATTAAATATGGACTTTAAAATGATGGGTTCATAACCTTTTCCCTTCACCGCCGTGTTGGCTCTGTGGCATTGTTCATACAAGACAGCTACCTATTAAGTAAGTACCTGTAGGCTAGAGAGCAGTGGGATTCATCCTCCCCTTATGGGATCTTGCACTGGCTCTAATGCTGTACCCGCATGCCCAGTGGCCCATTTACAGGAATAGTCTGCACAGAGCTCGCTGAATGTTTTATTATCCCTGTTGTCTCATTGTTTATGTTCCAAACAATGTGGAATATGGGGGGACAGGTTCCTAGAAAAGGGAAGTTCTCCTAATGGGCTTCCCAGATGTGCAACGTAGCGGTGATTTATAAATGTATTAATTAGATAAATAGCTTCTGCATATTGTAAAAGCTAATATAATCCAGCCAGGGAGGCGATTCGTCTTAGGTGTGGTTGTGTTTCACTAATGCTCTCGCTTCTCAGCTCTCGTGCACCATTCTGTTTTGAAGAGACTTGATATTTATGATAATTCGCCTCGATTTTCGCTTCGCTTCCCCTATTCCTCAATCGTTTCCACCACCGTCTCACCTCTTCTTCTGTCTATAAGTCAGCCACAGTATAAGTAGAAGGAGACAGACCTTTAGCATCTGGTTAAACTGGATTACTTATAGGAATTAAATAAGATGCAGATTTTTTATAGAAATATCTCACACTAATCCAATCCAGCATTTATCTCATCGACCAAATTATTGACGAAAATGTTTGTTAATGAAGGGTTTTTAAATAGTGTCAATGATAACAAAGAAAAAAAAATTGCATAGTCAAAATTTTATTTTAAAATGACTTCAATGCGATAAGTTAATTGGTTTAATTTAGTGTTGTTGAAACCAACACTATTATTAACAATGCATTAACAATTTTTTTGGTTAAAAAATTATACTTAACATACACTACCATTCAAAAGTTGGAGTGAGTCGTTTTTCTTTTAAATAAATGAATACTTTTATTATACTTATATTATATTTCAAATAAATGCTGTTTAGCAAAAATATTTAGCAGCACTGGAGTAATAATGATGCTGAAAATTACACTTTGCCCTCACAGAAATAAATTACATTTTAAAATATATTAAAATAGAAAACATTTATTTGAAATTGCAATAATCTTTCACAATGTTACTGTTTTTACTGTATTTTTCTTTTGATCAAATAAATGAGACATCTTTCAGAAACTTAAAATAATCTATGTATTATATTAAAGTATTATAGTGTATTAAATATTTGATTTCATTTTGCAGTTTTTTGTTAACTAAAATATTATTATATATAACTATAATATTAATATAATAGTATATTTTATAAATATTATACCACAGCTGAAATTAGATGCAGAATAATTTTACTAAAAATAATAAATATGACATAACATTAAAGTATATTTCGATGTAATTAAAAACTTTGTAAAAATTAACATTGCAAGTTCAGGCTTTCAGTGTGATTAGAGCGTCAATTCAAGTCAAATTAAAGTTAATTGGACTATTTGTATTTGTATGTCTGTTACCTACAGTATACATCAAATATTAGTTAAGATAGCCACTTAAGTTGCGTTAAGATATTCACAATTATTTGTATTTATTTACACCTCTAAGCCACAGCCGGCATGTAACTAAACAGTGGCAGGTTGACACTTATCCCGTATCTTCTGTGGCAGGATTAGCCTAAGAACAGACCTCTTGACTGCCACTCGGATCTCTCTCTCCCTTCCCCTCTATTTCTGTCTCTGTATCTCATTCTCTTCCCCACTGTTTCTCCATTTGCCAGCCAGGTGATAAAAATCTGTAATCTTATTTTGAAGTCCCATGGAATTAGGCCTACGAGACATTCGTCAGCAGAGCGGGGGAATGAGGCGATCAATAAGTGTATCTCATGTTTATCACTTCCACCGGCAGCAGTAGCAAAGCAGGAGGAGACACTCAAAGCCTTTCATTCTTTCTGCTTACGTTGGCTTGATTAGCAAATGTTTTGGTTGCCTTCTTGTAGTCCTTTTCTTGGCTTGGCTCTGAGGATTGCGTACCTCTAGCAGGAACACATATAAAGAGGCATATTTTAAGTATGATTCATTAACTATTAAGGGGTTGTGTCATAAATTTGAGCATTTTTCCCCCAACATATTATATAAGCCAATGTTTTTTATGCATCAAAAATAGATATTACTCCATATCTAATCCTTAGAAATGAATAGATTTTTCATGATATGAACACTTTAAAGAGACACAAGTAATTGTAAAATGTGGTATTCGGTTGGTAGGTTTGGAGGTCACGTACGTTTCACCAAATGATTCTCACATAAAGAGTTTCCCTATACAAAGAAAAGCTCAAGGTATGTTCTTCATAGAGTACATTATGATTGCTAGGGAGGGACGCCGACACCATCTATCATAATCGCAGTATGCCACTGAATAAGCATTGAGTTGGTATTAAGGATGCTGAGAGCTCATTTTGACCTCTCTACCTCTCATTCCTCTCAAGTTTGACTTGTGGGCGTGAAATGTTGAGAGTGATTGTGTGCCCTGTCTGTGGGCAAGGCTAAGTCAGGCCCTGACTGCTTACTCTCATTTAAACAGTGGGGTTTAAAAGTCAATACTCTCCCAGTGAGTGTGAGATAGACTGAGTGGCAGTGACTAAGGGATCCGAGCTGCACTTCGGTCTTCAGTAGAAAATGGTTGACAGTTTGCCACTGAAATGTGACTGGTTTGCTGCAACAGGAATATAATTAAATGTACAGTTTACTCAAAAAAAAAATCAAAAACAGAAGGGTTTCAAAGAATTGCTTGGGTCTTTTTAATGCAGTTAGTACCCAATAGACTGGGGCTTTTCAAGCTTACAATGCAAAATCCCCATAAAAGCAACATTGTATCCAAAATGTTCATAATTGGGTGGACCAAATGTTAAAGTTGAAGATTTAATCAATGGAAAACCTTGCATAAAAAAGTACAAAAATAGAGTGACGGAAATGTAAGCCGTTCACTGACAATCATCCTGTCGAGTGACTTGTTAACAGCTGCAGATCACTGAGTCAGTACGTTTTAAACTCAAGAATCATATCATGACTTAATCATTTAGACTGATTTTGTGAATAAATTATTGATTGAATAGATTTGATTCCAATAATGAATCATGAATCAGACATCACTACTTCCTATTTTCAGAATGCAATGGAAATCGGTCATTGGATAAACTTTATTCTTAGCTCAGCAACCTTGTGTTCACGTTGTTTATTGTTTGTTTGTAAGTGTTCATTCTTATCTGTCTTTTAGTTTCCTTTTAGGGAAAATGCCCATAAATGAATCCCTAAATGTGCTCTTTGTCAATTATTTACTTGGTTTGAGTTACATGCGTTTAAAAGATAAAGATCAATAGAGCTTGTTTATAATTAAGCCATAATTTACCCTAACGGTATAGGTTAAGGTAGTTTATGGTATTAGCTTTTAGACAATACTAATATATTAGATGGGATTTCCTTCCTATACCATTCTAAGCGGAAGTGTGAATCATTTGGGCTCGACTGCTTCTATTCATTGCTGTTGTTTTCTTGTGTGGCATTATTTCCAAAGTTCATGGCTCTAAGAATGTTAGTCCGCTTTGAAGGACATGTAACAGGTAATAATCAAGGTTAAAGTTATTCTGTGTAGTCATTACCTCTGCTGTTGGTTGTTTCAGCCTCCCCCCAGCTAATTGAGAAGCCCCAGGATGTGCAGAAGGCTATAGATGACTCTCTGGTGTGGGAATGCAAGGCCACAGGGAAACCCAAACCCTCTTACAGGTGGATGAAGAATGGAGAGAACCTGGAGCCCACTGAGGTCAGTTTACCTCTGAGGTTTGAGGACGGTCACCAGACTTTTTTTAAAACAGACACTGACAATGATTAATAATAGAAATAGCATTAATGATTTCAGTTTTAAAGTCAGCTGGGTTTACTGTTGTTTTGGACCCCTTTGACTTTCATTGTATGGCTAAAAACAGTTGGAACATTCTTCAAAATAGAATGTAAATAGAACATTCTTTAAACCTATTTGAAAATATAGGTTTAGTTCAAAGAATATAAGTTTACAGATCATATCAAGTGTATCAAACACAATGCACAATACAAAGAAAGTTGAGAAACGTATTGTCTTGTTTTTAGGTTATATCAGTGACTTGGTAACAGTCATTACAGTAGACCAGCCATCTTCATTAACCTCGTGAGACCGATGCTTTAAAGTGTATTCCTTAATGGCTTCTCTATAACCATCTAAATCAACGTGACTCCAATGGAGTACCTAATATGTCATTCTGCGGACCTTCTATATAGGCCACTCCAGAATTATCAAACCAATAGGAAAAGACAAAATTGAGAACATAAAAAGCTTCCAAATATCCACCACTTTTTCTGACGATGAGAGGGGAATAGCTCCCCAAAAATGCAATAAACTCAAGGTGGCAATAGCTAGAAGAAAGCACTACCTAACAGCACATTTTAAAGATTGAACCAACACATTTTCATTTCATACCTCTTCCTTTTTTGTGAGTTTGTCAAAGTTATTTTTTAGATGCTTGAAGGTTATATGAAATGCCCTTTTCAGCCCATTTTACTTCCCTCGTGTGACTTTTCAGAATGTTCAATGTGAAAAACAAAATGTAGGGGCTTGATTTTTATCCATTGGGAATTTATTGGATCATGAAAAATGTGCACTTCAGGACTTTGCAGTTTAGTTTTGGAGGTCTACTGCTCTCCTGAAACACTGCCAGTATCTGTTGGTTGAAACTTCAGCAGCCTTGGTGAGATCAGTTTGAGGTGGAGAAAGTTATGATATTTTAATGAAAGACAACCATTTTTTTTTTCTTTGGAAAAGCATTCTCTGATAAATTATGCACAACAAAACCAGTAAAGTGCATTAAGTAAGTAAATAGGACAGTTTTGAATTTATGTCAACTTTAAATAAGGTGCAGAGAGGAGCACGCAAACTACGGCTCTTCTAATCATCATTACTACTCATCATTACATAAACATCATTAATGGTTTACAAACACCACAAGCTCAGCATATGAAAGACATTTAAGAAGTCCTTAAATAAAGTAAAATACATTTAATCAACATTAAGGCTTGGTTTAGTACAGTCATTCGTAATGCAAGAAACAATCTCCCATTAAATCTCTGAGTTAAAAGAGCAGATTTTTAGCCTGTTTTCTTGCAGGTCATTAGGAGAAGGCTTATAAACCTTTATAGTGCACTAGACAAGCTCTTATTGTTTTGTCTTTCTCTGAAATCCATTTAAACTATAGTGAAAGAGGTGATAAACATTTATAGCCTATGTCTCGACACTCTATGTAATACGCAACCTGTCTCCACTGAGAGCCTTTCACCCAGAATCTCAAACTCTCAGCACATGAAGTTATTTTTAGAGACTAGTAGCTCTTTGGCACAACTATGGTGTGGTGAATAATCAAATCAGTAAACTTCATGTAAATCAGCTTCGCTATGCGATGTGGGTACAAACAAAACAAAAGATATTGATCCATTTAGAGACTCTGTATAGGGCTGTCTATGTGCTCAGAACCAGTCACTTGTCTTTCTTCTTACATCTGTCACTCATTCTTTTTCATCTTTCACGCCACCAGATTAGAATATCTATCAGCTCTGCATAATTAGCAGTCTGTCCATTTTATTGTTTTGCACTTTATTAGAGAACGGTTCCAACAGAATACACTGCAGTCAAAAAAGCTCAAAGAAAGTTCATTTACATGCATTGGACCTCAGGAAAGGATTTTTAATGAAGATTTTGCTGGTCGGGATCCACATTTGTTAAATGAATTTGTATTTGAAAACCAAATTTGCATAATGATCAATGCTTTACAGGTGTGTTTGTGTGCCAAGGCAATTGCCAAAAGGTGCACTTGAATTTTAAATGCAATAAAATCTTTTTGTTTTGCATTTATGGTTTTAAAAAATTATGCCTTGTGCTTTTCTGGAAGCACATCTTTTTGAGCACTGAATAACCACCCAGTTTGTACTATGACAGACTAATGTCCCAAGGGCACAACAATCTCTTGATTGAATCATGGTCCTAGCTTACATTATGATTCTAAAATGTTGATTTTCAATGTATCCTGGTTAAATGAATTAATCAGTGCAGAATTATTACAATCTCCAAATGTCACTGTCAGCATCAGAGCTTTAATCAATTGTATAACTAAAGGTCACTGATGTAGCAAAAGCATGGGTTGTTGACTTATACCATTTGTTATTTTCATTGTGCTAAATCAATTGGGACTTTTCATGTTCTTTCTGCCTTATTGAAACGCAGCATTGCAAAGGTGACCAGCTAAAAACCTCTTCTTTGTAAATCACTGTGAGTCTCTAGTCACTAAGAGAAAGGAATATGATGTGAGGCACATACCGTGTCTTGGCTAATCTAGTAATAAACATGTCAATGATCTTGTTCACCCATATCATTGCGTTTTTTTTAATACCAGCTCGTACTGCTTATATTTGTAGTAGTTTCATTTAAAATGTACCACATAACATAAAACGGAGTGTTTACAACAGCTAGGAACTGGTAATGAGGCCTAACATGCACGGTATTTTGAACAAAAGGACACATTATCATCTTTTAGAAGGTGTAGATTTAAATCAAGACTTAGGAAATGAAAACGTCCGTGCAGCCATGCACACACACTTCATATCAGGATGAGAATTTGCCGCAACTGTAGTCATGCATTTCGATTTATACCCTGACCCTACAGATTTTGAGCAGTGACATTGCCATTCACTGCATTTCAGCGCAGACGTGCAGATGGTTCCCTCCCTTAGGTCCCGCCACGTGCAAAACTGCTGATTTAAGAGGAATGTCACGGTTAATTAGTGCAGTAGTAAAGTCAAGCATCGCCTCACTTCGAACTGCTATATGCCACCATGTGATTATCTGTGAAGTCTTATTTGTCTTTCTCTCCATTTCAGACTACACCGGCACACATCTCATTCAATTGCAGATTATCTGTAGTAGTGAGTGACTACAGTTAGCACTTTATTAACATTAACCCTTGTGCGAACTTATGGTCTTTTTCAGTTTTGTTTTTTTGATAATTTTGCCTGTGTTAATGCTTACTGCATAAATCCTGGTACAGGTGTGTATTTTTTAATGGAATTTTACTATTTCACCCCCATTTCCTTGAATAAATCTATTTTGCACTTGGTACACATGTAACTTTTTTTAATTGACGCACAATGGAAAAAGGAAAATGAAAATTTAATTATTCAAAAATTCGTTCACTCGAAAATGAAAGTTCTGTCATTATTAACTCTGCATGCCATTCCAACCATAAATGGCAGAAATAGTAAGAGCGTTATTCCGAATTAGCTGTACATCTGGTGGGAATTTTTTAGTGACTCTTTCAGCAGGTTACATCAAAAGTGAGACATTTTTTTAAGATCGGTTTGGAAGGTTTACAAATACATCCTGGTGGATACATAATGATAAATAGAATATATAGAGAAAAAAGTTTTAAAACATTTTTTGAACACATTTTAACAATAAAATTTAGCTATTGTGTAGGTTTAACTTCTGACTTCAAAATAAAATATTAATTGGCTTATTTCCCCACATAAATCAGCACCATCATGTTGGTCTGAGGGTGGGGTGAAGTATTCCTTGTGTATGAAGAATATAGTTAAAGGGCAAAATGAGAAATATTAAAGGACAGAATACTCTCTAAACCACAGCAGCGAGTTTCTGCCACAATTTTTGTCCTATCCCTACCCCTAAACCTTGCCCATAAGTTAACCCTAAAATCAGAGGGAAAACCTAATCCTGGTTTTAAGCCAAAACTTAGCAGAAACTGTAGACTTGTCCCTCAAATCCGATTGGTTGATTGGAATGTTGTTCCAGAATAAACAAAGATGTTGATCCAGGAACATGCTGTACATGGTGAAATCACATTCACCATTTGCACACACACCTTTAATTGCAGTGTCCTGATGTTTTAAGATGTCTTGGGAGTATGGAAACCTGGTTGACCCATTTTTTGTTGTTTTTTTAATACTCTGTATTCATCAAACAAGTTTAGTTAACATCAGAAGATAAGCAAACTTCATTCCATCACATACTCAAAATGGTATAAAGCTGTCAGCATTAAAATATTAGCCCAGCTTGTTTATAATGGCAAACATCATCCAGCCTCCCAACGATGTGTCCACAGAGCTCTGGTTAAGAAGTAAACAAGCCGGGGCTTTATTTCCATCTCATAAAAATACAGATTTATTACCATCGTTTTTGAGCAGCCTCCCTACGCAGTGTCTCCCATTAGTAATGAACACTCAGATTTATGATGGTTTCCATCAACCTCCAGACGTAATTTACCTTCCCAGACACGTTGTGCTTTTATGCAGATTAGCAATCTCAGTAAAAGACTCTTAACGGAGATATCCTGTTTTCCACAGGAGAGGTTGCAGGTCATTAATGGCGCCCTGTCCATCACTCGCCTGGAGCTCTCCGATATTGGAATGTACCAGTGCGTGGCTGGGAACAAGTATGGAGAAGTGTACTCCAATGCTGAACTCAGAGTTATCGGTAAGTGAAACCTGGTTAATCGAGTTTGACTGAAATATTAGTGTTGGTTTGTAAATGAATAAAGTTGTAAAGCACAGAATAATGACTGCATTTATAAAGCTTACACTCTATCTCAACTATATGCTCTTGATAATGGCCACTTATGACACATAATGTAAATTAGATGATTAATATTGTTCATTGCATGGGCAAATAAGCATTTCATTCTTATTCAGAGGTGACTTTCTGTCAAGGACATTTTTGTTGTTTAAAAGTTAATTTATGCCTCACTAGTAGCACACAACAAAATAACATTTGAGATGAGCAACCAGTGCATCGTGATTACAGAACTTTTTTTTAACTGAATCAAAAATATACAGCTTAACCAGTGTATTCTGATTCCTGATTCCGTCTGAACAAAGACATTTTTCCCCATATAGCGCTTAAAATCAAGCTCAGCATCTCATTCCCGCTTTTTCAGGGAACAGGGTTACAGTAAAGTAACCGGAGACGCTTTCTGTTTATGTATTTGCCATAAATATTCAGCCGCCAAAGTTGCCAAGAAACTGAACTTACAGGAGAATAATTGTCAGTCCCTTGCGCAGATAAAATAATTGAAGTGCCTTTTAAAAAACAGAGTGTGAAGATTGTAGAGCCGGAAAAATTATCATAATAAAAACTCATTTGAGTGGGGCATGTGAAAAAAAAAAAGAGGAAAGGACATGACATTTTCCCTTTGTTTTTCTTAGCAGAGAAAAAGAGCGTGTGATAATTAAAGTGTGCTTCATACGCCAAGCCTCCGTTCTGCCATCTCTGTTTCTACATCATACGTACCCACGTACACATGTCTGTCTTTGAAGTACAATGATTAGAGAGGATGTGCTCTAAATAGTCCTTAATCCTCATATCTGCATACCTGTAATTATGGACAAAGATAAAGGGAAAAATTGGCCTGATGCATGATGGTCTTCAGTTGTTAAATATTATAGTTGTTAAATATTTCAGTGGTTCTTTGTGTGTCATTTATTTATTGGCACAATAAGATACAGGATGGGAAATAATGGGGATAAGAGGGGAGAATGGAAATGTCAAAGCCGGATTCAAACTTGTGACCAAATGAGCACCACAAAGCAAACCGCTAGGCCACAGCTCTCATGTTTTCAGCCTGTTTGGTTTGCACAATAACATAGCTAGTGATCAGTTTGTTTTAATAGTAATTCAGTAACTTTGAATAGCGTATTTATAAGAGTTATTTAAATTACCTCATTTTTTTTTAGGTTTATTTCCTGTGTCGATTTATTTTGTTTTATTTTATTTATTTTTATATTCCACTTTAGACATTCTACTAACTCATTAATTTGCAACTACATGTCAGCTAACTCTCATTAGAGTATTTGTAGACTGTTAGGTTAGGGTTAGCCGAATGAGTTGACTTAGCAGGTATTAAGCAGACAGTCTAATGAGAGTTAGTTGACATAGTTGCAAAGTTACTTATAGTTAGTAGAATGTATAAAGTGGACTATCGAAATAAAGTGTTTTTAAGAGAAAGACAGCACATTTTAAGTGTGTAGATATCATCTAAAAGTTAATTTTGTCTTGCCACTTTACTTGTTTTGATTATAAAATATTCCTTTATTTGTATGTCATTGAAAATAGTTGCATGAGACAGTTTCAGCTATGATAGTTGCGAAACATTTCCTGTGTATACTCTTAATATAATTTAAAACTTGTTCTTTCATTTCAGCTATCGCTCCTGATTTCTCCCAAAACCAGCTGAAGAGCCACACTTTAGTGAAAGAAGGTGGTGACGTTCTCATTGAATGCAAGCCTAAGATGTCGCCTCGAGGCACGATCTCCTGGCGCAGAGGCAACGATGCCCTCCGAGAAAGCATCAGGTAACTCCCTTATCCCACTCAGATCTCATTAGTCGGATCTGCCGAGCCTTTCCTCTATTTGCAGCCTTCTTATATGATACTACCAAAGCTTTTCCAGTCTGATTCGTGAACAGTCAACTGAACTGTGGGATGATGAGCTCACAATACTGCGGTTGTGCTCCGGATCTGGTTTTTGATATAATGTCTTTGTCAAATCATTTCTGTTATTCACTGCAACAAAGCACTGCCACTGACTTTGGCCATTCATCTCTGCCTGTGGAATCCCACTACAGCAGCCAGAGAAAAAGCATGTCTCAGCATGTCTCTGCTAAGGGTCGCAACGATATGTCTCTAGTGGGCTTTGAGTTTCAGTTTCAACTGCTCTTTTCTCTTTCTTTCATTCTGTTTTACTATCTCCTTTTGTTATTTGCTCACTCCCCTAAACACAAGAGCCTCATAATGGGCCATTTTCTGCAGACGTATACTGTGGATCTCTAACGTGTGTCCTGTTATCAAACACACTGCCTTAAAATAGTATAAAACGAAGTATACAATATAATATACATATACAAATATGATTATATAAAATATAAAGAAGTTAGGGTAATGTGAATGTAAATTATATTTTATTACTCACACTACCGTTCAAAAGTTTGGGGTCAGTAAGATGTTTTTGAAAGAAATGAATACTTTTATTCAGCATGGATGCGTTAAAATTATCAAAAGTGACAGTAAAGACATATATAATATTACAAAAAAGATTTCTATTGAACTTCTGTGGAACTTTCTATACATGAGGGAATCCTGAAAAAAACTGTTTCCACAAAAATAATGAGCAGCAAATCAATTTTCAATATTTTTAATAATAAGAGATGTTTCTGGAGTGTCATATCAACATATTAGAATGATTTTGCTGTATATTTAACATATTAGAATGATATTAGATTAGCGCTCTGAGAAAGGCGCATTACAAATAAAATGTATTATTATTATTATTATTATTTCTGAAGGATCATGTGACACTGAAGAGGGGAGTAATGATGCTGAAAATTCAGCTTGGCCATCATAGGAATAGATGTACAGATGTAATATATTACTGTAAAAAGCAATTATTGTTTACATTAATACAATTTTACAGTTTTACAGTATTTTTGGTCAAATAAATGCAGCCTTGGTTCTTCCTACCCAGACTGGATCAGTTTGAGTTTTGACTGGTTAACCAACTGGATTCCCAGCTTGACAAACCTTTGTAAAAACCATCCAAATAGACCAGTCTATCTCAAACTGGTTTATGCTGGAGGTTTTTCTTCCAGCAAGGCCATGACGTCCTAAAATGCTGTCTAAAGGCATTTTTTTAATAAGATATCGCAGGCAATGTATTTTTAGCACTCACGTTTATATTTCGTCACTTCAACTGTGATGAAGTTTGGTAAAAGATGCACATTTGGCACTGAAATCAGTGAGCACACACAATTATTCAAATGAAGCCTGATGTTCTTATTAACAGCTCCAGTATGAATCATGCTGTCCCTCATAACAGGACTCTGCAGGTTTATCAGGTGACCAGTAATATTCCCTCCTGAGCAAAGGCAGGGTGTTAATCAACTTCTCTGCACACTTAGTAGGAGGTCAGCGTCCCTGCCAGACCAGACTTTATCAACAAACATATGTCTCTGTCTCAGCCAGACCCAGCTTGATACAAGTGCAGTATGCCACCGACCCTGAGTGTTTGCGTTTGACCACACTGAGATAGGCAAAGTTCAGTGCGTCTGCATCTGTCAGTGTGTGCAGACCACGGCTGCCCGTCGTTTACATATACAAAGTTGGTGTTGGTGCTCATCAAACAGAGTGGCGGGCCGTTTGCATAGGGGTTATGCTGTCAATGTCCTTGAGCTGTCCTATGTGAGAGGACAGCAAAGCTGATGAATACTCCATGTCTACACCTTGAAGAGTCAAGGCAGAAAATTGATTTGCCATGAGACGTCTTTCTTCTTTTCACTATGTTTTGCATCTCTTTCCTATTCTTTTAAACACTATATTCACAAACAGATAGAGGCTATAGAGAATATGTGTTGTATAGTTTGTTTTGGTTTAATTTGAGGAATCCTTGCGCATTACTTATGGTAATAGAGAAGATAACGTGGCCCCAAAAAGTGTTTGAGCGCTTAACGTAAGTTACTCTTAAAAATGTCTGAATGTGATTGCATTCAAAGACAAAATATCAAAATAAGTGGCTTTTATTTTCAAGAAGGATAAAACATGCACCATTTCAAGCAAAACAATATATATACTGTTCAAAATCAAAGTAAAAAAAAAAGCATTTAGATGCTTAATGGTTGTCACACTTAGCATGCTTAATTGCAGGTCACTGACTTCATAAATCCACTAAAAGTTATCAGAGAGAATTGCTCAGAAAGGTTAGTTTGATATTTTGTTATCTAATGTAATGAAATTCAGACATTTTAAGTGTGGCCTAAGTGTCCAAAAACTATTTTGGGTCGCTCTATCTTTACCTTTTCTTTGTCCTGCCTGGCTTGAAAATGTCCTAAACCCTACCACTTTAGATAATAGTCCTTGCTGTGCTTTATTTGCTATAAATATCGTGTTAGACATTGCATGTTTTCTTTTGGGAAAACCAAGTGTTCTGTAGTTACAAAGATTGCTAAGAGCCTTATTTGAATTTTAAGAAGCCATTTAGGTGTCGAATGGGTGTTTTGAGTTTAAGTGGATCTAAAGAATTGTCTTGCCACTCCGCCTTTGCAGTCAGGAAAAAAAGGTAAAGACTGAGTATTCATTAAAGGAAAGTCTTATTAAAATGCTATTTTTTGATGCAGTTTGGGCCCTCTTTGGTTTAGAACAAAATAATTCTCTTTTCTGCCTTTGATCATTAACGGTATTCCACTTAGACCTCCTCACCTATTTCTGACACAGAAGTAATTAAAAAGAAAAATGGATAAATCACAAGTTTGCACGTACATGTCCCAGGTTGTATTGTGGTCAGCGAGGTCTGGTCAGAATGTTTGATTGCATTGTCAATAGATGGAAGCCAGCCAGGGAACTTTTTGCAGAATTGAATGTATTTCTGGAAAATGCTGACATTCTTTCAAGCTCCTTTGGCAATGTCTTGTGCACCTAATGCCTACGCACACTTAGAGTATGTACACATACACATAGTCTTAGATGGACATTCATTCCTGTTATTCATTATGAAGACTGTACAAGCTTCATTATGTACAAGTTCTTCAGTACAACAGAGTGTTTCACTTCCTGTGAGATGTTAGTTTATCGATGTTAAAGTACTTTCTGTGATCACTTTAAAGAACTAAAAGCAACTTGAAATTATTTATTGCTTTATTAGCCAATGATGTGAGTTTGGGGCGGAACAACATGTTAACCGGCCAATAGAAACCAGGAGCTTAAATAAACCAGCTTAGATAAAATTATATACTATATCTAAACTTTCTCAGCATATGTGACTTAATTTGATTAATTAACCTGTATATAATTTAATTAAAAGTTATATCCCATTGATAGGTCTACTAAAATAATGTCCCATCTTGTTTTTTTACCCTATATGGCACATGTGAAATAAAAAGGGTTGCAAATGCGGTTTCATGTCGGCTTTAAGATTTGTTTTATTCCACGTCCCTGTCAGCTCTTGCTAACCTTGCAAGCAGCAGCAGGTATAAAGACACCACTCTCATTAAGTGGAAATGCCATTAGAGACTAATTCATAATCAGATGTATTGTTTTATGCAAATCTGCGGTTGTGTGTGCGTGCGTGTATGTGGATGCATGCTGAGTGCAAACACCTGTCTGGGAGCCAGACCTAATCAAAGCGGGGTGCATTTGAACTCCTTTTGTGTAAGATTAATTGGCATAATTGTGCAAGCTCTCCTTGATGGCGGAGAAGGAGAGGAGACGGTGTCACCAGCAGGATAATCCATCTTCATAGCAGCAGCTCCTTTTTTTCTGCCAGAGAGGAGAGAGATCGAAAGGGAGGGAGGAAGGGATTCCATTTCTGTCTTATTTGTAACTGATGTGTCTGCCTGGACATTCTATAGATCAGTGGCTCTAAACGAACAGGTCGTGACCCTTAAATGGGGTCGCAGGACTGCTCTGATAGGAACATCTACCCTTGCTGTCTTTAGCACGTTCACGAGTGAAGTGTCACAGTATTTGTAAACTAGTCATTCTTTTGAGCCAAATTACTTGTACAGCAGCAAGGAGAAACATGATTTTATTTTTTTTTAAGAGCATTTTGAGGACCATATGCATTGACATACAAAAATATATAGTTTTTAAGTTGTATTTATTAAAAGTATTTATGCATAAAGGTCGTATTTTTGTACTGCATGTACTTTATTCAGTAACACTTTATTCCGATGGTCCACTTTAGACATTTTACTAACTATAAGTAACTTTGCAGCTACATGTCAACTAAGGGTGTGTTCACACTTGGAATGTTGGGTTGGATTAAAATGAACCCTGGTACTATTGCTTTGTTAGTGCGGTTATATGAATAAGTGTGAACGCTGCCATCCGAACCCTGGTGCGCACCAAACAAGCGGGCCGAGACCCCTGAAAAGATGGATCTCGGTCCGTTTCCGAACGAACTCTGGTGCGGTTCGAATAAAATATGAATGCACTGATCAAAGACATGTAAAC
Source organism: Abramis brama (assembly GCF_963993115.1). Classification (NCBI taxonomy): domain Eukaryota; kingdom Metazoa; phylum Chordata; class Actinopteri; order Cypriniformes; family Leuciscidae; genus Abramis; species Abramis brama. Next base: position 8,047,388 of record NC_139973.1, on the reverse strand, counting down.
GAACCTAAAACAGGACATGATGTCACAAGATGCTAACCCTTAAAAGGACAGAATGCTCAAGCATACCTGTTTTTTCTTGTCATAGTCGTGATGTTGCCCAATACAGTTCAGTCTGGTACGTCTCCTCGCTGCAGATCGTCGTTTGTGTGTGTGACGCAGGGATTCCTGGTGCTGTTTTGAAGTTCTCAGCTGGTTAAAATACCATCATGTGCAGGCCACGCACATACAACGAGCCCATTTAGCCCAGCACACAGCATTGTTTTGAAGTTCCGTCTCCATTGAAATAAAGTGTTACCTTTTATTCTGCTGTAGATATTTTTTTTAAAAATTGTATTAATCTTATTTTACTCAATTTATTTAAAAATGTCCATGTTAATTAGTTAATTAGCATATTATTGGGCCTATGCTGTTTATTGTAATATTAATGTTTGATTTTAACGACCCTTTTTTGTTGTTGTACAATTGGTCCTGTGCTGGGTCATCAACTTAGATGACATCAGTGACAAGAAAGCCGCTGATATGGCAAGGTGAATGTCTTTTCTTTTTTGTGCAAGAAGATAGTGGCAGCTCCTGAAACGCGAATCTTTTCAAAGTCGTCCACTGCAGTAAAATAAATAATACCCATAGGAGAAACACATAAATAAAAGAGATAGGGCAGGGGATTTGTTCTAGATATAAAATCAGCTGTTTTAGGTAGGACAGGTCAGCGGATGGGCTGATGTTTTCGAGCTGACTTTGCTGCGCCCGAGTGCATGTTTCCGAAGCTGATTTTGACTTGATTGTACATGACTGCTGTGCAGTGGCGGTTGAGTTGACAGCTAATTTTTGCCTGTGCTGTGCTGATGTGCACTTGTTTAACAAACAGTAGGATATATTAAGTTTGTGTGCGGCTCGGTGCAGCCCAAGGGAGGTTATTAACAGTGGCTAGTTGTTAGATACAATTACAGCCACTGTGTGTCCTTTTGAATATGTAATATAGCAGATTTTTTTTTTTTTTTTTTTAAGTGTCTACAGATTTTGGTCATTCTTTAACTAATGGTGAATTGTTTAATTTAATTGGGCTCATATATGTTTGCACAAAGAGTTGCCTGTGGTTTTAAAGAGGAAATGTGATTCATTAAATCTTCATAATCTGAAATCTGTACACGTTCGGTACTAGGTGACGATATTAGATGTATGAATTTAAGTTAGCACAAAGGATCAAAGGTTTTCTGTGGAGGCATAATTTGTAAAATACAAACTAATGGAGAGTTGACTTTCTTTTTTCACAAAGCTGTGTGTCTGAAATTGCCCTCTCTCAAAGAATAGCCTTTTGAAGAAGATGAAAGGTTGCCTGGTATATATGATGGAATGGGTTTTTGGAGGAAATTTGTACTGTCTTCTTTTGATCTTTGTGAAATTTCTGGTTCTGGACTATTGCAGAGGAAGTATAGGAAAACCTGGGCCAAATGTACTTATGGGTGAATCACACAAAAGTGAAATTGCATCCCAAAATCGGAATAAAAATGTACAAATTGGTAACACTTTACAAGGTTCATTTATTTAATTTAAAGTTTCATTTGGTAACATTAGTTAGCTACATTAGTTTACACAAACTAACAGTGAAATCTACTTAAAGGGGTAAAAATGTTTAAAAAAATTAATGTACTGTATGTAAAAATTGTCATGTATTAATTGCTTTTTTATTGCCAATGTGTGAACAGCTTCTAACAAAACCCTAAAAACGAAACCTTCCCCAACTTCCTAGGTTGTCTATGAAAACCTGTTGACTGATTTTCAAGTAAAGGACTTGAAAAAGGACATTTTTGCTGGGAAAATCAAAAGGATGTGCCGTTTTACGCACACTCCCGAGAGCCTCTCTCATTTACAATGTTCAGGATAATGCCGAAAGAGCTATTTTATACTGTACAGTCAATGTGTCCTCCAAAGTAAAGGGATTAATTCAAACTGTAGGCTCACATAATAAGTCTATATATAGTCTACAGTCTCAAATATACTCTATAATCAAACTATCATATGTGTAATTTTAATCACCTCACCTGTAATCATGATGCCGGTGAATTGTAGAGCTGGTGCAAACATATCTACATCTCTATGATCAGATGCTTTCTTAACTGCTGCTTTTTCACCTCTGTAATTTTTGTCTTTACTCTGTTATTGAGAAGAAAGCATCCAGCATATATTTATATGTTCATACATGTTTACATGTTCAGTCTCTTGTGCGTAACATGTGCAGTTCACTTAACGGTGTTGCTGAACAAGGGTTTCTGAATTCTACATATAGCCTCTTTAAGGCATTTAGTAATATTAATGTTAATTTCAACATTCAACTAATACATTATTAAAAATGTTGTTTCTGTTAATGTTACGATAATATTATAATATTGTTAATATTATTTAATGGACCTGCACTAACATGAACTAACAATGAACAGTTGTATTATTATTAACTAATGTTAACAAAGGTTAATATATACTGTAACAAGTGCATTGGTCATTGTTAATGTTAGTTAATGCATTAACTAATGTTAACAAATGGGACCTTATTGTAAGGTATTACGGAGAATTTATATTTCGCTTAAAGTAAATTAAGCATATTTCGCATTGTGACAATGTTTATGACATGATTCCACCAATTCTCATACCAAACAATTTGATATAATTATCTATACATTGAAGGGTTAGTTCACCCAAAAATAAAAATGATAATTTACTCACCCTTAAGCCATCCTAGGTGTATATACGTCGGGTCAGAGGTCACTCTTCCGCCAGAAATAGACCCCCGTACGGCCGTTACCGGAAGCCAGTGGTTATAGTTATATAAAGTTATAAATATGAATATTTTTCTTACAAAAACGCATCGCTTCACTTCAGAAGGCCTTTATTAACTCCCTGGAGCCGTGTGGAGCACTTTTATGATGGATGGATTTTGGACTCCAAAATCAAAGGTACCATTCACTCACATTATAAAGCTTGGAAGAGCCAGGATATTTTTTTATATAATTCCATATTGGCTGACAGAAGAAAGTCATATACACCTAGGATGGCTTGAGAGTGAGTAAATTATGGGATAATTTTCATTTTGGGGTGAACTAATCCTTTAAAGTTGTATTTTATGTACTACCTATAATGTAATTAGAAAAATATGAGAATGGAATGAGAATCAACATAAAGGAATTACAAATATAAATAGTCCAGACATTTCAGTAATTATTTCTGACGATAATGTGCTTCATTGTCTATATATTATTTTTTCTAGTATAATTGTTTGGTTTGTTTGGCCTGTGACCTGTTTTTCATGAACATAATTTCACAGCTTTATAAAACAGTACGCCGACCGTCTTGTGGTAACATGCTAATGTTGAGTTAACTTCCCACTTGTAAATACGTTCGGTGCCTTGCAGAGTGAGAGAGCGAAAGATGAAGCAGAAAAGAGTGGAGGAGTGGGATGAGTACACTCTATGAAGTGATTGCTTGTCAGGATGATTTCCATTTAAAAGCGCGTCTGCCACAGAAGGCTGCAGTGCAGGTGAATGAAGGGCGGCGCGATATCAATTCGGAAAGCTCCGTATAGGAGAGGTTGTGGAGGCGAGCGGAGCTGCTGTCATTGCTGATATAGGACACGTTTGAGGGCTGGGATCCGTTTACTTATCTAATTAAGCCCACTTTCCCTTATCTTGTTATTACAGAATTAAGCTTTAACTTGATTTTCAGTCTAATGCTTAAAAGCATCTGTATTTATTCACTAAGTTCTTTGATGTCTCGCCCTAACTTCTTCTTTCCTTCAGGTGTTTTAATTTACCATGCTGTTGCATTTATTAAAAAAAGAAAGTTGTTTTTTTATTCTTGATGTCGTATTATGTTTTTTCTAAGCAATGCCTATTGTTCTGCTTTTTTTCTTTTATAACTAATTGAACACCTGTTTGGAACTTGCCGTCTCATGGACACATAGATTGAACATGATGGCGCCATAAAACAGAACGTTTCTCACAGCCAAAAAATAAATTCCAAATACATTTTCCTCATTAGCTCACCTTAATGCTCATCTGCCTAAACTGTTGTGTTGCCAGCTCATATGGTTCATTTTAATTTCACATTCCTCTCTCACCAGGGGAAATTAGGCGGTGTCAGTCAGTGGAATGTCATTTGAAGGGGAATTGGCCCACTAGCGGAGATCTGGAACATGCCCCAAAGCTTCAACTTCTTGGTTAAAACCCAACCATAGAGGGTCTCTATCAACATATTACCTGCCCCTTTAAATAGATTGTCATTTACTTAACCTCCTATGGCTGTGTTTTGTTAATGTTGGCTAAAAGACTCTTTAACTAGCAGAGCATAATTTGATATGCCGTGTGGCGCGGTCGTGCCACAGACAATCTATAGGTATAGATTTGCACGGCAGACAATTGGTCAATCAAGATGGTGGACAGCACATCGATTGCCACTAATGTTATGTTTGCAGTCTCACACAATTGATGCGCAACTTTAATTAAAGTCTCCATGGGACACTATTTTATAAAAAGGTTTATATATATATTAAATATTATTATTATTATTCTTACAATGAAATACAATGAGGTCCAAATGTCTAAATCCAGATTTGAATATCGGGATTTTCTTTTTCCGTATAAAACTGGAAAGTTTTAAGATTTTGTAACATTTTAAAATGTTCTGACTAAAATGAAGAAGTATTTAAGATTTTGATTTATTTTGATACACTATTGCATTTGTTTTATTGTGAACTGCTTTGTACAAAAGGTCAAATTGTTCTTCACTAATTGTTAAATAATTGTTCAAATAAAACAATTAAATGGGAAATAAATAAAATGGGAAAAATGTGTATTAGACTATAAAAATAGAAACATTTTCACTAGTGGTCTTGGACTTTTGGACCCCAGTGTATTTGAATCCCGTTCCTTTTTACTCTCTTCAGGAGAAATTAGTTTAATTTGGTGAAATAAAACTTAACCAGAATGCAAATGAATCCAATGATTTGGCCGTGATTAGTTTGGCGTGCTCTTTACCAGTCTAAGTGCCATTTTAGACTCGGCAGAATTAGTTTTATCTTGGGGGACTTGGAGGCTAATATCATTTTTCAAAGAACGAATGTGCCAGCGCAGCACCAGTAATCCATCTTTGGTCCCTTTGCACATTTCGAGCATCACATGTGTGTTGCTCTTTTTATTCCTAGAAGGAATTGTGTGCATATGAGTGTGAGAAAAGGAGAGATGAATATCAGTCTGAAAGAATGAAGCTGAAGAGCCATTTGTGATTAAAGTAGCCCGGTTTGAGTACACTCACAAGCCCACAGTGTTTGGCCCTGATAAACACTGTTTCTCCGCATCTGCAGACCCTGGAGATACATATTGCTGAAATTAAAAGACTTGGTTACTACTGGAAATACGCCCTGCACTGCACACATGAAATTATACAATTTTCATCATTTTTGTTTCTGTTTGGGGCTGTTTTGTGTTACTTTGTATCTGTTATTATTATCATTGTATTTCATTGATTCTTGAGTACTGGGACAAAACAAGCTATAGAACTGAAAAATATAATTTTATGTTATGGAATTGTTTTGGATTAATATGTTAAACATGTCCTGCTTCTTCCATTTTCTCACAAAATGTGTTTATCCTTGTATAAAGTTTAATCTTGTTCAACACCATACAAAAATAATTTGTCAAATATTAATTATAAGTATTGATACATCAAATCAAATCAAATCAAGTATATTTGTATAGCGCTTTTCACGATACAGATTGTATCAAAGCAGCTTCACAGTATTAAATTAAAATAAAATAATACAACAAGGTTTGTTTCTAGTGGAATTTATTGATTGATAGAATAAAATTAAATATCCCCAAAATATCCCCAACTGAGCAAGCCAAAGGCAACAGTGGCAAGGAACCGAAAAAACTCCATCAGGTGACCTAATGGAGAAAAAAAAAACTTGGGAGAACCCAGGCTCAGTCGGGGGCCAGTTCTCCTCTGGCATTTATGAACTAGAGGCCGGATTGTAGTTTGAACTGTAAGATTAACAATATTATATGAATGCCTGGCCGAAAAGATGCGTCTTTAATCTAGTTTTAAACTGGGAGAGCGAGTCCGAGCAACAAACAGTATCAGGAAGACTATTCCAGAGTTTCGGAGCCAAATGTGAAAATGCTCTCCCTCCTTTGGTTGATCTGGATATCCTAGGTATGACCAAAAGCCTCGAATTTATTGATCTTAAAGAGCGCGATGGATTATAGGGTGATAGAAGATCCGTTAAATAGACTGGAGCTAAGCCGTTTAGGGCTTTATAAGTCAGTAGCAATACCTTGTAATTAATACGGAACTTTATAGGTAACCAATGTAGTGATGATAAAATCGGTGTTATATGATCATATTTTCTTGATCTAGTAAGAACTCTAGCGGCTGCATTTTGGACTAACTGTAGCTTGTTTATTGAGGATGCAGGACAACCAGCTAATAAAGCATTACAGTAATCTAGTCTCGAGGTCATGAATGCATGAACTAACTTTTCTGCATCAGAAACTGATAGCATATTACGTAGCTTAGCAATGTTTCTAAGGTGGAAAAAGGCTGTTTTTGTAACATATGAAATATGATTTTCAAAAGACAGGTTACAATCGAGTATAACACCCAAGTCAATACATCTAGCATTCACTTTGATGAATGAATTAATGAATGATTTTCTACTGAACTATCACAACTGTCAGACTGAAAACAATATGTTAACGCTTTTAATTACAGTTATCACAAAATTACAAAATCACAATTTGTTTTATGGATTTTAAATACACTACCATTCAAAATTCTGAGGTTGGTAATGATTTTTAAATGTTTTTGAAAGAAGTATTTTATGCTCACCATGATGCATTTATTTGATAGAATATACAGTGAATAGAAAGTTTACTGTTTGAAATAAATATATTTTGCAACATTATTAATAAAGTCAAATAAAGACTGTTCCCTTTGATCAATTAAAAAATGTCTTTACTGTCACTTTTATCAATTGAATCAAAAGTGTACATACTTGCTGAATAAAAGTTTTACCCCCCAAAAAATCATAATTACCTCAAACTGTTAAATGGCAGTGTGTATTATGTATAGCTTGTTGTGCCCCAGTCCTCAAGAATGAATTATATATGTACAGGATGTATGTATAGATATCTAATTTTATATCTAATGGTATTGACAAAAAGTCTGAACACCTTTGAGACCTTTCAGGACATAATAATGTTTCTTTAAACTTATATTTAAGTTTAAAAGTGGAAATGTTGCTGTTTTAAAAACTAATAGTATAAGTGGCTTAAAGCAGAGCATAACATATTTATGTGCATATTATTTAGGTCCATATTGCACACAACAGATTTAAAGCTAAATTATTATGGTGCCTTGTTAATTTATTTCACGTTGAGAAATGACATAGAATTATCTTGTGGAATGGCAAGAGCTGAATGTACCCATACTAAATCAGCACATTGAATAATTGAACAGCGTTGAATGTGTTAAGAAAATTACCTCAGGATAAGTGGCAAGGCAATGCGAGCCTCCTTTTAAGGTGGGGAAAAAGTAGCGGCATACATTGCAAATTATTCTCTACAGGGAATGTATCTTGACGTCGCCACTGACACTCAGCTCCGTGGCACGAATATAAATTTGGTACCTGTGTATGTTGGGTTTACAATAGTAGAGATTAATACTTCTTCCTCCGCGTTTGTCTTTACTCTCTTCCATTTTCATTTTTACTAATCTCTGCATTGCCATGGAAACTTAATGCTGGTCCCCGCGAGACGAGGGGTCAATGTGCCGAGCGCTCGCAGGAAATGTCACAGCCGCTTTAGCTCACAGCTCCACCATTCTTTTGCTATTTTAATACCCAAAAGGAGAAAAACACCATTGTACACAGTTGGTTGTCTAAAACGCCTGCTCTTTGAGCTCGGCTAGGTGTCCAGATGCTTCTGTCAATCATTTCTTATCACTCCCATTATATCTGAATTGCCAAGCCCTTTGGACACCCATGGAGTGAGCGACACCCGCATTATTAAACCCAAGAGCTGTCTCTGACTGACAAACCAAATAATGCCTGTCGTGAAGACTTAGATAAAAGCCACGGGTGAATTCCGTGTGAGCCAATTTCAGTGGTTTCTCTTGTAAATATGCCCCAAATTTGGAGCACAACGGAGATGTTGAGCTCATGGCACATTGGATTTACTTCACTTCATATTTTTGCCTTTATGTATCAGTGTATTCCGAACAAATCGATGTCTTTCTCCATATTGCTGATTTATACCGAACTTAATCAATAAGGCCTGCATTATAAATGCAACTATACCACACTAACAGTAAGTCAGACCCGATAGATGCTGTAATTCGTAAAACTTTGACACGGTTATGTGAGTGTCAGATGCGGCGGTAATGAATGTTATGTCTTAAGAACCATTGACTCGTATACACTAAAAAAAAATCAATATCAATTACCTGGCTATTGGAAAAGTGTCAGAAGACAACATTTCCATGTCCCATTTTTCCCCTCTCCTATCCAACAAGTGATTGCTCTGTTGTTCTAGTGATAACAGCGAAACTCAATGAAAGGCTCTTTTTTTTTCTTGTGGCAGTAATTGCCGACTAACCTTGAGGTTGAGGAGTCGAAAGCAAAGGTACGCTCATCAAGGTGGCTTCCCGTAAACAGATCTCTTGACAGAGCGTGATCCGAAATGACCTGTTTCTGCCTCCCTCGGTTTATTTATCCAACTGACAAGGTCGTCAGTTTATCAAACGCTCTTCCCAGCAGAAGGCCTACTGAGATATGGACACATGATCCATCTCAGTAACGCCAGGAGCTCTCTTACACCTCGCTTTACGGTATTAGCCCTCAACATATCAGCCCTTCACGTTTGGGTCAAGCCTTGTGCCCCATTTGGAGGATAAAACGACCTACCTGGTCCTTCTGTAGACGCTGCCTTGCCCTGCTACATAACCCTCCCTCTGGGTCCTCGGTAAATGTTTTTAAAAACGTCACTGATGGAACACAACCTCCAGGTAGGTCAGAGGGGGCCAGTTAGTTCAGGAGAGTTGCAACCCGCTTAAATGTGCTGTCCTGGGTCATATCTGGGAGCTTGTACCAATATGCAACATTATTTATGAGCTTTTGCCTTTAAACTTGAGCTCCATTCACACTGTTAGCGATTCAAACGCTGTGGGTTGTCGAGTCTCCACTGTTGGTCACTATTCAACTTTGCTTGGTTGATAGACGCCGCATCACACTGCTGCTTGTTCAAATGAGTTCAACTCTTCTGAATTTTTTATTGGGAATGCCAGTGTTCACTTTAACTCATGTTGCTGCCAATTGAAAAATTAATGACTTTGCTTTGTCTGCAAATCGCTATCAGTATGAAAGCTTCTTTACAGGAAACTGGAGAGAGATGAAGAAAACTGCAGGTGGGAGAAGGAAGCAATGGGATCAGGACTTAAGACAAACCAGACTTTAACCTGTTACTGGATATTCTCTTAGAGCAGTTATAGCAGAAGCAGTATTTTCTTTCTTTTTTTAAATACTTTATAAACATTTTAAACTTTTCTATATCTTTTTTATTGCATTTTAGACTACGTATTTATTTATGTTTTATACATAAATATGTGCATATGTACGGAGCCCCTAAAGGGACATGAAGAAAAATATGAGATGGGAGGGAAAATTATTTGGCAATGCTTTTGTGTTCTCTCGCAAATGTTTTGCGTTCGCTCGCAAAGAACACTAAAGTTTTCGAGCGATCGCAAAGTTTCTCGGGGGAACGCAAAACATTTGCGAGAGAACACAAAAGCATTGACATTATTTTCCCTCCCATCTTATATTTTTTCCACTACCATGTTCCCTTAGGGGCTCCGGACATATGGGGGTTTTTAGTGACTCTTTTTGCAGGTTATATCAGGACAACAGTAGGTGTTTCACTAGAGAATCGGATTGACATTTTCAAAACACTGATTCATTTTTAGTTTATTCTAATTTATCCAGTTTATTGTTGTTCATCTAGAATGTAAAATACTGGATGGATGGATGGATGGATGGATGGATGGATGGATGGAATTAAGCATAATTTTTGTTGGTTACTGATTGTTATATTTGCAAAAACAGAGATGGAACACTTGCTACTTTGCAGGTTATAATATATATAAGATAATATAAAAGTATATATATATTTATATTATATATTCTATATTCTATACTAGAATACTTAAGTTATTACTGATTGAATAGTCATGATTTCCTCGGTGGTGAATGAAATATTATTTGTAACAGAAAAATAAAGTCATCCCTTTTGTATATCAAATTGTATATCTTAAAACTACAAACATTTTTATTTCACCTTGCACCACTGTTCTATTTGACCTAGCGTTAAGTGGATGAAATTCTGAAGAGCGAGTTTAAGAGCTTGTTGAAGTTTATTAAGTGATGTGCTCAGACTGAAAATGCCTCAGCAAAGTCAACAGAATTTTTATTATTCCACTCATGCTTCCATTTCAGGAGCAAATGTTTTGAAATGAAAAAGAATATACTAACAGATATTAAGGTCATGTTCCTCCACTCATTACAAGATTTTCAGAATTATGCCCTTTGTCCCATTCTTACATTCACAACAGCAAAAAAATAATAATAAAAAGGGACACAGGAGAGATGCGTTAATCAATTCATCAGTGATTTAAGCCAATTCACAAAGGTTTCTGGCGAAGACTTTTTGCCAGACAACAGCCAGAAGAGGCATCAAGCCTTTAGCACATGCTGTCCAGTTTATGATTTCCAGAGGAAAGCTCCTACAGGATGAATCTTATTAATGCCCTCCTATCTGTCTTCCCCCGCAAAACATAAAAGTACATAATAGCTCTAGTTGTCTTCGTACCAACTCTAAGCACACTTCTGGGGGGATTTGAGAATTCCCTGCAACATAGTGCCTCTATTTAAGCTCCTCAGCAGAGCTGTGTCATACAGGCTTGTATCCTGCTAGAAGATTTACAGCTGTCCTTATTAGCTGTTACGAACAGGAGATGAGGAGACCGGCACTCAGGTTCATCTTGCTGATGAATTATTGATAGATTTTCATCCACTCAGACTGGATGGAGGGACTGCTGTGCCTGTCCAAGAATAGATGTGCTCTCCAAGTATGTTCAAGACCACAAACTGCCTCACCAACCTTAGGAGTCTCCTCTGTTTGAATCCATCAGTGTCAGAATGAGTCCATCAGGTTTGCTTACTCTGCTGAAAGGTCAGCTACTCAGCTTATGAATTTTCACGCTGGTTTATACTGGTATACTTGCTGGTGGATCAGCATAGCCGAATGTTGCTGGTTTAACTAGTAAAAAAGCCAGTATCCCATGATAATGACCAGCCAGAGGAAAATTTGTATTTAAATTTCCTTAAATGTTTCTTCTAAACTTCCATAGGAGAAACAAAACTGGAAACAAAACTGTGAATAGGACAGCTCATATTTGATCATTTGATGATAAATGTTTGAGTTAATATTGAGATCTCTGATTGCTGTTATCCTGGCAAACCTAAGCACAATTTGAGATATTTTTGAGAACTCTTCTGCAATTTTACAGGAACCATGTAATATTCGTTTCAGGAACACTTTATTTTGATGGTCTGCCAACAGATATTCTACTGACTAAGTAAGTTTGCAACTACAACCCAAACCCTAACACCTTAACCTAACAGTCTACTACATACTAATGAGAGTTAGTTGACATGTAGTTGCAAAGTTACTAATAGTTAGTAGATGTCTAAAGTGTAACCGTATTTTCTTGTGATAAAATTCTGAGAAATAGGAGATTTCTCCTGGAATGGCTGTCTAGGAGAAACAATTGAGATGTTGTTTTTCATTTCTGGTACGGCCTCACTTTATTTTCTGACACCAGAATCTGAAATCCATGCACATCCTCCATACGTCAAAGTGTTTTTCCTTGTATACCTGAATGAACTGTCTAAAGGTGGGAAGAGACACGGAGAGTAATATTATAAGGAGAATGGAAAACAAATATATATATCATAACTCATAAAGCATCACCAACAGCTGGAGAGCTGCACAAAAGCAGGTCATTCCTTGATCTAGATAAGACAATGTGCTGGCCTATTTGTTGGCAGTCTCTGGAGGTAGGGTGCATAACAGAGAAGGGAGGAAAAATTTCACCACTGTTACTGATAAACTGTATTTTACCTGCTTTGTTGTGACCTGCAAATGTGGGACCTTCCTGTCTGTGAAAATATATGCAATGCCATTCAAAAGTTTGTGGTTGGTAAGAAAATAAATGAAAACTTTTATTCAGCAAGGATGCAGTAAGTTGATGAAAAGTAACGTAATGTTTGCGTGAACATTACATAATGTTCTATTTCAAATAAATGCTGTTCTTTTAAATTTACTATTCATTAAAGATTCCTGAAAAAATATATGTCATGTGTTTTCCACAAAAATATTAAGCAGCACAAATGTTTTTTAACATTAATAAGTACTGTTTCTTGAGCTCCATATCAGCATATTTCTGATTTCTGAAGGATCATGTGACACTGAAGATTGGAGTAATGATGCTGGAAATTCAGCGTTGCCATCACAGGAATGAATTACATTTTTAAAATATATTAAAAAAGAAAAAAGTTATATTAAATTGTAATAATATTTCACAATATTATTTTACTGTATTTTGAGCAAGAAGCTTCTTTTGAAATCATTAAATAATTCTTACAACTGAACTTTTGAGCAGTATATTCAGTTTATTCATAAAAATATATGAATGAGATGAATGTTTCACCATATGAAGTTCTCAGATTACCTCAATAATAAATTACAGTACTTTAGGGATTGTTGGTCAAATTTATGTGTAAAAGACGCTGAAGGCTTTCCACTAGACTGTTGGAACATGGTTGCAGGGATTTTCTCTGGCACTGAGGTCAAGCACTGATGTTCAATTCATCCCAAAGGTGTTCAGTGGAGTTCATGTCTGGGCTTTGTGCGGTCTAGTTAAGTTCTTCACACTCAGTAAACACATTTTACTGCTGCCATCCTTTGACATTGCACATGGAAAATCACTCCCCATTCTACTGAAAATGCTAGTCTAAGAAGATTGCACGAGTGTATGTTTGATTTTATCCTCCTGCTAGTAATAGATGAAGCTGAAATAGCCTAAAATGTGTTTGTACCTTTTATGCATGTGTACAGAAAACATATCTCACCATTGTGCGTTTTATGACATCTTTTTCTGTATTTCTCTCTTTTACAGTGTGTTCACCAAATTATCATTACATTTGACACACTTCAGCTGTGTTAATTAGAAATATATTATTTATTGGGGTCTTCCTAGAGTCATTAATGAAATCCACAGTTTGTGGAAATGGATTTTTTTATATTCAATGCTTTGTCCACACCAATTAAACATCTCTTCCCCCAAGCTATCACAGGGTTTCAAAATAGTACCATCTATAATATGGCACCATGTTGTTTTTGTCTCTCTCCCTCCCCATTTTTTTTTTTTTTGCAAAACTTGCTTATGGCTCACTCCTTCTTGAGCGTTATGGCTAGAATAATTAGAATGACATCATGAATTAATGAAGCCCTCCCTATTTTTCTCCTTCATCCTCAAGGTCTCTACATCATGTTTAATCTTTGAGGATGTGTTTTTAAGACCCTTTTATGTGTGTGTGTGCTCTACAAGGTTTAAAGATAATTTCATATTTGAATTTTTGAACAGATTTTTCCATTGTCCTACATAAAAACAGATGTCGGATGTTAAAATTTACATTGGTTTGATTCTGGTTCAAGGATCAGTTTTTAAGTATAAAAGCGAATATATTATTCTAAATGGCAAATGGAAGATATCCTAGCAGCATTGAAAAAAAAAAAAAAAAAAAACAGAAACACACAATTTCAGCACCACTCTTATTCCTCTTAAAAACATGTTGACAGCAGTTTGTTGTAGGTGGGGGTTTGAGATCTGACAAGACAAAAGATTCATAGCGAGGTGCAAAGGCTGAAAAACCTTCAAAACTGTCTAGAAATTGCACTCTTTTTCCTGAAATGGTCTCTGGAAAAAATGTCTAGATCGTCTTGCATCACACACTTACAACCTCTCCAGAAGTCTCAAGTCTTAAATAGCTACAAAACCTGTCATTGTACTTTTATCCTGTCAAAAAATAAATTGCTTTTGTTGATTGCTGGCTTAAAGTCACAGAAGCACTCTGAAGTAATATTATCATGTGTGTGTATGTTTGCCTTGCAGAATTGCTATATTGGAGAGTGGAAGCCTTCGGATATCCAACGCCACCAAATCGGACGCTGGCACGTACACGTGTGTCGCCCGTAACCAGTTTGGTGAAGCAAGCAGCTCAGGGAACCTGCTTGTTAAAGGTATTTGCTTGAATTCAGTTATTTTGGAGTCTTTGAGGTTAATATAGCCTCTTCTGACATGTATTTAATGGATTATTAATGGATTAAACTTTTAAAAATAAAGATTCCACTAGGGGGTTTTCACAGCGATGCCATACCTGGTAGTTATAGGAACTAGCCACCAAGGTGATCCGAGAACTACATTTTCCCCTAGGGCCATTTTCCTGGTTGCATTCGCACCGCCAAAAGGAACTTTGAAGTGACGTAAGCCGTAACGTAGGCGCTTTGGTTGTTGTATGGGACTTTTATTTTGACAGCGCTGAGAACGCCAGCTTGAGCACACAGCACTCCATTCTCCATCTTCGTTAGTTTTCGATCAGTTTAACAGTCCTGTCTAATACAATGTTAGATAGAACTGTTAAACAGAAAGTAAACGGTGTATGAAAAAGTATTATAGCGTTTGCCGTGTGGTTGATGCTCAAATTCTCTAGTTGAGGAGAAATACATACTCATGTTTCATGTTTACTTCAAAGTCACGTTGGATTTCCTCCATAGCGTAGCTGAGGTTAGAGCTAATTTAGTCCTATAACTATAACTCAAATCATTCCCAGTTCCCGTGGTGCGAATGTGCCAATAAAAGCTCAATAGAAGATCTATAGAAGATCAGAAGATATAAAAGAACCTTTCATTGAACCGTTCTTAAAATAGCCATTTTTTTTCTAACATTTTAAGAATCTAAACAACCTTTTTTTCACCACAAGTTTTTCTGTACAATGGAAAGGTTCCATGGATGTTAAAGGTTCTTTATGGAACCATGAATGCCAATAAAGAATCTCTATTTTAACCGTGTACAGTACATTCTGCATCATACATCCACCCAAGTCGCATTACAACGTCTTTTCGGTGTGCTTATCTGTATTATGTAGAATATACCTTCCAAAGCTATCTGATCTTAGCCAAGGGGAATCATTTTATTTCCTAATGAGATGAAGGAGTGTAGTGTCAGAACTCCAGCACGGGGAACCCGGAGGGACCCAGATCACACTTGTTGAGTCACTGGAGCAGTGAGTTATTATGCTGTATTAAATATGAATGAGAGGTGGGTGTGCGGTGCCGAGCATGTTCACTTAGGAGTGTTCTAAGGCTGGGTGGATTTTCAGGATGTAAGCACAACTCAGTGGAGGTCTCCATACCCTCTGCAACGTGTGTGTTTTACCTCCCTCATCGCTCTCTGTTCCTTCCTCTTTCTCTTGAGCAATATTTGGGCAGATTGGTTTTCTAAACAGCATGTAAGTTATGATTTAATAACACGGGACACCTCTGATTTCATGTACAGATTCAGTTGGAATTGGGATCTCTTTATGTTTTTATCCACAGATTTTTATTGAGAATGCTTTTGAAATTCCAAACTGGATGAATTTAAGAATTCAAAAACATTCAGTTCTGACAAATACAGTTACTGCAATTTTCTAATTCTTGACGCTTGAAAAATCTTTCAGTTTCATTGCAAATTAAAATTCCAATTCCACTTCTTGTGTGGTTTGGCCAATTCAGTTCCAACATATTCATTTAAAAGTTTTGCAAAACCCTGAAGAGTATCTTCTGTCTGTATGTGGCTGTTTACACAAGGTATACCCATTAAAACCAACTGAAATAAAGATGTAATTAATTATAACATTATATAATAATAAATCAGCTGTTTTAATTCCAGAGATTCTCCTTTTTGATTTAATCCTCTTTTTAATAGGATGCCAGCAGTACTTGAGCCACCAACTGTTATTTGACCAAAAAAGTTGGCAAAAATTCATAATGAAGGTGAACCAGGCAGCACGACTACAAATTTAGCTTTAGTTACAGTACTTGGCGAAGGTCAAAATAAATGAGAAGCACTGTAAAAAAATAATATACCAAAATCACAGACATTCCTCTTAGAGGTCGCCAAAGGTAGCTGAAGAACAGTGGGTAATTTGTTTTGAGGCATAAAATCTCACTGTAAAACAATTTTACCTAAACTCCTCAGGGAAAATTAAGTCTGTCTGAACTGGGATTTTCTTTCATATTCATAGCTTTTTATAGTCATAATTTAAGCTATCGTATAGCAGCTTTGGCCGCCACCCCACAACCCACTAGTATTGTGGCAGATCATACACAAAATTGGTTTAAATATATTTTAGTTTTACATTTCAGGCTTGCTGAAATAAAACCATCTTTAACCAGCCTTTTTCAGCACGACTATCAAAAGCTGTGGGTTTCCAGCTATTTTATAGAAAGTCTTTTAAGTGTCCTTAACAAACATTCAGGAGCCTCATTTTAATGTAATCCTGCAAGAAGCAAAACTACATGTCTATAAAAAGCTCTATATTTATCGCCTCACTCAGGTTCTTTTAGAAGTGAATAATTTCTCAAACTGCAGAGTTTCTTGTGCCTTAAGTGTGAGGTTTTAGTCTACTTCATTAACCTTTGTCAGGCATTGAAACCCTAAATCATTGCATGTCAAGGGGAGATCCATCAAAAACTCAATAAATATTGAGTCCCCTTCATTTTATATTCGTATGTATTATGTTATCAACTTATTGACATAACACAGTGGGGAACGTGAGTTGAGTAAATGGGATTTATAGATAGATGGACTGGGGCAGAGAAGCTTAAACACAATTGATAGATAGATGCAATGAGGCTGGGCACTTTTCACTTGCCAAAGATGTCAAAAGAAGTGATACGCCACTGGCAGCTATATGTCAACGTCCATTTTCTTTCCATTAGTATGTCAGAAGGGCGTACACATGCTGCATCAGCAAAATAACATCCATAATTATACCATACAGTCAAAACTACTGTAGACACTGTTAGAGCCAAGCTAAAACCTTATGTTCTGCAAAAAAACACAACCACAGTAGTATTCATAACACATATAATTGATATTGAATCAATCAACATACTGAATTGATAGCTTCTAAAATGTCAGTTATTTTATGTGAATACAACTTATATTTATAGTATATATTTTATTGTTTATATGAAAATTAAGAATAATTAAATGTTTAATGCCTTTATATGTATTTTAAGCTTGTTTACCTGCTTGGACATTTAAGCTACTTCATTCCATTCTGGAATGGAAAAATATGTATAAAAGTAATATGAAACTAATAAAATATTAAGAATTCATGGAAATGTATATAGTGAACTTTTTTTCCTCAAATATTTTCTCTAGATATTGTTTTTCACTGTAAAGAAAATCAGTTATTTCAGTTCCAGCTTGTGTTTTTTAAAAGGTTTTAAATTGTATATGTTGTCCATACATTGATGTTGTACGAATAAGTATCTGCCCAAATAAAAAACGTGTACTTTTGAACATCTGCGAATACTAATGAGATCACATAGTCCACACTTGACGTGTTTGTTCTTGATTTAAAGTTTAATGCAGTTTCCTCCCCCCCAAAAAACAGTCCGACATAAAAACAAATCTGTTGTGACTGAGCGTGTTGTCATGTTTACTTAAAGGTTCAATCCATTTTTTTGTCTTTCTTCTCGGAGGTCTTCAGACACCAGCTCCACGGTTTTCTAATAAAGCACCTTGGAGGCAGTTCTACTTTTAGTGGTTGCTATAGTGACCGCTTTGATTGTTTCATTTGCCCTTTTTTAAGATGCAAATGCAAATGTCTTTTGCATGACTCATATCATTATTCTTTAACATGGCTGATTCCTCTATATTTAGAGATTATCCATAAGGCTGCCTGGTGTAAATTGTGTCCATATGAGAACAAATGTCTATCTATCTATGTCTCTATCTCTCTATCTATCTATCTAATAAAATGAGAACCTGCTGATGCAGATGATACCGGTTCTGCCATTTAACATCTATTAACATAATCACAAATTCAATGATATCATAATATGCAATCATAATCAGTGTTGTGGGTAAACGCATAAGGAACGTAAGTTGCGTAATCAGATTACTTGTTTATATATGTTGGTAACACTTTATTTTGATTAACACTCTAATGAGACCTAGTAGACATGTAGGTGCAAAGTTACTTATAGTCAACAGAATGTGTTAAAGGGACCATCAAAATAAAGTGAAACCAATATGTTAAATAATACAAATATACTTTATGTCATAGATTGAACATTAATCTCACTTTATTAACTTATGTCCTTGCTGCTGAACATCAATGATCCATGTTCATTGCTGAATTAAGTGTTAAACTTTATTCCCTTCTGCTCTCTTCTCTCCTTTCTCTTCTTTTCACTTTTGGTGTGAAGGGCCTTTACCTTTACCAAAAAATAGAACTTGTTATTTTGTTATTAAAAAACAAACAAGCAAGCCCAGCCCAGGTGAGACAAAGTAATGCAAAAGTAAGCAAAACACTTTACTTTCCATAAAAAGTAACCAAGTAGACAATTAGTTGCTTTTTAGGGAACAACGCAATATTGTAATGCATTACTTTTAAAAGTAACATTCCCCAACAATGATCATAATTAATTACAATTATGGTAGAACAAAACACCCTGGTACAAAAATGCCTATTGTCTATAATAAATCAGATATTTGTTAATGAAGGCAAATCGTTTGTTTTCTCTGCCAGTTACTTGTAAAATCTTCATTTGTCTGTGTTCCCATCGGCTGGTTAATAATTTAAAAATGCATTACTTGCATTATAGATGATGTATATAAGCAGGAGAGAGATGGATGACTGGATGAGTATCTTATAAGTCTTTTATGTTGAGTCTCCGCTCCGTGCTTTTCATTGAAAGACCATTTTTGTTCACCAGTGCGAGTGTTGTACAGTCACGCGGTTTTTCACTTTCTAACACTGACATATTTAATTAGTCAAGAGTGGAATTCTTTAATCTGAAGATATTTAATTTAAGAATGAAACTCCACAGATCATTTCACACCGTAAAGGTTGAAAAGCAGGCTCATAATTATTATTATCCGTCTCTAAAAACAGAATTATCTCTTGAAAGGATGTTTTATTTCTCATTTGCAGGACTTGGATTTCACACTAAAGCAATAACGGCTCTTTCAACTCAGACTGAAGTCAAAAAAGAGTCTAAGGGGATTGTGATTGGTCCTCAGCCTGCCTCATTACTTCGAGTCACTGTCTGCCCTGTGCGTGTTGTTTGTTCGCCGCGTCGTCTCGCACCTTTTATTCCATTATTTCTCTTCATTAACGCATTCCTCAAACATGTCCGCTCTGTCATTATTGATGACATTTATCCAGACACTTTGTAATGCGTCTGAGGATGGGGAGCGGCCCATTAAATTGGTTATCAATCAGCCTGAGGAGAAGGATGCATCTTTTTTCTATCTGGATGAATTGCGCGATTATCTTCAGATTTATATTTCAGAGAGAGTGTCACGGGCGTCTATCTGACACCCACCCTGAGCGTTTACTCTTGATTGCGTGGGCCGTGCGTCGCTGCATCCTTGCTGACGTACAAATGTTCCCCTATATGATCTAGCACCTAACTGTCACTATTAATAAGGCACTGAGACTAAGACAGGGGCATTTACATTTGCAATTTCATTTAGGAGTGGAAACCTGGTTTGCCTGTGTACATCAGCGTCTGCCGCAACCCTTATGGGAGATGACAGTGGTTTATTTAAATTGACTGTGGTGATATGAGTGCTGAAAAATACCTGTCACATTAGATTCCCACTGGATAAGTTGCATGTAAACCCTCCCAGCAAACAGCGGTTGGAAACGGAGCATTGTGTCAGCCCTGCTGATGTCCCAATCATCAGAACGCTGAGAGGATATTACCTAGATTAATTAGTCTTAATTAGAAATTAGTTTTGCTGGACAGAGATTAACTGAGGATCAGATCATGTGTTTGGATGTTGGACAATGATATCAGAGTTGGTGAGAGATCATTTTCATAATGAGTTGCCTCACTGTTGCATGCAACGTACACAATCATCCCACGTCGCTTAAAGTTGCAGTGCACACGTTAAAACATAATAAAAAAATAAATAGGATGTTTAACCATTTTCATACATAAAACTGTGGTTGAATTTATTTCCACTTGTGCTGTTACTACTTAGGCCTATTCTTTTTATATATATATTATATAAAGTATAAGTTTGTTTTATATTATATTATATTTTTATAATTAAAAATAATTATTCATTATAATTAATTTTTTTTTTTTAAATATTTCTTTCTTTCAGTGGTGTTTCATTGTTTCATTTTTTTCTGTGTTGTTACTCATTTGACAATTAAACTTTTATTTTGACTAAGTTTAATTTTTTATTAAATGCTTTTATATTTGATGGAATTTTATCCAATGCTCTTTTGAAAAAGGACTAAAGCTATCACAGATTGCGCACATATCAAAGAGGCTCTATTTCAATTATTACTTTGTGATGTTTTCGACCCGACTTGTCTGAGTACGAGCTTCAAAAAAGGGGGATTGCAAGATCCGCAAGGTTATCGCGGAGGGTGGAAACTCAATTGGAAGAGGTTGCAGTGGTCAGGCTTTTTGTCAGCTTTCTTTTGGTGCGATTTTGCCGAGGTATTGGAGTGAAGATAAGGAGCCTTGGTCATTTCGAGTGCTTTTAGAGTGTGCATGAGGAGAGGAAAAAAAGACATGGAGAATGTGGGCAGATATATAACCGATTTTAGTATGGTATAGATTTTTTTTGTTGGTCAAAATCTTAAGAATCATGTCAAGTACACTTTTTTGTAGCCGCCTGGTAATCATGTGAATGAAGCTCATGACTTTTCCTGATCCCATTCTTTCTTTTCTCTCCATTGTTCTCTATAAATAAAAATGCGTATCTATATTTCACTGTAAAAACACAAGTTCCTGTTCAATTTAGAAGTTAATTCATATACAGTACTATGGACAGGACAGGCAGTTGTCTCTCTAGTGATGTAGTTTAGGTTTTGTCCTATTTTGTGTCTTTTGAGTTTTGTTATTCCTTCTGTGGAACAGTGTTTTGATGGCGGCTTAGAGTTTCATAAAACACACTGAATGACTGGAAAACATTTCTTTCTAGTTGCTTTATCTACTTTTACTCAACGTCAGTGCTGCATGACAATGTTTTGAGTTTGCTTCAGTGAATTTTTTATTACAGATGAAAAGCAAGTTGAACATACTTTCTACTTCAAAATTGTTTAATATAATTGCATATTTTTTATTCCTAATTACGAATTTTACAGAATTTGACGGTTTCTGAACCACTCTTGCTGAGGGAATTTCTGTATATTGTCTTTCCTGATGTAATTACATTAATTTATTAATTTTCAGAGCTTCTTGTATACACTGTAAAAAATAAAAAAAAATAAAAACTTAATAAAGTAAGTTTGTTCTGCCTTAAAATCTTAAGTTTAGTCAACTTAAATATCCAAGTTGTCAATTACTACAATTTCACATTTCAAGTTGACTAAACTTAAAATTTTAAGGCAGCGTAAATACTATTTTAAGTTAAAAAAAAATGTTTTGCAGTGCATTGCTATCATAAAATACATCTTTTTAAAATAAAATCTTATTTAAAATAAATGACAAAGTCACAGGTGTTATTTGCTAATAGTTTGACCTTGTTTGAGTTTGATTTCTTGACACGATCAGCAGGAGCCTGTCGCACAGATCTGCACATTGGCTTTGCTCAATTGGTTTTTGTGCCAAATCATTGTGAGCCTCCTAGAACACTTGACCTGTATGAGACTGCAATATTCAAGTAGAAATATTAGAGAAGAATAACGTGTAGTCTGGCTCTACTATACTTCCACAGACCATTTAAACTTGCTTGGTCATTGTGTAGCAGGGTTTTTCCATTCCCGTCGTTTCTGTCGCTATGAAGCAGGATATTAGCAAAATGGATGGGGCTGCATTAATTCAAAAGTGTGAACACTTTTGAGGTCATTGACGTTTCTGTGATGGGATCGGTCTGAAAGCTTCCACGGATTGCCGCTGTTAATCTATAGGGTCTCGTCTTCTCTCGACAGCTTTAATGACAGACAGTAACAGTAACAAGGTATTATGCAAGAAGGATATCACTCAGATTACGCCGACGAGAGCTTGAGGGCGTCAGGTCTTTTAAACGAGGTTATCTATGCAATCTGTCACAAATGATGATGGAGCGGGGTAATAAGAGGCATTTTCTCCAGTTCTACAACCTCGACTGTAAGACAGCAGTGTCAGCTTTGCCTTGAATGAATTTTCAGGTTTCACCTCAGAGATTTTTCTACCACCTTTCAGGGCTCTGGTCTGAAGTGCAAATTTGCGGATCAGCGCAACCACACATTCCCTCTACACCCTCACTGAGGCGCGTTTCATTCATTACAACTACAATAGGAGGTATTAATAGCTTCTCGTTGACTTACAATGGTAATTTTTCACTTGTTCAGTTTAGTCTGATGCTTGTTTAAATATAGACCATAGAGGAATCCGCCTTGTTTGGAGACCCCAAGCCACTTCCATAGTGAAGAACAAAGGGAGCCATGGGACATCCGTCTACTATGAGAGATGGCAAACAATAACATGGGAGCATTACACGGAGAACAGGATGAAAGTGGTGAAGGTATCGGGGATGAAGTAAAGGTACATTACTCAACCAATCCTCCAACAAGTGCTGTTCCTACAGGAGAAGAGCGAGTAACATGCTCTTTTCTGGGCTTCAAGGCGCTGCTGTTGAATTCTGAATTGAATTGCCAGGCTAAGAGCTGACAGATTACCAGGCAGTGCCGTATTGTCATCCCATTGTGTGAATCTGACAGACAGTCGGAGAGGGATCTCATCCAAACAATAAAAGCAGCAAGCCTCATCCGACGGCCCCTCATTGTGTTCCGCACAAAACCCATAGTAACGCACCTGTTAGCTTTCCCTTTCCAGTTTGATATCAGTCGAGATGGGAAAGGTTGTTTCATGTGTCGGAGACCTGTAATTCCAGAATCGAATCCTCACACATAGATTGGAAGCTTGTGCCGCATGCTTTCAGCATACATTTGCACTCTTCTGGGGTATCATTCACCGTGCTTAATTTAGTCTGATGGACATTTCAGCGAAACACACACAGCGCCCTCATGAGGCTCAAAAGCGACCTGCAGCGGATTTTTGCTCTCATGCACCTGTTCTACACAAGGCTGCACTCTGAAAGTGGAGGAGCAGGCGTGCTTGACGTGTTCACTTGTGAAATGGTGCCAGTCTGTGTGCGAACTAAACTGACTTGGAGGGAAAGTGAGCTGGGCGCAGGCCCTGCCGGGACTGGTGGCGTGTTATCTGTTTTTCAGAGTAGTGCATTCTAGGACATTTGGGGCTTAGCAAAGATCAGACAGTGACACATGGTGGAGCTCATGGAACGTTCATGGGTTATTCACCTCTTCGTCCACCCTAGATATTGCCCTGTTAGTTGTTAGCCATCTGTCGTGGAGCTCTGTGCACTGGAATCTGAATCTTATTTTGACATTTGAACAACGTTCAAAGATAACTTATCTGTTGTAATATATTTTAAAATGTAATTTATTCCTTTTCTGAAAAAGGTGAATTTTCAGCATCATTAATCCAGTCTTCAGTGTCACATGATCCTTGAGAAATCAATGTTGATCTGCTGCTCAAGAAACATTTCTGATTATCATCAATGTTGAAAACACTAGTGCTGCTTAATATTTTTGTGGAAACATGATACTTTTTAAGGATTCTTTGATGAATTAAAGGTTAAAAAAAGCATTTCTTTGAAATAGAAATCTTTTGTAACATTATAAATTAAAAATAATTATGTGTCACAAAGGTCATCCACTACACTGTATTTTTAGTTGACTTAAAAGTTCATTTAGTGGAAGATTAGTAATGCCTCGGTGTTCTACAGAGCGATTTAGAAGATCTTTTTCTCCGAATGCAGTTAGGTTTTTCAATGAAGTTGTGTAATTTTTTGTATATATTGATTGTTGTTGTTTTTTAATGTTTATTTGTGTATTTGTGGTGTCTGTAATGTGCAATGGTGGCGAACGAGTTTCCCCTTACAGGGATTAATAAAGTTTTTCTAATCTAATCTAAAATGTCTTTACTGTCACTTTTGACCAATTTAATGCATCCTTGCTGAATAAAAGTCAAGAATTTTCAAAACGTTAATGCTTGTTTTATTTCCACAATGGTACTTTTTGAAATTTATTCATGTGTAGCCATTTATATATATTGTTTTCCAGAGCCAACGATCATTACAACTGCTCCCAACACGCTGGATGTGACTGTTGGCGAGAGCATCATTCTTCCCTGCCAGGTTTCCTACGACTCCTCGCTGGAGCTCAAGTTCACATGGTTCTTCAACGAGCAGCTCATCCACTTCGGCAGCCATGGAGGATACTTTGAAAAAGTTGGCGGAGTAAGAACAAAACAATTAAAAATACCATTCAGTGGTTTATTTATTTATATCGCAGCCAAAAGTTTCTGATAATACTGGGATTACCAAGATAAAGTGTATAATTTATGTCTGGACCTGTGATCTCAACATGGCAGCCACCAGTAGCTGCCACCATTTTAAAAAAAAATAGCATGTAATATGTTGCTGTATTCTATTAAGCATATATTTTAATCATAAATTTAAATATAGCAAATAAATGTATCATAAATCATTGAGTCAGAATACAGCATAATCATGCTTACTACTTTTAGAACAGGCGTTGCATGTCTGTGCAGGCTTAGGCAGCTAATAGGTTTTGGAACAGAGCCATAGTTTTTGAATATATTTTTAAATACTTGTTTTTCCTTTCTTAAAAAAAATATTAAGAACTAACGCTGTGTCTACTAGCTGGACACTTCACATACATATATGCAAATGTATTTAAGCTGTAATTGGTAACATATTGTTCTTTAGATATTCATACCGAGTACTTTCAGCTGAATTGCTGGGAAAAAAAATCACATTAATTCTTTCATTAAATTCCACAGTTTTGAGTTTGTGAATTTATGATAAGAGATTTTCCCATTATATGTGCAGGCACTGACAACCCATTCCGTATTAATCTACAGTATAATTAAGCTTCCCACTCAGTGTGAATTGCAGCACTTGTACAGTCACATGCGTTTCTTTCATTAAAAGTTCATGATATTTTTTTCCCCTCTCCTTTTGGGGGTGAGGGGCTGATCGCTTTTCTTGTCATCTAGTTCATCATGTCATCCATAGAGGTGCCCCGTCTCCAAAGAAACAAGCAATGGAGAACTTTCTAGATGGAAGTGCTCTATTTTAAGAGCAAAAACTGCCACTAATATTATTTTACCTGATTACTATGATTAATTATGAGTGATGTATCTTAATAGCAGCACTTTGAGTGAAGAATGTGGGGAAAGTATATACCCTTGATAAGGAAAAATAGCAAAGTTATTAATTCTACAGACCCGAAATTTGCTTTAAAGGGTCATGAACTGCATTTATATATATATATATATATAATGTTATCAAGATTTTTACATCAAAAGGCATCCTAACTTAGAAGTAATAAGCTATTTTCTCTCCTGTTTTTGACCCTCTTTTTCGAACACTCCGTTTTGATAGCATTCAAGACTTTGACCCACTGCAATGATTGGGTAACAGTTTTGCATATTAAAATCATTTTCAACGTCCCCACCATTACATATGTGAAATTGTTTTGAAAACTTCCGATGTTGGCTTAGATCAAAACAATAACAAAAATAGCGTTCTCTCTGTGCTTTCTTCCATATCCGGGAAAGCTTCCGCATTAACTCCATAAATGCGGAAGCAAAGGAAAGAACAGCAAATCACAACTATTCAATTTGAATGCGGTGCTACAGTATAAATGCAAGCGAACGGTGTCTTGATGTGATCTGACTGGAACTTCGTTAAAAATAAAGTTCATCCACACTTTCTTAATGTTATAGGATCACAAGGAAGGCAATGCAAAGACTGTTTTTCCACTACTTGGCACTTCAAACCATCTTGTAATCCTCTATCATTTTGTTTGCTTCTGTTTCGTTTTTACTATTATATGACATGTGCGAATCGGTGGGCGGGGCTAAAGAGGCCATGACGTAGAAGCAGGCGTTGATCTTCTTCTGTAGAGGCGGTCTTTCGTCACACTATGACGTAGTAATGTGACATAAACTGAAACAAGTCATTTTCTGAGCTTGGTTTCAATCAAAGCTGTCTTTTTGACTAACGAGGAACTTTTGAGTTCTGAAACTATTGAAACTGATATTTTTATAGTACAGTATGTCAAAAGATCAAGAAAATTTGATTTCTCAATTCATGACCCCTTTAAGTTAATTAAATTGTTCTAAGTACTCAGGTAACAGGTACCAAATTAGCCATATTTTTTATTCACCATATACTCTGGTCCACTTGGTAGCCATTTCTGAGCAAAAACTGCTCATCTAGACAAAAACAGTTTTTGTTTGACCTACATATTTGCATGTCATTTAAGGCAATAATAGGCCATGGTACAAAAAAAAAAAAACTTTTCAAATAATGTCTTTGTAGTCCTGGTTTGTCTACGGCTGTACAGAAAGCTGAAAAAAAATGTCATCAGAATTTTTGTTCATCCAAAAGTTATACTGATAAATATCAAATATATGTACTATAATGTAAGTACATATAAATACAATTTAAAACAAGCATTAAGATGTGCAAATACAACTGAATAATAAAATGTGTTTAATTTCTCTACCTAATCTGTTACTCCTTACCATATCTTTGATCTTTCTTTTTCAGCAGCACTCGGCAGGTGACATCATGATCCGAAACATTCAGCTGAGGCATGCTGGGAAGTACACGTGTGCCGTACAGACCAAGGTGGACAGCAGCTCCATTGCAACTGACCTGATTGTCAGAGGTGAAAATGCTATGAAACATATATAACACTTGCATGTGGTATCATATCTTATATACATAAATAAGACATCATCTACTTTTGCACACTCTGGCTACTGAATATTAAATATCCATCAACTAACTAGTTACAGTGTTACAGACTGTTAAACAAGCCAGTGACGCATTTTAAATGTTTACCAAATGGAGGAAAGATGTGCTGGTTTTCCTGCTACAGCAAAACAATTACCCATAAAAAATGAGACATAATCTAATTAGATAGCCTGGCAAGCCAGACCTACATCAAGATGTTAGGTCTGGAAACTCACCATAGACGCGGTTTAATCCGAGGGGCGGGATAAACGGCTGTCTTTCAAATTCCCTCTGCATGCAATAGGACAGCGCTTAAACCAACCAGAGTGTTTTCCCAACAGCGGAGCTTAGTTGGTAGATTCAACTTTTGCCATATCTGGCCGGCAAAACGAAGAACACATCTTCCTTTTTTTAAGAATGACTTAAGTGCCGTTCTTTGCTCTTTTCTCAAAGAAAAACTTAACTCCAAGTCCTCCAGAGTCGCGGCCAAAGCCGATTCGAAAGACCGTTGTTCTCCATCAGCAGCTGCCATTCTTTGTTTTCAAGTGGCAGCCGTCGCAACTCTGTTGTCATATGTTAAGCCCGCCCCCGCCTACTCTATACACGACGTGATTGGCCTGACCCAATTTAGGTTTTTGCAGCTAGAAGGTCTATTGAGAGTTGCTAGACCCACCTGGCTGCGAAATACATTTTGCTGCCGCTAGGGTGCGTCTAGATTTCTAGGCTAATTAGAGCTTTTAAGTCAGTAAAAACATGTAGCTCAGACTTAACCAGCGGCATTGCTGTGCTTTAGGGGGCCGTCTATGTGCAGCCTACAAGCGTGACATTGTGTGTGTGTTTCTGGTTTGCATGGCTGTCTTCTGTCTCAGGTCCCCCTGGCCCCCCTACCAGCATCCATGTGGAAGAAATCACAGATACCACTGCCACTCTCTCCTGGAGGCCTGGTCCTGATAATCACAGTCCAATTACTGCCTACACCATCCAGGCTAGAACCCCTTTCTCCCTCGGCTGGCAAGCTGTTAGCACAGGTGGGGCTTCTAACCAGCCTTCACTGATCAAAACATTTTCTGCATAGTTTCCTATTTCGTCCCCCTGCTTTTTTCTCCTATTACGTACTGAGATTTTCATCATGGTTTTTTTTATGCTTGTTAATGCTTATTTTAGACCTTGCTAAAATGATTGGTTTTACCACATGTAGTTGTGCTTTCTCTGTAGCTTGAACAGCGATCCAAAAGGAGATGTTTTGCTCTTTTCCACACAATGACAGTAAAATTTACCCATGGGCTGTATGGGGTGTACACACACACACACACACACAGTCCCTCCCATCTCAATTTAGATCCCCACAGTGACATGAGTCCTCATGAGTCTGTGTGCATTCAGGTTTAAGTCCCCACCGGGATAGAAAAACATGTACACACACACACACACGCACACTGAACTACTGTTCAAAGGTTTGTGGTTTGTAAGATTTTTTTATGTTTTTAAAGAAGTCTATTATGCTCACCAAGGCTGCATTTATTTGATCAAATATGTTGTACAAAACTGTAATATGGTGAAATGTTTTAATATTTCAAAATAATTGTAAAATAACTTTCTATTTTAAAATATACTTTAAAAAATACTTTAAAAATACAGCAGTATTTTTAAAATACTACTTTAAAAAATACAACATAAAAAGTATTTGCTATAACTTCTGATCAATTTAATGCATCCTTGCTGAATAAAAGTATTAATTTCTTTAAAAGAATCGTACTGACCCCAAAAACATTGAATGGCAGTATAGAGAGATATAGGGCGCTTACCTTGACAAAATATTAAACTGTGGTGCCAGGAAAAGAACCACAAAGATGATAATATTATTAATATTAATAATATTAATATTAATATTATGAATGTCTGCACACACACACACACACAAATGAAGCTTTACAACAGAGAATTTACTTCTTTTTGAATTTCAGATATAGATAGATGTATAATTGCTAATTGCTATAAACTATAGGGTGTTATTTTTATCTCAGCTTTCACAGCACCTGTCGATAAGCCCGCTTTTGTATCTTACCTACGGAGCCTATTATCTCACCGAGCCGAAGAGACCCGCACTGTGCATCTTGTTTGTGTGAGCGAGCGGGGGGCCATGCAGGCTCACGGGGGGGCTCGTCTCACAGTATGTGTGTGTTCTGTTTTGTTCCAGTGCCGGAGGTGGTGGGGGGCACACATCTGACTGCTACAGTAATCGAGCTTAACCCCTGGGTGGAGTATGAGTTCAGAGTTTTGGCAGGCAACGCAGTGGGCACAGGAGAGCCCAGCAAACCCTCGAAGAAAGCCAGGACGAAAGAAACAGGTGAGTGCTTCAGACACGTTAGTCTGCATGTGGCTCTTTCAATTAGCGTCATGTGGTGTGAGCCGCTATCTTCCGTAACGCGCTGATTGCGTTGAAGGAGGACCAAAGCCATATCTAAGACTTCTGACTTTAGCCAGTATGCAAACACCCTTGCAAAATGCTACAAAGCACTTTAGAAAACCCCATAGCAATATGCTGC